>NC_069705.1:3912606-4532260 GCF_023699985.2 Odocoileus virginianus | reverse complement strand
CAAAATCTTTGTTAGGATGTGGAACAAGTGAAATTCATTAACTACTGGTGGAAATGTAAATTGGCACAACTAATTTGAAAGACTGGGATGTTTCATTTACAGAACCTGATGGGGGGCAAGTTATTAACCTGCTGAGTCAATGTTTCTCACTTAGAAATGGGGATAGTAATAGGCACATCACAGAGCTGCAGTAGGAATTAGGATATTTGTGTAGCAGTAGGAGGCAAAGTAAATTGTGTGGCCCTGGGCATGGCTAGGAGGCAGATGCAGTGCTGGGCACTGAGTAGCAGTGTACTTAACAAGACTCTGTTCTGTGCTAAGTCATGCCTATGTTAAATTTGAGGAGAAATGTTACCATTTCTGAGAAAAGTTAGTCTTGTAGCTTACTCAAAGTATTTTAATAGTCTCTTTTTGGGAGAAGAAAATAAGCAATGATTGTAAAGCATGTAGCAAACTGCCAAGGTTTTATAGTGAAACATTTTTCAAAATTTTTCATTTTTATGTATAAAGGTGGAAAAGCATCTACTCAGTTGGAAAACCCAGACAACATCCCATAAAATGATGATAATTCTCAAGGTTATTTTTCACCGTATATGGGTGCATCGGTGAGTTTCATGGAACAATGTGATTTTCTGCAGAATTAAAATTCCCCCATGCTGTTGTCCGGTAGACCCGCTTCCTCTCTGGAGACAGCAACTGCAAAGGGTTTGGGGTATCTTCTTCTGCTCACTTGCCTGTGTCAGGGGTCCTATTTCCGTGTACAACGTGCAGAATTGCACCTATATAAATTAATGTGTTTTCTTAAAAAATGGTATCATACTGTATGTATTATTCTCCACATTAATTTGCTAACTTGCTGATATTGATGTGTCTTGGAAATCTCCTTATGTGGATCTATTTAGAACTTCCCAGCCTTTTTAAATAAAGAAGGCTGAGCGCCCAAGAATTGATGCTTTCAATCTGTGGTGTTGGAGAAGACTCTTGAGAGTCCTTTGGACTGCCAAGAGATCCAACCAGTCCATCCTAAAGGAAATCAACCCTGAATATTCTTTGAAAAAACTGATGCGTAAGCTGAAGTTCCAATAGTTTGGCCACTTGTTGAGAAGAGCTGACTCACTGGAAAAGACCCTGATGCTGGGAAAGATTGAGGGCAGGAGGAGAAGGGGACGACAGAGGATGAGATGGGGGGGATGGATTGCATCACTGACTCAATGGACATGAGATTGAGCAAGTTCCAGGAGGTAGTGAAGGATGGGGAGGCCTGGTGTGCTGCAGTCCATGGGGTCGCAAAGAGTTGGATACGAATGAGCGACTGAACAACAGTCTCTTTAACACCCCCCCCCCCCCCCCCCCCCAGTATTCCAGAGTAAAGCAATACCATGTTTTGTTTTAAGGATGCTTGTTCTGGCTGTCGCTTAGGTTGTCCCCGTGTTTCCCTGTCGCTAACAGTGCGGTAGCGGCTTCATGAGACACAGTTTATGTCACCTTTCTGGGGCACTCATGTAAGGTTGTCTCTGGTACCTGCTGAAGTGTGCAGTGACCTGTTAAATGTTAGATTAGGATCCGCTAATGCTGAAGTGCTCTTCAGAATGAAGGAAGGAATGAAGCCCTTCCCTCTCACCAGCAGTGTAAATGTAAGTAGTTCCAGTTTTCCCAGAGCTTTACCAACTTTCGATGCCATTCCTTTAAACGTCAGTCCAATGGTGAGAAGTACCATCTCAGTGCGGCTCCAACATACAAGTCTGTAAACACTGCTGAGATGAGCATCTTGGCTAACGTTGTTCTTCTGACTGCTTGTCCGCACTGCCCCTGTTGTGGCTTTTGACTCTTTTACCCCTTTGAGTGGGCTCTGGATGGTGGCAGCCAAAGCCTAGAAGAGTTTCCAAGTCAGTAATTCCAAACCTGAGACCAAGTCTCCACAGCAGAAGAATAAACTCAACTTGCTTCCAGTCCTGAGTTCCTTTCAAGAATCAACGGATCAGGATGTTTTGGTCTCAGACTTTGGTGGGTATTGTTTAAATGCAAATCCTGATTCAGCAGCTGGTGGGTGGAGCCTGAGAGTCTATGTTTCTAACCAGCTTACTGGTGGTCCAGAAGTGGCCAGTCCGTGTAACAAGGAATTACAAGATTTATACATACAGGTCATGACTTTACATTAAATGATGAGGTCATCAGAGGCTGGTACTGACCAGGTGGTACTTCTAAGGGCAGGATCAGTGCACTGATCACAGACTCAGGACCAGCCCTCTAATGCCTCACTCTTTTGCGTTAGACCTTTAGTCACTGTTGATTTATCTCACTGTGATATCACTGCAAGAGGAATCCTGGTGAGCAGGAGTAAAAATGAATAAATTGCTCTTGGTGGATATCTTTGTCTCACATTCCCCAGTCATAATAAAGTGAAGTCGCTCAGTCGTGTCCAACTCTTTGCAACCCCATGGACTGTAGCCCACCAGGCTCCTCCGTCCAAGGGATTCTCCAGGCAAGAATACTGGAGTGGGTTGTCATTTCCTTCTCCAGGGGATCTTCCCGACCCAGGGATTGAACCCAGGTCTTCCGCATTGCAGGCAGATGCTTTAACCTCTGAGCCACCAACCATTCTGTAACCTCCTTTTCCTTGTCTTTCTGAACAAAGACTTTCCACTAAGTTTGTACTTCTGTGAACAGAATTGCCTCCTTACACTTGACAAAACCTCTTGCCAAAATTAACTACAGTATATCTCCTTTCTATATCTATCTATCTGTCATCATCTGTCATTTTCTGTCATCCATATTTCACTATTCTTTATTATGTTCCTTATTCTAATACACTGAGTAGATTTTCTCCTTTATCATCAGGTGCTTTTAATTTCATTTAACCTTTAATTTAATTGCATTTTACATTCCAAAATAGGTTCTGGTCAATTTCACAGGTAATGGTAGTGGGATCACTTTCCTATCAATTGGTGGCAAGAACAGCATGGAGAAGAAAAAATATGTTTGAATCTAGTGTCTAGGTTCTTTTCATCCCATCATGTCAGGCAGTTTAACCACCTCTGTCTCTCTCCCCATCTCTCCCTCTTTCTATTTCTCTCATACACACAATTTATAATTCATGACTATTTTTTATTATATCTCATGTTTTATTTAAGAAAAAATTAGAAGCGAAATTTGCAAAATATGACCATTTGTTAAGAATTGATTGTAAGTACATGTCTTGAGTTATGTCATTCTCTGTTCTTTCTTTTTTTTTTTAATTGGAATATAGTTGATTTACAATATTGTGTTAGTTTTGGGTGTACAGCAAAGAAGTGATTCTGTTATACATGTATCCCATCTTTTCTGATTCCTCTCCCATAGAGGTTATTATGGAATATTGACTAGAGTTCCCTGTGCTGCACAGGACATCCTTGTTGGTTATCTGTCTTATATATGGTGGTGTGTGTATGCTAATCCCAGACTCCTAACCTGTCCCTTCCCCCACCTCACTGTACTGTGCTTAGTTGCTCACTCCCGTCCTGACTCTCTGCGACACCATGTAGCCCACCAGGCTCCTCTGTCCATGGGATTGTCCAGGCAAGAATCCTAGAGTGGGTTGCCACGCCCTCCTCCAGGGGATTTTCCCAACCCAGTGATCGAACCCAGGTCTCCCACATTGCAGGCAGATTCCTTACCATCTGAGCCGTCAGGAAAGCCCACAACCACTTTTTTTTTTCCATTTATTTTTATTAGTTGGAGGCTAATTACTTTACAATATTGTAGTGGTTTTTGTCATACATTGACATGAATCAGCCATGGAGTTACATGTATTCCCCATCCCGATCCACCCTCCCACCTCCCTCTCTACCCGATCCCTCTGGGTCTTCCCAGTGCACCAGGCCCGAGCACTTGTCTCATGCATCCAACCTGGGCTAGTGATCTGTTTCACCATAGATAATATACATGTTTCGATGCTGTTCTCTCAAAACATCCCACCCTCGCCTTCTCCCACAGAGTCCAAAAGTCTGTTCTGTACATCTGTGTCTCTTTTTCTGTTTTGCATATAGGGTTATCATTACCATCTTTCTAAATTCCATATATATGTGTTAGAATGCTGTAATGGTCTTTATCTTTCTGGCTTACTTCGCTCTGTATAATGGGCTCCAGTTTCATCCATCTCATTAGAACTGATTCAAATGAATTCTTTTTAATGGCTGAGTAATATTCCATGGTGTATATGTACCACAGCTTCCTTATCCATTCGTCTGCTGATGGGCATCTGGGTTGCTTCCATGTCCTGGCTATTATAGACAGTGCTGCGATGAACATTGGGGTGGTGCACATGTCTCTTTCAGATCTGGTTTCCTCGGTGTGTATGCCCAGAAGTGGGATTGCTGGGTCATATGGCAGTTCTATTTCCAGTTTTTTAAGAAATCTCCACACTGTTCTCCATAGCGGCTATACTAGTTTGCATTCCCACCAACAGTGTAAGAGGGTTCCCTTTTCTCCACACCCTCTCCAGCATTTATTGCTTGTAGACTTTTGGATAGCGGCCATCCTGACTGGCGTGTAATGGTATCTCATTGTGGTTTTGATTTGCATTTCTCTGATAATGGGTGATGTTGAGCATCTTTTCATGTATTTATTAGCCATCTGTATGTCTTCTTTGGAGAAATGTCTGTTTAGTTCTTTGGCCCATTTTTTGATTGGGTCATTTATTTTTCTGGAATTGAGCTGCAGGAGTTGCTTGTATATTTTTGAGATTAATCCTTTGTCTGTTTCTTCGTTTGCTATTATTTTCTCCCAATCCGAGGGCTGTCTTTTCACCTTGCTTATAGTTTCCTTTGTTATGCAAAAGCTTTTAATTAGGTCCCATTTGTTTATTTTGGCTTTTATTTCCAATATTCTGGGAGGTGGGTCATAGAGGATCCTGCTGTGATTTATGTCGGAGAGTGTTTTGCCTATGTTCTCCTCTAGGAGTTTTATAGTTTCTGGTCTTACATTTAGATCTTTAATACATTTTGAGTTTATTTTTGTGTATGGTGTTAGAAAGTGTCCTAGTTTCATTCTTTTACAAGTGGTTGACCAGTTTTCCCAGCACCACTTGTTAAAGAGGTTGTCTTTTTTCCATTGTATATCCTTGCCTCCTTTGTCTAAGATAAGGTGTCCATAGGTTTGTGGATTTATCTCTGGGCTTTCTATTCTGTTCCATTGATCTATATTTCTGTCTTTGTGCCGGTACCATACTGTCTTGATGACTGTGGCTTTGTAGTATAGTCTGAAGTTAGGCAGGTTGATTCCTCCAGTTCCACAACCACTTTTAATGATAAAATATTAAGGTATTACCTCCTTGATTGCTCTACTAACATTGGTTCATTGCTTTTATGAATCTCTTTTTTAGTCAACTTAGAGAAGCATAATTTAAACAAGTTAAAATTCTCTCATTTTGAGTGCACTATTTGTTGAGTTTTTACATATTGATACCTGTGTAGCCAATTAAGATATAGAATATTTTCATCATGCCAGATGTTTCCCTCATGTCCTTAGAAGTCAGTCCCCTACTGTTAACTCCAAGGAATCACTGATTTGTTTTCTGTCACTTATAAACTAATTACCTGAGATCCAGTATTTCATTTAAATGCAGTCCTGCAGTATGCTGTGTGTTGTGCCTTGTTTCTTTACCTAAACATAATGTTTTTCATATTTATCCATTTCAGTGGTAATTCTCTTTTTATCAAAGAGTAATATTCCATTGTATGGATATACCCCCAATATACCTATCCATTCATCTATTATTCCATGAATGAAGCTGCTGTAAGCACTTTTGTTTCTGTCTTTTGTAAATATATGATTTAATTTCTCTTGAGTAAATACCTACAAGTTGCATTGCTGGGCCAGGTAGCAAGTATACTTGACTAACATTGATTAATATCTTTAATAAATTCTCATACCTATTTTAATCTGAATTCTTCAGTGTTACAGAGAACTGAATATTGTCTTAGATTCTCTAATTTCTCATTAAAGTCCTGCCTCCCTGCTGGGTCGTAAACTCTCAGATAATAGGATTTAATGATGTCATTTATTTCTTTTTTAGCTTAGACAACTTAACACAGGGCTCTGTTGGATATTATGTGCTTTGTTAACAAT
Organism: Odocoileus virginianus; assembly: GCF_023699985.2. Lineage (NCBI taxonomy): Eukaryota > Metazoa > Chordata > Mammalia > Artiodactyla > Cervidae > Odocoileus > Odocoileus virginianus. The sequence continues at coordinate 4,526,155 of NC_069705.1, read as the reverse complement.
ACCCCACTGAACACAATGAGCCGGAGTTGTATTTCCCTTTGAGATGAATTTGCGAAGTTAAGTCTCACTGGGGGTTTCAGGCAAACATGGCAGCGGTGAACTCCGCCTTTCCCTTCTGAGTCAATCTGTGGCCCTGTGGGCCCCTGCTGGATCTTCCTGAAACCCTTGTTGGAACAATCAGAAAATAGGTTCTAATGTTCCACTGGGGAAGCTAAGTTAAAGAAAGCAAGGCTAGGTTGGCTGTTACTGTTTTTACCACTTGGAGAGACTCTACCTAAAAATAAAGCCATCACGAACAATACTGTATGATATACTTGGAAGTTGCTAAGAGAGGAAATCTTAAAAATTCTTACCGCACACACACAAAGATGGTTACTATGTGAGTTGATGGATGTATTAGCTAAGTTTATTGTCGTAATCATTTTGCAACATATACATATACCAAATCATCACCTTCTATGCCTTAAATTTATACCATGTGATATGTCCATTATATCTCAATAAAGCTGGGGGGAAAATAAAGCCATCACAAAGGAAAGAGACAAATTTGTGACAAGTTGAGACACGGATCAGAAAATGTCATCAGGTTCCAGCAGTACTGACCTCTGAGCTTTTCGTGGCTTGTGCCGGTTTGAAGTGAGTCTTATAACTTGTTATTGCAATGACACTCTGTAGTACATTGCACCTCACAATTACCAGCTCCCAAGTAGCCATTCACTATATCAAAAGTGAGTGTAAGCCAAGACGCCTTCCTTGGAACATAGTGTATTGGCCTCAACATCAAGGATAATATCTTGCCAATCTTGTTTAGACTCATCGGAAGCTTAGAAAAATGATAAAAGCACTGTATTTATTGCACTGTATTTACATTTATGTATACCTAAAATCATCCCTGTAATTGAATTGGGGGTGGCTACTCAATGTTGAAAAATATCAGAAAGTAATTTCTCTCACAAAGAATGGAAATTAAGACCCATGATAAAAAGCATTTAAACCTTTCTGCTCCAGGACACATAATTGCAGTTATCCTACAGAGAGCACCATTAGCAATGAGCAGTGTTGTTGTTCTTGTATGCTTTTTGGCTTGAATTTGCCAAGTGACTGCCTCAATTATCTGCTTCCCATTGGCCATGGAATCTTGGCCAGGACTTTTATTTTTGTTTCTTGATGGATCACGCTTAGTGACCTCACAGTCAAATCCTCATTTCAATGTCAACATGTTGGTAAGACTCACATCATAAACTTTCATCACTATTGTGATTGATACATTATTCTTCTGTCAGTTTACGCTGAACGATCCTATTCAGAACAACTGGTTTTGAAGCAGTGTATTGTTGGGTAGGGAAAAGCTTTCTTCCTTGAGGCAGTAATAATTACATGTTGCCATAGTGACATGGGACAGATAGAGAAGGTTTTTCTCTTAGGTGCTTTTTGCTTTCCAGGAAGATTCCCATCAGATCTGGTAACTGGCAGTGATGGGCATCTCCCCAGGTAGAGGAAACCCTGTCCTACTATCAGATCCCCTGTTCTGATGGGAGAAGTGCACAGTGCATTTCTACTGGTGCTAGTAATCTCAGGACCGTCTCAGCCAATCTGAGCAAAGGCAGCAAAGTTAGAGCTTGGTCATTCAATGGGAGATAACATTTTATCTCCTAACTCTATGGTGTCTGAGAGGAGAAGGAAATTTTAGGGCCTCCAAATACCCTCATTTGATTTATTCAGATTGAGAAAGTATTTGTGAAACGTCGACTTTTACATAGATCTCATTTAAGTTTCAGCACTTGACTATTCACATGTCAACAAAATGCACAAATATCAGAATCATTATGTTGAGTGAAGGGAAGCAGAGTCTCTGGGTGCGAATGAAATGATTCCACGTATGTGAAGTAAGTGCGGAGCTGGAAGCACCATGCATTTCTCATCATCCTCTACTCTGTAACCTGAGAAGTGGTGCCAGCGAGTACAGACATGACTCGCATCGCCATAAATTATTTTTACCTTTGCTAAACTTCACTGCAAGGAGATCAAACCAGTCAATCCTAAAGGAAGTCAGTCCTGAATGTTCAGTAGAAGGACTGATGCTAAGCTGAAATGCCAATACTTTGGCCACCTGAAGCGAAGAGCTGACTCATTTGAAAAGACCCTGATGCTGGGAAAGATTGAAGGCAGGAGGAGAAGGGGACGATTGAGGATGAGATGGTTGGGTGGCATCATCAACTCAGTGGACATGGGTTTGAGCGAGCTCTGGGAGATGGTGCAGGACAGGGAAGTCTGGCGTGCTGCAGTCCATGGGGTTACAAAGAATCGGACACGACTGAGCGACTGAACGCAACAAAGTTCACATAGATGGAGTCATTCCATTCAGCTCTGCACTTACTTGGTGCGAAGCCTCAGGTAAACTTCAGTCCTTTCGTCTCTAAATTGAAGAGTCCTGCAGCTCTAATTTCCAGAACATTGTCTAGAAAACTCCTCTCTATCCATCCCTTCCAGACGGAGGACTGACTGAAAGAAAGGACTGACTTTCTGCATGACTGTAAAAGTGCAAAAAATGTAAACAGAAAAACTTGATGTGTTCCTCTTTTGACCTGTATTCTATTCATGAGACAATTGAGACTAAAAGTGAACTGATGATTTTCCCAAGTTCATTGTGGGAGTTGGCATTTTATCTGAAGAGAATTGTGATTTTATCTTTTGTACTTTTTGTGTTTTTGTAGTAAGATTTTCACCATGTGTATTCTTAGTCACTCAGTCATGTCTGACTCTTTGCGGCCCCATGGACAGTAGCCCGCCAGCCTCCTCTGTCCATGAAATTCTCTAGGCAAGAATACTGCAGTGGGTTGCCAGTCTCTTTCTGGGGGATCTTCCCAACCCAGGGATCGAACCCAGGTCTCCTGTATTGCAGGCAGATTCTTTACTGTCTTGAAAAGAACCTACTGTCTTTGTATTCAGTACACTAGGAGAAAATAAAACAAAAATGAAAAAATGTATTCTTCACATTCAGCTCTGTCTGTCTGCACACTTAGATTTTACAGAGAGGAAGAGCAATGAATTTTTGCTTTTTTCTCTGGGAAAAGCCAAGAGAGGCTGTCCAGCACACAAGGTTATAGTGATGCCACTCAGTCGATTGTGATCTGAGATATCTGCCATGTAGATGGACCCTATAGGTGTTTTTCTTTAAAGAGGTAAAAAATGTGACATAACAGCTTTCAGTCTGTGAAGTAGTTCTGAGATAAACAACCCCCACACAAATCATCTCCCATCTTGCTAAGAACATGGATTCTAATTCAATGGGTCTGAAGTGAAGTTTGTCAGCTTTCAATTTTAACAAATTCCAAGATAGTGATGACATTGCTGGTACTTAGACCACATTTTGAGTGGCGAAGGTGAGGTTATTAAAGCTGTAATCGAATCTGCAATGTACCTCAGATGTCAAACTTAAGAGGTGAGGTGAAACCAAAACCCATGATCATAAGTCTATAGAGTTTCTGGGCTTCCCTTGTGGCTCAGCTGACAAAGAATCCTCCTGCAATGCAGGAGATCTGGGTTCGATCCCTGGGTTGGGAAGACCCCCCAGAGAAGGAAATGGCTACCCACTCCAGTATTCTGGCCTGGAGAATTCCATGGACCGTATAGTCCATGGGATCACAAAGAGTTGGGCACGACTGAGTGACTTTCACTTCACATAACAAGAAAGAGGGCGTATAAATAAATATAAGCATGTGGACCTGGGGAGAAGATTTGTTGTAGCCATTAATTCCAATAGGTTGTCTAGAGTTATCTGAATTCAAGTAACAGGTTTCATTTCTATTGCTGTTTCTATGTACCAAGCTTTAGGTTACTGTCTTTCTAATTTCCAATCCAGAAGTTACTCTTATAATCAAATATATATTTGTAAACTGGGAAATTGTGAAATGAAATAGTGACCTGCAAAAATGTTTGATGACCGCAACACGCACAGTCATGATCGTTTGTTGCTGACATTGCACCCATCCTCTTAAACGGCCCTCAGTAATCTCTGTTTCCTGGTATTCCCACCATTGGACAATCCTCTTCCACAGTAGGTGGGGCTGACCCGTGAAACCAACGAGAAGATGATGTGTGACTTCCAAAGACAGACCATAAGAGGCATCCTGGCTTTGCCTCGTTTGCTCTTGGACTGTTCATTCTGGCAGAAGCGAGCCATGTTGTGCAGATTCTCAGGCAGCCCATGTGGCCACACAGGGTGAACTCAGGCCTTCTGCCAACAGCTGTGGAGGGAGAGGATTATTCAAGAAGCAGGTCCTTCAGCGCCAGGGTTTGAAGCACACAGTTAGCTAATACAGTGTTTGGAATGAGGGGGATGAAAAGACACATGCACCCCAGTGTTCATAGCAGCGCTGTTGACAACAGCCAAGACATGGAAGCAACCTAAACGTACATCGACAGAAGGACAGATAAAGAAGATGCAGTGAACCCACATATTTAATGGAATATTCCTCAGTCCTTTACAAAGAAGGAGATACTGCCACTCACAGCAACTTGGATGGACGTAGAGATTATCAAACTAAGTAAAGTAAGTCAGACATAAGATATCACTTATACATGGAATCTAAAAAGAATGATATACATAAACTTATTCACAGAACAGACACAGAGTCACTGATTTCAGAAAACAAATTTATGGTTACCAAAGGGGAAGGATAGAGGGGGATACATTGGGAGACTGGAATTAACATACACGCACTACTGTAGGTGAGACAGATAGCCAATAAAGACCTGCTGTGCAGCAGAGGGAGTTCTACTTAATATACTGTAATAACTTACATGGGAAGAGGAAAAAAAAGGATATATGTATTTGTATAACTGAATCTTTCCAGGTAGCTCAGTGGTATAGAATCTGCCTGTCAAGCAGGAGATGCAGGTTTGATCCCTGGGTTGGGAAGTTCCCCTGGAGAAGGAAATGGCAACCCACTCCAATATTCTTGCCTGGGAAATCCCATGGACAGAGGAGCCTGATGGGCTACAGTCCATGGGTCGCAAAAGAGTTGGACTTGATTTAGCAACTAAACAACTAGTTGTTTAGTTTAGCAACTAAACAATAGTGACTGAATCACTTTGCTGTATGCCTGAAATGAACACATCATTGTAAATCTACTATACTCCAATAAAATGAAATAAAAATTAAAAAAAAAAGGAAAAAGGGAGACACTCTGTATTTGGCCTAAACGACTTTTAATTTAGAAAGGTAAAGTCTATAACAAGTCCAAAAATATTATTTGAATATAATCACATCCTATTTCAATCAATTCTAAGAGTTCTTATTTCACGGTTATCAGGTTCCAATCCCAAGGAAATAGATTTTTCACTGGAGAAAGCAAGATGAAAATGTAAAATTATAAATTGGGACATTTACATTATGTTAATGAATAAAACCAGTAACTTATGTGATCTATTGTTAGGTTATGTTCTATGTTTAGGAATATCTCAATGAAGCCTTAGGCTGAGAACCTATCTGAAGAAATAGGGAAGAACAGAAATGAATTATTTTGAATTATTGATATGACTTCATGATAAATTGAGTTGGTATATAAAGAAGGAAGGAAAAAAGATGCCTTTAAGAATTTGTGCCTATTTGATTGAAGAATAATGACACACACCATTGAATAAAGTAGATTGATGGGATGATAAGCCAGGATTTTAGAGATGAGGAAGAAGACATGGGTTTTATTTTGAGATGTATGGAGTTTTGCATAATAAGAAACCCTGGGAGAAAATGATTTCTTCTTGATTTTTACTGTCTTCTTGTACTACATATTGGTGACACATTTTTTCTCATTTTTAAACCCTATCTGTGAAGAACAGAGATAGCCAATATATTTATATACTTATTTATAAAAAACAACTTCAAGCAACAGTTTTAGCAGTGTGTTCGACACTGAGAGAGAGGGATGGTCTCAAATCCATCTTTCCCCAAAACCACACTATGGTTCTCTCCAGTGGGAGTACACTGATCCCTGTACAGCTTTCTTCGTGTTGGCTCTTGGGCCCTTGAGGTCTAGAATTATTGCTTGGAAATGAGAAGGTTTTTGGCTAGATGCTTTTTGACAGGAGCTTAATAGAGTGTCTGTCTCTTGGTTGGTACCTTGTAGTTTGTAGCTTTTAGCTTTGAACAATTAGAAATCCAGTGCTTTGGAGTTGGTGTTTCATACCTAGCAGAGTAGTCCCCACTCTGCAATCTATTGAAAATCAGCTCTCAGGACAAAGGTTAGTACAAAAAAAAATTTTTTTAATAAAAATAAATTAAAAAAAAAAACAAATTTTTTTTCACTAAAAACAACAACAAAAGAAATCCAATGCTGTTAAATTCACCAGAAATGGTAGGGCTTTGGAAAATCTATCAATGCTGCCAAACTGAGAGAAGATTGATTTGTAAAACTGAATGCCAGAGTGTTAGCTGACTGATGGACATACATAATTTTAATAGTTGGAATATTCAGTAAAGGATATTGTTACTTTTCAGATGTTTTTAGTTGTCAAGTTCTTTTGTGCTCACAGCACTTGCCTTGATGATTTCCAGAATCATGGTTTGTCTTTCATTAGCTGCAGTTTTAGAGTGTCTTCCCAATGAAATTTTAGAAAGATAAACTTATAAAATTTTAGAAAGATAATGTAATAGAAAACATATTTACATATAACATTTTTGAGCTAGGTGACTTTGATAGAGATGACTTTTTTGACTCTTTTATAATGATAGCTTCTAGCTTTCTTCTTAGTGTGTAGAGAGTTTTTCCATTTTAATAAGAAAGGGCTCTAAATGAAAAAAATATGGGTAAACAAAGAGCTTAATTATAATTACTATATAGCATGACATGTAAACAAACCTGTGATAGATGCTTAGCAAATTGGAGGAATTTAACTCGACAATAAACTTCAAGCAATTTGCTTCAAAGACATTTGAGGCTAATAGGCTAATTATATGTTGCCTGAGGTGGGAAATATTTCCTTTAGCTGACTTATTGATTTATTGCCTTTTAACAGAAAATTATGCTGATCTAATTACAAAGAAGGGTTAAAAAGCTAATAACTTCAGATCTGAGGTTGTCCATAATGACACAGAGTGACTGATGGTCTACCAGAAGCAACTGCCCATGAATCTTTAGCCAGAAGCTTGAAATGCCACATCAATATTTGGGGGGAGGGAGAGTTGAAATACTCTGATCAATTTTTCTTTCTGCATCAAGTGCTGTTAAAATAGCTAAATGGTGTTGTAATTGGACCCATGGTATAGCAGTCACTTATGACCTATAAGTCTTAAATCTTGTTCACTTATAGTCTTCTGGATTATTAATTTTTTAAAAAACAAAACCCCTGTTATGCTAATATGTTCATCGGTGAAGTACTGCGCCGCAAGCTTCTTCAGAAACCGTTGTTTTAAAGTCAGTGCAGGGGTCATGATGGGGAACATCATCAGTGTGTTAACCTCAGGGATCCTGAGAAGTCAAGGAGGATCCCAGGCATCCATATAGACCGCTCTCCCCAAGCCTGCCGGTGTAGGAGTTGTAAGAGTAATGTGGGGCCCTATGGGGTTTGGGGCAGAATGGAGACATGGCTGTGTATGGCTGATCCCTTCCTGGTCCACCCAAAACCATTGCAACACAAAATGTTCTTGGCGTTAAAAAAAATAAAAATAAAGAAATGCGGGGCCTTATGACTGGGAACACACAAGTTGGTTTTAAGGCCTTTGTGTAAACTGCCCGAGATGGGAAAGGCTGCCTAGTATGGGTACCATTTGAGACATGAAGCCAGAGCAAATGTGTGACGGCTCTTTACTGTTTATAGTGGGTCGGGCTTGTTTCAGCCTGAATGACTGCCATGCTCAGATCAGGGTTCTTTGCCCTGGGAGCACTGAGCTGGGCTTGTAGGTCCAAGGTTAGGAGAGCTCATTAGTAACACCAGACTGTCCGGTAACAGAACGGCGCTGGGTTGTGGGGCAGCGGTGGCAGGCAGCACAGGCTCTTAGTGACCATAGGTGTTGCTGGTAGCAGGTACCAGAGACTTGAGAAGACCATCGAAAGCAGCTTAACTAACCTCTGGACACTGAGAGTAAGACTAAGTAATGTTTGAGGCCTAAATATTTTGTTTTGAGGAAGAGTCCTATTTCTATTATCTTGTCTCTACTAAGAAGAAAATGGGGTCTTTGCGACCCTGTGGACTGTAGCCCACCAGGCTCCTCTGTCCATGGGATTCTCCGGGCAAGAATACCGAAGTGGGTTGCTATTTCCTTCTCCAGGGGATCTTCCCGACCCAGGGATTGAACGCGGGTCTCCCGTGTTGCAGGCAGACGCTTTACCATCTGAGCCGCCAGGGAAGCCCAAGAAGATAAAAATCACGTACAATTCTACCACCCCTTCCAAAGACATAATGACAAGTAATCTACAATTGTATAAACTCTTTTTCAAAGAACTTATTGGAGTATAGTTGATTTACAATGTTGTGTTACTTTCAGCTGTATAGCTAAGTGAATCAGTTATACATATACATATATCCATTTTTCAGATTCTTTTCTCATATAGGTTGTCACAGAATATTAGGAAGACTTTGCTGTGCTATATAGTAGGTCCTTAATAGTTATTTGCTTTATATATAATAGTGTGTATATGCTAACCCCAAGCTCCTAGTTTATTCCTCCCCACTATCTTTCCCCTTCGGTAACTATAAATTACTTTTCTATGTCTGTGAGTCTGTTTCTGTTTTGTAAATAAGTTCATTTGTATCATTTTAGGTTCTCAGTTCAGTTCAGTTCAGTCACTCACTCGTGTCTGACTCTTTGCAACCCCATGAACCACAGCACTCCAGGCCTCCCTGTCCATCACCAACTCCCGGAGTCCATCCAAACCCATGTCCATTGAGTCAGTGATGCCATCCAACCATCTCATCCTCTGTCATCCCCCTCTCCTCCTGCTTTCAATCTTTCCCAGCATCAGGGTCTTTTCCAATGAGTCAGCTCTTCTCATCAGGTGGCCAAAGTATTGGAGGTTCAGTTTCAACATCAGTCCTCCCAATGAACACCCAGGATTGATCGCCTTTAGGATGGACTGGCTGGATCTCCTTGCAGTCCAAGAGACTCTCAAGAGTCCTCTCCAACACCACAGTTCAAAAGCATCAATTCTTCGGCGTTCAGCTTTCTTTATAGTCCAGCTCTTACATCCATCCATACATGACTACTGGAAAAACCATAGCTTTGACTAGATGGACCTTTGTTGGCAAAGTTATATCTCTGCTTTTTAATATGCTGTCTAGATTGGTCATAACTTTCCTTCCAAGGAGCAAGTATCTTTTAATTTCATGGCTGTAATCACCACCTGCAGTGATTTTGGAGCCCACCAAAATAGTCTGTTACTGTTTTCATTGTTTCCACATCTATTTGCCATGAAGTGATGGGACCAGATGCCATGATCTTAGTTTTCTGAACGTTGAGTTTTAAGCCAACTTCTTCACTCTCCTCTTTCACTTTCATCAAGAGGCTCTTTAGTTCTTCTCTGCTTTCTGCCATAAGGATGGTGTCATCTGGTTATTGATATTTCTTGTGGCAATCTTGATTCCAGCTTGTGCTGGAAAATACCTACTTCACTTAGTAGGTCTATATACTCTTAAAAGTGTTTCTTGCTCACTCAATTATTATTTCCCTTCTATTTTTAAAATTGAAGCTACATCATCCATTTCTTTCCATATCATTACTTATTCTTCCGTAACATAATTTTTGTTGCTGTTCAGTCACCTGGTCATGTCCGACTCTTTGCAACCCCATGGACTGCAGCGTGCCAGGCTTCCCTGTCCCTCACCATCTTCCGAAGTTTGCTGAAGTTCGTGTCCATTGCATCAGTGATGCCTTCCAACCACCTCATTCTCTGTCGCCCCCTTCTCTTCTTATCTTCAGTTTTTCCCAGCACCAGGGACTTTTCCAATGAGTTGGCTGTTCACATCAGATGACCAAAATACTGGAGCTTCAGCTTCAGCATCAGTCCTTCCAGTGAGTATTCAGGGTTGATTTCCCTACTGGCTATTTAATGTTTACTTGTAAGATTTCACTAATTTCGGTAGTTAAGGTTATTGCCAAAAATATTTTCACTGTAACTTATATCCCTGTTTTGTTTTCTTGTGGATAAAAATGATGCCCCAAAATACCTTCAGCTCCTGGGCTCATTGGCCTTTATTTTCTTGTTTCTCACTGTCTGTTGTGTGGGCCAGGAGTGCCCTAGGCCTTCTTTACTTTCCTGCTGGCCTCCTCCAGGCCTCTCCTCTCCTCCACTTAGTTTAGAAAACTAGCCTCGATGCTTTAACCAGAGGATGAACGCTAGAAGAAGTTTGGGTATTAAGGAGAACTGGAGGCGGCTGGGGGTGAGCGGATAGGACTGGCCTGTTTATTTCTCTTTACTTCCTTGTTCTTCTAACAGTGATCCATGAACCAGAAGCATGGGCAGCCCCTGAAGGCTGATTAAAAATATAGAATCTCGGGCACCACCCAAACCTGCTGGAACAGAATCTACATTTGGGACTTTAGTGATTCACAGGCCAGAGAAGGCAATGGCACCCAGCTCCAGTACTCTTGCCTGGAAAATCCCATGGACGGAGGAGCCTGGCAGGCTGCAGTCCATGGGGTCGCTAAGAGTTGGACACGACTGAGCGACTTCACTTTCACTTTTACTTTCATGCATTGGAGAAGGAAATGGCAACCCACTCCAGTGTTCTTGCCTAGAGAATCCCAGGGACAGGGGGAGCCTGGAGGGCTGCCGTCTATGGGGTCGCACAGAGTCGGACACACCTGAAGTGACTTAGCAGCAGCAGCAGGGATTCACAGGCAGGTGAAATTCTGAGAAGTACTGCTTTAGTTGATTACTATTACTTTCCCTTTGGTTTTTCCCACAGCAGTGATTTCTAAATTTGTCTTCACGTTGGAATCACCAGGGAAGCTTACAGAAATGCTCATGTGGCATCTCCCCTACCATCCCCCTCACCCCATGATTGTGATTTAGTTGGTCTGGGGTGTGGCTTGGGCATTGAAAACTTTAAAGATGCCCAGATTCAAATGTGCTGCCAACTTCAGGAAACATGGTCCTGTACCTTCTAAATTGATTCTGTCTTATTTGACTTTTTTTCCCAGAGACCTGTCCTACCCTATTTGGGGTTGTCATTTTCTCTACCTATTCCATTTGCCTCCCATTTTCCTGAAATTCCTATAAAGTTTTGTTCTGTTAATGGTGTGTGTTTTTTTTTTTCTTTAACTCTGTTATATATTTAAACTTTGTGGTTTAACTCTTTCCAGGGGAAAGTAGAGTTCAGGTAGTGTAGTTGTATGTTGGTCATGTATCGGGATGTCTTTTATTCCATTTTCTCTGCTGCTCCTTCTTTCTGGCATGAACAGGGTCCCCCACATCCAGCCTAGCTGTACCATTTTCCACCTCTTATTTTCAGCTCTTGGTCTAACTTTGATTCCTCAGGTTCTCTGTTGGCGTTCCCAAGGACCGCAGCTGCAATGGGGGTTCTGAACAGGCATCAGTGACATTCGGGGCCAGAGGATTACTGTCCATGAGAGCTCAGCAGCAACCCCAGCCTTCACTCACTCGGTGCTGCCCCCACTCTGCTTGTGACAAAAACAGTTTAGGCCTTGCCAGATGCCCAGAGGGTCAGCCATCCCCCTCAGTTGAAGACCCCTGAGCTGCGAGGTTGCCAGGCGTTTCCCGTGGTCCATGGTGTAGCAAGTACACTTGAAAACATTGCTTCTGCGCAAACTGTCTTTACTGTCTTCATGGCAGGTACTGTTTTTTCCCATCAATTTTATTTCATATATTAATGTTCTGGGATGGTCCTGAGTTCATAAAATTTTATTCTTTACTATTAAGATGGTTCATCTCATACGGAATGAAATAGGATGTAATTACCGAGTTTGTAAGACTTGCCATATAAAGAAATTCACAGACGTAGTCGTGTCCGACTCTTTGTGACCCTTTGGACTGTAGCCCACCAGGCTCCTCTGTCCATGGGATTCTCCCAGCAAGAATACTGGAGTGGGTTGCCATTTCCACCTCCAGGGGATCTTCCCGACCCAGGGATCAAACCTGCGTCTCCTGCAATTCCTGCGTCTGCTGCAATTCCTGCATCGCAGGCAGATTCTTGACCCACTGAGCTACTGGGGAAGCCCCATGATATGTATATACATGTATGTGTATATGTGGGGTTCCCCAGTGGCTCAGCAAGTCAAGAATCTGTCTGCAATGCAGGAATTGCAGGAGTTGCAGGTTTGATCCCTGGGTCGGGAAGATCCTCTGGAGAAGGGCAAGGCAACCCACTCCAGTATTGTTGTTGGGAGAGTCCCATGGACAGAAGAGCCTGGCAGGCTACAGTCCAAAGGGTCACAAAGAGTCAGACACGACTGAAGCAACTTAGTACACACACATGCACATGTATATGTGTGTGTGTATATATATATATATATATAGACAGAGAGAAAGAGAGATTATAGAGATCATCGCCAAAGGGTCCTGATACTGAGATAAGGAAAAATGATTGTTCCACTACAATCATTGTTATTGTTGGGAAGGAATTATGGCTAAAATTACCTTACCTTGGGAAATAAGAACACTTTCCCTTCTAGCCTTAGGGCTAAGGTGTGGAGATTCCATCTTTTTAATAGTCTTTTTGAGGTGAAAGGAGTATACATCAGAATGTGTCTTACATTTCATCCCAGTGAACCTAGTTCAGCAAATACTTTCTTAAATACTCACAGCTGTGATGAACTAAAGGCCCTACATGAACACATTTTGAAAATGTATAAGAGAAATATAAATAGAAGCCCACATCCCCAGCTTCCTGCTTCCTTTCTGATGGGATTTGCTGGAGATAAGATACATACTAAATCTACAGGGCACAGGGCTTATACAGTAGTGTTCATGGAGATGAATAATTCAGTGTCTCCAAAGGACATCTCATCTTAGGTACAAAATTGTGTTTCTTTAAGCAACACTGGTTCATGCTGATGGTCTTCCATTTTTTGAAGACTTAAGTTGCACAACAGCAGGGAGTGTTTGGAGCAGATTTGCAACTGGAAGCTACATTGTTCCCCAAATGAGGGAGGCTTTTGCTCAGTATAGAATAAAGTGGTTTCTGTTTGACTTCGCATTTCTCAAGCCAATGTTAGTGCGCTTGGTTCTTCCCACCTTGAGCACTGCAGAGAGTGAAACTGATCAGGACCCCTGGGGGGGCTCCTGGGCACAGAAACCTTTTTGTGTTTCCTATTTCTTGTCTGTAGGGAAGAGACTCCAGCCTCCATGACCTTCCCTGAGTTCCAATAGGTTGATTCAAACAGTTGCTAATAAGGGTAGTTGCTAATCAGGGTTCAGGTTCCCTGGTGGCCCAGACAGTAAAGAATCCACCTGCTAATCAGGAGACATGGGTTCGATTCCTGGGTTAGGAAGATGCCCTGGAGAAGGGAATGGCAACCCACTCCAGTATTCCTGCCTAGAGTCCCATGAACAGAGGTGGGCTACAGTCCATGGGGTCCCAGAGAGTCAGACACATGCAATCAGGGAAGGGAGGGGATGCAGAGATAGGGAGGAGCAGGAAAGAAACAGCAGCGCACCCTTGGTACAGGGTCCTGCACCGCGAGATCTGTTCAGTTCAGTTCACTCGCTCAGTCGTGTCCAGCGCTTTGCAACCCCATGGATGCAGCACACCAGGCTTCCCTGTCCATCACCAACTCCTGGAGCTCACTCAAACTCATGTCCATCACTACGTGGAACTATACCTTTGAGTTCTTCTGAAGAACTAAAGCCCCCAGTGAGAAGGCCACCTGAGGCTAGGTTAAAAGAACCAGAGAAGTTTATCAGGAGATCACCTGAGACCAGATTAAGGGACCGCAGACCTGTACACACCCTGATCTTATCAGCACGCCCACCCTTGAACCGTTGCCATAGAACTCCTCACCGAATCCCCACTGGGGTGGGACACACAGTTTCTGAGGCACACACCCATTGTGTCCTCCTTTGCCTGGCAAAGCAACAAAGCTATTCTTTTCTACTTCACCCAAAACTAGATCTCTGAGATTTGATTTGGCACCAGTGCAGAGGCTGGGTTTTCGGCTCCAGAAAGAGGAGCTGTCCTTTCCCGGTGACTCATTTCCCCAGGCCGGCCCTTCCCGAGCCTGGCATCAAGTTTCTCTGGGCTCTGCCGGCCTTTAGCAGGGCTGCTGCTGAATGCGTGCGCAGAGCTCTTCATCAGTGATTTGATTTACCCTCAAAGTGCCAGAGACACTAGAAAATTGCCTCGGCCAAGTACAAATGGAGCAAGTTAGAAAGTTTATGTCAGAACTTATTTTATTTCAGGCCACATTTTTGTGTCTTTGGATTGGAAAGGGCACCCATCCATTTCATTCCTTTCACTCCCTTGAGCCCTTCTCTCCTGTTCACTACACTGTCATGAACAGTTTTGGAAACTCTGGAAACAGAGATGAACGTGCCCCCATCACTCAGCTTGTGATCAGTATGGTGTCTGTGGACTGCATTCTCTTACCAACCCCAAAACTTCACTTAGTTCACCCGCGCTGGGGCCTGAAATAGTCAAACAATTGAGCTGAAAGTCCTCAGAAAAATCCTTCACTTTCTTTTTTATTTTGTAGGTTACATTAACCAATGCTTCCTGTAGTGCCATGGGCTTTTAAAGTAAACATTTTGGAATAAATGGATGCCTGTTAGCTACCTTTAAAAATAGGAAAAATTAATAATGAGAACAGTCATGATAATAATAAGTGGTCTAGTATCACCCATTTGTCTGATGCTCTCTATGTGCTGGAACAAATGCTTTTCTACATTTTAGCACATTTTTACCCTCACAACAGCCTTGATATTATAAGGCCATGTTAGAGCCGGGCTCTGTCTGCAGCCCTCTCAAATCCAGCTCTGGAAACTGTGACAAGGGATGTGGATCTTGGCATGCATGCCAAGTCAAGTCTGACTCTTTGTGACCCCATGGACTGTAGCCTGCCAGGATCCCCTGTCCATGGGATTTTCCAGGAAAGAATACTGGAGTGGGTTACCACACCCTCCTCTAGGGGATCTTTCCCACCCAGGGATCAAACCCACTTCTCCTGCATCTCCACTGGCAGGTGGGTTCTTTACTACTAACACCACCTGAGAAGCCCTTGTGGATCCTTGTTATTGTTGTTCAGTCCCTAAAGTCACGTCCGGCTCTTTGTGACCATATGGACTATAGCATGGTAGCCTCCCCTATCTCCTGAAGTTTTCTCAAACTCATGTCCTTTGTGTTGATGATGACATCCTACCATCTCATCCTCTGTCATCTCCTCCTGCCTTCAATCTTTTCCACCATCAGGGTCTTTTCCAATGTCAGCCCTTCACATCAGGGAGCCAAAGTATCAGAGCTTCAGTTTCAGCATCTCTCCTTCCAATGGATACTCAAGGCTGATTTTCTTTAGAATTGACTGGTTTGATAATCTTGCCATACAAGTCACTCTCAAGAGTCTTCTCTAGCACCACAATTCAAAAGCATCAATTCTTTTGTGCTCATCCTTCTTTATGGTCCAGTTCTCACATCTGTACATGACTCCTGGAAAAACCATAGCTTTAACTATACAAATCTTTGTTGGCAAAGTGATGTCTCTGCTTTTTAATAAGTTGTCTAGGTTTGTCCCCAGAGTCCCTCTTGGCCCCCACTTCCCCTCCTATTTCTCCCTTTAGAGCTATTTTCATTCCACTCTCAACTGTCTGCTACCCCCGGGAAAGTACAGTTTGTCTTAGGTTAGTATCCTCCTCACCAGAATTCTGGTGAAAAAATTCTGCACTTCATTTCATGTCTACAAGGAAATGGAGGCAAAAAAACTAAAGCAATTTGCCCAAGATCCCCCAGCTCATAAACAGTAAATCCAAACTTGAACCAGGGTCTTTCTGACTTGTAACCACTCTGTTCTTTCCTTCTAATCAGTTTTTTCTTTATAATTTTATCACCTGTCGTTGATCCTGTTTATGTCAAGGCTTAATGTCAGACTTTATAGATTTCTAATCAACATAATTTGAGCAGAGCAATTACTTGGAACCACAGCTGACAAGTCCAAGGGTGCCCAGAGGAGTTTAAAATGGGTTGCAAAAACTTGTTAACTGGGTGGTTTATTTAAAAGGGAACAAAAATCTCTTCGGTTATAAAGTTGGAGGCATCATAATTAAACAGGCCTCCCAAGGTGCAGTCTTAAAAAAGACTTTCTAGACGAAAGGTTTCTTGGTTATCCTCCCACCCCACCATGATGGCTCTGGCTGATTCTCCTTTGGGGAAATCTCAGTTTCTCGACATTTCAGTGTCTGCAGATGTCACTGGTCCTGGGCCTGAGCTTTTGTTTTGCCCCCACTGAGTGAGTGACAGTGAACCCATGAGATTTTATAGCTGTATAGCTGTCGTGACTGTAACAGAAACTCTACTTGGGTACTCCTGTGATCACTGCATAGGCCTTCACGTGGCCTGGTTGGGATTTTCTGCCCTCTCTGGTTTCCTTAGCTGCTTCCTCCCAAAAACACCAGCATAGGCTCCACATCTCGCCCCACTGGTCAGTGGTTTTCCATCTTGGTTTCTTGTTGTTCCCATCCAGGGAACTTTTATAAAATATTGATGCCTAGACCATCTTGCTGATAAATTAAATCGGAATCCCAGGGGGTGGGGAGGACTCTATCGTGTAACTCTTGGAATAGATGACTATTAAACTAAATTCCTTAATTACCACTGGGATATGATTCTGGGGCAGATATTTCAGGAGGCTGTTATAGAAATACTCTGCAGTGTCAGCAAGGAATTTAGCAAAATGGCTTGTGATGTTCTGACTTAAAACAGAGAGGACATCAACCAGATTAGCCACAAATGATGCTGAGGAAAAATAAAACTAGCCCCAAACTCAGTGGTTTACATAAACATTTATTTCCTGCTCATGGGTCTGCAGGAGAGCGTGGTCTGGCTGGTCCAAGCTGGACTTTGCAGAATGGTTTTGCGTCAGGCTGCAGGTAAGCTGGACTTCACTCCAGGAGGAGGTGTGACTCAGGTCTTGTTCACGTGTCTCTCGTCTTCCTTGGACCACAGCTGTCTAGGGAATGCACATATCATGGCGGGTCACTGGCAGGCAATCCCCAGGCATAAAGTGCTAAAGGCGCTAAAGGCCTCTGCTCACGTCATGGTCACTCTGCCTCTGGACCAAGTAATCCAAATAACTCAGCCCGACACTAGTGACGTGGAGACATGCACTCTGCCTGTGGGTGGGGGAAGGGGATAAATCACTTGTCCACAAAAGTCCCTGCTCTCATAAGAGTATGTTTGTTGGCAATATCTTAGAATGGGTTTCCCTAGTGGCTCAGTGGTCAAGAATCCACCTGCTAATGCAGGAGACATGGGTTCGTTCCCTGGATCAGGAAGATCCCCTGGGGAAGGAAATGGCAACCCACTCCAGTATTCTTGCCTGGAGAATCCCATGGACAGAGGAGCCTGGTGGGCTACAGTCCATGGCATTGCAAGAGTTGGACACGTCTGAGTGACTGGACAACAGCAGGCAACAATTCTTAGAAGACAAGGGACTAAAGAAGGGTCTATTTTTTCAGTTTTCCTATAGATATAAAATTATACCGAAATAAGAAGTTTATTCAAAGGCACAAAAGACTGGACTGCCGTGAGAGTTGCAGAGATAGTTTTAGTTACCAGAAGTGTTGAAGTAAAGCGTGGACCATCCTTTGGTGGGAAAGTTGTGCAAAGATCAAGCATTAGCTGATTATTTGGTGCGTGGCCTAGATTTTCAACTGTTATGCCATAGGGAGAAACAGAAAGACAAGGGCATGGAGATAAAAGATTCAAACTGTCATACGGCTAAAACCAACTAGAGAAAATTTCAAAAGGATAAACAACATCACACATTCAGGTTTACAATTTCGATTGTTTATATATATTACATAAAGTCTAGGCACAAGAACCTGATATGTGGTTATATTTGTTTGGCTCATTGATGAAATACAGCTTTAATTGGAATTCCTAAATAGCCATGAGTGTCTCCTGTCAAGATTAGCCTGGAGGGTGTACTGTAGCCAAAGCAACTAGCTGGCCATAGAACAGGGGCCGAGTGGGGCCAGTCATATTATTAACAGCAGCAGCAAGGGCAGCAGCTAATACCGTGGAGTGTCTATGAGGTGCCAAGTACAGCTCAGTGCCTCATGTGGATCGCTTCATCCTCAGAAACCCCTCTGAGGCAAGTACTAATGACAGGGAGCATTTTACAGGCGACAAAACCGAGGCTCTGTGAGTTAAAATAGCCTTCCCAAGACTGCACCATGCATGAATCTTAGTACTGAGCGTTCAGCTCAGGATGTCCGATCCTGCCAAGAGTGGTGTAATCACTGCACTCTCCTGCCTGACCATTCAGACAGTCACCCCATTCAAAGCACCAGCCCTTGCTTCAGAAGCCTTCCGCCTTGTGACAGAGGCCAGCCCGTGATCAGTTCGCTGTGAAAAGTGGCACATTTCTGGAATCATCTTGAGACGCGGCTATGTCTGCTTAGGTAGGTCAGACCCCTGGTACCACTTCATACGTTTCTGGAAATCGCGGCATGTCCCCCAAGCTGCCATACACCAGACTTCCTTCCCCAAACCCGAGTACCCACCCTCACGGTCCCCCAGCCCCGGGGGTGGGGGACACATTCTGTGCTGCTACTATGGCCTCCACTTGCTGTTGATTATTTCTCACTTGCCAGACAGAGCTGACAGCCAGTTGAAGGGCTGGGATTTCCCAATCAATAGTTGTTAGAACTGCACGTATTGTACATGGAGTGACTTTCGGGGCCAGGGTGACTCCCTTAACAAGAAAAAGAAAAAAGTAAGAGTGCATTTGGTAACATAAACACAGCTCTCTGCCAGGAGGAGCTAGATTCAGCCAAAGAAATGAATTTGCACACATCCCTTCTCTCTTATCATTGCCTTACATATAAGCACGCCCTGGACTTCTCCCAAGAGAGTGTGGCGTGGACAGGTTGTGTGTATGTGTGTCTTTTTTTTTCTGGTCGCCTTTTTAACTAGAAAAAGGAAGTTAAGACACCAGGTTTATTTAACAGACTTGAACATGAAAAGGAGCAGAGAGAAAGACCGGTTGATAAAAAGAAAAAAACATCTATTCTTGTGAAAGTGAATGACTGGAGGTGGTGGAGAGTAAAAAGGAGGTAGAGAAAGCCAAAGGAGAGAGAATTTGTCAGAAAGGGAGTTAGAGTCAGCGTTTGCTGCTTACTAGAGTAATTTACTGTGAAAAACAAGGTGTCCCTGAGCAAGTCCAGTCCTGCAAAGTCGTCTGACATTATCCCAAAAGGAGAACAGACTCATTTTTACAACCAAAGACTGATTCATGAGGCGATGCTGGTGTATTTTCACTAGTTTCCTCTTTTCCATTATCATCAATCACTCAGTTTTCCAGGCTTAACTTTTGAGCCTTAGTCAGGAGCAGGCCATTCTAAGTCTGTATGGTGGATACCTTTCCTGAAATAAATAGACCAACTAACTTTACAGAGGCTTCGCTGGTAGCTCAGATAGTAAAGAATCCTCTTGCAGGGCAGGAGACCCAGGTTTAATCCCCGGGTTGGGAAGATCCCTAGGAGAAGGCAACGGCAAACCACTATAGTAATCTTGCCTGGAGAATGCCATGGACAGAGGAGCCTGTCAGGCTACCATCCGTGGGGTTGCGAAGAGCAGACACAACTGCGAGCGTGAACACAGCACAGCTTATAGAGAGAGAAGAGGCCCATGGTTTCCTAATTCTTGATGAAATAGCTTTGTATTTCTTATCTATCTTAGCGGCTTGTCGGTTTCACATCCCATGTTGAAACCATTTCTTATTGAGTCTAACTTACCTTTCATGCTCTGTCATTCTCAGAGGTCTTCGAGAGGTGGGATCTTGAGAAAGACCTCCACCTTGGAGTTAGACCGTCACCCCTCATTCTCAAAAGTGTGTACAGACTTGGTCATAGCAGCCTTGCTTGAGATAAGCTCTGGCAAACCAGCCATCTGCCCTACTCTCTGGCAAACACTGCTACCAGCACGCAGGGAGTACGCCCCCAAGATAGGATTGGCTTTGAGGTTAATCAGACCGATTTTTAGAAAGCAGGAGAAAACTGTGAGAGCAAACACAGACCTTGGGAGCTAGTAGCCTAAAACCTGAGCCTGCCAGGTAGAAGTCATGACTTTTAACCCTTGGAGTATTATCTACAGATGGATAGAAATTCTGTCTATACTTAAGCCATCATTTAGAGAGAACAAAATGTGATGATATGAATAAAATGCTTTTCATGCTTTGGGAGGCAGATATTTAGAGATGAGGTACCATTTTTTTAGTATTTTACTGAAGTTTAGTTGACTTACAATGTAATTTCTGCTGCATAGGAGACTGACTCAGTTATAGATATATATGTATATATATATATATACATTTGCATATATATATACAAATATGTATTCTTTTCGATTATGGCTTGTCACAGGATATTGAACAGAGTTCCCTACATTATACAGCAGGACCTTGTTGTTTATCCAAACTGTATGTAATAGCTTACATCTGCTAATCCCAACTCCCAATCCTTCCCCCTTGGCAACCACCAGACTGTTCTCTATGTCTGTGACTGTTTCTGTTTTGTAGGTAGGTTCATTTGTGTAGTGTTTTAGATTCCATGTATAAGTGATACCCTATGATATTTGTCTATGGTATCTTTATTCTGTATTTTTGTGTAAAACTACTTCTTGATATCATATTTGTAAACTCCATACTTCCAGGCTAGGTTTTAAAATCACATAAGAAAACAAAAAAGGGGGTGGGGTGGGGGCTAGGTAGCTGAATGTATAGGTACAGAGACAAATGGATAAAACCATATTTCTTAAGCAGTGGTTTTTAAATATATATCATAATAAGCTGATGCTCTTAACTCAATATGGGAGAAATTCAGCTTAAGAAAAATGAATACTAAGATGAAATAGAAGAGTGTGTAAGAATGGACTTAAAAAAACCCAAATCTGAAATGCTGCATGAAACCCTGTATCTAGTAAAAAGTAGTAGGGAGAGCACCTGGGGACAGAATGGCCATCGTGAACCCCGAGAATAAATGTCACAAGCAGATGATAGCTTCCCGAGGCAGAGCTTAGACCTCACAGTGTCTTGGCTTTCTGAATTCCTTGCCTCACACTGGCTGCTTGATAGATGGTCACTGTTTAAATTAAATGCAGAGAAGGCAAACATTATTTATGCTAATCAATATAGAAACTAGATGTTATTACCAGAAAAAGGAGAGCCAAATTATGATGGGAAATTGGATGCAATAAGAGACTAAAAATAATTGAAAAAGTCATTCAGTCATGTTTGGGAGAGAGGAAAAGGAATTTTGAATAGGGTCTGGGTGAGAATATGTAATAGGACTACAGGTGAGACGGATAATTGTTCCAGAGAGACGTGCTGTTGTCGTTAGAGGTGACCACTGTCTTGAAAGAAAACCTTGCATTGGCTGCTAGGTAAGAAAGCCTCCTTCAAACTAGGTGCAGGGGAAATGTGTGCTTTCATTAGTGTGTTATAAAGAAAAGCTGAGTGAGTGAAATACAGGAAGAGAAGCTGGCTGCTCCCAGTAACTCAAGGGTAAGGAGACTGTTTCTAAAAATTAAATTGGCCTAGCTAGAGAGTGAAAGTGACTGTATCAGGAGAAGAGAAGGTTTGCCAGTGCTGGAGGAATCCACGCAGAGACGGGAAAGCTGTTATGGAGAGTAGTTATTGGGGAAATACGGGCATCACGTGGGCGCTGGGATTCCTGGCCTATGAGTCCCCTCTTGATCCTGAAATTGTTGTTGTGCAGATGCTGAGTCAGTCATGTCCAACTCTTTGTGACCCATGGACTGCAGCACGCCAGGCTGCCCTATCCTTCACCGTCTCCTGGAGTTTGCTCAGGGCCATGTCCATTGAGTTGGTGATGCTACCCAGCCATCCCATCCTGATGTGCCGTGACTCGGTAATGAGACCCCTGTGCCCAGTGGGTGCTCCTGGGACCCACACTCACTTTTAGCAGTGTGCCGTCCCCTCCACAAGTGTAGCCAGTCTAACAGACACCGCAAGTGGTTTAGCCTCTGACGCCCCGAGAAAAAGAGAGGTCACTCAGTTGGTAGCACATGCTGCTTTCTGCAGCATCACTGCTGCCACTGTGGCTGATTTTAGGCTTTCAGCGTGATGTCACTGAATGTGGGGCTGGGAAGATCTGTTAACAGCTGATTCCCAGGACCCATCATTTTATTCAGGAAGTATGACTAATTTCATGACTTGTTTCTGCTCACTTCATTTGATCATCCAATCTCTCACCTGGGTGTGAGATGAAGCCTGCCTGATTCACTGTTTAAAAAAATTAAGTAGATACAACTAGAGATTATCATACTATATGAAGTAAGTCAGAAAGAGAAAGACAAATACCATATGATATCACTTATATGTAGTATCTAAAATATGCCATAAAAGAACCTATCTATGAAATAGAAACAGACTCCCAGACGTAGAGAACCAACTGGGGGGTTGCCAAGTGGGTCAGCGGGGGAGGGATGACAAGTTTGGGGCTAGCCGATGCAAGTTATTACAGATAGGATGGATGACAACAAGGTCCTACTGTATAGCACGGGGGACTACACCCAGTCTCCTGGGATAAACCATAACGAAAAGAATATAAGAAAAGAATGTATATATGTGTGTAACTGAGTCACTCTGCTATGTAACAGAAATTCACACAACATTGTAGATCAACTATGCTTCATTAAACAAATAAAAGAAAGAAAAATTGACTGTCTTTGAAGCTTAGGATTTTAATGGATAGACAACTTTCCAAACTGAAAGACATACGTAAAAGACCAATTTATCCTATCACTAGGACATAGATTTCATTAAGAATGCCCTTAATCACTGTGGCAGTAGCAAGAGTTTTTATGGGAAGCAGTTGCTAAGTTCACTGTGCAGTTTGGTCTGTATTGGAGATTCAGGGGTTAGCCCATTCCTGATGGCCCTTAACTAAAAAAAACACACACACACACAAAAACATGAAAACAAAACACTACTTATACAATAATACAAAGTGGAACTCAGTTCCTGAGCAGTGGGACTTACCTGAAGCTTTACTGAGAACAATGAAAGCAATGTGTTAGTTAGAATTAGGATCAACTACATATCAAAGAAAATACAACATAATCATAACTTAAATGCACATCATTTCACCTAAAATAAGTCTGGAGGGGAGCAGTTTCAGGTTAGTGGTGGAGGTACATGGTTGTTAACATCTCAGTCTCCATCTGTCTGTCTGCTCCATCATTTTTAGCACATAATCATTTCAAGGTCCAATAGAGTGATTATTGTGCCAGGCATCGTATCCAAATATTTTAAAAAGTAGGTAGCTGGGGAAGGGAAAAGGACACATCCTAGCCATCTCCTGCTTTTTCTGAGAATCATTCCAGAAAGACTCATTCAACACTTCTTCTTCTACCTCCTTGATCAGAACATAGTCGCAGATGGTTAAGATCCTATCTATCTGCAAGGCTTGTCATAGCTTTGAGCGCTAAAGAATTGGTGCTTTTAAACTGTGTTGCTGGAGAAGATTCTTAAGAGTCCCTTGGACAGCACGGAGACCAAACCAGTCAATTCTAAAGGAAATCAACCCTGAGTATGCTGAAGGACTGATGCTGAAGCTCTAATACTTTGGCCACCTGATGCAAAGAGTCGACCCATTGGAAAAGACCCTGATGCTGGGAAAGGCTGGGGATGGAGGAGAAGGGAGCGACAGAGGATGAGATGATTAGCTGGCATCAGTGACTCTATAGGCATGAGTCTGAGTGAACTCAGAGAGTGAAGGACAGGGAAGCCTGCTGTGCTACAGTCCATGGAGTCACAGAGAGTCGAAAGGACTTCACAACTGAACAACCACAATCTGCAAGGAAGACCAGGAACGTGGTCTGTCACCTGGACACAGTGTTAGACCCGAATGCTCTTTCTTTGGAAGAAGAGAGTGGGAGTATCTAGGGATGGGCAGACTCTGCGATAGCAGAAATGACCCAGCTGCCAAGATTAACACGGCCCAGGCTGTGCACGCGCCTGATTATGGAGCCCTACGGCTGAGCTGCAGAAGGGACTTGCTGCATTTAATTGAGCTTTAACCACCGTGGCTGGTACCTAGGATTAATGTATTCATTTTCCAGTTTCTCGAGTGTAACAGATGCAGACGTAGGATGTAAGAAAAACCGAAAGTGAAATTTGATGCTTTCTCCCCACCTCTCCCAAGACTCAAAGAGGAAGAAAGGGGAGGGGTCCGCCTGCAACACAGGAAACCCTGGTTCGATTTCTGGGTCAGGAAGATCCGCGGGAGAAGGGATAGCCCTACCCACTCCAGTATTCTTGGGCTTCCCTTATGGCTCAGCTGGTAAAGAAGCCGCCCACGATGTGCTAGACCTGGGTTGGATCCCTGGGTTGGGAAGATCCCCTGGAGAAGGGAAAGGCTCCCCACTCCAGTATTCTGGCCTGGAGAATTCCATGAACTGTACAGCCCACTGGGTTGCAAAGAGTCGGACACGACTGAGCGACTCTCGCTTTCAGCCACAGGAGGGCCTTGTGGAGCCTGGCAGACTAAGTTGCAAAGCAGTGGAGTGGGCCTCCTGCTCATGGCCCGCAGGCTCCCTGGAAAACCAGGTCTCAGTCCATCGGAGGCGAAGAGCAGTGCTACCTGTGAGTGGCGGGGTTGGGGGGCAGCGACGAGGGCGGGGCCCGCTGGGGGCCCTTGTGCCCAGGCTGCGCTGGAGGAAGACACAGCTGGTGTGATTCTGCACCTTCTCCCGACAGCATGCCTAGCAGGCTTCTGAAAGCTATTGCTAACCAGCTGACACACTCTGACAGTTCCCCCACACGTTTGTGCCCAGGTTCTAATAGCACCACTGTATGAAGTTGCCCCAGTGTTTCATATGGAAGTCCCATGGGCTTTGATCAACTTGGGACATGCTCTGGTCACCAAATGAGAACATTTCATGAAAAACAGCCCCTCGTTTGGAGGGGGCAGAGGTACCCAAACAGGTTGCCCAGGTACCTGGACCAGTCCACCTAGTTATAACACAATCTTGTTGCAGTATATGAGAGTAGACCATTAGAAGATTAGTAGAAATTAGACACTTAGTAGAAATTTGTGCTTAACTTGCTAGAGTTAAGCACATCCAGAAAGCAAATGTGAGCACTGATAAGTGGAAGTCACTCAACTGTGTCTGACTCTTTTAGACCCCATGGACTATACAGTCCATGGAACTCTCCAGGCCAGAATACTGGAGTGGGTAGCCATTCCCTTCTCCAGGGGATCTTCCCAACCCAGGGATCAAACCCAGGTCTCCCACACTGCAGGCAGATTCTTTACCAGCTGAGCCATCAGGAAACCCCGCACACTGATAAATTGCTAACAAAAGATGAATGACAAAGTGACAAAGAACTATAAAAATGGCAAATGTCTGTGTATGGAAAATTTCATAATATGAAATTCATAAAAAGTTATGAATAAATAATAAGTTCATAAAATGAACTTAAGTTTGAGATATTTAGTGTTGGGACCAGTTGTCAGTACACTTTGAATCATCATCATAAAAACTAAAATTGATGTTCAAAAAAATCACATCTGTTGATCAATAACAGTTTAAATTATATTCAATGCTTGCTAACAAAGACAGAAATATTTTAAATATTAGGAGAATTCCACCCAAGGTTTTTAAAACATATTTTAAACTATCATTTAAAGGCATGATAAATTCAACCCTAAGTCATTCAGTAAGAACTCTAATCTGATAACATTCTAGTGCAATATTACAGTTATTTTTGAGATGCTTGAAGAGGTGTATAACAGCACATATTTTATGCTATTAAGGCACATTACCACTTTGCAAAGTTTTGATGGATCCTGTCATTAGATAGCATTATACTTACTTGGTTGATAGAAACTATTGACCAATTTTTTTACACAATTTTGTTAAAATCATAGAGTGCCATAATGTTCTATAGAACCAGAAATCACTGCCTTTGAGTGACACCTGGGTATGTCCTGAGTTTTCTGACTAAATTGCTTCTATGTAGACATATCAATTTATAAAACTTTAGAGACAGAAATTTGAATGCCTGACATCAAGGTGATTATTTTCCCCTAAACCTTTTCTTTCCTGCTTGACCGGGGAACCTGAGAATTTCCCATAATTCATACCTCCTAAGTAAGTAAGTCAGATTGTTATAGTGTACACTTAAAATTATATAGGGTTTTTCATCAATTGTACCTCAATAAAAATTTTTTTCATTTATTTTTATTAGGTGGAGGCTAATTACTTTACAATATTGTAGTGGTTTTTGCCATACATTGACATGAATCAGCCATGGATTTACATGTGTTCTTCATCCCAATCCCCCCTCCCACCTCCCTCCCCATCCCATCCCTCTGGGTCTTCCCAGTGCACCAGGCCCGAGCACTTGTCTCATGCATCCAACCTGGGCTGGTGATCTGTTTCACACTTGATAATATACATGTTTTGATGCTGTTCTCTCAGATCATCCCACCCTCGCCTTCTCCCATAGAGTCCAAAAGTCTGTTCTATACATCTGTATCTCTTTTTCTGTTTTGCATATAGGGTTATCGTTACCATCTTTTAAAATTCCATATACATGAGTTAGTATACTGTATTGGTCTTTATCTTTCTGGCTTACTTCACTCTGTATAATGGGCTTCAGTTTCATCCATCTCATCAGAACTGATTCAAATGAATTCTTTTTAATGGCTGAGTAATATTCCATGGTGTATATGTACCACAGCTTCCTTATCCATTCGTCTGCTGATGGGCATCTAGGTTGCTTCCATGTCCTGGCTATGATAAACAGTGCTGCGATGAACATTGGGGTGCACGTGTCTCTTTCAGATCTGGTTTCCTCAGTGTGTATGCCCAGAAATGGGATTGCTGGGTCATATGGCAGTTCCATTTCCAGTTTTTTAAGAAATCTCCACACTGTTCTCCATAGTGGCTGTACTAGTTTGCATTCCCACCAACAGTGTAAGAGGGTTCCCTTTTCTCCACACCCTCTCCAGCATTTATTGCTTGTAGACTTTTGGATAGCAGCCATCCTGACTGGCGTGTAATGGTACCTCATTGTGGTTTTGATTTGCATTTCTCTGATAATGAGTGATGTTGAGCATCTTTTCATGTGTTTGTTAGCCATCTGTATGTCTTCCTTGGAGAAATGTCTGTTTAGTTCTTTGGCCCATTTTTTGACTGGGTCATTTATTTTTCTGGAATTGAGCTGCAGGAGTTGCTTGTATATTTTTGAGATTAATCCTTTGTCTGTTTCTTCATTTGCTGTTATTTTCTCCCATTCTGAATGCTGTCTTTTCACCTTGCTTATAGTTTCCTTTATTGTGCAAAAGCTTTTAAGTTTAATTAGGTCCCATTTGTCTATTTTTAAGTTTAATTAGGTCCCATTTGTCTATTTTTGCTTTTATTTCCAATATTCTGGGAGGTGGGTCATAGAGGATCTTGCTGTGATTTATGTCGGAGAGCGTTTTGCCTATGTTCTCCTCTAGGAGTTTTATAGTTTCTGGTCTTACATTTAGATCTTTAATCCATTTCCTCAATAAAATTGAAAGAAAAAATTAAATTAAAAAAACCTAAGCAAAGGAAAAGAAATGAAGCACGTATCATATCTATAATTATTAAATCTGAATGGTGTGATTATGGGTTCATTAAAATATTCTTTATTTTTATATATGATGGAAGTTTTTTGCAATGAAAGTTTTCCAAGTTTAAAAAAAAAGTTAGAAGCATCTATGGCCCTTCATTCTCAACTTTCTATTATCATCAAACTGATGGAAGTGAGCTGATACTGCTGCTCTATTATTAGCTATGCTCCAGAATTGGTCAGAAATTTCACATTTTATTATATTGCTGCACCTTTCCCAGGGGCATAAATTATTAAGTGTTCAGTATTCATGGCCCATCTGCCCAGAAAAGTCAGACTAAGATTTTGGTGTAGGTTAGAATAGAGTTAGCATGAGTGAGGGTATTAAAATATGCAACACATTGGAGTTCATTTCCTAAAAGGAATCACAAGACCCAAAATCTCATCAAGTGGCTCTAACTATAGTGCATAAATAATGTTACCTTTAGGTTTTTAAGCATCAGGGTAAAATTAAGATCTGTTAATGTTGGATGGTAAAAAAGAAAAAACCTCTTATTAGGTACTCATCCTGAACAAGCTAATTTGATTTACCCCAGGAAATTCCGGGCATGGTTAATGGCATATGAAAGGTAACAAAGAGAAATTTGCTGGATGTGGAATGATAACAAACCTAAGTTTGTTAGATGAGGAATTTTTCATGGTATTACTTTATAAAAATGTATGTAGATTTTTAAATGCCCAGGGAATTTCATGTATTCATTTGCCTGCACCAGGTCTTTGCTGTGGCATGCAGGATTTTGAGCTACAGCATGTGGGATCTAATTCCCTAATCAGAGATGGAGCACAGGCCCCCTGCTCTGAGAGTGCAGAGTCTTAGCCACTGAACCACCAGGGAAGTCCCATCAAGGAATATATACAGTTTACATGCAGAATCTTTGGATGTCTTTTTTAATCTGCTCATATTCTCAATCAACTACATTTTTATATACTTTTTACTCATATCTTGTGTTTATTCCAAGGATGACTGGATGTTTGGAAGAATGGATGTGTGGATGAATATTTTAGATCCCTCATGATTATGCTCTAAATGGGATGTTTTCCTTTTTTTGTTATTTTCAGGTTTCCTTTTAAAGTGTAGCATGTGTACAAATTTTATTCCCAGTAAATTCCCATGCACATGGTGTATATTTTAAAAAACTGATTGGGATAGCTAATCTGATCTTTCTCAAAAGCTCAGACTTGCTTAACATGGAAAAATAATAACTTTTAATCCTTAAAGTTAAAAAACTTGAATAGCCCTTTTAAATGATGCTCTTAATTTCCAGATCTGTCTATCCTGGCTTCTTTCTAAGTGACACGTGGGCCTATTAACATGGGGAAATCGATGGTTATGTGAATGCATGAAGGAAATAGTCAAAGGTCTCAAATGTGTTCTCAAAGATCATGTTTCTGTTGTATCTGCTTGCTGTCCATTCTGGGGCATTCCCTGCTGAAGTCAGCCACTGGGACTTATGATCCATCTCTCAGCTCGGTGAAGACAATTGATAACTCTGCCAGTGACTGGGCCAACCTTTGACTTGGCTGCCGTTTTCACCTCTAGCTTCTTGGGTCATCCTGTTCCTCACCATGGGAAGTCCCCAAACAGATTGGTGGCTTTCATGTTGACTGCCCTCTGATCCTTCCCAAAGACCTAAAGGAAGTTGTACATCCTTCTGATGTAATGTAAAAATCAGGAAAGCTAAACATCAGGGATTTTGTCTGAGCAGCTTAGTTTGATGGTTGTAGACATGGGGGTGATGTGATTGAAATGGGTTTCCTGATTTCAGTGGAAATAAGAAGATTCTGAGGATAGAAACAGAGGCAAATTCTGGCAAAATCACTAGAAAGGAATGGTACCATAATAGTAGTGAAGCAGGATTAATAACCAGAGTAAACCAACACTCAGAGAATTTTGGAAGTCATAGGTTGAGAAGTTCCCTAGACCAAACTTAGAGGTCAGTATGTTAAAGTCTTTCTTGGTCTGAATAACTGAGGGGAAATCTGAACAGAGATGATTTGCAACACTACATTCAGATCTGCTTAGTTAAGGACCATGTTATGACATCTCAAGTTTGATTCTCTGGATCTCCAAGGATACCTGAGACCATTTACTAATGTGATTCTGAATTGGGACAAGGGGCATGTTTAGACTTTAAGAGCTATATTGAATATTCATTTTGAATTAATGATTTAAAAAATTTTTTTGGATTTGCAATACTTCTGAGGTCCACTGATGGTTGAGATTCTCATGAAAATCTAGTGGTAAATGGAGTTTTGTCCCAAGACTAACTCCTGGTAGGCTCACAAAGCCAATGAACCAATTCTGTTGATACTTCTAAGCCTCTGGGTGTATAGTTGGCAGAATCCCCACACTGGCATCTGATTTATGGAGTTAGGACTTTCATAGTAGGAAGGATCAAGTGAAAACCCCTGGAGTGTCCCTTCCCTATAAAAATCATAACCCTAAGTGACACAGTATCCTTGGGTGAGTCATAAAAATGAATGCAACTTTTAAGTATTGGAAAATGTAAAGGCATGGAGGATACTCTCTATCATATCCTCATTTAAAGTCCATGCTTGCCCCAGTTGAAAGTAGATAGATTTTTAAGAATGACAGGCTATTGGGAACTTAATAGTGACTTTAACAATAACAGTTGTTTCAGATGTTGTTGTTCTTTTTTAATCCTGGAAGAAATTCACACAGACCCTGACATCTGTGCATCAGTCTAGATGTCCTGCTGATATGTATTTCAGCTAACTAATCCTCTCTTCAGCTGTGTCAAGCCTGCTGCAAGGAACCTATAGAGTTCCCAACTTCAGTTGCTATATTTTTAATTTCTAGAATTCCCATTTAATTCTCTTTAAAATAAATTTTAGTTGGCTCATAAAGTGAGAATGTGTTAATCACAACTCTTTTAAGCTATATGACTAATTATTAATAACTGAGCTACATGTGGGTATATTCTACTGTCTCCTTCTTTCTCCTGGTCCTGTTTCTTGATATGCCTCATAATTTTTTATTCAAATATATACTTTGTGGATGAAAAATTTTGAATGCTCTGGGTGATTTCAGGGGAGATCAGCTTAATCTAATCAAGGACAGAACTGACTCAAACTAGGTCTTAGGGAAGCTCAGTCTATTTCTGATTTCCCTTTACTGTTAACAGGGTAGCCTGCTAGAGTTTTCAATGGACAACCTCGTATTGACTCCTTGGGAGGCAACCAAGTCCCAAATTCCAGATTTAATCTGGTTCACACCACGAGACTGCCAGTAACTTCTCCCTGCATGACTTGGGCTTTCTGCATGGGTTTTTAACCTCTTGGTCTGGGCAGCTGGAGAATTCAGTAGATATCTTTGGGGGAAGCCAGTAAATCTCATGACTCTGCATGGCCTTTCTCTGGGATCTTGGCCCTTGGCTTTTGACTGCCTCAGCAGCGCTGAATTCTAATTCCCACCTCCCCAGGACCCAGCCCTGTGGTCTTGCCAAGCCTCGCTGATGTTTCTGCCTCTTTGCAGGGTTTGTTTGCTGGTATCCCCAGCCCTTTGCTTCTGCTCCATGAGTCAACATGTCCCCCAGAGGGAAGGCGACATGCAGAAAGTCGGCTCACGTCTTGGGTTTTCCGTCTCTCTGGTCTCACCTTTATGGTCTGCTGCCTGCAGCTCTACATTAACTTCATACAGATGTACTTTGTGCTGTCATCTTACTTCTCTGACCCTTGATGGGATGATTGTTTCCACATGTGACTCCATCACAGGTTGTTGCAGAAGATCTGATTTAGTCTAGAGTCAGTTCATTATCTTTCAGAAACATCCTAGATGATTTTCAAGTGAAGTCCAAGTCAAAATGCACTTCTTTTCTGTTTGTTTCACAATATGACACAGGGCCAATTTTATCGAGTTTTATCTTCATTAGAAATTTTAATTTTTGTAATCTTTCTAATCAATATACATAAAGACTGAATAAACTTATCCCAGAGCTTCCCTGGTGGCTCAGTGGTAAAGAACCCACCTACAATGCAGGAGACACAGGAGAGGCAGGTTTGATCCCTGGGTTGGGAAGGTCCCCTGGAGGAGGACTTGGTAACCCACTCCAGTATTCTTGCCTGAAGAATCCCATGGACAGAGTAGGCTGGCAAGCTACCGTCCATAGGATCGCAAAGAGTTGGATATAACTGAGCATGCACACATATATACAACTGTTTTGCTTTCCTTCTTATCTGCAATAATTTTCCTGTTTTAAATATTTACATTTGTGACCTTCTTTTATAGCTTAATGGTCATATGCTTATTTTATTTCCTAAATATCAGCTTTTTGACTCATTTATTACCTCTAGTTTTCTTCTTTCTTTTCTAATTTTTCTCTTTGTTAAATCTATTTTTCCCTTAGTGTTTCTACTTGTTTTCCATAAATATTTTAAATCAAAAATTAATTAATTTTTATTATTTCTTATTAATCATTGTAAGCACATAGGCTATGGATTTTTCTCTGAACATGGATATAGCCCATATCCCATAGATATAGTTCCAATTAGGTAGCAGTTTCAATTATCATTATTTTCTCTAAAATTTGAAACTGTAGCTACTTGGCCCTTAGTCATCTGTCTGGTGGGTTTACATTAAGGATAACATTGAAACATGAATCATGTCTTCTTTTAATGGAATTTTGATGGGGAATAGTTTCTATCATTTTGTGAAACAGAAATTAGTCCACTTTTTGAGTAGAGAAGGAGTCCAGAATGTTTGATTTTAGGTGTCCTTAGAAAATGTGATGCAGGCCACCATTTACAAAATAAGTTATATAATGTTGACCACATATCAGTGCAGGGAACTGGGTGTGGCTGTTCAGACTATGGTCCCTCCCAGGACAGGGAGGAGGTAGGGAGTCCCAGAAAAACATCTTCTGCTTCACTGATTACAATAAAGCCTCTGACTGTGTCGGTCACAAAAAATTGTGGAAAATCCTTAAAGAGATGGGAGTACCAGACCACCTTACCTGTCTTCTAGGAAACCTGTATGCAGGTCAAGAAGCAGCAGTTAGAACTGGACACGGAATAACTGACTGGTTCAAAATTGGGAAAGGAGGACAAGAAGGCTGTATATTGTCACCCTGCTTATTTAATTTATATGCAGAGTACATCAAGCAAAACATTAGGCTGTATGACTCACAGCTGGAATCAAGATTGCTGGAAGAAATATCAACAACCTCAGATATGCAGATAATACCACTCTCATGGCATAAAGTAAAGAGAAACTAAAGAGCCTCTTGATGAAGGTGAAAGTGGAGAGTGAAAAAGCTGATTTGAAACTTAGCATCCAAAAAACTAAGATCATGGTATCCAGTCCTATCACTTCATGGCAAATAGATGGGGGAAAAGTAGAAGCAGTGACAAATTTTATTTTCTTGGACTCCGAAATCACTGTGGAAATCAACCCTGAATATTCACTGGAGGGACTGATACTGAAGCTCCAGTACTACGGCCACTTGATGCAAAGAGCTGATTCATTGGAAAAGACCCTGATGCTGAGAAAGACTGAAGGCAAAAGGAGAAAAGGGCAGCCGAGGATGACATGGTTAGGTAGCATCACCGATTCAATGACATAAACTTGAGCAAACTTAGGGAGATAGTGGAGGACAGAGCCTGGCATATTACAGTCCATGGAGTCACAGAGAGTCAGACTCGACTTAGTGACTGAACGACAGCAGTCCAGGAAAGTAAGCTTCTGCGTCCTCTGGAAACTCAATAACCTTTGTCTTCAAAGAACTGGTGATAAAACACAGATCCGAGTTGAAAGTCACGTTTATTTCTCACTATTGTTCAGTCTCTGTTGCTCAGTGACTTATAGATCCCTGGAGATGAATGTTAATCAAAATATTTTTGCAAAAAGGAACACAGATTTCTTTGAAAGGGAGAAGTGAAGGTCACAGGGAGACTTTTCTGTTTTTAAGATTTTGCTTTTATTTTTTCACACTAAGTGATTTGCCTTCTAGTTCCTCACTTTCTTTCTTTCTAGCAAAGCTTTCCGTGTGTTCTCAGATTTTAGTATTACCCAAAGGTTGTTTTTTTCTTTTTATTTTTTTTTACTATATAGACTGCTATGGAGGGCATGACATTATAATGAGGGAGAGGAATAAGCAGTTCCCTGAAAGTAAAACAAGTGAAAAACAGCTTTTCGAATGAATTCTTCTTATCCAGTGTGAAAATGAAAACATTTGCTGGCTTAATGTGATCTAAAGCACATCGGTAATTGACATTGGATGAAGGGCATTTTTGGTGGGTTGGAGGTGATTTTGTTTTGGACACTTTCTTCCCCTGTTAAAAAAAATTGGGGTATAGCTGCTTTACAATAATTGGGGCAATAATGTACCACTCACTTTTGGAAGCATGTTTGGTCAGAGCTGTGGTCAATAAGAGTAAGCCAGAGAACAGAGTCCTTGGAGAAACAAATCTCTTTTTTAAAGCTATTTGCACATTTAGAAAGTCTAGCTGTCACTACTCTCATTCCTGAGGAAATCAGATAAGACAGCCTCTCGGCGTACTCTTTAATTCACTCACCAAGGCACGCTGGAAGAGGCTGAAGGGAATCTCTTGGTCTGCAAAGCACAGGAAATCACAGCATAAAAGAAACAAAGCGATTTTACCCAACAGGAAGCCTTCAGGTGCTGTTTCAAGATCTTATAACAGATGAATTCTGTGATGAGTTTAGGATAGATGTAAGATCCTCTTGACAAAGAAGTAATTTCTGGAGGCCTTGGGACACTCATCCACCAGTTGGACTGCTCTGCTTGCTTTTAATTTCTTGATAAGCCAATCCATAGGATACAACACACACTAAGAGGTTAAGAAGAATTTGTGATTATGACAAGAAATAGAGGGAGTTGAAATAACTTGTTGGTAAACAGAGGATATTTCTTTTCAACAAGTCTTTCTACTTGTTGTTCAGTCGCTCAGTTGTGTCCAATTCTTTGAGACCCCATGGACTGCAGCACGCCAGGCCTTCCTGTCCATCACCAACTCTCGGGGCCTACTCAAACTCATGTCCATCGGGTCAGCGATGCCATCCAACCATCTCATCCTCTGTTGTCCCCTTCTCCTCATGCCTTCAATCTTTCCCAGCATTAGGGTCTTTTCAAATGAGTCACTTCTTCACATCAGGTGGCCAAAGGATTGGAGTTTTAGCTTCAGCATCAGTCCTTCCAATGAATAGTCAGGGTTGATTTCCTTTAGGATTAATTGGTTTGATCTCCTTGCAGTCCAAGGGACTCTCAAGAGTCTTCTCCAACACCACAGTTCAAAAGCATCAGTTCTTTGGTGCTCAGCCTTTTTTATGGTCCAACTCTCATATCTGTACATGACTACTGGAAAAACCATAACTTTGACTATATGGCCCTTTGTTGGCAAAGTAATGCCTCTGGTTTTTAATACACTGTCTGTGTTCATCATGGCTTTTCTTCCAAGGAGCAAGCAATTCTACAAAATATTTAAAAAGAGAGAGAGAAAACTCTAAGAGAATCTCCAAATTCTGTCAGACTCTTCTTTGAAATCTTGGTTTCTGATTGTTTCCTGTGCTTTCCGCTATGGAATTTGAGAGACTTGGAATACAGAGGGGTAAGATGGGAGGTGACATCTTTTAAGGTGAAAGTACACAGATGAAGAGGACTCATCTAAACTCTTGGGAGGAAAGTCTATCAGCTTGCAAGAAATATAATTAGCCTCTCTTTCTCATTAGAACCACTGCTTTTGGTTTCCTGGACAATCTTTTCACATATGAGGTTCCTAAAAGTCAATGGTGAACTTGCAGACCAATGGGCTGCATTCTTTCCTTAAACTCCTCTTTCATTTCTTATCCTCAACCTCCCTTCCGCACCACCTTACCCAACATCCAGTGAGCAGTAGGAATGAAAGTTAACTAACTTTTCAAATGATCAGATAACATACAACTTTTACATTCAAATGAGTATTTTGACCTTCACATTGACTTCTCATGGTGCTACAAAAATTATAGTGAAGTTGTTGGTGCTGAAATCATTTTAAACCCTCCACTTTATGAACCTCTTTCTGTTCCTACAGAGGGTTTTGTATAATCCTTCCAGTTCCAGTTCAGTCGCTCAGTCGTGTCCAACTCTGCGACCCCATGAACCGCAGCACGCCAGGCCTGCCTGTCCATCACCAACTCCCAGAGTCTAACCAAACCCATGTCCATTGAGTCGGTGATGCCATCCAACCATCTCATCCTCTGTTGCCCCCTTCTTTCTCCTCCTGCCCTCCATCTTTCCCAGCATCAGGATCTTTTCCAATGAGTCAGCTCTTTGCATCAGGTGGCCAAAGTATTGGAGTTTCAGCTTCAACATCCGTCCTTCCAGTGGAACACCCAGGACTGATCTCCTTTAGGATGAACTGGTTGGATCTCCTTGCAGTCCAAGGGACTCGCAAGAGTCTTCTCCTACACCACAGTTCAAAAGCATCAATTCTTTGGTGCTCAGCTTTCTTTATAGTCCAGTATAATCCTTTCAAGGGACAAAAGTTGGCTGAACATGTATATCTACAGGGAACCTACGATGAAATTGCGCTTACCTGGAATATAAGCATTGTCACCACTGCCTGCAACCCTGAAGACTGAGGTCGGAATTTTGCAGGGCACTTAGAACTCATTACTCATACACACATACTGAAAAGATGATGTTACCACCTTCAATAGCTTCTGTGTTACTTTATGGTGAAAATCATGTTTTCTATTTTACCAAACCAATACTTCTGACACCTTCTAGTTCACTTTAATTTTTTAATCACTTGCCCTTTTTGGGAAAGATAATTCAAATAAAGCAGGACTCAATTTAAGCAGACCTGTTGCTTTGGGGTCAGCTACAGCTCTGCAGTCCTTGTGCTGTTTTGCCTTTGTTGCTGTTGCTGTTGGTGATGAAATGATTCGAGTGAAGGGGTGAGTAGGATCAGGGATGATTAAATCTCTGCTTTTGGACATTTTGCAAATTGGAGTGATTTACCTGGTACATGATTGTTCTCTCCGTCACATTTGTTTAGACAGAGATGAAGGACATGTAAGAGAACGTGTTGGCAGCCATAGGAATTAGACTGATTATTTTCACTCTCTGCTACCTGGAAGAGTGTTACTTAATTGATTACTGGAAGTGTGTTCTGACCTGCGTCAGTCTGGTTTCTCTGAGAAGCAGACTCTAATGATGAGCACAGGAGGTTCCCTGGGGGGAAGGGAAACCAGATGGTACAGGGCGAGCCCCAGACCGTTGGGCAGACGTGACCAAGATTCAGTCAAGGGTCAGCCTGATGAGGGGTCCTGTGGCAAAGGTCATCCTTAGGAGGGGTCCTGTTTGGGGAGGAAACAGCCAAGCCCTTGAAAGCCACTATGATCAGTCATTGGCTAGAGGGTCTCCAAGAAGACTACGACCTGGGTTCCAGCTCCTGCTGGCACCACAGCTGGAGTCCATCAGCCAAAATCCCTCCTCATGACTGGATGGCAAGGTCTTTCTTGAAGGAGATCCAAGAAGCCCACCTCCATGGCTGCCCTGGTCCCCGAGTATGTCCTTCAGCTGTGGTCCTTTCTCCTCTGGGGCCACAGGGCCTTGAACATCCCTCACCTTAGGGAGAGAAGTCACACAGAAATACAGAGAGGAAGGAAGAGTCCAGTGGTGGCTTTGGAGTTCCCAAAGAATTGGAATTTGTTTTTGGAAATATTTTTTGGGGGGCCATGCCCTGAGGCCTGTGGGGATCTTAGTTCCCAGACCAGGGATCACACCTGTGCCCCCTGCAGTGGAAGTACAGAGTCCTAACCATGGGACTGCCAGAGAAGTCTCCCAAAGAATCTTTTGATAAGCTTGGCTGTGACAGTTCCTTGAAAGAAAAGCCACTGTGTTTACCAAAAGCCCATCATATCCAGTGAAAAAGAGAATAGGACAATTCTGTGAGCAGAGGAAGTTGTCGCCTACCTCAGGATGGGGAGGGAGGAAAGTGAGAGTGAAGAAGGAACAGAAGAAGCTAAAGTGCGCGGGCTGGATCTGGGTCAGGAGGGGGACAGGGGGGCAGAACCAGGGAGCAGGGGCTGAGAGCCCAGCCTAGGATGGCACCACATAGGCCCTCGGTCTCTCACCAATGGATTGAGACTCGGGCTGGCACACTGCCCACAAGCCTTCAGACCAACAAGTCTTCTCACTGGTCTGCCCAGAAGAGGTGCATCTGGGCAACTCATTCACAAAAAAGGGATGCTGTTTCTCTACTTTTCACAGAGTTCCTTGGACACCAGCAGGGGCCAATGCTTTGCCTTCTGGATGGTGTCTGAGAAAATCACAAGGTCTCAGAAGACCCTCCATCCAAGCAGGCACAGAGAGAGTAAATGCCAGCTGGCCTGTTTATGATCTGGAGCCTGAAGCATCCTGACCAGATCCTGGAGCGCAGTGCCGGGAAGTCTAGAATTTCTCCCTTCCAGGCCCTCTGCGGCACTAAGGGAGACCTGAAACCAGAAGAGCTGGAGAGGTTTAAAAGTAGAAAAAGGAACTTATTCTGGAGGAATAAGGAGCTGAGACCCAAAGAGCATATGACAATTAGTGGACTGCAAGTGAAGGAGCAAAGCTGGTTGATTTCCACTCCACTCCACGTAGTACATGAAGCATGGGGACCCAGCAATAGCTCTGGGGATAAATGGGATGGATTTTATAGGAAAAGAGAGGGAAAGAGGGCAATTCCTTAAACACAATGAGTTTAAATGTCTGCCATCCAAAAGACTAGGAACCCAGAACAGTCAAGTGGTAGAAATGTTAAGGATATATGTTTGTTTTCACACCTGAGCTTGTGTCTTGAAAAAATCAGGATCTCTTATTAACTCAAAACTGAGGTTCCAAGACAAAGTGAATTGCCAAAGATCTTCAAAATAGTTATGTGCAAAAGCAGTACTCACACTCAGGCTTTTGGACATCAACCCCAGTGTTCTTTAACTTAACACTTTCTCCCGGCACCCTGTTAGGAAACTCAGCTAACACTGTGCGGTGTTTGGCACACAGCAGGTGCTAGATAAATGCATGCTGGTGAATGCTAATTGACTCATTTATTGCATCCCTGAAGGTCCAATTAGCTGCACACACAAGGCTGAAAGGCTTTAGTGCTGGGTTTTAATTAGCAAACCAGGATGTGCCTAAGTGCCTTAGAGAAAGGGAGAGAGGCAGCTGATACCAGGATTTTAAATGATCAGAGCCACTGATCTGTTTACACACGTGATGCCAGAATCTCACTGGTGAGTGTTTACAGAAACATTTCTAACAGCCAAAGTGCTGGGCATAGAGCTGGAACCTGAAACGACAGTGCTGAATGCCCATCTCTTTCCTATGAGGACACCCCCACTGCTGAGCTCAGACACTGGACTGCTCAGTTTCGAGGCTATTTTGACATTAGCATCCCTCCAACTGTTTACCTCCCAGCCTTGAAGTCTGGGAACCAGACCAACTTATTTTATATTTCAAATGCGAAGTGTTTAGCATAACTACATTGATTCCCAAAGTCACTTCTGCTTTAACTCCCACACACAAACACACACACAGGAAAATGGGCAGAGTTCTTCATGGACTCGTTTTAGGAGCCAAATATTTAGTGTTTAAAATGAAGCTGTTTAGAACCGAAAACAACCTAAATGTCCATCAACAGAGAAATGGATAAAGAAATAGTGGTGCATTCAGATGTGGAATGCTACACGGTAGTATAAAAGAATAAACTACTTATCTATACAATATAAGTACATCATAGTACGTAAGTATGTCACAGTACAGAATAGCATGGATGACTCTCAATTATGTTGAGCGAAAGAGGCCAAGTTGCAAAAACCAAAATTGTACATTTATATAAAGCTCTCGAACAGGCAAAACAAGTACTTGGTAAAAAAGAAGAGAAAAGTGGTTGCTTCTAGGATGGAGACTGCCTGGGAAAGGCCGTGAGGGAACTTTCTGAGTGATAGAATTGCCTGTTTAGGATCTTCGGGTTTTAACTGCATCCAAATTATACCGCAATAAAAAGAAATCAATTGAATTTTAAAAAATGAAGCTGTACTCAAACCAGTGTTCTGTGACAACCTAGAGGGATAGGACGGGGTGGGAAGTGGGGGGTAGGTTCAAGGAGGGGGACATATATCTGTGTATCTGTGGCTGATTCTTGCTGGTGTATGGTGGGAACCAACACAGCACTGCTGCTAAGTCGCTTCAGTCGTGTCCGACTCTGTGCGACCCCGTCCCTGGGCTTCTCCAGGCAAGAACACGGAGTGGGCTGCCATGTCCTTCTCCAATGCATGAAAGTGAAAAGTGAAAGTGAAGGCGCTCAGTCAGGTCTGACTCTTCGCGACCCCATGGACTGCAGCCCACCAGGCTCCTGTCCCTGGGATTCTCCAGGCAAGAACACCGGAGGGGGTTGCCATGTCCTTCTCCAATGCATGAAAGTGAAAAGTGAAAGTGAAGTCGCTCAGTCAGGTCTGACTCTTCGCGACCCCATGGACTGCAGCCCACCAGGCTCCTCCGTCCATGGGATTTTCCAGGCAAGAGTACTGGAGTGGGCTGCCATTGCCTTCTCCGAACCAACACAATAGTGTAACGCAATTACCCTCCAATTAAAAAAATAAATTAATCTAAAAAAATTCAAACAAAATTGAAGCTCTAGTAAAAGATTGGAGAAGTGGTTGCAGCTGGAGACATTCGGAAGGCTGTCGTCGTTTGCTTGTGTCCAAGGCTGTGTCTACTTCCTCTGGCAGCGCTGGCTGCAGCTGAAAGAAGTGTTGGGTAGTTTTCGTAGTGGACGGGTATTAGGTAATATAACTCTTCAGATAATTTGTTCCTAGCTATGTGGAGGATGTTTTAATTCATTTTTAATATAGAAAGCTCATTATGGTCTTTACACACCTAAAAAAAATAAGATTAGAACAGGTGTTTCCCATAAAAATCAACTGAATATTGTTTTTTTTCAATTCAAATTACCCCCTATTTTATTTTCTTTTTTTCTCTAAGGTGATTCTTAAAAATTGAAGTATAGTTGACTTACCATACTATATATATTATTATATATTATGTATTATTTATATATATAATGGCAAGAATCAATAAATACTTGTTGCTTGACTGAACACTATTCCAGTCTAAATGTATTAAGAACAAAGTAGGATTTTATGTTAATGATAATCAGTTAAGGGAACATATCCTGTTAGTAAAATAAATGTAGACTCATATTGTTTGCTTTTGCTATATTTGATGATACCAAAAAAAAAACACCTTTCTAAAAAGACTGCCAAATAGTGTCTCCACCATTTTTTGAATTTTAAAAAGTGAATAAAAATGTGAGAAGTTAAAAAAAATATAAATAAAAAAATAAAATATATATTATATGTAAGTTTTAGGTGAACCACATGAATTCACAATTTTTAAAGATTATATTCCATTCATAGTTATTATAAAATGTTGGCTATATTCTCCATGCTGTACAATATATCTTTGTAGCTTATTTATTTTACACATAGTAGTTTGTATTCACCCCCTCTTTTTAAAAGAAACTTGGAGTCAAGATTGCAGCTGAAGTTACTGTATTTTAAAGTCTGAAGTTGACTCCTGGTTTGTTATTGAACTTTCTGATCTTGTATATACTAGGACTTAGTCTGTGGTTATTATAAGGATCAAATCAAGTTCCACATAGATAGCAGACAAATCAAAAGTACTACATGAGTGTAGAGCATTATGGCTATTACTACCACTTGATGTGAAAGCCTCAATTAGAGCTTTTACAGTTGAGTTAGAAGGCTAGGCTTACCTCAGTTATGACATGTGAAGTAGATAATCTTGTACTCCTAATCAACTGATTTTATGTGAGAACTGTAACTTTATTTACGTTTGACCATGTGCATTTCCTCATCCTTACCCCATATGCTAGCACATTTCCCATTTACCCCAGTCTGTAGCACTGACCTGCAGAAAAGTACCATTGTATCTTCATTTAAACTGTATTTGGACAAGCACCAGGGCGGGAGGGGTGGAGCCAGTGTGAAAAGAAAAGGTGCATCATCCCCTTTAAATCACTGCCTTGGCTTGTTTCAATGTGAAATACCCGGGATTTTCATTTTTGCTAAGTCAGCTCATTTGCTTACCCCGCCCCCCAGCCACCCCCCAGTTATCTTTTGATAGCTGCATTTGCTGAACGAATTTTACTTTAGCTTCATAAAAAAAGGAGAACCAGCTAAATAGACTTTGCAACCATCTGTTTGGAACTTAGTCATGATGTATCGGTGCCTTTTTCTAGATGATAAAAACTTGGAAATGCTAAGTGCAGACTGAAAGCAACGTCGCACTAATTTAATGCACAGGTGTCTACGGCATGGCTGGCAAGATGGACAAGGAGTTTAAAGGCTGCATGTCACTGCCTCAGGCTTCAGAAAATTAAAGAGCTCCAGCGAGACAAGGAGAGAACATTCCTCTAGGTTTCTGGCTTTTTGTTTGTAATCCATGTGAAGTATCTGAGTACATTTAGCACACATTATTTGTCAAATACTTCTAGGAATTGTAGAATTAATTAAAGAGAACAGATTTTTGTAATGCCTGTGTAAGCTTAGTGGTTCTCTTCATAGGGGAAAATGCTATCCAAATTCAAATGTTGCAGAAACGTATGGCTGATAACTCGGTTTTAATATGAGACACAAGCTGGCATAGTGTTTTCAACTGTGGACTCTGTAATTTGGTAGAACTCTGTTCAGATATTTATTCCACCATTTCCTTGATATATGATCCACAATTAAATTCTCATAAGCTTCAGTTTCTAGATCTGTAAAATGGGTATATTTGCAGTAACTATTTCAGTCATTGATTGCTGTGAAACAAACCACCCCACAACTTGGTGGCTTAAAATTATAATCTATTACATCACAACGTAGGATAACTGAGTGGTTCTTTTGCTTTACATGGTACCAGATGTGACATTAGATTAGGTTCAAGAGGCTTGAGTCATCTGGTGGCTGGACTGGGAACTCAGAGTGAACTCCAGTGACTGGGGGGCCCTGGTTCTTCTCCAGGGGCATGTCATCTGACTTCCAACAAAGAACATTCCAAGAAGAAAGTGGAAGCTTTTAGGCCAGTCAAGGGCTGAGCTCAGAATTGGCACAGCACCATTTCCACTGTATTCTACTGATCAATTGTGAAGAGGAAATAAAATTTGAACATTTTCTAAAAGAAAGTTGAAAAGTGAAAGTTAGTCAGTCATGTCCGACTCTTTGCGACCCCATGGACTATAGCCCCCCAGGCTCCTCTGTCCATGGAATTCTCCGGGCAGGAATACTGGAGTGGGTTGCCATTTCCTCCTCCAGGGGGCTCTTCCTGACCCAGGGATTGAACCTGAGTCTCCTGCAGCGCAGGCAGATTCTTTACCATCTGAGCCACTGGGGATGCCTTGCAACATTTTGTATCACGCATTTATTCAGCTGTTATTAATGTTGATATTATGCCAGTCCTATTTTAATTTAGATGATAGGAAATGGCATTAGGGCATCTAAAATTCAGGCTTGGGGGACTGAATAATCTATAGTGATGACATATTTAAGATCATTTAAAAAATCAAAATGGAGTAACTGCTGTTCAGACACCCTAAAGGGAGTCAGGTGGCCACTGTGGGTTTGCTTTCAGACACTGTTCCTCCCAGAGAAGGCACTGGCACCCCGCTCCAGTCCTCTTGCCTGGAAAATCCCATGGACGGAGGAGCCTGGTGGGCTGCAGTCCATGGGGTCGCTAAGAGTCGGACACGACTGAGCGA
The DNA here is from genome assembly GCF_023699985.2 of Odocoileus virginianus. Taxonomy (NCBI): domain Eukaryota; kingdom Metazoa; phylum Chordata; class Mammalia; order Artiodactyla; family Cervidae; genus Odocoileus; species Odocoileus virginianus. The sequence goes on along the minus strand of NC_069705.1, from coordinate 4,482,594 downwards.
CTTCACTTTCACTTTTCACTTTCCTGCATTGGAGAAGGAAATGGCAACCCACTCCAGTGTTCTTGCCTGGAGAATCCCAGGGATGGGGGAGCCTGGTGGGCTGCCGTCTATGGGGTCACACAGAGTCAGACACGACTGAAGCGACTTAGCAGTAGCAGCAGCAGCAGCAGCCAGTACCTGCTATCTGCAACCTTGTAGCTTCAAAATCCCATCCTACCCACCCCACCCCCACCTTCACAACTATGTAATGATTTTGAACCTCAACCCATCCTTGCTTTGTAGGCACCCTTGCTTCTTGCCAGCTCCAATCTAACTTTGGACAAAAAGCGCATGTGACCTTGTGAGGTTTTGTTGCCTTTCTAAGTTTTCCCCATTTTGTGGTCCAGTAGAACACAAATCAAGTGCTTTTGAATCTGTGTCTCCTGGGCTACATTCCTAACAAACCTCAAATAAATGTCTCTTTATTTCAATCAGGTCTTCATTTCTCGAATTCTGGTTAATAGTAGGCACCATGAATATAGGTCTTTGGTATCTGGTTAACCACCTCACTTGACAATTAGAGAAACTGAGTCCCAAAGAGAAGCATAACTTCCTGAAGGTCACACAGCTCATGACAGAGTTCAGTTTAAAAACTAATCTCCTACCTAGTCCATTCTTCTTCACAGCAGGCATTTTCTTTGCTTCCCCAGGGCCTCCGTTCCTCTATTTGTAAATTGGAGCTAACAATGAAATGCTTTCCTTAAAGTGCCATTGTAAGGATTGAGTTAATTAGTGGACGTAAAGTGCTCGTTACAATGTCTGACAATAAGTACATTCTCAATAATTGCTAGACACTACTTCTACAACATTTTTCAGTGGCTATGAGAGAGTGGCTGGAATTCAGTAGATAACTTCCGACTTCCATAAACCGAGAAATCACCCTTATCTCTTTAAAATTATTCACTTTCCGACATGTTAATTTCTCTCCAATAACCTTTAGAATCCATTCATTTCTCCCCAAGCCCTGTGTGTGTGTGTGTGTGTGTGTGTGTGTGTGTGTGTATGTGTGTGTGTGTGTGAGAGAGAGAGAGTTGCTTAGTCGTGCCCCCCTCTGAGACCCCATAAACTGTAGCCTGCCAGGCACCTCTGTCTGTGGAATTCTCTGGGCAAGAATACTAGAGTGGGTTGCCTTTCCCTTCTCCAGGGAATCGTTCTGACCCAGGGATTGAACCCAGGTCCTTTGCATTGCAGGCAGATGCTTTACTGCCTGAGCCACCAGGAAGCACTGTGACCTGTGCAGCTATCCTAATACTCATGTCATTTCAAACGGAGGTCAGGGCAACAGCCTCTTAGTTGATCTTCTAAGCCTCTAAGAGTTGTCAGACAATTTTAAAAATATGCAATAATTCAATACAATAATAAGTATGTAAATGACATTTACTTCAGGATCAGATGGTGGTAATATAACATAGTGAACACCACTGGATGTCTAACCCAGCACCAATTGCCAACTACTTTCTTCTTAACAGGAAAATCCTTTTTAAATTTTGTTCAGATAGTCACCCTTCCTTCCTACAGTCAAAGGCCTAAGGGAAAAATGAACCACTTCTTTGTCCAAAGAATGTTTGATTAAGTTAAGGGCAATTTTTCTCAAAAAAGGTCTTGACATTTTAGGTGGTACCATTCTTCCTTGTGAGAAACTGTCCATATATTGCTGGACATTTAGCAGTCTAGGTATTTTCTGCTAAATATTAAGAGCCATCTAGTCGTTGTGACCACTAAAAATGCCAAATAGTTTGACTGTCTAATTTGTGAGCCACTAGTCTAAAGGTTCAGAGTAGGCATGTGATCCAATTCTGATGATTAAGAGATAAAGAAAATTCTAGGTCCATCCATATCTCTGGGCTTCCCTGGTGGCTCAAGTGGTAAAGAATCTGCCTGCAATGTGGGAGATTTGGGTTTGATCCCTGGGTTGGGAAGATCCCCTGGAGGGGATCCCCTGGAAGAGGGCATGGCAATCCACTCCAGTATTCTTGCTTGGAGAATTCCATGGACAAAGGAGTCTGGCAGGCTACAGTCCATGGGATCACAAAGAGTTGGACAGGACTGAGCAATGAAGCACACATCATCCATATCTCTAGAAAAGACCCACTTTTGTTCTTTTTTATGGATGAGTAATATTCCACTGTGTCTGTGTGTGTGTGTGTGTGTGTGTGTGACATCTTCTTTATCCATTCATCTGTTGATGGGCACCTACGTTGCTTCCATGTCCTGGCTATTGTAGACAGTGCTGCTTTGAACCTTGGGATGCATGTGTCTTTTGGAAGCATGGTTTTCTCTGGATATATGCCCAGGAGTGGGATTGTTGGATCACATGCTGGTCCTCCTTTTAGTTTTTTAAAAGAAACCTCCACAAAAGTCCCAAGAAAAGATGCTCTTTTTCTCACAGTTATATCATGTTTGTACTAATCACCTTGAACTGCCACCTTACTACCATCCTGAAAACGAAACTGTCCCCAAGCCTGGTGGACTGGAAGAAATGCCAGACTCTGGGTTGCTGACTTTCTAAATCAAGTAACTCTAAGGCTTACACCCGCTTGGAACTTCTTTTGATGTCAGAACACAAATTTTAAACACTTAAACCAGTTTGAAATGGCATTTCTGTTACTTGCTGCTGAAAGCACCCTGAATAATCTATATAATATATTTGGTCCTTAAAGCCACCTAGAAGTAAGGGGAATTTTCATCTAGATAGGTCATTGTTTTTGAGAGGTAAAACCAGATCTGTATTACAAAGCACTTCTCTCTCTCTTTCCTGCTAATCCATTCAGAGAATTGATTTTAAAACTGAGGAAAATCTTTGGAAAAAAATAGCATGCAACTTTGTTGACTCAACCAAATACATATTGATTTTTTTGCTAGAGGGAAGGAGAAATATTGTTCTATCTCCTTCCTACAGCTTACTGGTTGGATTAGTTCTTTGCTATTTCTAGATTTATCCATTATCTTCCTGATTCCTCTCCCTTATTTCCTCTTTTGTTTTAATGGAAGGTAACTACTTTTGGGGGCAGCTGGACTGAAGGTCAACCTCAACTTTTAGGAGTCATACACAACAGAAAAAGTTGAACAGACCTTTTGGTTATCATTGGAAGGAAAACTTCTATCCGAAGAAAGAGCTATTTGCATCTGTAAGCAAAAGAAAGTACTAGCTACTCTTTATAACCAATTTCACGGTTTAGCTTTGTCTTTGAATCCCTGGCCACAGGAAGGGACGGTCTGTACAGCCGAAACAGAAATAGACAAGCAGATAAACTCAGCCTAAAGTAAAAGGCTTCTGCAAAGTCCGTTTTTCTCCTGTGTGTAATTCAAGGTGGAAGTTACATGAAAGTGCGAATTATAAGGCTGACACATTGTTTCAGAACTTAGGCAGAAATAGGAAATGCATCCTTTGATGTATTGCTTTTGGACAAGCTTTTGTCTAGGAGATCACAGTGGACAGGGGTTTCAGTTCCCCAGGTCTTGAGTCTGTTCCTTGAAGAAGATAAACTTTTTCCTGGCACATGTAGATGAGAGAAAAATCTACATTCCTTTGAAGACTGTTTGGCTATTCGTGGTGCGTTCCTGAAAGGCTGTCACTCTAACTGCACTTAGGTAATTGAAATTTCCTGGCAGTGAGAGGAGCAGGTGGAGGGGAGAAAGAGGCTGGCTTGGGGCAGGAATGAGGGCTGGGGCAGGGACGGGAGGGTCTGGAAGTTTTCTCTGGAGTCTCCACCGCCAGCACGCCCCCTGCATCCTCTCGCACAGAGAGCATCCCTGTGAGCCCCTCTACACAGGGCATCTCCCGCATCTCAAGCACGCGCCGTGGCTACCTGGAGAGCATGATGAGCATTCTGAGATTTCTCGGCTTGCTCCAGTACTGGTCTGAGTAGGAATTAGAAGGTCTCTAGGCTGCTTTTTGTAGAATGGATTTATCATCTCCTTCCGTTCTTCAAAGGATTAATATCATCTATTGTTTCTGATAAAAATCTGTCGTGGGCATTTTTCTTTTTCTTTTCTCTTCCCCTCCTTTCTTTCTCCCTTCCTCCCTCCCCTTTTCTTTCTTCTTCTTCCTTCCTTTTTTCTTTTCCTTTTTAAACATTGTGACTGCCTTGCATCTCATCCCCATTCCTATCACTGAAAGATTCCAGAACCCACTTCTCACTCCAGAAACATCAAATCGGAGCCCTTTAGTCACAGTCTTGTAGGAGGGCTCAGACTTGTGAAATAAGTTTGACACTCAGACCGGACTTTGGGTCCAGAGCTGGTGATGAGCGAGAGGCGAGTCCTGTCTGTTGGTCCCTCAGACCTTCTCCTGGTACAGCCCCGCCAGCAGCAGCCTGCCGTGCCCCCTCCAGCAGGGAGCATGGCTGTGCGGGTATTCAGTGTCCGACTGTGGTCGCTGCCGTGGTCCCAGGACCGATCCTGTAGCAGGGCTTATGATGAGCCTGGCTACCTAACGACTCTACAGGCTGCTGTGATCAGTTGTTAATGTAACACAGCTTTCTCCGTCTTTTAATATGTGCTTCATGATCCATCAAAGTTTTCTACTGTCTTCTAAATTCCTGCTCTGTCTTGTGAAGAATCGTTAAATCAATAGTTTTCAACTGGGGAGGATTTTGTCCTTGACTTAATTCTCCCTGTCTTTTGAATGTTTTAGGTAGCTAGCTTATCTTTCATGATCTTGGAATCGTGGCCGTATACATGAGATAACTTGTGGGGTCCAGCAACGTGCTCCCCTCTGCTGGGGTATATGATCTTGGGGTGCCCCCTGTGTGGGCAGTGTGGGACCCCCGATGTGGCAGGCTCCTAGGTAGGGCTGGGCCCCGCCTGGTTGGCTGTCTGAACCTGCCTTGCACAGAGGCTGCAGCCACTGGTGGACAGAACAGGTCCTAGCTCTCCTGGCTGTGGGCCTGGGGACCCTGGGGCAGCTGGCTGCAGGGCCTGGGGTGTTCCAGGGCTGGGGCTCGCTGGCTGGTGGGCAGGTAAGCGCCCAGCACTGATGAGACAGAGGGAGCACTCCTGCCGTTTGGTAGAATCAGCTCCCTGTTTTGGCAGTTATGTTGCTAGAGGAGTCCCCTTTGCTTCCTGCCTCTCTGGGAGGCTCTCGGAAACCAGCAAGAGGGTCTAACCCAGGCCCCTTCCCAGTGACCGTCTCCCCTGGGACCCAGGCCATGTGCCATTTAGCGCGAATGCTTGAGGAGCAGAGTCTCCATTTCCTACAGCCCTCTGGCTCCCCAAAGCCACGTCTACAAAGCCAGGCATCCTGGGGGCTGGTCTTCCCGATGCAGGACCCACAGGCTGGGAAGCCTGACATGGGACTCAGACCCCTCACTCCTTGGGCAGAACTTCTGCCGTTGTAAATATCCTCTTGTTTGTGGGTTATCCACCTGAATGTGTAGGTCCTGACTATACTGTGTCTCTGCTGCTCTTACTCATCTCATCTGGCCCCTTTTTTATATTTTTAGTTGTGGAAGATCTTTTCTGATAGTATTCTCTATAATCAATGGTATTTGGAGATAGAAAAAGAGAAATGGAATCTTGGATGGTGTATGTATCAGAGGGGTATAGAGAATGGCATCACCGGCTTGATGGACACGAGTTTGAGCAAGCTCTGGGAGTTGGTGATGGACAGGGAAGCACTGTGTGCTGCAGTCCATGGGATCACAAAGAGTCAGACACAACTGAGCAACTGGACTGAACTGATGGTGAATTTGGGGTCAGCCCTCAAAACACTCCCCATGGAAAAGTACTATGCTAGATCTTAGGGTAGAGAGATATGAGTAAACAGTTACCTGGAATATCCTATGTATTCATAGGGAATATTCATAGCAAGTCTGTAGAAAATATTTAGGCTCCTTTGGCTTAAATTTTGGTACAAAAGATGAATAGTGACAAGGTAGAGTGTGCTCAGATGCTAAAAACATTTTGACTGAACCCAGGGAGCTGAGTGCTATTTTATAGAAGCATTAATAATTGAGCATTTTGGAGAATGGAAGTGAGATACTTTTGTTTTAATTGCATGGTATTGTTAAGGTTATTTGAAGTCATTTTCTGAAAATTAGTTAATCATTTAAATGTGTACCAAAGTGTCATTGAGTTGTCTTCTATGAATCTTTTCATAATTCCAATATAGACTGGACCAAAGTTTACTTTTGCATTTTCTATGAGGAGGTACATGCACTCTAACTTGCTTCAGTTGGGTCCGACTCTTTGAGACCCCATGGACTGTAACCCACCAGGCTCCTCTGCCTGTGGGATTCTCCAGGCAAGAAGTCTGGAGTGGGTTACCATTTGGTAGAATAAGCTCCCCATTTTGGCAACTATGTTGCAGGGGATCTTCCTGTCTCAGGGATTGAATCTGCATCTCAGACCTCTCCTGCATTGCAGGCATATTCTGTACCACTAACACTGCCTGGGAAGCCTTACTTTTGCATTATCTATGAGGAAAGGATTTAATTTTCTAAATGAACAAATAGGAGCAATGTTTTCATTTCAAATGGGATTGAAATTAAAAGAATTGTTTATATGACCATAGTATATGTACTTATGAATAGGGTTTCATTAATGCCAAGTTAACTGAAGATTACTGTAAATTATATATTCTATCATCCAGGTTCATCTTAATTTTTTAAGATACCATCATTCATCAAAAGATTAATCTGATTAGTGGGGGGTTTATTTTTGCAATGTCTTTTAAGATAAGACCATTATGGCAATTATGTCCAGTTTGGAGCTAGGGGCTCTAAAGAAAATTTCTCATTCTTTCATGGTAAAGCTTTTCCTAAAGAGGATGAGTGCATTTTACCTCAATATTTTCCTTCATCCTCCCATCTGTGAGATTTCTCGACTGTTTTTGACTGTCGTGGTCATACACACTGGGCTTAGGGCTCAAAGCAATCAATATCACATCCTGAAATTAAACCCGTTCACACGTCCCTGGTGGCTCAGCTGGTAAAGAATCTGCCTGCAATGCGGGAGACCTGGGTTCAATCCCTGGGTTGGGAAGATCCCCTGAAGATGGAAAAGGCTTCCCACTCCAGTATTCTGGCCTGGAGAATTCCATGGATGGTATAGATGGGGTCACAAAGAGTCAGACGTGACTAAGTGACTTAAAAAAAAAATCAAAAAGTTATTATTCCACACTAAAATTTCAAGAACCAAACATACTGGTATCATATATGAAATTAACATCTTGCAATGATACAATGACAATATTTATACTTTTTCTAAAATGTGAGCATCTTGAGGACAGGAGTTATGTTGAGCTCATCTTTATTAACCCCAACCACTTGGAATAACACAGGTGCTTAAAGAGCAACTATCTGGACTGAATTCGTGGCAGGATTAGAATGTTTGATGAACTCAGAGTAACTTTCATCAACCAATGCATAGAATCAAAAACAACTCTCTAGTGAACTCCCAGCTGAATACCAGAGGAATTATGGTATTATTTTTGTTGTTTTCTATGTACAAACCACCAGTCTAGATATGTAATCTTGGAAAATATTTACATGAGATTTCTTTTTCTTGATCGGAGTGTGAATTTCCAAAAATCTTTCACAAGATAAGAAATCCACTTTCTCATTTTATCTTATTGGTCAACACTTTAGTAATTGGAAAGATGTTAAGAATTGCCACTCAGTACAAAATTATGGCTCTCAGTGGTGGTTGTAAAAATGACATTAATTGAAAATAATAATGACTGTTAATCTGTGAATAAATGGTAGCAGTAAGTGCACCAGACAAAATGATTCCTCTGAGGTTTGGGTTCATGGCATTTAGACCTGATCCCAGTCACTCTCTGAAGAAATGTGCAGAGCTCCTGAACTGTAAGCTATTTGAAATACTATAGGAAGCTCAACAATTAATTGAAAGACATTGGACACCTACCCTATTCTCTACCGTTACAGGCTTCCAAGTGTTAGCTGATCTGTCGTGTCCAACTCTTTGTGACCCCATGGAACGCACCAGGCTCCTCTGTCCATGGGGTTCTACAGGCAGAATACTAGAGTGTGTTGCCATTCCCTTCTTCAGGGGATCTTCATGACCCTGGGATCAAACCCAGAACTCCTGCTTTGCAGGCAGGTTCTTTACCATCAGAGCCCACCAGGGAATCACAGGCTTATAAGAGGAATTCATAAATAGTATTGTGAAGAAGGCAATGGCAACCCACTCCAGTACTCTTGCCTGGAAAATCCCGTGGACGGAGGAGCCTGGTGGGCTGCAGTCCATGAGGTCGCTAAGTGGACACGACTGAGCGACTCCACTTTCACTTTTCACTTTCATGCATTGGAGAAGGAAGTGGCAACCCACTCCAGTGTTCTTGCCTGGAGAATCCCATGGATGGGGGAGCCTGGTGGGCTGCCATCTATGGGGTCGCACAGAGTTGGACATGACTGAAGCAACTTAGCAGCAGCAGCAGCATAAATATTATTGAGATGAGAAGCCTAATAAAAGATTGTTGTGGTGACTCAATAGTAAAGAATCTACCTGCCAACTCAGGAGATGCAGGTTCTGCTCATTTGTTCTGCATTCTTCTCACTTTTACCCCCTAGGAAGCATTTCTATTCTGACTTATGCTTTGGAGGACCCTCTGATGAATAGTTGTGGTGACATCCTCTTTCTTTTATAATTTTATTGTGGGGTTTTGATCATTTTAAGTGGAGTAAGAATTGTTGATCTTCCTATGTTTGCTGTGAGGGATGCACATTATTTTGAGGCATGGATACTGTCAGGACATGAATTGTTGTAGCTTGCCTGGCACCAAGCCACATGGTGCTGTAATGCACACAGGCCTGAGGACTGGCTTCCTGGAGCTTCATGTGTGGTGTCTTAAGAATGCAGAGGAGGAAGAAGGGGGTCACCCTGTTTGAACACCCCAAACACAAGCCCTAGTGCTCACCACCAGTCCAAGGATTCAATTAAAACTATCAGGAAAGCTTCAAGTCATAGAAACTTAATATAAAAGCAGAATTGGGCAAACTCTTTGGGCAAATGGAAAAGCTAGCTTTCTTCCTCCAGTGAACTGCCAAGGGTTCAATGTTATCTTGCAACAGAATTAGACTATGTGTCCAGGTTTCAGAACGGAGGCTTTGTTTCTTCCTCATTTCCCCCCCTGTGCATCCATCTAAATAGCTTTAAAGATTATCCTTGCTAATTCCCCATATCCTTTTTGCTTCTAGCCTTTTAGAGTGCCTGATTAGAACTCATAGTGGTCCCTTGGTATATGAAGCTGAGGCATACTGGAATCATTAAAAAGAGTTACTGATCTTGGTTCTCATAAGATGTTCAGAAATCACTGAAGGTACAGCGTATTTGTGTGCCATACAAGATGCATGGTTTCAGAAAAGATACACATCAGATGCCCGCTCCTCCCTCAGCCCCTGCTACCGCACAGGTGGAAGAAGAGGTTTCTGTGATTTATGTAAAGTGGGTGGTAAGTACATTCTGCTGAGATGAGCTTGAAACGTTACACTGATCTTTCTCCTAATGAGTTTCAAGGGGGAAACGGGGTTGAATAGCATTTTTACATGCTGATGGAAGTTCCCTGAAATGGGAAGATTACAAATGCTCCAATTCTTAGGGTGCTGTGACCCTTCCCCTTTACATTGGAAAAAGACCCTGATGCTGGGAAAGATTACGGGCAAGAAGAGAAAGGGGTGACAGAGGATGAGACGGTTGGATGGCATCGCTGACCCAATGGACATGAATTTGAACAAATGCAAGGAGATAGTGAAGGCCAGGGAAGCCTGGGTTGCTGCAGTCCGTGGGGGTCACAAACAATCAGACACAACTGAGCCACTGAACCACAGCACCAAGCCTTCCCCACCTGAAGAGAGGGAGAGAGATCCTCTGCTCCACTACTGACTACTTTTCACAGAACGTGGAGCCGCTGATGTGATTGGCAAGCTTGGTGCATTGCACGGGCCACCTTTTCCTAGGGGGCAAGGTGAAGTCTCAGCAGTGGAGTCTGCTTTCAGCACAGAGATTTGGGAGAGAGGAAAGCTCCCTGACCTACAAACCTCAGTTTACCCTCCAGCAGTGCGTCCCGTAGAGTACCCACAGGCCGTGGGCGGGCGCTGTTTCAGTAAGAAACCAGTGCTGGGCTTCCCTGGTGGCTCCGTGGCAAAGAATCCGCCTGCCAACGCAGGAGACTTGGATTCGATCCCTGGTCCAGGAAGACCCTACATGCCTTGGAGCAACTAAGCCTGTGATTCACAACTACTGAAACCCGTGCACCCTAGAGCCCGTGATCTGCAACAGAAGCCTGCGCACCACAACTAGAGCGTGGCCCCTGCTCGCTGGAACTAGAGAAGAGCCCACGCAGCAACAAAGGCCCAGCACAGCAATAAATAAATCAGCAAATAAAAAGTTTTAGAAACGAGAAGAAACCAGTGTTGTGTCCTAGCACTGACCATCTTGAGTAGAGGTGGAGCAGAACAACTGATGGCTTTCAAGGCAGCGGCAGCTCCAGCCGGGGGCAGCCCTGCACCCTTTGACTTTCGGCCTTGCTTCCAGCCCCAGTCTCCTGTTCTCTCTCCACTCTGTATCACGTGGCCAATCACATTTCCCTTTCTGCTGTGATTTCCAGGGGAGTCCGTGTCTAGTGTCTGTGATGGGCAACAGATCCCCTGTGTGAGCCGTGGTTGATGGCACAGAGCAGTTAGGGGTCAAAGCTTGAATAACAGCACTTGGATTCCACGTAGAAGGTGTCAGCGCAGTTCAGACTTTGGTTTGTATTACAGGGGGGCAACCCGTCGGAGGGGTAGGTGAGTGGAAGCTGCCCACCCAACCTGCCTCATGGTTCCTTCTCTGGTGATTAGGGCAGTAAATTAGGGAATAAAGGATTCCAAAGAACTAATTTCTTCACAGACTGAATGGAACTATTGGTAGCTGTCAAAGGTTACTAGTACATGTGTCTTTTTTACAGATGGGAACAATCTAGAGTCAGCAAGCTCACTTTTTCAGCAAGTTTTATTTTGGGGTATAGTTGATTTATAAAGATATGTTGGTTTCAGGCATACAGAAGATTATTCAGTTACACATACGTATGTATCCATTCTTTTTCAGATTATGTTCCCACATAGTTAATATAGAACATTGAGTAGAGTTCCCTGTGCTGTAGGTCCCCGTTGGTTATCTGTTTTATAAACAGTAGTGTGTATATGTTCATCCCAAATGTCTGCCAACAGAGGAATGGATAAAGATGTGGTACATGTATACAGTGGAATATTACTCAGCCATGAGAAGGAACAGATGGCAGATGGCTTTGTTTTATCCAGGCAAGAATCCTAGAGTGGGTAGCCATTCCCTTCTCCACAGGATCTTCCTGACTCGGGGATTGAACCTGGGTCTCCTGCATTGCAGGCAGATTCTTTACCATCTGAGGAACCAAGGAAGCCCAAACTCGTGTTCACCTCTCTGTCTCTGCTGGGACAATGCTGTGTGACCTTGGGAGAGTTCTTCACCTTTCTGACTCTCTATTCTGTCCTCTGCAAATTGGGGGTAATAACCAGGTCATCATTTTATTTTGAAGACTAAATAAGAAAAAGCAGTTAAAGGCCCACTGTCAGTTGGTCATATAACAATTTTGTTACTGATGATTGTTTCTGACGAGGATTATTCATGTGTTCACTGTCATTAATGTTATTTGTGCTTTACTGTATAATGTTTACCTAAATCTATAGTATTCTTGCTCATTTTTTCTCCTCCAGGAAAACATTAGAAGCTTCATTCTTGTGTGTTTTGCTTGTCTTTGTCCCGAATATCCAACATAGAGTAGGGCTAATATTTGTAGAACGAGCTTGTGAAACTGCTGTTATTCTATGCTTCTGCCTCCTGTTAATGCTGTTCTAGACCATGAGGCCAGCACTATTTATATATGCAGCCGAGAACCTAGCATGGTGTTTGGAAGAATGTATAAATGCAACATCTATTATTAAATAAATGAATAAAGAAACTAAAGCTGCATCTGTCCCAATTATCCTTCTAAATAGAAACTTTCTTGGTGACAGAGACTGTGGCTTATCTTTGTATCCATGGAACCTAATAGGTGTCCAGTAAACATTTGCTGAATTTATTCTGTGAAAATTGAGAGGAAGGATTTGTGACTACGTTACAGAATTGCAATGAGCTGAGTTCATTTCTGCTTGTCCTTCTATTTTCTGTCTGACTTGGTATATTTCTAGGCTCTATTGTGGAAACTGGCATGAGAATCTATCAACAGGAAGACAAGAGGGATTAACTCAATAAGTACTGAGTTATTGTTCCCAGTAAGACCAAACCATAACCCTTCCTCATTTCTACTCAGCCCCCGTGACTGCCTCCTGACATGGGGAGAAGCAAACCACAATCTGCTCCTGCTTCCTCACCCATCATCCTGAATTTATTTATGCAGGTGAAAATTAGTATTAAGAACATGCCTGGAGTGATACTGACCAGGGTGCTTGAACTCCTTAATCAGTAGAAATTGACAAGAGGCCAGACTAGGCAAGTCCTTACTGGGGTCTGCTGTGCAGTGGGGAGCAAGAACAAGTAACAGGATCCCTTGCTCACTTGCTCCCCAAGTGGGGGGCGAGCTGCTTCCTTATAAGGGGTGAGGGTAGGGGTGGGTTCAGGAGTCAGGTTGGAGGGCGGGTTAGGTGGTCTGTCCACCCCTTAGGTGGTGCTGAGTCCAGGGGGCAGAGGCAGTACCCTGCTTTTGCTCTCTACACCCTGCTTTTGTTCCTGACTCCTCAGAAGTGGCAGTTGGGTTCTTTGGGGGGCCTCCTTGTATCTTTTTGTCCACAATTTGCCCCAACTGCACCTGCATACAGTTAGTTTTAGTTCCTTATTTTCCAAAGGGGAAAATAACTCATTTGAGAGTAATAGGCAGTTAGGGTGCCTGGAAGGAAGGATTGGCTTTCATCAGGAGAGGAGGTGCTATAATGGGCTGATTATGTGAACACAGGAGTCTTGGGCTCTTTTCGACACCAGCTACCATAGGTACCTGTGCCCCTGCAAAGCCCGCCCTGTGATTCACGGTGTCCGCTGTGCAGTGTGGCTGGGAAGGGAGAACTCTCCTCGGACCGGAGCTGACTGCCTCCTGCAGCTCCCAGGGCAACTGCTAATGGCTTTACTCACGACGTGGGTCCACCAGTGACGGGGACCTGACTGATGGTCTCCTGCAGAGGCATCACCCAGCAGTAAGGAGTCGCTCACCGTGCCCGCCAGAGTGATGAGCAGTCACTGTGGAAGTGGGCCGCTTGAATTATCCAACTGGTATTTAATTTGCACTCACCCTCATCCTCATGCTCACTTGTCCAGTCACTAAGTTGTGTCTGACTCTTTGCAACCCCAATGAACTGCAGCACGCCAGGCTTCCCTGTCCTTCACCATTTCCCGGAGCCTGCTCAAACTCATGTCCATCAAATTGGTGATGCCATCCAACCATCTCATCCTCCATCACCCCCTTTTCCTTCTGCCTTCAATGTTTTCCAGCATCAGAATCTTTTCCAATGAATTGGCTCTTCACATCAGGTGACCAAAGTATTGGAACTTCATCAAATTCATTCTTCCAATGAATATTCAGGACTGATTTCCTTTAAGGTTTACTGGTTTGATCTCCTTGCAGTCCAAGGGACTCTCAAGAGTCTTCTCCAACACTACAGTTCAAAAGCATCAGTTAATCAGTGCTCACCCTTCTTTATGGTATGACTCTCACATCCATACATGACTACTGGTAAAACCATAGCTTTGACTATACATACCTTTGTCAATAATGTGATGTCTCTGCTTTTAATATGCTGTCTAGGTTTGTCATAGCTTTCCTTTCAAGGAGCAAGCATCTTTTACTTTCATGGTGGCAGTTACCATCTGCAGTGATTTTGGAGCCCCAGAAAATAAAATCTGCCACTGTTCCCAGTTTTCCCCCATCTATTTGCCATGAAGTGATGGGACTAGATGCCATAATCTTGGTTTTTTGAATGTTGAGTTTTAAGTCAGCTTTTTCACTCTCCCCTTTCACCTGACTCACCCCCTCACCAGGCATTTTAAGGCAACCCAAACGACAAAAGCTCAACATTCAGAAAACTAAGATCATGGCAACCAGTCCCATCACTTCATGGCAAATAGATGGGGAAACAGCAGAAACAGTGGCTGACTTTATTATTATTATTATTATTTTTTTTTTTTTGGCTCAAAAATCACTGCAGATGGTGACTGCAGCCATTAAATTGAAAGACGCTTACTCTTCGGAAGGAAAGTTATGACCAACCTAGACAGCATATTAAAAAGTAGAGACATTACCTTGCCAACAAACATCCATCCAGTTAAGGCTATGGTTTTCCAGTGGTCATGTATAGATGTGAGAGTTGGACTATAAAGAAAGCTGAGCACCAAAGAAGTGATACTTTTGAACTGTGGTGTTGGAGAAGACTCTTGAGAGTCCCTTGGACTGCAAGGAGATCCAACCAGTCCATCCTCAAGGAAATCAGTCCTGGCTGTTCATTGAGAGGACTGATGTTGAAGCTGAAACTCCAATACTTTGGCCACCTGATGCGAAGAACTGACTCATTTGAAAAGACCCTGATGCTGGGAAAGATGGAAGGCAGGAGGAGAAGGGGATGACAGAAGATGAGATGGTTGGATGGCATCACCAACACAATGAACACGAGTTTGAATAAACTCCGGAAGTTGGTGATGGACAGGGAAGCCTGGCGTGCTGCAGTCCATGGGGTCACAAAGAGTTAGACATGGCTGAGCGACTCAACTTTCTGACTGAAACAACACAAAGACTTGGCTTGTAATCACAACTCTGTGAGGCTCTAGAATCTCTTGAAGGTTCCCCCCTAGCTGTGTAAATTTGCAAGAGTCAAACAACTCTGAGTTGTCTTTGTAAATATAATGCTCTAGCTTGCCTGAAGATGCTTGGCTTGTCGATGTCCGTGTGCCTCTCAGCTTGTCCTGTCATGAAACTGCCTCTGGACAGTCCTAGGTAGAGTGGCTCTGAGGGTCAGTGGGGACCTAGAGGATATTCTCACAGTCAGCCCCACTCTCCTTTCACATTTTCTGTCTGAACCTTGGCCATCTGTTGATGTGAACGAATATTATGTCAGAGCCCCTTGCAAACTGGAAGCTGGAAACTACAGAAGGGCCTCCGAACACGACGTGTTGCCCAGAGTCCTCACAGCTGGGTGACGGAGAACCTGAAAGGAGCTCAGATGGCGAGCACAGGGCCCCTCCCAGAAGCTGGGAACCAGAAACAACCCCAGTGCTGGTCAGAGTGAGAACGGACAGAGAGCCCGTGATACAGCAGTGCCGCCCGCTCACGGACAGGAGCAAACCTCTCAGACACGCACAACACGGCGCAGTCTCACAGACCTTAGGCTGAGGGAGAGAAGCCGGCGTAAAATAATTCACTCTGGCTCAGGCCGTTTCTGTGAATTTACAGAACAGGCAAAACTGCTTGATAGGGAAGTTAGATTACGGGTTACCTGGGCTGGGGATTGGCGTGAGGGGGTACACTTGGGGTACTGGCTTGGACGTGAAGCTCTGTACGTTGATCTGGTGGTAGGTACACGAGTGTTTCGGCTTCTCTGGTGGCCCAGTGGTAAAGCACCTGCCTGCCAAGGCAGGAGGCGTGAGTTTGATCCCAGGTCAGGAAGATCCCCTGCAGAAGGAAGTGGCAACCCACTCCAGTGTTCTTGCCTGGAAAATCTCACGGACAGAAGAGCCTGGCAGGTTACAGTCCATGGGGTCACAAAAGAGTCTAACACAGCTGAGCAGCTAAACGATGAGAACAGCTAAAGTGTTTACATGTGTGAAATATCATCCAGCTGTTACTTAAGATTAGTGCACAAAATACATGTATCCTAATAAATGTATTCAGTTCAGTTTGGTCGCTCAGTCGTGTCCAACTCTTTGCGACCCCATGGACTGCAGCATGCCAGGCCTCCCTGTCCATCACCAACTCCCGGAGTTTACTCAAACTCATGCCCATCGAGTCGGTGATGCCATCCAGCCATCTCATCTTCTGTCATCCCCTTCTCCTCCTGTCCTCAATCTTTCCCAGCATCAGGGTCTTTTCAAATGAGTGTATGTGCCTAAAATTATTTGGCCACTTGGGCTATATTAATATATGTACAGTGGATGTAATACACTCACTTTTTGTTGTGTTTTTTTTTTGTATTTTTGTTGTTAGTCGTTAAGTCGTGTCTGACTCTTTTGTTACTCCACAGTCCATAGCCCACCAGGCTCATCTGTCCATGGGACTCTCCAGGCAAGAATACTAAAGTGGGTTGCCATTTCCTCCTCCAGGGGATCTTCCTGATCCACGAATGAAACCTGCATCTCCTGTGTTGGCAGGCGGCTTCTTTATCACTGAACCACCAGGGAAGCCCACATGTATGTGTACAAACACGTATATACATACGTACTTTCTTTTTCCACAAGGGAGATATGAAGCGAAGAAATAAAAAGGCCTCTTCAGTGAGCAAATCCCACAGCAGTGTAATTGTTGATGAAATGGCATTTGGGTTTCAAGGCCTAGAGGCTACATTATATTTAAGGTTGTGAGAAAATTATTTCTGAGGAAGGTAAACCCTACTAAATTACTAATCAGTCTCTGAATAGTGATTCTGAAGGTAGAAAATGAGTCAAATATAATTTATTTTGACAAGATCAAATTGTATCGACATCTCAGTAATGGTCTCTGACCTCATTAGTTAGTTAACACAGGAAAGACTACAGAAAACTGTCAATCACTAAAGCTCAGTCAGAGCCATCTTTTAGAATGTGGAATCCTTGTGCTAAAATCACCATGAAGTCCATTAATTAGGAAGAAGCGAATACCTCTCTTTTAAAACTTATATAATTAAATTTATTTTTGGACTCATACATTAAAACCAAAGATAAAAGTACTGTTACTAGAAATATTTTTTTTTAATCTTTTAAAATGTGTGTAGCTCTAGAACTTTTCCAGGCTCCTCTACTTTCTAAAAAGCACAGAGTGGAAGACAGTGATGATGCATTTTCTCAAGAAGGATATTTTCTAGAAATGCTGAGAAAAGAGCATTGTATTTTCCCAATAAAGAGCCTTTTGCCATTCAAACCTCAGGTTAATGTTAAACTCATCAAGTGACCACAAGGAAAGAAACCACAGTTGCACTGGGTTATAATGCAAGAAAATAAAATGGATTTTAGGCTACTTTCTCATTGTTCTTTGATGGGGGGAAAAAATTCAGAGGGGATTAAATTCCCCCCATGTTTTCCAAATGAGGAAGCTGAAGTTACTTGCCCAAGGTCATCCTGTGACACTGCTTCTCAGGCATCTGGGCCCACAGCATCACACCATGCTAGAGTTTCTTAGGAATCCAAATCCCAGTTTCCACTCCAGACCACCTGAGTCAGAAGCTCTGAAGATGGAACTCAGCAGTCTGTGTCTTAAACCCCATATATTGAGTCTGAAACAGCAAAAATTTCTCCTTGCTGGAAGTCATATTTTCCAAAGTTCCTAGCGACAAAACCAAGAACAGAGCCAAATAGGAAAGTGAAACTTATTTCTGATCACTACTTACACAGTCTTAGAAAATTTCCATTATTTGTATTACATTACAGTGGCCAGGACCAGAGATCAAATTGCTAACATTCGTTGGATCATAAAAAAAGCAAGGGGATTCCAAAAAAACATCTACTTCTGCTTCATTGACTATGCTGAAGTCTTTGACTGTGTGGATCACAACAAACTGTGGAAAATTCTTAAAGAGATGGTAGTACCAGACCACCTTACCTGTCTCCTGAGAAACCTGTATGCAGGTCAAGAAGCAATAGTTAGAATTGAACATGAACAACAGACTGGTTCAAAATTAGGGAAAGGATTATGTCAAAGCTGTATATTGTCATCCTGCTTATCTAACTTCTATGAAGAGTATGATATACTCTTCATACAACATGCTGGGCTAGATGAAGCACAAGCTGGAATCAAGATTGCTGGGAGAAATATCAATAACCTCAGATATGCAGATGATATCACCCTAATGGCAGAGAGTGAAGAGGAACTAAAGAGACTCTTGATGAGGGTGAAAGAAGAGAGTGAAAAAGCTGGCTTAAAACTCAACATTCAAAAAACTAAGAGCCGACTCATTGGAAAAGACCCTGATGCTGGGAAAGACTGAGGACAGGAAAATGTGGTGACAGAGGATGAGATGATTGGATGGCATCACTGACTCAATGGACATGAGTTTGAGCAAACTTAGGGAGATAGTAAAGGATGGGGAAGCCTGGAGTGCTGCAATTCATGGGTTCACAAATAGAAGGACACAACTTAGCAACCGAAGAACAACTATCACTTCCTGGTAAATAGATGGGGAAACAATGGAAACAGTGACAGACATTATTTTCTTGTGTTCCAAAATCACTGTTCATGGTGACTATAGTCATGAAATTAAAAGATGCTTGCTCCTTGGAAGAAAAGCTATGACCAACTTAGCACATTAAAAAGCAGAGACATTACTTTACCAACAAAGGTCCGTTTAGTCAAAGCTATAGTTTTTCCAGTAGTCATGTGTGGATGTGAGAATTGGACTCTAAAGAAAGCTGAGTGCCAAAGAATTGATGCTTTTGAACTGTGTTGTTGGAGAAGACTCTCAAGATTCCCTTGGACTGCAAGGAGATCCAACCAGTCCATCCTAAAGGAAATCAGTCCTGGATATTCATTGGAAGGACTGATGCTGAAGCTGAAATTCCAATACTTTGGCTACCTGATGCAAAGAACTGACTCATTTGAAAAGACCCTGATGCTGGGAAAGATTGAAGGCAGGAGGAGAAGGGGATGACAGAGGAGGAGAAGGGGATGACAGAGGATGAGATGGTTGGATGGCATCACTGACTCAATGGACATGAGTTTGAGTAAACTCCGAGAGTTGGTGATGGACAGGGAAGCCTGGCGCGCTGTAGTCCATGGGGTCGCAAAGCACTGGACACGACTGAGTGACTGAACTGAACTGGACAATAGCAGTGGCCTTTGGGGGAAGCTGAGCTCTCCAAACTAATAACTGAATTGTAGGCAAAAGCAAAATGAGTCCATTTAGCAAACTCTTTTTAGATCTGAGAGATGTGCCTTTGTTATAGTGGTTTTTAACTAGAGAACTCAGTATTCTGGAGTGTTTCTTGTATGATTTAGGTAGGCTCCTTTGGAGATCTAAGATGCTTACTCCCAGAACAATTCATGAATCACTGATTTTACATCCAGGCATGATCTTTGGAAAGCTGCCAATGAAACCCCTTTGTCTTCCTTTGGGCCACTCTCAGAACTCACAGATGGGGTCCAGGCAGGTGCTGAGAATGAGTGGAAGGCAGACAGCAAAGCTGTTGGTAACCAGGACACAGGCCCCGCCGCAGAGCAGGCAGCTCTTTCCCACCTCTGGCCAGTTGGTGCTGCCTTGGAATAAAGGCCCAGCAGTTGTCTCATCTTTCAGGCTTTCATAGAAACCAGAAATCTGCCTTTTTGAGGGAAGGGTCCTGGTTTTTAAACATTAGCAATAAACCCATGTTTAAATGCCATGGAAACCAAATACAACAGGTGCACGAGCCTTCGGTTCCTGCGCTCTGTCATGGAACACACAATGCCTCCTGAGTGCATAATGGCCAGGCATGCCTGGGGAGCAAGTCTGCCTGGGGTTGTCAACCTTGAGAGCAGGGCCTCAAGGCCTGCTTGAACTTTCCAGAAGAAATGCCCCAGCCCTGGAGAACATGGAGATGTAATGGTGTAAGCTTTAGGTAGGTCAGGCATTACATGTCCCTGTGAGTGAGTGAAAGTCACTCAGCCGTGTCCGACTCTGCGACCCCATGGACGATACCGTCCATGGAATCCTCCAGGCCAGAATGCTGGAGTGGGGAGCCTTTCCCTTCTCCAGGGGACCTTCCCAACCCAGGGATCGAACCCAGGTCTCCCGCATGGCAGGCGGATTCTTTACCCACTGAGCCACAAGAGAAGCCCAAGGGAACAGTTCTCTGTGCCCCTCACTGTTTGGGAGTCTGTTCCTCCCCTGACTTTTCATATTGGTCTTTGGCTGATGGGATGGTCTCTCTAACACCATTGCTAATGTCTTTGTCACAAACCCTTAGAGGAGTTGGAGCTAATAGGCACGTGAAGGTTATGTACTCTGGGCTCACCTCCAAGTGAGGACACAGGTGAGGGGAGATCTAGTGATGACCGGGGTCAACAGCTAGTTACGGGGCAGCAGTCGGTGTGCAAACTGGGACCCACATCTAATTCCCGGTTCTTTATGTCTGCCCATGAAACACCATCTGCACTGAAGGAATTGTTGAACCTTTGCCAACACAGGAAACCTACGGCCCTGATTCTGAAACCTCCAAGTCATTTAGCGTCAGTTCCTGAGGCAAAGCGTGAACAACAACAGTGATCCAGTAACCCTCTCCTGACTGAGGGGAGGAAATAACTAAGAATATATATAATGCTAGCTTTCCAAAAAGGAAATTCAGTATTTCAATTGCCGTCAATTTCCAGGCTATTATCTTCTGTGCCATAATTTTGTTCCCTAAAACACACGAAAATGCTATGTCTTGGTAGATGCTGAAATGTAGCGATAGCTGATTGCAGCAGTGCAATCAGTACTGATGGTGTGGGAATATTTTGGATCATGTTCATTTCCTGATGGACTCATTTATGGGAGTTAAGAGCCATGGGTCTCACGTACTGCATTTTCTAATAGCTGTGTTGTTATTTTTATTTTAAAAATTAGCCTTTGAATCATAAAATCTTATCTCTCAAAGGAGTATGAATTATTACCCACTTCACTGTTTTCTAAAATTTTAGCTGGAGAACCAGTTCTTCAAATAAATGTCATGCAGTTGCCCTGTATATAAACAGAGCTAATGCAACAGAGAGGGTTCTGGAGTCCCTCCAGCAATATTTTTTTCCTGAATGCTCATTCTCAGTGTTTGCTTGCTGCATAAACTCCAGAATCTCAGCAGCTTACACCAGCAAGCATCTGTCCTCATGAGATTCTGCTCTTGTGACCTGGATGACTCTCCTTTCGACTGTCATCTGGCAGGGGTTGGGGGTGGGTAGGTGGGGCACGCTGCAAAATGGGATCAGGCTCAGTTCTGCCCTTCCGTGTGTCTCCTGTGGACCGGATTTAAAGGGACGTGAAACTCCAGGGAGAAACTGTGCTTGTGGGAGATTATGAAGTGTAGGAGAGCAGACTCTGTCCCCAGGGAGCTCTGCAAGCCTCTTAGCGCATCATGTCTGCTAACATCTCATCGCCCCAAACAGTTTACATGTATTCAAGCCCAGACTCAAAAATTTCAGAGAATACCCTACTGACCATGCACCAAAGGTTTATGTTTAGGGTTCTCTTCCAGAAGAGTGAAAAGTTCAGGCTACACAGTCAGCCAGCCACACACTCCTACTCCACAGTGACCTCTGAGTCAGCTCTACGTAACTCATTAAACAACGTCTATAACCATGCTCGGAATCCAGTCATCTCATTTTACAAATGGGAGACACTGAGATTTCTAGAGATTAGTGGCTCCTCAAGGCCATCCTGGGAGAGACAGGCCTAGAAGCTTGGTGAGCTGACTCAGAGTTAGGAACGTCCCCACCTCGTGGTAATAGGTCTACCCTCGAAGAATGGCCTGAGTTACTTGCATTAAGTGGCAACATTGCAAATATAATTCTGAAGATACTGAGCTGTCTGTATTCACCTGGTGAGTTTAGAAGTCTGATCATTAATTATTTTTAATCTTTTGGCCTCACCCATTGCATGCGGGATATTAGTTCCCTGATCAGTGATTGAACCCAAGCACCCTGCATTGCAAGTACAGAGTTTTAATCCCTGGACCACCAGGGAAGTCCCTAGAACTCTAATGCAGAGACAGGAAGATGGCCTGAGCACAGGGCAAGTCATGGAGCCAAGTTCCTCCAAGGTCTGGCCTTCAGTGATTGTGCAAACTTGCATATTGTTCACTTTTAAGCATCTTCCTTGCAGTTGTCAGGTAGGGAAATAATGCTGTCCTCAGAGGGTTGCTGTGAGAATTAAGTGTCTGACACAGAGTAGCCATGAGTTCTTTTTCACCAGTTTATCCACTGTAAGGCCGAGCTATGCCTTCCTTCTCTTGTGAGCCATGGGGAAGCTGCTTTTCTGTTTTCAGGAGCAGTCCCCCTCACTGAGGACATAAATATTACAGACAGAAGGCTGAGTAATCAGGTCGTGCAGCAAAGAGCAGAAAGGTCTGTCTTTTTTGCCCAATCCTCCAGGTTTTTCTAGTATACACTTTTCTAATATATAAGCAGAATCAAAATGACTGCTTTGAAGTCAAAATCCAAGATACCGTACGTATTTAGTAATCATTGTAATGGACAGCAAACTCCAAAGGCTTAAATAATTTATTCTTCAGCAAAATGTTTAAAGGCCATTTGGTCACAGGAGGCTTATTTGAGATGTAACTGGTGTGTTTTCTCCATTTTTTTTGATGGCCAGATGGCATAATAAGGAGCTCTGTGACATGTTTGCATTACTTGAAGGTTTTATCACTTGGCCTTGCTCTTTTATCTGGAAGCTAGTCCTTGCACTGCCATGAAAATGTATCTATCATTAGTCTGTCAAAATGTCTATACATGCATGCTGGATTTCTTTTTGAGAATCAAAGGCCTAATTCGAGAAAAGAAAATCTATTCTTAAAAATTTTGCCCATAGCATCTTTCCACAAAATTTTGATAAATGTAATTGTGTTCATAGAGTATATTCATACTAGTGAGGTATAGTGCCTTCAATTATCTGGTGATTAAAATATTTTGTGAAAATGACTCTATTGACTGAAATAGAAGTCATGATAGGAGTTCCTATAAACACATTTCCTCAAATACAAATGTATGTCCTAATATTTTGCAAACAGTCATGTACCTGGCTGTTTTAGCATATGCTACTCCTGAGTTTTGTAGTTCAAATATAGTTCTTCTTCCACCTGGGAATTTTCAGAGATCCTTTTCTTTTCATTAATTTCAGTAATTCATTTCAATAATAAAACTTCACAGAATGTTGGACAGAAGCTTATCCAGACAGTTGTTGAGTTGAATATAGGTAATACTTATAACTATAAAGACACTCTGTTCCATTGCTTGTGTTATATTGAAAGTGGAGGTTTATTAAGAAATTTGAGTTAGTTTTCTCAGTTCTGGCACTTTCTCCCCCACCATACTCACATTCACCCTTTTTTTCCATTCATTTATTTTATGTCTTTTCTTAGCCCCACAAGACCCATTTATATTCCCCTTGGTATTCCATTGGGCTTCCCTGGTAGCTCAGAGGTTAAAGTGTCTGCCTGCAGTGCGGGAGACCTGGGTTTGATCCCTGAGTCAGGAAGATCCCCTGGGGAAGGAAATGGCAACCCACTCCAGTATTCTTGCCTGGAGAATCCCATGAAGCCTGGTAAGCTGCAGTCCACGCACGAGGTTGCAAAGAGTCAGACACGACTGAGCGACGTCACTTTCACTTTTTCACTGGTATTCCATGATTATGAATAACAGAGGGGCTTCTGCCTTCTAAGCTGATGCTTTACGTTAAAATTTTATTGAAGTTTAACCTACCTATAGAAAGTTGTACAGTTCTTAGGTGTATAGTTTAATGAATATTCACAAAGTGAACACAGACAACCATTACACAGATCAGGAATAGAAAAGCAAGAACAGTTCAAAAGCCACCTTCATGCTCTTTTTGGTTACTAACTCCTATAGGTAACATGCTTGACCAAAACACTATTTGATTATACATTATATTCATTTTTCCCTTTTTAAATTGGAAATTAGTTTCAAGTGTACAACATGCTGACTGAATATTTTTATAGATTATACTTCATTTAAAGTTTTTATAAAATATTGGCTATATTCCTTTGGCTGTGCAATATATCCCTATAGCTTGTTTATTTTATACATAATAGTTTCTATCTCTTAACCTCCCTAACTTACCCCTGTCTGCTTTCCTCTCCTCGCTGATAACCACTAGTTTGTTCTCTGTATCTGTGAATCTATTTTATTTTGTTATATTCATCATTTGTTTTATTTTTCAAATTCCTCATATAAGTGATAACATACAGTATTTATCGTTGTCTATCTGACTTCATTCACTAAGCATGATACCCTCCAGGTCACCCATGTTGTGGCAAATCACAAAATTTTTTTCTGTGGCTGAGTAGTATCCCACTGTATATATGCCACATCTATATCCATTCATCTGTTGATGAACACTTAGGCTGCTTCCATATCTTGACTATTGTAAATAATGCTGCTTTGGACCCTGGTGAGTATGCATCTTTTTTCTAATTAGTGTTTCTTTTTTCTCTGGATATATATATATATATATATATACACACACCCAGGAGTGGAATTGCTGGACCGTATGGTAGTCCTGTTTTCAGTTATTTGAGTAGTCTCCATAATGTTTTCCATGGTGGTTGTACCAATTTACATTCCTCCCACCAGTGTAAAGGGTTTCGTTTCTTTTGAATCTTTACCAATGTTTGTTATCTGAGGCGTGTTTGGTGATGGCATTCTGACGGGTGTGAGGTGCTATCTCATTGAAGCTTCAGTGTGTTTTCCTCTGATGATTTGTGATTTTGAACATCTCTTCACATGTATGTTGGCCATCCATATGTCTTCTTTGGAAAAATGTCTGTTCAGGTTTTTGCCCACTGATAATTGGGTTCTTTGTTCTTTTGATATTTAATTTTAAGAGTTTTTTATATATTTTGGCTTTCAACCCCTAAACAGTCATATCATTTGCAAATATTTTCTCCAGTTCAGTGGGCAGTCTTTTTGTTTAATGATGGTTTCCTTTGCTGTGTAGAAGCTTTTAAATTTAATTAGATCCCATTTGTGAACTTTTGCTTTAGTTTCCTTTGCCTGAAAATGTACTTATATATATATATATATATATATGCAAAAATTCTCAACAAAATATTAGCAAATTGAATTCAATAATATAAAAAAAAGAACATATGTCATGATTAAGTGCGATTTATTCCAGGGGTTTTAAGGATGGTTCAGTATCCATAAACCACTCAATATGATACACCACATTAACAAAATGGAGGATAAAAATCGCATGACTATTTCAATAGATGCAGAAAAACTTTGGACAAAATTCAACATCCATTTATGATTAAAAACTCTCATCAAAATTGATATATATAGAATATATCTCAGCATAATAGAGTCCACTTATCACAAAACCATAGCTAACATCATACTCAATGGTGAAAAGCAGAAAGCTTTTCCTTTAAAATCAGGAACAAGACAAAGTACCCACTCTAACAACTTCTATTTAATGTAGCATTGAAATTCTTAGCCACAGCAATCAGAGAAGAAAAATAAAAAAGAAGGGAAAAAATAAAACTCACTACTTGCAGATGGCATGATACTTTATTTATAAAACCCTAAAGTCTCCAGCTTAGAACTAATAAATTAAATCATCAAAGTTGCAGGATGTAAGACTATTATACAGAAATCTGTTGATTTTCTATATACTAATAATGGGCTCTCATAAAGAGAAAGCAAGAAAACTAGTCTATTTAAAACCAAAACAAAAAGAATAAAATACCTGGGAATAAACTTAATCAAATTTATCAATAAACTTTAAGTTAATAAACTTAAAATAATTTAAAAGTTAAGTTAAATAACTTAATTTTTAGCTTAACTAAAAGTTAAGTTAAAAAACTTAAGTAACTTAAAAGTTAATAAACTTAAACCAAGGAGGTGAAAGATCTATACTCTGACAACTATATAACACTGATGAAGAAAATTGAGGATGATACAAAGAAAATGGAATGATATCCCGTGTTTCGGGCTTGAAAGAATTAATATTGTTATAATATCAAACAGTCTGTAGATTTAATGCAATTTTAAATAATCCTTAAAAAATAAATGGTTTGGTGGTTTAGTCATTAAGTTGTGTCCGACTCTTGTGACCCCACCGACTGTAGCCCGCCAGGCTCCTCTGTCCATGGGATTCTCCAGGCAAGAATACTGGAGTGGGTTGTCATGCCCTCCTCCAGGGGATCTTCCCAACCTAAGAAGGAAACCCAGGTCTCTTGCCTTGTAGGCAGATTCTTTAGCAATTGAGCTACAAGGGGAGCCCATAAATAAATAAATAAGTAATTCTTGATAAAACTTTGTGTGAGTCCTTTAGCTTTGTTTTCCTTCTTTAAGATTGTCTTGGCTATTGGGGGGTTTGTGTGTTTATTTTTGCATTTCCGTGTATAAATTTGGAATCATATGTTGAAGAACTACAGGAAAAAGAAGAAGAAACCTGCTCGGATTTTGACTGGGATTGTGCTACATTTATAGATCAATCTAGGGAGAGATGATATCTTTAAAATACTGAAATCTGAACTGAAGTTTGATTGTATTGCGAATGCACCCCTCCTGCCATCTCATTGGTGAAAGAGATGAGAAGCAGCAGTCTTTGTCTTTGGAAGTAGGTTCCAGTTTGTTAGGTTCCAGCCTTCTTTGTCGATTGTTGTTCAGCAGTTAGTTGTGATTTTGGCACCTCTCCTCACAATGTGTGAGAGGAGGGGAGCTCAGATCCTCTTTTTTCTACCATCTTGTTCTTGCTCCCAATGAACTTCGGCCCTTACCCCCACCCCCTGCAAAAAATGCCTAGGATTTGAAATCAGTCTGACCTGGGTTCAAATTCCAGGGGCACCACTGTGATCTGGGGCAGGTTATTCACCCACTCATTATCAGTTTCATCTTCTCTTTCCCCTTGGTGCTTAGTCTAGTTTCACGTGCTTACAGGGGCCTGTCTGCGGAGGCCTTGTCCTTGGCACTTCAGACCAAAGTTTCTAGTGCAAAATGGCTGTGCTGACATCAGCTACTATTTTAGCAATTACCGTGAGCAGTTAAACATCTTGACTCCAGATTCTTGAATTTAAATACTCTTTCCTGAACTCAGGAAAACAGCTTAAGCCTAAAGTCCTAAAATATAGAGATATTCCAGCCCCTCAAAACTGTTGTTTCAGACAAAATTTGAATTGACCATGTAACTCCCCTTGTAACTCCACAATATGACCATTAGGCAACAGTGCAAGCGTCTGATTGTGAAACCCACATGTTAGTGTGAGGGTCTTAGATAATCAAAACCATAAGGACTTGAGCTCAACTGTAGGGAGCTACTTTAATCATCAGGAACAGGGTTTCTTCTTTCCTCCTTCCTTCCTTCCTTTCTTTTTTTTCAAGGTTAGACTGAGTACAATCTCACTCGCAAATAACCATGCTGGGCAGGCAATGTAAAAAGAGTATATACTTCTGTTTGAAGTAAGCTATAGGAAGTGAGAGAGGCAATTAAATACAAATCCTGGCATCCAGCTTGTTTCAACACTTTTCGTATTTTGCATAGAAGCTGCCACATGTTGAGAATTTATTAAATTTGAAGGCTTAGCAGCGCTTTTATGCACAACATTTCTTTACCTGAAGTTCAGGCTACCGTCTGACCATTACCTCTGGCAAAAATCTGCCTCTGTAACCAAACCGTTCATGATTGCATAAGAGTGAGGGCTGGTCATCTAGCCCATCTCATCATGTCAGAAACTATTGTTCAGGCCTTCCAGCTGGCTTTCAGGGTTTGTTTCTCTATTGGTCCTTGTGTTAAAAATTGTTGCATTTTACTGAAAAAGGAACTTGCCATTTTTTACCCTAGAATCACACATCTTTCCAAATGAACAAGATGTGAAAATGCATCCTTTCCAGAAAGACCCTGAACACGTGGTTTCAGTGTCTTTTTTTATGATCTCGTAAGCTATTAACCATTGTATGTTATTTGTAACCAAAATATATATGTAACCGAATCATTATATATTATTTGTCGTGAAGAATATTTCTTACTCCATCTGAACATATGTTTACATCTTCCCTGCAGCTCTTCGCCTACTCTTTCCCTGTTACAGGATAAGGGAAAGAGTTGGTGAACAACTGGATTACCATCAACTTACTGGTTAGAACTAATTACGTGGACCTGCCTACTGCAAAGAGCGGCGGGAAAGTGTAATGTGCACAGGAGAAGGGGAGATGGGAGCCATCAGTGAACCAGTATCTGCTACTGCTCCTCCACTTGTGCTGAGAAGCTGGGCAGAAATAAGCCAGTGAGAGACAGTCCCTTTTCGGCTAGTACACTCTCAGGTGAAGGGACCGATGTGTGAAAGGCACTCAGTCCTGTCCAACTCTTCGCGATCCCATGGACTGTATCCCGCCAGACTGTATCCACGGGATTCTCCAGGCAAGAATACTGGAGTGGGTAGTCTGTTCCCTTCTCCAGGGGATTTCCCAACCCAGGGATCAAACCCAGGTCTCCCGCATGGCAGGGGATTCTTTACCGTCTGAGCCACCAGGAGGCCCGGAGGGACCAACAGAAGGCTCGTTTAGCTCTGAGACACAGGAGTGGGGAAGAACAGAAGTAGGTGTGAGCTCAGCTCACAGAAAAAATAGCTGTTATCAGTCAGCTCCACAGCCATCATGCTAGGAGACCATTCTGAGACTGGCCTTGCTTGTCTGACCCCTTTAGACATGGGAAGGAAGGGAGTATCATTGGGTTAGCTCCCAGGTGGCCTCTGGAGACCAGAGGGTCATCCACCCGGGGCCAGAAGTAGGGTATCAGGAGGAGGGGTGACTGGCTTTTTATCTATTTTCTCCCCTTTGCCCACAAACTCACTAAATAAGCTTCTTGATGCACATGTTTGGCATGAAAGAAAGCTGCATTTAGTTGAAACGAACAGATTGACTGGGAAATGCCAAAGTGGTGCATGATTAGAATTAGCTCACAAAAGTCAGTCTTGGCCTTAGTCCTATTTGGATTACCAAGGAAGACTAAAAGGCATAAATCTTTTACCCTTTAGTTACAACTCCCCAGTATTGTTGGGGATGCCAAGATGAGCTTGCCAGAGTGTGTTCCCTCAGTGAGCCCACTGGATAGGATGGAGCTTAGCACACTCAGCGGGATCACTAGTGCAAACAGAGGAACAAGTCCAAGACGCTGAGAGGAAGAGTGAATGGCTGACTTTAGCGGGTGGAGGTAGAATCAAGGGAAGACCGCTTATGGCAAGGAAAGGCCGAGCCTCAGCATTGAAGGGTAAGCAGGATTTTTGAGTCTGGAAGCCTGAGCACTGGGCCAGGTGACCCTGAGAGATGAATCTCTCCAGGCTCACAACCAGCCACCAATTAGTTTTTATCTCACAGATATGATGAAGCTTGTCACTGATTAGATTTCTTTATCTGTGTTGGAAGTGCACATCCAAATGTGGAGTCCTAACAAGCAGTCCTATATGTCTTTATGATATGTTTTTAATCTTTGATTTGATCTTTTTTATCCATATCTTTTTTTTTCTTTGCCTGTTTTTTCAGTCCTATTGTATATTTTGCTGTCTTTTTAAAATTGGGATATAATTGCTTCATAATGCTATGCCGATTTGTTCTGTCCGGCAAAGTGAATCAGCTATATGTACACATACATCCCCTCCCTCTTGAGCGTCCCTCCCACCCCTGCAGGTTATCACAGAGCCCCGGGCAGAGCGCCTTGCGCTATCCAGCAGCTTCGCATTAGCTGTTTATCTGACACGTGGTACTGTATGTGTCCGTGTTGCTCTTTCAATTCGTCCCACCCTCGCTTGTGTCCACATCTGTCTCAACTCCTGCCCTACATAAAGATTCATCTGTATCACTTTTTTTTAGATTCCACAAATGTATGTTAATATGCAATATTTGCTTTTCTCTTTCTGACTTTACTATGTATGACAGTCTCTACATCCATCCACGTGTCTGCAAATGTCACTTCCAATTCCTTTTTGAAACCAGTTACAAAACAAATAAAGATTTTTGTAGAATCCTGCCTGGCTGGGTGTTTGTGGAAGGGAAGATGAGGGAGGCATAATGCGTTCATCATTAGCATAACACAGGGAGAGACGCTATAGGATGGGACCGCCTGAAGATGTGCTATGCAAGATGCAGGGGCTGCTTGGAGACTAAGAATGGCTTCTGGATTTCTGGTTTGAGCTACTGGGTAGGGATCCCACTGGAGCAGGGAAAAAAAAGAGGAAGGGGAATAAAATAGCAGACCAGAAAGGAAAATTCCAAGCATAAATTCAGAAGATCATCAATTTCAGGTAGAGAAAGGAAGGGTGTGAGGTCAGAAGTCACTGAGAGGCCAAGAAGAAATGGTAGACTCTGGTGATTACTGTGATATCTGGTGGAAATGCAGTAATTATGGAGGAAGAAAGATGGGAAGTTGTGGGCAAGACCATGGGGCTGTGAGATTTAAGGATTCACAGGAAGAACCACGTGGTTGGTAACCAGGAAGTGGTCCTTGGAAGGAGCTGCTCCTGGCAGCAGTAGAGGTAGTCCTCATGGTAAAGGGGGTCAGGAATAAGAATGAGGTGCAGTTCCTTCCATGAACAGGAAGAGTCCTTTATGTGCATTGGCCACGTGAGCATGATCTGCAGGTTGTTGGCAGGTAGGAATATGGGTGAAGATGTGCTTTATGCCAGGTGTTAAGAGATTCACATGAGGAGACCTTGTAATTATTACAACAGCAAATGGCATGGTATCAGAGCTGGGAGCTATAATACGGAAACCCCTCCTTCAATTTAGAGCCCAAGGAAAATAAGAGGCATTTCAGTGTTCTAGATGAAGCAGAGACAATAGAAATAATTCCCACTGCTTGATCCTTCACAAGGCTGGTACGCATCTGGACAAACGGGATAAGATGTATGAAAGTATTTACAATGGTTGGAGCACAAACTTAGGTGGTATTAGTGATATTATATCAAAGTTAAATCCCTCATATTGATCACTCTCTTCGCTCACAGGAGTTGGCTTACCTTGGCCTGAGCCTGTTTGCACGAGTCTAACCCTGACCAAAGCACAGACTCTGTTGCCATGTAGCCCTGGGAGCCATGGCCCTGGAGTCGTGGTACCCGATTCGTTGGTTCGTGATGCGTTGGTTCCAACAGAGCACCAGTTAAACATGAAGATATTGGGTAAAAAAAGTAGTATTAGTATTGACTTGGATACATGAAGCACTAGGATTAAAAATTCACTTACATGTTTAAGATCAAAGAAGACTTTATAGAGATTGTTTTGGTTTGTGTGGATACTTCTGGGCTATTCTACTATATTTTTGGATTGTGTTTTCCCTACTCCCTGATCGCCAGTGTGCCTAATAGTGGAAAAATGTGAACATTCATCATCACATGCAGCAGACTCTGGAGGCAATGCTGAAAGGCAGTGTTAAAATTCAAGGCTCCTTGAAATCATGAAGAGTACAAACAGACAGCTCCTGAAGTGCTGACGTGGAAACGTCCAGCAACCCTTTGGAAGGGTGAACTCTGGGAAGTTTGTGGAAGGTATCAGGACCATTTCTGAAACAACCCAGAGGCTTGGTAACAGGGTAATTAACAGATTGTAGCTCCTGTTTTTAACGGGCCATTATTAAGGTGATGACACACACATCTGGGGCTTCCTAGGTGGTGCAGTGCTAAAGGATCTGCATGCCAATGGGGGCGAGTCCAGAGATGTGGGTTTGATCCCTGCGTCAGGAAGATCTCCTGGAGAAGGAAATGGCCACCCACTCCAGTACTCTTGCCTGGGAAACCCCATGGACAGAGGAGCCTGTTGGGCTGCAGTCCATGGGGTTACAAATAGTCAGACACAACAGAACACACACACACACACATATATTCGGTTGTATAGAAGTATGTTACATTAATTTTTAAAAAGATACTATGAAAGTGTTTCCCATAAAATTTAGTTGTCATGGTCATAAGACAAAGTTTAGGAAATATAAAAAGATATTAACAGTGGTTATTTGAGAACAGCAGAATTTGTGTGTGTGTGAGATTTAATTAGATTTACTTTTGTTCGGCAGTATTTTCTAATTGGTCTACAATCAACATAATTGGTTGTGTGATAAACAAAATAATAAGAAAAAATAAATCAAATATCTATGGGGAATTCACCATAGTGTTGAGACCCAGAAAGCCTTTTCAGGAAGAACAGAAGTTTATTTACAGTGAATGAGTTAGATCAGCATCTTTCTGTTCCTGCCTTCTCTGAATCCTGGAATGGAGCAGAACCCTGCAGCTCCCCTCTACCCACAAGTGCCAAGGCCCCTCCACATCCCCTGCCTCTTCCTTGTAGAAAAGTCAAAGTCTCCCGAGCCTCCCTGAGTTACAAAAGGGCAGCCTTGAGTGGTTAATGATCAAGACAGTAGAGTCACAGACTCAGCAGCTGATGCCTGCTCCTGAGTTGTTTTACAGATACTGTAACTGTCACCAGAGGGAAAAAGCCAGACTTTTTGAGGACCAGACAGCAGCCATGATATCAGCTGCTCCACCTTGAGCAGTACTGAATCTAGGACCAGCACAAATCCAAGAAATGGCCTCAAGAGAGGGAGATTCACATTACTGCTCAGAATAATCTATGTCTTTGTGAGCATCAAAATAACTGTAGCTTGTTCTGCCCCTAAGCGCATGACTAAAAACCAAGAGATACTACAGATTCATGTTGACATCTTCCACTCTAAGACTATAGTGCCCCATGTCGGCAGGAAAAAGATACAGAAGATGAATCTTTGCCCCAATCCCATAGAAATGGAGCAATGTTCTGATAAGTAAGGATTTATAAGGAGTTTGGGGGCAGAAAAGAACTCTTTTTAAGAAAGTGCTCTCAGCAGGAGGCCCCTTTTCTTGTCAATTTAGCAAAGCTTTATTGTATTAATAGCCAGCCTTAAATTAGGCACCCCTCATCTCTGGCCCAGACACACCTTTCAGCTCTTTTGATCACACCTTGCCTCACCTGTTGGTTCTTTCTGCAGATCAAAGAAAAAGAAAGGAAGAGTCAGTAGTTAACAGATGACCAGATCTCTGCCCCAGCCTCCCCTTCCGTAATCTTATGAACAAACTGTGAACAAGATGGCATCCAAAGAAAGATCCCACATCTCTGCTGGTGATGACTCTGACCACCCCCACCCCATCTCAGCGATTAAATGAGATTACTTCCCTTTTTCCTTTAAAAACTTTCAGGGCTGAACAGAATCTTCAGAGTTGGTTTTGGAGGACACTGAGTCTGCCTTCTTCCTAGTGGCTGGTTTTCTATTTAAAAGCAACGTTTTCCTTTCTACCAACACTTGCCTATTGGTGTTGATTTTTGAGTGGAGAGCAGCTAGACCTGAGTTTGGTTAACAATCCTCTCCTGGGAATCTGTCCAGGCAGGATCACGGTGGTCATGGGCTCTGTGGGTTGTCTACACTCTCACCGTGATCTGCGAAATACACCAGACAACCATACCTGCTAAACTTTGAAGGACTTGGGTAGCTTTCTGGCATCTGGTGTGAACTGGCTCTATGCTCACATGTTATTATTATTATTATTATTATTTGAGTCTTGAGGGAAAATCTTCAGGCCAGCTTTAGAAAGAGAAGCTGCTGTCATTTGTGAATGCAGTTAATTAGAATAACATTTGCTTTTAAGTATTCAATATTTGGCATGATTATCAGACCTAAAGGTTATGTTGTTCTATCAGATAAGCTGGGCTCCAAGTGTTGTCTGTTGTCTCCCCAGACTGGTGCTGGCTAAATATAGGAAACCGAGAGGCGTAGGAATAACTGCCTTTGATATTAGATCTGCACATTTTAGCAGTGAAGCTCATCTAAGATGTTCAGGCCCTGTTGACAAGTGGATTTCCTCTGTGTGGACAAGTGCCTGGCTCACGGAAAGACTGTTCTTGGGAAGAGCTGGAGGGAAAGGTTGGTCCCACCGGGATCTTAACCAGTCCAGGTGGCTGCTTCAGAGGGGAAGCTGATATGGGCAAAAGCTATTTGATGATTGACAGGGCTTGGCATGCATTTCTAAGTGGCTGGCAATTAAACTGCCCAATTAAGAGAAACACCCTCCATAGAAAGCATAAACCCCACCCCAACCCTGATTTCAACAATCAGCTGCCACTGTCCCACTGTCTAAGTGAAAGTGAAAGTCATTCAGTTGTGTCCAACTCTTTGCGACTCCATGGACTATACCGTCCATGGAACTCTCCAGGCCAGAATACTGGAGTGGGTTGCCTTTCCCTTCTCCAGGGGATCTTCCCAACCCAGGGATTGAACCCAGGTCTCCCGCATGGCAGGCGGATTCTTTACCAGCTGAGCCACCAGGGAAGCCACTGTCTAAGGGAACCACTCAAAGCATAAGATGTGTCCATCCTGAGAACTAACTCCTTCTCTCTCGCCAGCAATTTGCTGATGAAAACACCTAATGGAACAGCGACCAAAGTTCTGTCCCAGGCCATGCCATGCATCAAGTGGAAATGGGGATGAGCTGGTAGGTCACACTCTAATAGACTCATCTACTTTGGAGGGAAAAAAAGGAAGGTGTGTGTTTGGGAGGGATGTGGGGTGGTGGGGGGGTGACAGAGGAAGCCCGTCGGTGCCTACTGCCTCAGGCTGTGTTTCTAAGTTATTTTTCCTCCAGAGGAACTAACACATATTGACAATTTCACTCTGAAACTGCAGTTCATTGTAAGAGATGAAAGATGCATGAATACCATTAACGATAATGCTCAGTGGGGCCTGGGCTCATGAATAGTTTAAAAAGGAAGCCCTGGTTGCTTTGATGTCTTCATTCATCATATCCTGAAGGAAGACTTCTGGTGGTATGGGTACTTTTGTGCTTCAAATCTTTGGTTTAAATGCAATGTTTGCTTCTCATTAATTCACTTTCCTCTCCCCTTTCTTAAGTTTCTAGCCTGGTTAGGGCTGAGAGAAAACTTAAAGGCAGGCAAGTTACTGCTTAATAATTTGGTTTCTGTGCCTTTAAATAATGTCATACTTTTTTTGAGGCCACTTTTTGATACTCTTCAACCTGGTCAGTCACACACTAGTTGAGCTGGGCTCTTGCTCTTTCCTGTAGGTCCTTCCATCCAGTTGGAAGCTTAGACATGTTAAAATAGAAGGGAAGGGGGCAGGGCACAATCTTTAAAACAATGACATAGTTGTTGAGGGTATGACAAAAACTAGTTAGAACCAATTAGGTCCAAGATGTTGGAAGATTGGATCTCTAGTGGGCCTTGAGCCTCATTCTACACTCATTGTAACACAATAGCTAAATGACACACCCTGGTCTCAGGTTGGGTTCAAGTCCCAGCCCATGGGTTCAAGTCCCAATCTGAGTTGTGTGTTTCAGTTTGATATCTGTGTCTCTTCAGCAAAATTTTATTGCCCCATAAAATTTTGGTAGAAAGTAGAAAGTTATCCCACTCATCTCATATGCTAGCAAAGCAATGCTCAAAATTCTCTAAGCCAGGTTTCAACAGGGCATGAACTGTGAGCTTCCAGATGCTCAAGGTGGATTTAGAAAAGGCAGAGGAACCAGAGATCAAATCACCAACTTCCATTGGATCATTGAAAAAACAAGAGAATCCCAGAAAAATATCTACCTCTGCTTTATTGATTATGCCAAAGCCTGTGACTGTGTGGATCACAACAAACTGTGGAAAATTCTGAAAGAGATGGGAATACCAGGCCACCTTACCTGCTTCCTGAGAAATCTGTACGCTGGTCAAAACATGGAACAACAGACTGGTTCCAAATAGGGGAAGGAGTACGACAAGGCTGTATATTGTCACCCTGCTTATTTAACTTACATGTAGAGTACATCATGAGAAATGCTGGGCTGGATGAAGCACAAACTGGAATCAAGATTGCCAGGAGAAATATCAGTAACCTCAGATATGCAGATGACACCACCCTTATGGCAGAAAGTGAAGAACAACTAAAAAGCCTCTTGATGAAAGTGAAAGAGGAGAGTGAAAAAGTTGGCTTAAAGCTCAACATTCAGAAAACTAAGATCATGGCATCTGGTCCCATCACTTCATGGCAAATAGATGGGGAAACAGTGGAAACAGTGACAGACTTTATTTTTGGGGCTCCAAAATCACTGCAGATGGTGACTGCAGCCATGAAATTAAAAGACTCTTGCTCCTTGGAAGAAAAGTTATGACCAGCTTAGACAGCATATTAAAAAGCAAAGACATTAGTTTACCAACAAAGGTCCATCTAGTCAAAGTTATGATTTTTCCAGTAGTCATGTGTGGATGTGAGAGTTGGACTCTAAAGAAAGCTGAGTGCTGAAGAATTGATGCTTTTGAATTATGGTGTTGGAGAAGACTCTTGAGAGTCCCTTAGACTGCAAGGAGATCAAACTAGTCCATCCTGAAGGAAATCAGTCCTGAACATTCATTGGAAGGACTGATGCTGAAGCTGAAGCTCCAATACTTTGGCCACGTGATGCAAAGAACTGACTCCTTAGAAAAGACTCTGATCCTGGGAAAGATTGAAGGCAGGAGGAGAAGGGGACAACAGAGGATGCGATGGTTGGATGGCATCACTGACTCGATGGACATGAGTTTGAGTAAGCTCTGAGAGTTGGTGATGGACAGGGAAGCCTGGCATGCTCCAGTCCATGGGATCGCAAAGCATCGGACACAGTTGAACTGAACTGAGAAAGTTATCCAAACTTTGGTCTCCCCACTTGAGAAGTTGGTACAAAGTGATTAGAGAGTCAAAGTTTCCATTTCACAAGAGTGGACAAACAGTCCACTGGCCATTTCAGTGGACAAAGGATGTGCTGGCCATCAAGCTGGTGCAGAATGCAGGAACCACAGCGCTCAGAACCTCAGGACTGGCTTCAGCTTCTGGTTAGCCCTGGTGGAGAGCAGGAATGCTGCTGAGCACTGGGGTCCTTACCAAGATGTATTTTCACCAATACGCCCTGCCACCTACAAATGGACACTTGCCATCTACCTCTACCAGGATTAAATTATGAGCCACTGCAGTCACTGACCTTTAACACCCCTGAAAGGAGATCAAGAGAGAGAGCAGAGATGAGGCATCTGTGCTCTGGGAAGAACTGGCAGGAAAGGTCTTCAAATACATATTTTCAGAATATTTTATGAGCTGAAATTGTTGCATCTTCTCATATCTGGAAAAGCACCAAGATCATTAGTGGACATAACTGCTCCTTGTAACCATCAGTAACCTTTATGAGATGGGCCTCAATCTTCTTCCAAAAATACGTGCTTGATTGTATATACACCCCCTTCACCAAAATCACGCGTATACTGACCTTTCCCCTATGTCTTTAGGAAAGTTTCTTAGAAGCTCTCTGAAATGCTGTCTCCTGGGCTACAATCCTCAATTTGCCCTGAATAAAACTTAACTCACAACTCTCGCGTTGTGTATTTTTTTCAGTGCATACGTTTGTCTGCTTCTGAAATCCCTTTATGTTCCCTTCTCTGTCTCTGTTTTTCAGGAAATACATGCCTTCTTCTGACTTGTGGATTTTGCTGTCTGCCTTCTCTTTTCCCCATCGCAAGGGAGTCGATTGGTGATTCTTTGGTTCTCTATGACTGAGTATCATCCCATCTGTCAAACCGCAACTATCTCATCTGCTCCTGATTGTGTGGCTCAGGGCATCACACGGGTGAGCAGAGATGGCTCTCACGTCTCCCGGACAAGTGGGGCTTTTTCACCCACAAGTGGCCCTTACCCCGGACAGCTCACTCAGGGCTGCTGGCACAACCTGGTGGGGTCCTGTGTACAGAAATCTCCCTCCCTTCCTGGCTTGCTTCCTCCTTCCTCCCCAAGCAGGATCTCTCAGGATCCCTCCCTTTCTGCAGGGTATCTGGACTTCTTCTGTGGGAGCTCAGTGCTACAAACAGAACAAAGTGAAGTAAAGTCAAGTCACTCAATTGTGTCCGACTCTTTGCGACCCCATGGACTGTAGCCTACCAGGTTCCTCTGTCCATGGGATTTTCCAGGCAAGAGTATAGAGTGGGCTGACATTTCCTTCTCCAAACAAAAGCAGATGCCAAAGCCAGACTTTAGTTACAGGGGTAAGAATGGATTAGTTCAGGAATAACTATTCCAAGAGGGACGAGTCCAGCATGAATTGAACTGAACTTCACTGGAAGAAAAGCCAGGATACTTTAAAGGCTGGGGTGCTAGGAGTGTTATGCCCGATGTCCAAATCCCTGAGTGGAAAGAGAGAAGGCCTCCAAGACAATGCAACTCGCAAAGAGGGAAGTTTATTGCTGACTCGAGTCAGGGCTCCTGCCACATCCAACGCAGTGGTGTGGGGTCAGAGAGCCCCGAGCCCAAGATGTTACACAAATTTATAGGGTGAGCATAAGCAGTTGGTAGCTGGCTTAAGTGGATTGGTTACATGTTTGCAAAGCAATTTTATTGGTCCAAACTTTCGCAGGCCTTTTTTCAAACTTGGGCGTTCGCAGGCTTTTCAGCTTTCCCCTGATAGGTTCCCTTTTTCTTACTGGGCGCATGTTGATTGGCTGGCTCCAGGTGGCTTGATGGGAGTAGGGAATCTTACCATTTCGGGGGAAACCACAACTTAGGTCCGGGCCGCCTGTCATGGTGTTAGCCCTGGCAGCCTCACAGGAGGAACGCACTGAGAGGTAGAAAGTCTAAGTGACTGAGCCTCTGGGTTTGCAATTTGGCACTTACCCAGAAAAGAAACAAACTTCTCTTCTCATACCTTTATGACAAGAGGCAGTGCTGGAACCTAACACAGTTCAGTTCAGTTGCTCAGTCGTGTCCGACTCTTTGCCACCCCACGGACTGCAGCATGCCAGGCTTCCCTGTCCATCACCAACTCCTGGAGCTTGCTCAAGCTCATGTGACTCAGTGATACCATCCAACCATCTCATCCTCTGTCATCCTCTTCTCCTCCTGCCTTCAATCTTTCCCAGCATCAGGGTCTTTTCTAAGGAATCAGTTCTTTGCATCAGGTGGCCAAAATATTGGAGCTTCAGCTTCAGCATCAGTCCTTCCAATGAATATTCAGGACTGATTTCCTTTAGGATGGACTGGTTGGATCTCCTTGTAGTCCAAGGGACTCTCAAGAGGTCTTCTCCAACACCACAGTTCACTGAAATTAGGCCCTCATCTTACCCCAGAAACTAGCTAGAGCAACACTTATCTCCCTGAACATTTGCATTCCAAAGAAAAGTTTCTCAAGTCCTTGGAGAAATAGTCTAGGTAGCAGATTTACATCTCAAAAGGATTTTATAATTGCAAGCTTTCTAAAGTAACTGCTCTAGAGAGCCTTGAGGTTTAGGGTGGAACAAACAGTAAATCCTCCTGGTGGTGTCTGAGCTTCCTCAGCCAGGTGTTTTAAGCAGAGGCTAGGATCATCTCAGAGACACAGCTCTTGTTGCTAAAAGTGTTGCTAGTGTTTGGTCTCATAGTGCAAATGAAACGAGCAGGACCTTGTGGCCCTCCTGGGCATGGAAGCCTTTCTGTGTCTCCTATTTCTCATTTGTAGGGAATAGACTCCAGCCTCCTTGACCTTCCCTGGGTTCCAAAGGGCAGATTCAAACAGTTGCTAATCAGGACAGGAAGGGGATGTGAAGATAAGGGAGGACCAGCCAAGAAACAACATTGCAACCTTGGACCAGGGTCCCAGTTCCACCTCAAGGAATACACGTAACAATATCTTTGAGCTCTTCTGTAAAACTAAGACCTGCCCCCCCCACCCAACAAATGGAGGATGCTAACTTCTTGATGAAAGCACTCTTCATTCCAGAGAGAAGGTCAAAGTTTGATAACCTTGAGAATCACAGAAGCTCATCAGGAGACCACTAGAGACCAGATTAAAGAAATGCAGGCCCTGTACACACTCGGACCCTTATCAGCAACCTTGCCCTTGAACCGCTGCTATAAAACTCCTCACCAAATTGGCCTGAGGTTGGGACACAGTTTTGAAGGCATTAGTCCACTGCGACCACCTTTGCCTGGCCGAGCAATAAAGCTATTCTTTTCTACTTCACCTCATAATTTGTTTCCAAGATTTAATTCAGCCCCTGAGCACAGGAGCTGAGGTTTGGCATCACAAGGGATTTGGATGGAGCCTTTGTGTGCTGACAGTTTTGTAGCTCTCACTGGCAGGCATTCTTAAGTCCTAAGTCCCCAAGTCTAGAGCTTAAATTCTGCAGCAGTCCTTTGATTAAATTGAGTCAACAGGCCCAGGCTAGACTACTCAAGGGGAAGGGAGTGCCCAAGAGTGAACACTAAGAGACCTTGTTTATTGGGTCCACAACTGTAATTAAACCACAGTTGCTTTTGTCACTGTGAAACACGGGCCGTTTTTGTGGGGTAGAATACTCATGCTAAGGCCACCAGCCAACTCACAGTCAAATGCCTCTCTCCTAAGAAGCAACCTGCTCCAGCTCCACTCAACTGTGGCAAAGGTGGTTGGAATCATCACCATTAAATATAAATCAAGCGAGAAAATCTAAACTTATGACAGTCCTCCTGGGAGCTTTTTTGATATCGGTGTTCCGACATGACAGGTTTTCAGTATTTTAGGAGACTCCTTGATGGTGACAGTGAGCCTGGAAGTCAGCTCTGATTTAGACCTCTGAGAACACTTAGGTGTTATATACTAGGTATTCAGACATAACTGACTGCTGCAAATTATTATAGTCTAAATGTGGCCAGAATTTTTGCTGTGGATGTAGTTACTGTTGACTTTTACTGCTTCACGAAGTCAGCAGGGAAGAACTCCTACTGGAAAGACTCAGAACCCTATTTTTCCGGCTTTCTTCTTAATCTGGTCAGTTTTGCTGGCACATATGGCAGAAGAGATGTTTACTTAATAACCAATTAAAGTTGCCCAATTTAACTTGGGGGTAACTTGGGATCAGGTTTATATATACTCTGGAGCAGTGAAACCGAGCAGAACCCTTCGGGACTTCTGGGCACAAAAGTCTCTCTGTGTCCCCCGATTCTTGTAGGAAATAAGCTTCAGTGAGCCTCTTTGACCTTCCCTGAGTTCGAAGGGGCAGGTTCAAACAGCGGCTGAGCAGGAGAGGGAGGGGATGTGGAAACGAGGGAGGAGCAGTCAAGAAATAACAGTGCAGCCTTGGGCCAGGGTCCCGGTTCCGCCTCAGGTGTCTCACACGGCAATATCTTAGTTTTTCTGCAGAACTAAACCGCCACCCAGGTAGAGGATGGTAACTTCAGCCTGATCGCAGGATTCCTGGACCGTAACCCTGTTACCTCACCACCAACCAATCAGAAGAGAGTCACGGGCCCTGCAGCCCGCCCCCCACATTTAGTCTATAAAAACTTTCCTCCCAGAATCATTGAGCGCTCAGGGTTCTTGAGCGTGGGCCACTAGTTCTCCTTTCTTGGCCCTTCGATAAAACTTTCTCTGCTTCAAACTACAACCTTTTGGTTTGCTTGGCCTCACTATGTATTGGGCCAAAAGTGAAAATTTACCGAAAGTTTAGAGAAAAGATGTCCTACATAATCGACTTATTTGGGTTTATATCAACAGTAGCAACAATGTAGAATGCCTTAAGAAAATTTTGACATTTTAATTTTTCCGTTTATGTTTTATTTGAAATATCCACAGGGTTCTAAACTGTAATTTTCAAAATAAAGTTTTGGACAGAAACATACTGTATAATATATTTCACTGGTCAGATACTTTTTTGTTCTTTATTATTAATCCATGAGAAGAAAATTGTGGACCTAATTGAAAAATATATCACTGACTTTTGTTCTTATCAATTATTAATAACAGTGTGGCAGAGTGGTGGAAGAGACATAGGCAGGAATAGAGGCACAGATGAATTTTTGAGATAGTTCTAAACCTAACGTAAATGTATATATGTTTTGGCCATTTGTTTTCAAGGAGTCTTAAGAGTTAATAAGTTCTTCATTAAAGATGTGTTGATGGTGGTCTGCAGACATTGACTCTAGAACACGTCTCCATAACCTCTACCCACCTGAGAACTCTGGAGGCAAGACCGCTCTCACAAACATGACATATAGACCAGAAAATCCCACAGCAATTGCTGCCCATCTTGTCAATTTCTAGGACATCTGGAAGTGTAATTATTTCTCTCTACCTGTTGTTCTGTTCTCCAGTTAACTCTTTCTTTCACCATTAAATTTTGTTCCTCTCAAATTCCCAGCAGAAAGCAGTTTAATGAACTCACCCATAGGAAGGTGCTTATAATCGAAACAAGAACAGTAAATATCATTTATTGAGATTGAGCAGTGGTCCAAAAATTATCACAAAACATCACAAAAAAAGATAGTACTGCTTATCCTTAAGCTACAGATGAAGAAATGGAAGTTTAGAGAGACTTCATAACATCTTTAAAATTATAGTTAGGAAATGACAAAGTTAGGATTTAAAACAAGTCATGTCACTCTGAAGGCCATATTCCCATGACTGCCATTCTAGGATTTTTCGAGAGGAAGAAAATATTTGAAGCATGAAGGGTTAAACTAATTGAGATTATCTCTAGTGATGGAATTTCAAAAAATTTTGGGAAAGTGGTACTTTAGAGTATTTAAAAATTGCTGTGTCTTTAAATGTCGTTTTGGAAACACACAATAGAAGGAAGAACCCAAGCTTCACACCTCCTGCTCTCCTTTTTCCACTTCATTCTAGCCTGTAATCATGGTCCAACGCAGAGGTTACATCTGGGCCCATCATCACTTTTCTTTAGCTTAAATGATATTTCTCTTTTTTACAACTGAAGCAGTTGTCAAGATTTTCAAATATGTTCATGATGCCTAAAAAATGTCTTTTAAAAAAAAGAGGAAAATGGGCTTGCAGTTCCTCATGGCAAAAAGAAGCCAGAGCTGAATAATGTCAGCTCCCGTGGGTGGGTCAATAGTCTTCCCAGGTCCTCGCAGCCCTTGCCTGGCCCCTGCCCACAGTCACGCTACCTGCCTCGGCTCTGATTGCCACTGGCATGGCTGTACACAGCTTCCTATCTGCTGTCGGCATTTGAGACCCCTGATCCTTCCATCCCTGTTGTACCTCCAGTGTGAGTTAGATCCATAACACATAAAGTCTTGGCAGGCAAGGACTTGTCTCAGATGACAATTTTCTTTCAGTGGTCATTTACTGCAGGCCTGGAGCCATGGTTCTCAGACTAAACTGTCCAGCAGAATCACCTGGTGGGTGTTTTAACATATGGGTTGCTGGGACCCAGCCTCGGTGCTTCTGATTCACGAGGTCTGGAGTAGAAATTGGACATTTGTGTTCCTAGAAAATCCCTGGGAGATGATGCTGAGGCTACTGATTTGGGAACCACATTTTGTGAACTACTGCTTCAGGAAGA
This sequence comes from Odocoileus virginianus, assembly GCF_023699985.2. Lineage (NCBI taxonomy): Eukaryota > Metazoa > Chordata > Mammalia > Artiodactyla > Cervidae > Odocoileus > Odocoileus virginianus. Next base: position 4,439,384 of record NC_069705.1, on the reverse strand, counting down.
GATTTTTTATGCCTGTGGACTGGATCATGATGAAACCAGTGTTCTTTCTTCTACCACTTTTTATTCTTTCTTACATAACTTCCCGGTGTTTTATTTGCCACTCAAATAAAACCTTTCTCTTTTATTCTCCTGGAATTTCTCTGAGGCCAAGGTTGACAGTCATTCACCTGACATGGCTTAGAGACAGGAGGGTGATATTGGTGTGACACATAGACTTCTCTCTTGCCTTGACTTTACATTTTTTCTTCGTTTTTCATATCTTTCCATGTTCTCTATCATGGTGACAGCCAACTGTGGCTACTGTCCAGATGCCCACTGCACTGCCACCGTCTCAGCCAGACTTGGAAACTAGGGGCATTTCCACCCCCAGCAGCTCACAGACCAAACCCTTATCTTCTTGCAGATCTATTTATACTACACAGATGGCTGGAATCCTCCAGCTGAGTCACACTTAAAAATTCAGAAAAGAAAAAACAATTTGGCAATGGTTTTTTCTCTTGGCTATTTTCCACTGTGTGTATTTTTCCCTAAATATTGTTTCTTATATTCCTAATGATCGCATTCAAACTACTTTTCCCAAATATCTGGTTCATTTCTCAAGCTTCCCTTTAAATACATTGCTACATGTATTCAGATATTTCTCAGTTTAGTTCAAATAAAGTCCTAAGAGATATCTGGAGTGGGGGGAGGTGGCTAAGAGAAAGTGAGCCTGGTGTGCAGTGGTTTCCATCTTCAGCAGAGGACAGAAATCTGTGCAGCCTGAATCAGTAGAGCTAACTTCCTATCTTCCTGCCTTGCCCAGCAACTGTAAACACTTGCTTCCCAACAATGACCTTTCAAGAAGAAGAAGACCACAGGGATATATTTGTTCAGGACTACATTTAACAGGAGTGCTTCATGAGAATATGTGCAATGACCGATATGAGGAAGCTGTGCCCACATTAGAATTTTTTTTTTTTTTTGAGGTAGCAGCTATTCTCAATTAGCAGTCCCTCCAGTTGCAGCTGTGTGCAAAGCCCAGCAGAGCACCTGGTCTAGAAAAGGGGGAACAGAGTGTAGAAATGCATGAAACGAACAGGGACATGGAAAGGAGATGATGCTCTTTATTAAGCACCAGTTTTGTAGCAGGTTCCATATGAATCATAGACCATCAAAATGACTTCACTTTCTATTTCATTAGAAAGATGTATGTTCTTGCAAGAAAACCTGTTATGTAGCCTTTACATTTTATGGAGCAAAGGATCTAGGTTTTAATTGTCAATTCTGAAAAATAAGTCTGAGGCAAAAATAATCCAATAAATAGAGAGTCATCCTAGTGCATTTAAATTTTTATTTACAGACCATCAGCTATTTGACTAAGAGGTGGGACTGGACAGACTTGAAATTAAATCATTGGGATTTCAGATTGGAGATGAACAATGTCTGAAATCACAGAGTAGGTTTTTGATAACTTATGATTTAGGTGACAATGGCTGATTAATGCATGGCTTTTCAGACATGCCTTATCATCAGGAAAGGACAAGTATAACTTGAATTTGAAAGAAATAAACTATTAATATTTAATGTAGCCAGAGATCAAGATGGTGGAGGAGGAGGATGCTGAGCTCACGTCCCCCAGCAAACTCATCAAAAATATAGTACGCATGGAGCAGCGCTCATTGACAATAACCCAGAGTCTGGCTGAAGGGCTCTTCTACAACCAGGGCTATAAAGAAAGATCCTCATGGAGTTGGCTTCCCTGGTTGCTCAGCTGGTAAAGAGTCTGCCTTCAATGTGGTAGACCTGGGTTGAATCCCTGGGTTGGGAAGATCCCCTGGAGAAGGGAAAGGCTACCCATTCCAGTATTCTTGCCTGGAGAATTCCATGGATAGGAGAGCCTGGCAGGCTACAGTCCATGGATGGGGTTGCAGAGTCGAACATGACTGAGCCACTTTCACATGGAGTTGGGTAGGAAGGGAGGGGAGGTGATCCTGATCCTGCTGCACCCCTAGCAGGGACCACCCAGGAGGGGATCTCCCTGGGTTTCTGGAGGGGACATCACAGGCTTGGGATCCTCCCTGGGGAGCCCAGGGTTTGAGCCACATGCTGGGCACCCCAACCCTGGGGTCTTCCAAAGAAGACATACAGATGGCCCACAGGCATTTGAAAAAGATGCTCAACATTGTGAATAATAAGAGAAATGCTAATCAAGACTACAATGAGATATGACCTCATACCTATTAGAATGGTTATCACCAAAAAGTCTACAAATAACCAATGTTAGTGAGGATGTGAAGATAAGGAAACTCCTGCACTATTGGTGGGGATTTAAATTGGTGCAGTCACTATGGAGAACAGTGTGAAGGTTCCTTTAAAAACCCAAAATAGAACGACCATATGATCCAGCAATCCCACTCCTGGGGCTGTATGTGAAGATGATGAAAACACTAATTTGAAAAGATACGAGTGCCGCAATGTTCATAGCAGCACTATTTAGCCAAGATATGGAAGCAACCTAAATGTCCATCAACAGATGAATGGATAAAGAAGAAGTACCATGAATATTTGGTCGTCTAAAAAGTTCGTTTGGGTTTTCCTTGCCATGTTACAGAAGGACCTGTGTATGGAATACCTGCGCGCGCGCGCACACACACACACACACACACACACAATGGTATATGACCAGCCACAGAAAAGAATTTTGCCATTTGGAAGAACCATGGATGGACCTGCTTAGTAAAATAAGTCAGTAAAGCTTAGTAAAATAAGATAAATACTGTGTATTGTCACTTTTATATGGAATCTAAAAAATAAAATGAATGACATAACAGAAACAGATTTGCAGATATACAGAAGGGAATGGCAACCCGCTCCAGTATTCTTGCCTGGAGCATTCCATGGACAGAGGAACCTGGTGAGCTACAGTGCATAGGGTTGCAAAAAGTCAGACACGACTGAGCGACTAACACCCACACACATAACAAACTAGAGGGTAGATGAATGGGGAAGGGGCAAGATTACAGAGGGGAATTAAGAGACAAACTACTTTGTGTAACACAAGCAATAAGGATACTTTGTGCAGTGTAGGGAGTACAGTCAAAATTTAATAATAATTTTAAACGGGGTGTAATCTTTAAAAATAGTGAGCCACTATGTAGTACACCTGAAACTAATATCATTTGTGAATCAACTCTATTTTATTTTATTTGTTTTATATTTACCTTTTTACTTTATTTCTTACTATCTATTTTGCTGTGCCAAGTCTTAGTTGTGGCATGCAAATGCTTAGTTGTGGCATATGGGATCTAGTTCCCTGACCAGGGATTGAAATCAGGCCCCCAGCATTGGGAGCAAGATGTCTTAGCCACTGGACCTCCAGGGAAGTCCCTCAACTATACTTTAATAGAAAAAAAAATTTTAAAGAAGAAACTATTTAATGTAATATTTTTCAGTGGGCAACAAACGAATGAAGCTTTTCTCCAAGTTTTCTCTTTATAATGTTGTTCTACCACATGTTAAGCATAGGGCTTACTTTCAGTCGTATGCACTTCAATTTCAAACATTCTTAGCTTACCTTTACTTACGTTAGAAAAAGGCCTGGAATGTCTGCTTCTTCTTTCTCACAGTTTGTATTTGAAAAAAGCAGTGAGAATACCTCAAAGTGTTAATGTCCAGATAGGATATGTGTTCTAGTATGAACTGAGTGATCCTGACTACATCCTAACAAGATTCCAATAATGAGAATTTAGGACTAGGAGGAAGATGCAGGAACAAATTATTTCTCCCTCCAAAAGCTTCTTTCTTCTGTGTCATACAGGGAAGCGATTACTGAAGAAAATGCTAGAAGGTTTCTAAAGATCACCTCAGCCCTCAATCTTTTAAATCATCTCCTAGCAACTATGGTTCTGCCAAGATGGAAGCGTGGACATAAAAGTCTGGAAGAGAGGAAACTGACCTGGCCACCCTCGTCCTTCTGGTGCCGAGATAGCAGTGCTGCTTCAAAGTGACTTCTCTCCTCCCTTGAAAATGTTTCTTTTTCTTCTTTTTTCCCTCTCTCTCTTTTTAAATAAAACTCTGTGAAGAAATACAAAGGGCCCTTGAGAATCCAGCCTTCTTTCTGAACTTTTGATCATGAGTACACTTGGTGCTGTGATGAACCAAACAAGGTTTTCTTATCACTCTTTCCACAAGGTAAGAAAAATGAATTTTCATCCAGGAGACCCTCTGTGTGTGTGTGTGTGTGTAAAGCAGTTTGTTAAAGGATATCCCAGAAGTCTTCATCTTCTGATAAGGGTGAGTGATTTGTTTAATTTAGGAATGTCTTATCAGGAGATGTTAACTGCTATAGATCAGGAGTCCTTTGCTTTTTGCAAAGATAGAGCAGTCAGAAGATTCTCGTACCTTTTATTCTATAGTCTCAGGGCTACCAACTATCCCTACATATCAGCCCAAATCTGCCTGGATAAATGACAGTTTATATTTCATTTTCTGACATTCTCCTGTGCACAAAAAAGTCGTTACTTTGAACTTGGTTAACTTGCCTTTGAGGCAGTAAATAGAAGCTGTGCTTCCTTTAGTGGATGATGAACTTACAGAGTCTTTATACTGAAGAGCTACATAGAATGAAGACATACATAGATTCAAAAAGGGTTAAGAAAAAATAAAGGGTTAAAGCCTTCGCAAAGATAGACCTAGAATCGATCATATAGGGAGCTATTTTAGGCTTAAATAACAAATACCATGGCCCATGAGCCTGCTTCTTTGGTATTTGTGTCTTGGTCCTGTTTCACATCCTGAATATGACAGTGTGATATTTATTTGCGGTTGACATTCTGATTGTTTCTGCAGGATTCGTCAACAGGACATAAAACAATATTGGCTAGAGTGGAAGCAATAATGAAAATGAAGTGTACCTATCAGCAGGGTGATGTTATTTATAGACACAATGGGTTTCACATACTGAATTCAGAACACTTGGATGGAATTCAAGTGACCAGCTCTCCTTGACAGTGCACAAAGGGGTACCCTTCAACCTGCAAACTAGAGAAGGCACTATAGCTGTGATGCTAGGTTCATTTAACAAGGATGGGCGGAGACTTTTTCACAGTAAAAGCTTTCTGGGTGGTCTCTTGTACAGTTATCATTATTAGATCCAGCTGAATCACAGATGCAAATCTCATTACTGGAAATTTTACTAATTGATGACACAGACTCCCTCATCGCCCTGCCTTTAGCCAGGTTCCTCTGAACACTCTTCTTGGCCAGGACCAGTTTCTAACAGCTCAGAACATCAACCTCATTTCTAACAGCTCGAAACCAATTTAGCTTCTAACAGCCCAGGTCTACACCCCTCTCCCCTCTAAAGTGCATGCCTAGAAAACTCAAGTTTTCTGTCCTAAAATTTCCTATTTATTTCAGCCAGTCTCTGAGGGTAGGGCTGGCAGTGCCCAGCTCTGAGGGAGGACAGAATCCTTACTTTGGGCTCTGCCAGCAGGCACGGAAGACCTGTCCCCTTCACACTGATTAACCCTTTGTCATTTTTCACTTCTCTAACTCTACCGAGCCCCCGCTGGGACCCCTCTTTATGCCCCCATTTCCCTCTTAAAATGACGATTCTCTTCTGAACAACTGGAGGATGAGTTCCGTTCCTGCCAGACTCATTCCAATTAATATAATTATTATTGTTGGAAATCTGTCCTTCCAGCATCAGCGAGTGTGTGGTTTTGTTTATCTTTGACAGGCATTTACTGCAAGTCGTGTCATCTCCCAAGACCTCCGTTCCTCTCATAACAAAATGGTTGTCAGATGAAGGCAAAGTGGCTGCCCCTTCCAATAAGAGATGCTTTTTCAGATTTCACTCCAAAAGACTGGAGTGCTTCTAGGCTCATACCAGATGCATGTGTGTGTACGTGTGTGTGTGTATACAGGCATGCATCTATTGCAGATTAACAAAGGAGCACCTTCAGTCTCTACTATTCTCCATTTTCTCCTTTTTTTCCCTCTTATCTTCCCAAAAGTCTGATAGAGATGTATATGGGCTGAGAGGTAGACATACAGAGACATACACACATACAAACACATGCCCACACAGAAGGCTTCTGTTAGTAATAATAGCCAATGACTTCTGAGCGTGCATGTAGGAGCAGGTGATGCATCGTCCTAAGTCCTTTAAATGAGCACCTAGTCCAGAGCTTAGTATATAAGCATTCAATAAATGTGCTGAAGAAATTGCAAACATTTGAAATTCATTAAAAAAAAAATGTCTTCTTCCTTCAAACTTCCAAATGAATTGTCAGTTAGGGTTCTTTTTGCTGGTAGAAGTGCTTAAGTATACCAATATCTGTTTGTGGTTAGTTTTCTTTAATGTTCAGCTAAACAACTAATATAATTAATTTCAAATCTTAGTTTTTCCTTAGCCTCTAGTGTCACCTTAAAAGCCTCGATTAAAAAAATCCAAGTGGTTTTATATAAAGGTAAGAATACTTCCTGGGAGGGGGGACCGGGATGGGGAATACATGTAAATCCATGGCTAATTCATTTCAATGTATGACAAAAACCACTGCAATGATGTAAAGTAATTAGCCTCCAACTAATAAAAATAAATGGAAAAAAAATAAATACTTCCACTTACATTTTTATTAATGATCAACTTATCTACAGAATTTGAAGATACAGATCTTATAAGGCATCCTATTTAGGAACAAGTAACCCTATTTATGGGCTCACTGGTGGTTCAGACAGTAAAGAAGCTGCCTGTAAGGCAGGAGACTTGGCTTTGATCCCAGGGTTGGGAAGATCCCCTAGAGGAGGAAATGGAAACCCACTCCAGTATTCTTGCCTGAGGAATCCCATGGACAGGGGAGCCTGGCAGGCTGCAGTTAGTTCATGAGGTCACAAAAAGTCAGACACGACTGAGCAACTAACACTAAACTTAAACCCCATTTATACATTCAATTAAACAGTGTCCCTTAAACATCTCAAATTACAGTTATAGCCCGCTGTAGCCTATTATTCTCTCAAACATTTCAGATATTAATATCTAAAAGGAAAAACATGACTTTAACGAGCAAAATGTAAGCCTTTAAAAAATTAGAATGTTAACCCCAACTTCCTAGTTTATTTAATATACACATATTACTATATATTAAACAGAGAACCAACATGGACCTACTCTCTAGCGCAGGGGACTCTACTCAGTACTCTGTAATAGCCTGTAAGGGAAAAGAATCTGAAAAAGAGCGTATTTATCACTGAATTGAAACACTGCGCTTTACCCCTGAAACTAACACAACATTGTAAGCCAAGTGAAAATACATACATATCCATCCAGACGAGAAGAGAGTATACCTTTAGACTTAGTTCAGCTGTTTGCTTTGACTTAGTAAATCCCCATCCACATTCTTCTGGACCTAACTGGAGTCACAAAATACAAGGTCACATTCACAGAACGTAGACCGCCCCCTTGGAAGTGCCTTTATCATTTCTCTTTAAGCCGCTTTGTTTTCATTCTGGAGGAACGCTGTGAGAAGTGTGAAACTCTTCCACCCCTGTAATTGTGGCTCACTGCGTCAGAGTACTGACTAAGACGCACGAAGGTGAACGCACATTTTTAAAAGTTTCTCCTCTTTCTTTAAACAGATGGTCTGCCTCTGCTTCCCTTGGGGCATTCGTGCGCTGGATGATAGCGGTTCCTGTAAACTCTTCTCCTAGTCTCACCAGGCTTTTCTTTATTTTATTTTATTTTTAGTTTTATATCCTTACTGCTCATTTGCCTTTATTTTTCTCTTCCTTGATTCCAGTAGAATGTAAATGTCATCATTATCTTGCATTTCCTCAGTGTTTTTTATGGCTTTCAAGCCAGTTGGCCTGTTTTCTAATCCTCGTGTTTAGTGAGATGGTGGGTGAGAAGATCTGGGGAAAGAACTAGACGATTATAACTAATAGTCCCTTTCTGCTTAAGAGTTCTGTAGAGCTTTATCAGTTCTTTTTGTACCAAAACAGCAACTCTTGTGTTAACTCAGAAGTAATGTTATTATTCCTAATTTTATAAGACTTAAAAATTTGATGAGTCAATGGGAGTTTGGAGATAGTAAATACAAATTATTATATATAGGATGGATAAACAACAAGGTCCTACTGCATAGCACAGGGAACTATATTTAATATCCTAGGATAAACCATATGGAAAAGAATATAAAAAAGAATGTGTATATGTGTATAACTGTGTCACGTTGCTTTACAGAAGAATTTAGCACAACATCATAAATAAACTATGCCTCAATAAAATTTTTTAAATTTGATGAATCAGATGTGTTTGCAGTAGGAATATGAACTATATGTACTGTAATAGCAGAGTGTCTATTAAGAAAAGCATAAAGGGCATTTGGCGTTCCCTTTCTAAGGAAAAGCTGACACTGATCATTTAGGATCTAAACCAGATAGACATTAATATTACTATAAAAACTACTGAATTCAGTTCAGTGATGGGAAAATATAAATGAGATATGAGACATTCAAGAGTCTCTTTACAGCATCCCATGGAGAGAGAGAGAATGAAATAGAGGGTTCCTTCTATAAGATCCACAATCTGCAATCCATGTAACTTTGTTTTAAAATATGTGTTCTCCAAAAGGCTTCATGACTACTATGAACCAGGACTTCCACAGAAGATAGGTGATGGGTAGATTTACACTTTCTCTACAAATTAGAATTGCAAAAGTTGGCTTCAGAAGACAAGGTGCTGAAATTTAGGGAACTGGTCAAGTGGGGAATAGAAAACCTCTGCTGGTGAAAAAATGGAGAAAAATGATGCTGGCAAAACTCAGAGGGATTGTTACCATAATATATGTCTTCTTCCTGCTCTGGGCCATGGAAAGGAATTGATATAAGATGCTGAATACAGAAGAACATTCCCAAGGTTTTTTAAGGGACAGTTTACAAGCTGTCATAAGGAATACTATCTAATGAGATATTATTGGCCCTAACTATGCTAAGGCATTTTGTTACATATCAAGGCCAGCTTGGGATTACTTTGTAGTTTACAATCTATCATCACATACTTGATCTCACTAGAATTTTACACTAGCCCTGAAATCGGAGGAAACAGCTGCCGTGTGACAAATAAAAAAGTTGCAACCCATAGAGCTTATGTGACTTCACTTAGTCATAGAGTAGATATGAGTCAGTGCTTTTATTAAAATCTTTGACTCCTTATCCAGCTGGCTTTCTACCAGCATCCTTTTCTTTTCTTTATTTCTTTTTCTTTTTTTTTTTTGCCACACCAGGTTGTCATGTGAGATCTTAGTTCCCTGAGCAGGGATCAAACCTGTGCCCCCTCCACTGGAAGCTCAGAGTCTTAACCACTGGATCACCAGGGAAGTCCTAGCATCTTCTGCTTAAAGTAGCAGTACCAGTGGAAAAACTTAAACTCAAGGACGAAAACATGAAGAGAGCCATACTCCATAATTATGAGGTTCCTAAATAAAGGCTATATTTGGCAAACTGACCCACGGACCAGATATACCCCACCACCTAGTTTTGTAAATAAAGTTTTATTAGAACACAGCCAGTCTCATTTCTTTATGACTTGTCCGTGGTATTTTAGCTGCCACAGTAGAGACAAGTAGTTGTTGTAGAGATGATACGGCCTTGAAAAGTAGTATCTGAAGTATCTGCTATCTGGAGCGCGTATGTGAACTAACAGGGCGGCTCAGTGGGTAAAGAATCCGCCTGCCAAAGCAGGAGATGCAAGAGACACGGGTTCGATCCCTGGGACGGGAAGATCCCCTAGAGGAGGAAATGGCAACCCTCTCCAGTGTTCTTGCCTGGAGAATCCCACGGACAGAGGAGCCTGGCGGGTCACATTCTATGAGGTCGCAAAAGAGTCAGACAGGACTTAGCGACTGAGCCTGGACGTGAAGGGCTGGTATTAGCAAGAAGAGCAGGAACGAGGGCACTTCTGTGGTGGCCGGAAGGAAACGCGTCCACCTCCCGTGCGAGGCGGGAAGGTCTGGGCGCCTCTCCTTCCCTTTAGCTGCTGCCCCACGGTGAGGCTGTGGGAGTGTGGAGGTTTCGACAGGCAGTGGGCGTGCTCCATCCCTCTTCTGCTGTTTCTCTAGGAAACAAGTAATTCAACTTTTCAGGAAGAGATATGTCAAAACACGAGAAAAGGAGAAAAGCAGATTGATTCTGAGGAAAATGAGTTTGATGCATGCTTGGCACTTTGCCATGTTCTGAGATGAAAGTACATCTGTGTCTAAACAGTTCCTCAAGCCACAAAGCAGTTGAAGGTCAGAAGACTGGAAATGGCATCCTAGTAAGTGAAAAATGCGCTCAGAAACTGGATTTTCAGAGGGCTCTAGCCAAGGCCAAATGATGGCTGTATAACACAGTTATCTCCGTGGGACGAGAGGAGAAACCCGCACGTCCTAAGCATGTGCTAATGACCAGTCACTGTATACTTTTACGTCCAACACTTCCTCCAATATTGAAACGACTGTGTGAAGGCTGTATTTTTAAACCCTTTTAGAAGTAAATTGCATTTCAGAGAGGTTAAGCAACTTGTCCAAGCTCACACAGCTAGTGAGCACAGAGCGCATTGTCTGACCATCTGTCTGCCTCTGATGCATCTTGCGTCTCTTCTCCCCTCTGCCTCCCTGGGGAAGAGGAGCGAAGACTTATTTTAGGGACGTGTAGGGCTGAGACACGGGTTCGATCCCTGGGTGGGGAAGAGCCCCTGGAGATGGAAATGGCAACCCACTCCAGTCTTCTTGCCTGGGAAGCCCCATGGACAGAGGGGCCCGGCGGCCACAGTTCAGGGGGCCACAAGGAGCTGTTCACGGCCGAGCACACACACTGCCGGGCGCATCGGAGGCCACTCAGCTGTGCAGGGAAATTCAGGGTCTGTTTAGAGCTGAGGCTGCTCGTCGGCCTAAGATCTTCTCTGAGGATTCATTTAGGTGGATGTGGGGGATCTGGGAGAATGCAAAGAGGAGCAAGTCCGGGGAGAGCTCCCCAAATACACTGGAGTTGTGGGACTGGAAGAGAGAGGGCATCAGAGGGTAAATAATTATCTCTGTCTTGAGCCCTCTGGCGTCTAAGGAAGCTGTTTCTCCCGGGGCTCATCCCACCACTCCAGGTCATTTTCAGAGAACTCGAGGACTGAGGTGTGAGCCAGATCCTGGGGGTGCAAGTCGTTTGGGAACACCTTTATCACTAAGTACACCTTCATAAGGCTAGCTTGCACTCTCTCTCCCTCTCCTTCTTCCATGTATATGTGGAATCGTTACCATATGTAGTCTTCAGAAGAAGAATATGTGTGATGTACATATATAAACCCATAAAGTTATCTATATTCACATATGCATACATATGCATGTACAGTTTTATGGGTGGAATTGCACCCCTCCAAAATTTTTAGTTGAAGTTTTAAATCCCAGCACTCAGAATATATGACCACCTTTGAAATTAAGATCATTGCAGATATAATTATTTAAATTAAGATGAGGCCATTAGTGTGGACCCTAATCCAATAAACTAATATCCTTATAAAAAAAGAGAAATTTGGACATAAGAGATGAGCCAGAGGGAGAACTCCTTTTTGAGACAAAGGTAGAGATGCTTCTGTAAGTCAAGGATGCCAAAGATTGCCAACAAATGTTGTGTGTGTATATATTCCCAATAGAGAGCCCAAATTGTTAGGGAAACCATCTCATCTTACATACTAATTAATATGATGTTTTAAATTCTCATTGGGTATATGTTTCTTAACATTGTGCCAGCTTCCCCAGATCTCAATGAAATGGTCAGCAAATACAATGTGAAATGTAACAAATTAAGGTGAGCTGCCCAACTTCCATCTGAAGTTCACCTTTTATTTCATGGCTGTAATTAAAGTAGGTATGAGAGTTGAATGATAAGCGTTAGAGAAGAGTATGGGCAAGTGACAGAGAGAGAAAGAGAAAGTGGGGAAGGGGTTGTGTGTGGCCCAGGGAGAGGACACATCTGACTTCTCACTGTCTGGTCAACGCTTCACAAAGAGCACCACCAAGCTGTGTGTGAGAACACACTCACCACCTGCGTCTGCAGGAAGACTGGCTTTTCTCTGGTGATGGAAATAATAGATCACTTTAGACAGAGTAGACTGTTTATTGTTATCACAATGGTGCATCCACTGAGGGCTTGGTCAGCTCTCCTGGAACAAAATGGACCAACTGTCCATTCTGGTCTTCGGAAGTTTTTTTGTTTTTGTTTTTAAGAGGAAGGCATTCTATTGGCAAAGTCACGAGAGACATAATTCATATCCCAGTCTAATGTTTGGAACCAGACTGCAGGTCTCCTGGTGAATTGTGCTCCTTTCCCATTGCTTCTCGGACCCTCAGGTAAGTATAAGAAATCACATTTTGTAGAACAGAAAGGTCTAACCTCTTTAGGGGCCTATAGGTGGACTTCAAATGGAAGTCCATAACTCCAGGTGAAAGTGAAGGTGGCTCAGTTGTGTCCGACTCTTTGCAACCCCATGGACAGGCCAGAATACTGGAGTGGGGAGCCTTTGCCTTCTCCAGGGGCTCTTCCCAACCCAGGGGTTGAACCCAGGTCTCCTGCATTGCAGGTGGATTCTTTGCCATCTGAGCCGCCAGGGAAGCCCATACCTCCACGAATGATGTGCAAAATATTTTCTCTGTATGCATATGTACACTTGAATAATGAGACCACATGGATGGCCTAAAGGTTCTATGATCACTTTTGCCCCCACAAAAATAAACATAAGCCAATATCAGTGTAACTTTCAGAGTATGTGTCCATTTGGCCTCATTTTTCTTTTCACTGATGGTAATCAAGAGGAGGTGACTGGGGTATATTTTTATGAAAATCATGCTGAAGAGCAACAGAGATCCCAGGCATTGTGCATGCAATGTACTGTCCTCAAGAGAAAATTGCTCTGTGTTACAGATGCACGGTGGAACCTGAGAGAGACTGGACCACACGGTGAGCTTCGCTCTCTTGGGGCCAAATGACATTCCTTGCTGAATGCATCAAGAATTCCAAGTCTGTTAGAAGATGCCACATTTAAATTGCATCTTGTTTATACCTGTACTCAAGAGCTTCTGTTTTTACAGAAAGTAGACATGATTCTAAGCCATTGTCATTAGCCAGATGTCTGCAAATCAATGTCTTGTCAGAATTCTTGCTTTTACACTGGAGGCTGGGTTTAAAACTGCCACCGTGAATCTCACACGTTGGCTAGATTCATCAAAACTCCAAGTATCCTTTGAAGAAATCTGAGACAAAATACAATTTGGAGAAATCTTCTTGTCTTACTGGTATCAGAGCTTGAATTACAGGGTCAAACACTATGATTGTTGCTATTCTACCATTTGTGGAAGTTGTAAAGGAAAGGACCAGATATAAATCTTTCAGGGTGGTGTTAGAGTTTTTCCACTTTAAGAGAAAATGGTCAAGTTAGACTTTGGGATTATCCAGCTTAATACTTACAGGAATAACCTTATTTTAACAACTTTTTCAGTTAGTTTGGTGTTTAAGAACTTTAAAAAAGTGACATGTAAAGACTCTAATAAGATTCAACATAGGTGAAAATTTGGAAAAGCACTAGTTTCATTTATGGTAAGAAAGGTATTTATATCCTAAATTGTTTAGTTGTTAAGTTGTGTCCAACTCTTTTGTGATCTCATGGACTGTAGTCCGCCAGGCTCCTCTGTCCATGGGTTTTCCAGGCAAGAATACTGGAGTGGGTTCACATTTCCTTCTCCAGAGGACTTTCCCGACCCAGGGACCAAACCTGCATCTGCTCAAACCCACATCTGCTCAAACCCACATTGGCAGGCGGATCCTTTACCACTGAGCCAACTGGTAAGCCCCAAATACATAAGTACTTCAAACTAAATATGAATAAAGTTGCCATAATTAAAAAATAACAGTAAGAAAGTCAGTTGACAAAATAATACATACAATTTAATTATAAATAAATGAAAAAATTTCAACTTCACTAATACTTAAAGAAATTTAAAACACTTAGTTGTTATACTGTGATATGTAAATGTTAAGAGTGATAATGCTAAGTGTTGCAGAAGGTTTAGAGAAATAGCTCTCGGAGTAAACAGTGTTGAGAAAAAAATAGCGTTATTCTTTTGAATGGTAACCTGGCGATAAGTCACAAAAGTTTTAAAATGAGTACACCTTTTGAGTAAGAAATCACATTTATAAACAGGTAACCAAAGGAAATGATTGGGAATTTAGTGAAAAGATATTCACCATTATTATTCATAGCACCTCTTCGACTTCTCCCATCGCCTCTCAAGCCTTCCAGAGGGTAGACTTGGTGGAGATCCACGGTGATGTCACCTTGTCCTATGTCCAGATCTGATCTATTCCTGGGGCCATAACCCTTGGGAACACAGGGGAAGATCCTGTAGGACCCTTTCTAAGCCCCTAATAAAATGTCTGAGGGTGAAAAAAAAATAAAAAAATAATAATAAATAGTTGAAAATATTTTCAGTCTCCAAAAAATAAGGATTATTTAGTTGTGCTACTATCAAATAATGGAATATTAAACAGACTTTAGGGATAAAAATGTAGAGTTACATTTATAATATAGATGATTTTTCTGTGTTGCAGAGAAAGAAAAAACAAATTGTTGCATAAAATTATTTTTTCATAATCTATCTACAAAATGGTGGAAAAAAATCTAAAAGAGTATATACACCAAATGTGAACAGTGGTAAGTTCAATATAGTGAAAATATGAGATGCTTTTGTATCTAATTTTGCTTCTGTTTGTTCAGCTTTTTCTACAATGAACATCCATCATTTGTATAATGAAGTAAAAATGAATTAAAAAAATATTGTATATGTTTTCCTTCATTCTTTTAGCATTAACAAACATTTGAAGAATCTTTAGATTCTACTGTTTAGATGCATTTATGTTGAAGATAAAAATACCAAGGCACCGTCTGTTCTTCAACTCCATTGAAAAGGAGAATTTTGAAAATTCATGATCAAGTGGAATAAATAAGTAAAATTATAGGAATCTTGGTGGTGATGTAAAAATTAAATAAACCTTAATTGGAAGGTTGGGAATAACAGAAGATGCAATCTGCTGAAGTCAGATTCACCAAGTATCTGCGGTTTAATCTAAGCAGTACCTACCTGGCTAGTTTCACCAAATAGAAAATTGTTCTATGACAAATTGGTTTCATCTTTCAGGTTATGTTTATCCTGTAACTTTCATCTTATCCATTGTTAATTATGTGGACAGTTGAAATCTTTTATGAAGTAACTAAAAGATTTCATCTTTTATGAGATCTTTTATGAAACTTCCCTCATAACTCATTTGGTAAAGAATCTGCCTGCAATACAAGAGACCATGGTTTGATTCCTGGGCCAGGAAGATCCCGTGGAGAAGGAAATGGCAACCCACTCCAGTATTCTTGCCTGGAGAATCCCATGGACGGAGGAGCGTGGAGGGCTACAGTCCATGGGGTCAAAAGAATTAGACATGACTTAACGACTAAACCACCACCATGAGGTAACTAAGCAAAGACTTGCTACTGCAGCCATAAAGAAGAAAGAATAAGTTTTACTTGACTATAGGAACAAGATAGAAAGCTCTTCTAATTTCTATGGGTTTAAAACCTGCTTCAGAATTTGCTGTTTCGGCATCAGCTGACCCTTAAATAGCTCTGCACAGACTTTAGCTGATTTCTGTTAGAAAAGTTTTCTTCATGGCAGCCACGTCGCTTTGAAGGGCAGAAGACTGTTTGATCAATAAGAACCCTGACAAGGATGGTTTTAAAGAATCCTGACTTCTCCAAATTGTTCAGAGCAAGGTTATTTTGAGTAACACCAATTCATGGAGCCAGAATTTTATAGTGTGCTTTAGGAGAGTATAGGTGTCCAAGAAAACTGCTTTTCTTGCCTTGGCCCTGGCCTGGTATCACTTAGCAAGATTCTATATGTGGATTGCCAAAGAGTTCTAATATTTCCAAACCTTAGTTTTGGGGTCAAGTTGCAGAATATGTCTCTGTGAAAGACAGAAGTGGGAGAATTCCTTGTAATATTTGCTCAGCTTTTAATCAGTGAAACTGAGATTTTCCAAAGGATAAACTACCCACTTAGAAATTTTTATGAAATACATATGGCTTGTCAGTTTTTTGTTTTCCTACTTATTCTGCTTGCTAGTCAATATTCAGCAAAAGTAATTGAACAAAACCATGATTATAGTCAGGCTTCCCAGGTGGCTAAGTGGTAAAGAATCCTCCTGCCTAATGCTGGAGACGCAAGAGACAAAAGTTCAATCCCTGGATCAGGAAGATCCCCTGGAGAAGGGAATGGTAACCTGCTTCAATATTCTTACCTGGAGAATTCCATGAACAGAGGAGCCTGGTGGGCTGCAGTTCATGGGGTCTCAGAGAATCAGACACTTCTGAGTGACTAAGCACACATGTACACAATTATATTCAAATCAATAAGTCTTTTAACAGTTGACAATTATTGTAGCCTTGTAACATTTTGTTTCAGAAAATAGGCAGAAAAGATTATTAATCATCTTTCCTCCCAGAGATAACCCCTTTTAAAGAGGTTATATATTTTGATCTATTTCTTCTTTATATATATATAACATTTTTACAAATTGGTATCAAAGTTACATACTGTTTTATAAACCGAGATTCTGAATTTTCATCAAAAAGCATAGAATATTGGAAACAAATCCTGAAATAGTATTTGAGAGAAAAAAAACATAGCTACATAATATTTCTTCACTGGGGCGTCCCTGGTGGCTCAGAAAGTAAAGAATCTGGCTGAAATGCAGAAGACCCAGGTTTGATCCCTGGGTGGGGAAGATCCCCCGGAGGAAGAAATGGCAACCCCTCCAGTATTCTTCCCTGGAGAATCCCACGGACAGAGGAGCCTGGCGGGCTACAGTCCATGGGGTCACAAAAAGTGAGACAGAGCTGCGTGACTAACACTTTCATTTCTTAATTTGCTAGCTCCTATCTACAAGTATGTGAAGGGGGAATCATCACCAGCGATCGAGGCGGGATGAAGAAGGTCTCAGTCAGCCTGTGCTTTCCTGCTGAGGAAGCCAGAGAAGCGTGAACCGAAGAGGATGCTTGCAGATGAGATGGCATTACAGGAAGACGGCCCGTGTCCTGTCAGGGGATGCTGACTTGGGGAGCAGAAGGGAGTGTTATCATGGTTAGAATGATACCAGAATGCTTCTTACCACATGATGCAGAACCTGCTGCTGCTGCTGCTGCTGAGTCACTTCAGTCGTGTCCGACTCTGTGCGACCCCATAGACAGCAGCCCACCAGGCTCCGCCGTCCCTGGGATTCTCCAGGCAAGAACACTGGAGTGGGCTGCCATTTCCTTCTCCAGTGCGTGGAAGTGAAAAGTGAAAGTGAAGTCGCTCAGTCGTGTCCGACTCTTCGCGACCCCATGGACTGCAGCCCACCAGGCTCCTCTGTCCATGGGATTTTCCAGGCAAGAGTGCTGGAGTGGGGTGCCATTGCCTTCTCCAGAACTCGTGGTTAAGTTCAAATGAGTTAAAACCTATGAACTACCTACAATAATGCCTGACATGTGTACTAAGTATTCAGTAAGACTCCACTAGTATTACTGTTGTTGCTATTGTTAGTGTGGTACTATCACACGTGGCATTTCAGGGAAACATTGGCTCTGATGCCATCTGTTTGAACTTCAGCACTTCAGCCCCAAACTCCATAGGCCATGCATTTTCTATAGCAAATGGGCCTTGAGACTCAAAGCTGTGTCCACTGATGTCAAGAAGTCAAGTTGTTTGTCAAGCATTAGACATTTTCCTTCCAATTTTCAATTGTCTAAAATGATCCAAGCTCCCCCAAACTTAATAAAAGTATTTAACTACTTCAATAAAATAGGCGCATGATCCTCCATGCTGGTGTAATAACTGCATTTCCATGCATTTAGAATCACTCACAATATGCATCCTAAACCAGGACAATTATTTGCTTTTATTATTGTTCCCACTCTGTTAATATGTGTTTATCTTAATTTCAGCCTCTGTGGCCTTGAAAGAAGTATTTACTAGTCGGAAGCCATTTAAATGCTGACACTACATACTCTGCATTAAGAAAACTAAAGAGCACCAATCAGCCAAGCACACGTAGGCTCTTTTCCTCTTAATTAAATCTGGTTTGCACTTATAACTCTTCCCAGGCATATTACCTGGAAGTATTCAAAGTAGCATCAATAAGGATGGGGTAAGTACAGGCATCACTTATGAAGCTTTAGCTTCACAAGAACCTTGTTTTAGGGACTTTACTCAGCTCTCCCTACAAGGTAGTATGCTGTGACTAGGTGTTCACGAATGGACTTCTGAAGATTCCCCTCACCTTGACTTAGAGTACAAGGATGCTAAAGACAGTCCCTGCCTGGCAGAGCGTCTCCATGCCTGTGTCCTGATTGGCTTTCCGCCTTCCTATAGGCCCCGTGTGCATCTTGGAGGTGTCTTATTCATGATTTAAATCGTACTACATGAAGAAGTTAGTAATTAGGGGGCAGGGGCTTCCTGAGGGGGCAGAGGACATCCCTCTATGCAGAGAAATGCAGGGAACAGAGCCAGATCTTATAAATAGTCATATGCATTTGCCTGAATTTCTACATGTAGGATTTTTGACAATAAAAATCTTGGTTATGAGAGGAGAAGGTGTCTAAACATTCTCTATCTTAAGACCCTCAAAGCCAAATACTTTTATTCTTATAGGTAATTTATCTTATGAAGCAGCCCAAAAGATGTGGGGAGTATTTGGGGACACATATGTTAGGTGTTTAGCAAGGACTCTAGGAGATAGGAGATAGGCCCTATACAGGTCTTAGAAATAGCTTCTGAGAATGTGTGGATTTGAATCTCCTCCCGCCTTATACATACATACACACACAGAGGCGCGCGCGTGCGCACACACACACACACACGCACACAGCACTCTGGGCATTTTGCTAGGTTCTTTGCTGGGCTTGATAGGGACAGAGCAAAGGGACAAAGTAGGAGGTTAACTAGTTAATCCCTCTAGAGGATTTAAGTAGAGAAAAAAGCCTGAGACCCTATAAATTAATAATCACTCAAGCAAGCAGGTTTGCTTAACCACAAAGCCAAGCAAGCTTGCTTAGCAACAAAACCATGCAACAGAAACATGGAGCATGTCCCCAAACAATAAAACAATGGTGAGATGAGCCCCGCATCCTGCCAAGTGAGCTCAGTAAGTTAGTGATCCCTAGGACGTGTTCTCTGCACACTAACAACAAAAATATAAGAAAAGAGTAATATTGTGCTGAAACTTGAGATGATGTACTGCTTTTTAGCATGTGAAAGTGAAAGTCACCCAGTCATGTCCGATGCTTTGTGACCCCATGGACTGTAGCCCACCAGGCTCCTCTGTTCATGCAATAACATCCTCCAGGCAAGAACACTGGAGTGGGCTGCCATGCCCTCCTCCAGGGGATCTTCCCTGCCCAGGGACTAAACCCAGTTATGTTACTGCCTTTTTGCTCATTTCCACTGCTCCGTGACAGTCCTGTCTTGACCATTTAGGGACAAGAAAACTCCTCCCCGTGACTTGGAGAAAGAGCTGGTGATGGAAGGGTGATGTCTGCTTAAGAATGAGGATGAAGGTGGTCTTCTCCCCCTCCCCACTTTTCCATTGATTGTAAAAAAAACGGTATCTCACTAAATGTTTGTGGGGGCACCATCTTGCCGCCTGTAAACCTCACAATCATCCTATTCTAGTAAATCATTTCTTAGCTCTCACTTTGCCTCTCATTGGATTCTTTCTGTGCTGAGACATAAAGAACTGGAGCCCCTTGGAGCCCCCTGAGATACATCTTTAGTGGCTTCAGCTTGACGCAGATTGGTGGGGAGTATGACCAAGCCATATTTTTTCCTCCAAATTTGGAGAGTTATGGTATGGTGGTAGGCCCTCTGAGATAGCATCCCTCCCTAAACATTTCAGCAGCAGCGATTTATGGTCATGAACATGAAAGTAGCAGAAAGTTGTTTTCTATAACATTTCCCGAATCATAGCAACAAATAAATTCTCCTCTCTCATCTTATCAAATCCCAGGCACCTGCTTGTGGAACTGGCAACAGAAAGATTTTCTGTGCTGCCAATGACAGGTTTCTCATCAGCTTGCCAATTTGCTTTGTCTTCACAGCCTGGCAAAATATAGCTATTGGCAGGAAAGTGAGTATTTGAAAATAATTACAGTATATGGGGATTTTGGTTCCATAATGTGTAATTAAGTAATTTAAATACTGTTTTAGCACTAGGGATAGATTTGCTTTCTGCTTTATAATAGGCAACATGTTCTGTAATTTGAGCTCTTTAGCCACCAGTCCCTCAAAGAAAGAATTAGAATGAGGATCTCAATGAACACGATCCATTACAAGGGAAATTTAGCAAAAATATTAACGACCTCTGTACTTGTAGTTCCATGGCCATATCCTTTCCCACTTGCTGCTGTGGAGAAGTGGGCTAAGAAAGCAGAGAGGTGGGTTGTTACATCAGGAATGCAAACAGAAAGTTCATCTTGACCTTCTGAAAGACAGAGTTCATCTTTAGTTGGACCAAGATATGATACTTCAGAAAGACAATTACCTTTGAAACTAGGCTTTCATTAGAAGAACAGAATTTTCCAAATACCTTGATCATTTTTCCATCCAGATGTCCTATAATGTGTACACATGTACATACATGCGTATGTATGGCTGAGTCCCTTCACTGCTCACCTGAAACTATCACAACATTGTCAATTGTCTGTACCCCAATACAAAATAAAAAGTTAAAAAAAATAATATGTAAAGGAAATACCCTGCTTCCTTATGGCAAATGTGCTGTTTGGCTTGTTGCTGAGGGTGGGAGAATGTTACATACAAGAGGAGATGAGTGAGAAATAAAACATTGCCTGCCATATCAGTAAGCAAAGGACGTCTCAGTCATCCGCTGCTGTGGCCTCTGCCAGCAGTGAGGTGCTGAGCCCAGAGGGGACTCAGGAAGGAACTCTAGTAGCCATCAGCGGCCTTCCTGGCGGCTCAGTGGTAAAGAATCTGCCCACCAATGCAGGAGACGAGGTTTTGACCCCTGGGTCATGAAGATCCCATGGAGAAGGAAAGGGCAACCCACTCCAGTATTTTTGCCTGGGAAATCCCATGGACAGAAGAGCCTGGTACACTACAGCCCATGGGGTCCCAAAAAGAGTCAGACATGACTTAGCAACAAACAGCAGTAAAACAAAGCATCCATCAGACTGATAAAGAAGATGTGGTATAAATACAATGGAATGCTACTCAGTCATAAAAAAAAAAAAAGAAGAATGTCGTTTGCAGCAACATGAATGGTCCTAGAGATTATCATATTAAATGAAGTAAGTGTAAGTAAGTGTGAAGTCGCTCAGTTGTGTCTGACTCTTTGTGACCCCGTGGACTGTAGCCTACCAGACTCCTCTGTCCATGAGATTCTTCAGGCAAGAATACTGGAGTGGGTTGCCAATTCCTTCTCCAGGGGATCTTCCCGACCCAGGGATCGAACACGGGTCTCCTGCGTTGCAGGCAGACATCCTCTGAGCCACCAGGAAAGCCAGGTGAAGTGAGTAAAGTGAAGTAAGCCAGGCAAAACAAATATCATGTGATATCACTTATATGTGGAATCTAAAAAAAAGATGACACAAATGAGCTTATTTACAGAACAGAAACAGACTCACAGACTTCAAAAGCAAACTATGGTTCCTAAAGGGGAAATGTTTGGGCGGGATAAATGAGGAACTTGGGATTAACATACACATACTGCTGTATATAAAACAGATAACAAATAAGGATCTACTGTATAGCACAGGGAACTCTACTCAATATTCTGTAATAATCTAAATGGGAAGAGAATCTGAAACAGAAATGGACAATTGTATATGTAAAACTGAACCTCTACGTTGTACACATGAAACGGATACCACCTGTGAATCAACTCTATGCGTGCATGCGTGCTGAGTCACTCAGTTGTGTCCGACTCTTTGGTGACCCCATGGACTGTAGCCCACCAGGCTCCTCTGTTCATGGGATTCTCCAGGCAAGAATATTGGAGTGGGTTGCCATGCCCTCCTCCAGAGGATCTTCCCGACCCAGGGATCAAACCCAGATCTCCCGCCTTGCAGGTGGATTCTTTACCGACTGAGCCAGCAGGGAAGCCTGTGAATCAACTATACTTAAATAAAATTTAAAAAAAAAAAAAACAGAAGAGAGGTTGAGACCACCAGGAAATTCTGAGCCTTGACCCAGGTGGGAGAGATCTCCCACCAACTTTAGGAGTAAATGGCACCTGAATATCCATCACACGAGCCACCAGTGAGGGGCCGTCTGCTCAGAAAGAGGCCCGAGGAAGCAAAGATGCACAGCACTGCAGGGACCGCGCCCTTCTCCGGCTGTTGTACCCGCGACCCCTCTCAGCTCATGCCCCAGACACCAAATACCGTCCTGGAGAAAGGAGATGGAAGGGAGAGGAAAGAGGAAAGCATAGGCATCTTATCTGAACAGTCATGGTCTCCCCTGCACCCCGTGAAACAAATAAGACCATTTTCGGTCTCAGCAACCTGATAAAGGGTCCAACTTGGAATGACCTCTAGTTTATGCTGAGAGGAAGGTATTGAATCAGAAGACTCAGGCCCTTCATTAATGAGCAGGTCTGAGTTGTCCCCACCCCTCAGGGGAGCAGGGCTCTTTTGGAAGCTCCCGGCAGTGTTAGATAAAAATAAACTATACCCATAAAAGCAAAATGCAGGACCTTGTAACTATGCTATGCACTTTGGCAACTTTATAGTACAGAGCTTGCATTTTTTGCCACCCAGAAGACTCTCTGGAAAGCGAAATATTTCAGTAGAGAAATGATAGAATGAAATAATTTTAAATGTTCTAAAATTATGAGAACTGATCGTGACATTTTTTACAGTTTGCCCTTGGCAAATTCTCTTCCTCCTCCTCGAACAGATAAAACATCAAGCCAATTTGTCATCAGAGGCCTGACTCAGAGCCCTCGGGTGGAGAGAGTTTGGCAAGATTAGAATGGCAGGCGCATCGAAGAGTCCGGCAGGAATTCCATGTCCAGAGCTCGTTTAAGTGAAATGAATATGATGGGCCTAAAATAAAGGAATATCAAATAAGACAAAAGGTCAAAAGCAATGGATTTCTTTGTGACTAAGATTAGTTAACCTGCACTGAATTTTTCAGTTGCTTCAATGTCCAAAGCGTGAGCTCAGAGAAGCACAGCAGAGGACCTCTATTGGGAAGTATCAAAAGCTCTCTAGAAATGTATCCAGACAGTATGTTTAAACATTTATGAACAATTTCTATAAATGACTCCTGGTCAGTTGTAATCATTAGATGTACTCAGACGATATGATAATCTTCCCACTGCCTGAAAATGTGCTGACTGTAAAACCCTGACACAGGCTTCACTTAGTATGCTGACCTGATACTTTTCTTCCTGGAAAGTTTACCTTTTTATTAATAGTTATTTTTTAAAAAAACAACTTTTTAATTGAGGTGTAATTTTATACAAACCAATGCACAAATGTTTGTCTATAGCTCAGTGGTGGTGGTGTGTGCTCAGTCGTGTCCGACTCTTGGTGACCCCGTGGGCTGTAGCCCGCCAGGCTCCTCTGTCCTCGGGATTCTCCAGGCAAGAACACTGGAGTGGGTTGCTAGTTCCTCCTCCAGGGGCTCTTCCCAACTCAAGGATGGAAACTGCATCTCCTGCATTTCCTGCATTGCAGGCAGATACTTTACCACTGAGCCACCAACGTTTTACATAGGTACATACCCACATGATCCCCACCCAGATCAAGATATTTCTAGAAAATAAGTTCATCCCTAAACCAAATATTATTTTGACTCCTATTACTGTTGATTGCTTTTTCCTGTTTTTGAACTGACATAAACGGAGCTAAATATTTATGATGTTTCAATGACTGGTTTCTTTCACTCAAAATTCTGGGAGATTCATCCACTTTGTTGCATTTGGCACTAGTTTGTTCCTTTCCAGTGAGTAGTGTTCTACTGTATAAATATATCACTGTTTCCTTTTGATGGAGTTTGTGGTTGCCTCCATTTCTTTACTCTTACCGTGACGCAGCCTTGACCACTTTTGTGCTGGTCTTTGGATGAATATGTTAAGATTTATTTCTATTGGGCATAAATCTAGGAGTGAAATCACTGAGTCAAAGGATATGTGTTTATTTAGCTTTAATAAGCACTGCCAGATTCCCCAAATGACTGTGCTAACTTATATTCTCACCCTGGCTTTTTAAACAAGGGAAGGTCTAGCGTATGCTTTCCAGATGGGCCAGCTTCACCCCCAGTGCCTAAGGATGTCTAGTTTACAGTTGTGCAGGCAGAGCACACATGCTCTAGAGAGAAAAGCTTGGCATTGGATTTATTTTCAAATTCAACCACGTATATGCTCATCAGGGATATATGACTTACACAGAGAACAATTTTAACTGCTCTAGAACCAAAAGACTTATGAGGTGCCCATTCCATGGACAGCTTTCTCTCTGCAGTGAGCAATGTATGCAGGCATATCGCCTTCTCAGCGCTCCCCTAACCCCTACATGTAACATATTTCTTCTTAAGCCTTCATTTTTTTCCATATTAAAAACATATATATGGAAAATGGAATAGGCTTTGCATGTGTTGGAATAGGGAATACATGGGAAACCTCTGTACCTTTCCCTCAATTTTTCTGTGCATCTAAAGCTGCTCTAAAAATACAAGCTTAAAAATAGCATATATGCTCACTGTGGAAAATTCAGAAGACATAGGAGGACATATAGAAGAGGCTAAAGACCCACCATGTGACTAAGAATATTTTGACTATATGCTTCCAGAACTTGCTTTTACAAGAAAGTGTTTCAGTTATAGAGAAATTGTTTCTTTACAAAGATTTTGTGGCTTGTGTTTTCAATTTTCTTTAGTCCTCTTGCTTTAACTCTATTCATAGACATCTTTTCATTTCAATAACTGTAAATATGCATCATCATGTTTAATAGCAGCAGAGAACTTCATTGTACATAAATACTATAACTGATTGCTTTATTGATGGATATTTATATTAAAATTTGGTTTCTCTTTTAAAAACAGTGACAGAATCACAAAAGACCAAATACTCTCCAAAGCCAAAGAAGTGCTGAGGAAAAATAACAAAGCAGGAGGCACCACATTTCCTGATTTTTGAGCTAACCTATAAAGCCATAGTAATTAAAACAGTATGGTACTGGCATAAAAACAAATAGATCAATGGAACAGAATCAAGAGCCCAGAAATAAATTCAAGTATATAATATGAGCTCATATTTGACAAGGAAAAGCCAAGAAGACTCAATGGAGAAAAGACAGTCTCTTCAATATACAGTGCGAGGAAAACATGTAAAACAATAAAGCAACCACTATCTTCGTTCACTCACAAAAATTAACTCAAAATGGATTAAAGACTTAAATATAAGATTTAATAACATGAAAATTCTAGAAAGAAGGCTTCTAAATATGGGTCTTGGTAATTATATTTTTGGAAATCATACCTAAAACATAAGCAACAAAATATAAAATAAATAAGTAGGATGACATCAAGCTAAAAAGCTTCTGCACAGAAAAAGAAATAATCAACAAAGTGAAAAGACAACCTATGAATTGGGAAAAAAAATTTCAAGCCATATATCTGATAAGTAGTTAATACTTAAAATGTTAAGAACTCATTAAACTCAACAGCAAAAACCCACTTAATTTAATTTTTAAAAAATGGGCAAAGGACCTGAATAGACATTTTTCAAGGAGGATATACAAATGACCAACAGGCACATAAAAAGATGCTCAGCATTACTAATAATTAGGGAAATGGAAATTAAAACCACAAAGAAATGTCACCTCATACCTGTTAGAATGGCCATCATCAAAAAGACAAGAGGTAACTAATGCGTGAAGGATGCGGAGGAAAAAAGATCCCCATGCACTGTCATGGAATTAGGGAAAACAGGATGGAGGCTTCTCAAAAAATAAAAAAAATACAATTACTGTAATGCATGAATACTTAGTCATGTCTGATTCTTTGCAACCCCATGGACTGCAGCCTGCCAATCTCCTGTGTCCATGGGATTTTTCCAGCAAGAATACTGGAGTGGGTTGCCATCTCCTCCTCCGGGGGAATCTTCCCAACCCAGGGATCAAACTGATGTCTCCTACATCTCCTGCATTGCAGGCAGATTCTTTACTGCTCAGCCACCAGGGAAGCCCCTTAGAATTACCATATGATCCAGCAATTCCACTTGTGGGGATGTATTTAAAGGAAATGAAGTCACTGTCTTGAAGATGTCTGCATTACAGTGTTCATGGCAGCATTATTCACAAAAGCCAAGAAATGAAAATATACTGTGTTCATCAACATATAAATGGATAAAGAAGATGTGGTTTATTTTCTTTAGGATATACTCCCAGATTTTAATTTCTAGGTAAAAGTTGACGTATATATTCAGTTTTAAAGTGTGTTTTAAAAGTGCCTTTCCAAAGACTGTGCCAATATATATTCTCAGGTATATATGAAAATGCATAATCCCAAAACTACCAAATGATTAATTGCAGTATTATTTTTAATCATTCATAACTTATTGACCTGTAAAAATAATATCCATTTTATCAACATTTATTTAACTGCAAGTAAGACTAAAATTTTTTCAATAATTTTGTTGGCTATTTGCTATTATCACCTTATAAATTATTTTACTTGCCTCATTAGTCTGATTCCTTTTGCTGTGTGAAAATTATTACATGTAGAAAATCTATTAAAACATGTTTCCAGGCTTCCTCAGTGGTAAAGAATCCACCTACCGATGCAGGAGACACTGGTTCGATCCCTGGTCCAGGAAGATCCCACGTGACTCAGAGCAGTTAAGCCCTTGTGCCGCAAAAGCTGAGTCTGCGCTCTAGACCCTGCGAGCCGCAACCACTGAAGGCCTTGCACCCTGGAGCGCGTGTCCCGCAATCGGGGAAGCCACTGCAGTGAGAAGATCGTGCACCCTGCCTAGAGGGTGGCCCCTGCTCACCACAATCAGAGAGAGGACCGCAGAGCAGCAAAGATCCAGCACAGCCAAAACTAACACACACAAATCAATGACATTATTTTTAAAGATTAGAGAAAGAAAAGGTTTCCCACATTGGTTTTAAATATTTTACCTTTTTATTTTTAGCAAATTAGTATTCCCTGTATTATTCTTCAGTGGAATGTTGTGTTATTTTCATATGCATAGTTATTCTTCCCAAACCTTATGAAATTCAGTCCTGATGTATTTTGCACCACTGCTGGTAATTAAATTGAATTATTTTGGTGATGTTACTTTATCTATTATGGCAGGCTAATGGTATGCTTATGGTATATGCTGAAGCTGTAACTCCGATACTTTGGCCACCTGATGTGAAGAACTGATTCATTGGAAAAGACCCTGATGCTGGAAATGATTGAAGGCAGGAGAAGGGGATGATAGAGGATGAGATGGTTGGATGGCATCACCGACTCGATGGACATGAGTTTGAGTAAGCTCCGGGAGTTGGTGATGGACAGGGACGCCTGGCGTGCTGCAGCCCATGGGGTCTCAAAGAGTCGGACATGACTGAGCGACTGAACTGAACTGATATGCTAATTATTTATTAAAGTAATTGGTTAAGGGACTTCCCTGGTGGTCCACTGGTTAAGAGTCCACCTGCCAATGTGGGAACAAGGGTTCGATCCCTGGCTGGGGAACTAAGATCCCACCTGCTGCACCATGACGAAGCCCATGCTCCACAGCAAGAGAAGCCTGTGTGCTGCGTCTAGAGAGAGCCCACATGCTCAGTGAAGACCCACTGCAGCCTAAAAAGAAAAAAAATCACATCAAGGTAACAAAAGAAGTATATGACAAATTTTTAAAAAATAATTAGCTGATTTTTTAGCTAGTTTTGTTAGCTTATCAGTTGAGTTGATTATTGACATATATTAGTCTATTGATATCAGTTTATTTCTGTGGTCAGCACTTTACCAAATACTTGTTTTTAATTTGTAAACATTTTTTATTGATTATCTTATTTTCCCAACTAAATAATCACATCATAAGCAAATAATGATACTTTCCTCATTTTCAATATTTATAGTTTTCATTTTGTTCTGCCAGATCACGATGGGGGTTTCTAGAATAGTGTTAGATAATAAAAATTTAAAATACCCATCCTCATTCTAATTTAATTTATTTTAATTCACTATGGGGCTTCCCTAGTAGCTCAGCTGGTAAAGAATCTACCTGCAAGGCAGAAGACCCTGGTTTGATTCCTGGGTCAGGAAGATCCCCTGGAGAAGGGATCGGCTATCCACTCCAGTATTCTTGGGCTTCCCTGGTGGCTAGCTGGTAAAGAGTCCACCTGCAATGTCTTAATGCTGGCATCAGATTTGAGATAAAGTGTTTTTCTTTAAAAAGTCACGTTAAAACGTGATTTTACACATTAGTTTTCCTTATATTTTGAAGAGTTTTTGCCAGATAGGGATAACATTCATTATCAAAAATGTTAACATGTTGAAATGATCATAGGAGGCTTTAAGTCATTTGTAAGTTGATTTGTATAAATAAAGTTCCTAATACTGAACTGGTCTTTCACTGAAAATATAAACTCTGCTTTGTCATGGAACATTTTCCTTTTCATAGACCCTGGGATTGATTTGCTCATGTTTGATCGAAAACATTAGGCTTTATATTGATAAGTAAGGTAGTAAGTCAACAGTTTTCTTGCTTGCTAATCTTCTTAGCTTTTTCTATCAGAGTTATGCTAGCTTTACTTTTTTCTGTGAAATATTTTCGATAGCAAATGCTGTTTCTAATTTCTTCTGATCACACCTGGATTAAACCTTAGTATATGCCAGGTGCTGTGCTGGGGATTAGGTAACAGAGACATTGTGTCTCTTTGAGGACTCAGTGCAAACCGTTCTTTGGAATTCTGAAAGAAGGAGCTTGGCCACGTTTTGAAGTGGAGGAAGAGTGGGTGCGGTTTTGACAGCCTTTCTCACGTCTTCTATTTTGACGCGTATATTTTACTTTCCTACTTTTGCCATTCATATCTTCTTAGAAAATTATTCCTCTCAAGGAGGATTTGATGTTATCTTTCAATAGACAAATCTTCATCTGTGGTTATTTCCCATTTCCTAATTTGTGTGTTTCAGCTTTTTCTCTTTTTCTGTCTTTTGTAGAGATTGTTATAGTATTTTTTTCCTTCTCTAAAGTGAGGAAAAAATTACCTTCCTATTACCACATAGCCTGTTTTTGTCACATTATTGATAATATGTCAAGAAGATTTGCCAACTTTGAGAGATCCTCAGAAATACATTGAAGATGATGTTTTTTAAGGATCACTGTGTTGTGTAACCTTGAGCAAAGAACTAAATTGCCTGGGATTCTGTTCCTAATCTACTACTCCAGATGTGAATTTCTCAAGACCAGGGGCCACGTTTTCTGAATCTGCCCCAGGATTTAGGACAGTTACTCTTATGTGGCAGGATTTCAGTAAAAATTTGTTGAATTGAGATTTTGCTGAAGGGCAAAGAACTGGTTAGACAGTTTAGAATTTTCCTTTTTATGAACCATCCAGCAGCAGCATCACTCACTATTTAATCACTTACTAGCCACATTGTTGGAAAGACATTGAAATATTTTATTCTGAACCCAGTAGGACTGATTCTTTTACCATTTTTAAAGGGAAAATTAAATAGTTTAACCATATGACAAAAAAAGAATAACAAGTTGTTTCACACTCATGCTTAACCTCTGAATTTTCTGGTGTCAGTAATTTTTGTTTGTTGGTTTTTCCAAAGCCCAGTCTATAGTGTGTGTCAAGTGAGTAATTCACATGATTTTGAGAAAGAGATTAAGGAAAAAAAATATCTCACACTTCAATACATCCCCAGTTCCCTATTAAGCATTAACTTGAGAGGGGATTTAACAAGTTATATATTTTTAAAGAAAGGATATTTCTGTGCTATTCTCTCTTACCAGCACGTTAATCCATGGATATTATTGTGCTTTTTATTTGCTTTCCCTCATGGAACATTTTCTTCCACATTGAAGGTTATATTTCTGAAAGCAATGCCTAATGGCTTTATTTTAGAATTTCCATTTATTTTAGCTATCAATGGTAAATGTCTTCTCTCAAATTCAGCTAAAGTAAATAACTGTGGCTCATCAACCCTACATTTGGGGCAAGATGTGCCATATCAGACTCTCCTTCCAACCTACTGAAACTCCCATGCAGATACAATCATACTGAAGAACTCAGAGCTGTTCTAATCTTGTGAACACTATTGGTCACATTAATGTTTCTTCTGTTAAAATCG
Source organism: Odocoileus virginianus (assembly GCF_023699985.2). Lineage (NCBI taxonomy): Eukaryota > Metazoa > Chordata > Mammalia > Artiodactyla > Cervidae > Odocoileus > Odocoileus virginianus. Next base: position 4,408,974 of record NC_069705.1, on the reverse strand, counting down.
GGGTGTGGTTGCTTTATGATGCTGTGTTCGTTTCTGCTGTACAAGGAAGTGAATCAGCCACGTGCACGCACACGCCCCCTTCTGGAGCGGCCCTCCTCCCCCACGCCCAGCCATCCCACCCTCTAGTGAGCACCAGGCTGAGCTCCCTGCACTATGCAGCAGCCTCCCACCAGCTATCTAGTTTATGATGGGAAGGTACACAGGTCAACCCCAGTCTCTTCCACTCATCCCACCCCTCCCTTTCTGAATACCCTGCCGTATCCACAAGTCTGTTCTCTGTCTGTATCCCTATTCTCGGGCAAATAGGTTCATCTGTACCATTTTTCTAGAGTCTGTATATGTGTTAATGTACAGCATTTGTTTTTCTCTTTCTGACACTTCACTCTATATGACTTACAGGATTGTGTTTATAAGTAAGTTAGAAAAACAAGATCATCTGATGGAACTCATTGGAGAATCATGTTTAATTTTTAAACCATTACTTTGACTAATTATATTAATGTTGTTGTTAGTTACTCAGCCGTGTCTGACTCTTTGTGACCCCATGGACTATAGCCTGCCAGGTTCCTCTGTTCATGGGATCCTCCAGGCCAGAATACTGGAGTGGGTTGCCATTTCCTGCTCCAAATTATATTAATAGAGGCTATAATATTGAAAGGACTCTTACCTTGGACCCAAGCCCACTCAGCCTTTTAAGACGGCAGAGTAACCAAAGAGCAACCTATTATTCTTGTCATTCAGTTGCCTCCCTCTTCGAAACTGTCAGTTTTCCTTTTGAAATAAAATAAATACATGTGGTCCTCTATAAGTCTTATTTGACTAAGCACAATAAGGACATTCTATAGCACCTTTTCTAGAGTTCCCTCCTGCAAAACTATAAAGAAGAGCATACGCTGGCTTATCTCTGGGCAATAGTGATCACAGTGTTTTGGGAAGCAATGACTTGAGATAAAGGACCTGAGACACCAGTGCAGACCTTACCTCTAATGGGACGGATCCACAATAGCATGGTGGCAAAATCCACTTCAGTTCTCCATATCTCACGCTGTAAGGTGAGATGTAGGTAATTCCTGAGGTTTCTTCTAGTTTCCAATAGTTGGTGATCCATGAATTTGTTTCTATGAGCTCTCATAACTGATGTTCTTAATTGGACCAATTATTGGCCAAAGAAAGATAAACTGTGACCTGAAGAGCTAGACCTGAAGTGCAGTAGGTGTGTATTCTCTCCTGGGTTTTGTTCAGAGTTGGTGAGGAATATTTATGCATCGTAGGAAACTGAAGAGGCATAAATCAGAAGGTGCCGGTGGACTGTGAGTTCTTTATTTGCATGACAGAGAGAGGCATGAAGGGCATTTAAAGCTGATTTCCTCCACTCACCTTCTTTGAATGGCAAGCGCTCATTGATTGACCTCAGAGATTTTCCTGACTACTGGGGCAAGCAGAAGTTTCAAGTGGAATGTTACCCACAGAATCCTCCTCTGGAGCCCTGACACTCCCCTTCTCTTCTCAGAGTAACCCACGTTATGATGGCACTGCAGCATGAAAGGGAGTTTTTCAATTCATTGCTTCTTAAATTGAAGCTATTTGATAAATGGGATACATATCACCAATTCATACAACAGTGTATACTAAAGTTATGAAGTCTGACAGAAAGCAATTGTAAAGCTTTTGCTTTTGCATTTTATATATATATATATATATATATATATATATATATATATATATATACACACACACATAGTTCTGGTCCATGGTACCTTGAGAAGTAGCCAGGATATCAAATCATATGCATTCCAACATAGGCTTGAAGATACATTTCAGATTGGAGGAAAGTATGCAGCTATGTTCTAGGTGATGCAGTGGGAAAGAACCCATCTGCCAAAGCAGGAGACACTGGTTTGACGCCTAAGTTGGGAAGATCCCCTGGAGGAGGAAATGACAACCCAACCAATATTCTTGCCTAGAAAATTCCATGGACAGAGGAACCTGGTGGGCTACAGTCCTTGGGGTCGCAAAGAGTCAGACATGACTGAGCACACACATGAGGTTGTGTTTTAGTGGCAAATAAACAAGCAGATAATTATGTATTTATTCATTCACTATATTATATGAAACATCATATGCACTTTGGAGTTAGAACCATTTTATTAGAAATTAATCCTGTGTACTTTTTAGAAATAGAATGGGTTTTAAGCATAACTTGGTTACTTCTCATAAACTAATGGTGAAGTGAACGATGAGATAATTTATACTTTGCTGTTGTGCGGCTGCCGTTCTTCAAAAATGTAGTTCTGAGGATCATCAACTCAAAAAAAAATTGTTGACAGTGTACAGGAGTTTCCATCTTCTGCTGTCATAATCTTTTCTCACATTTTTGGTGTTGTGTTGTCAGATTTAACCTCCTCCACTACCTTAGTGGGGCTTCTGCGGTGGCTCAGACAATAGAGAATCTGTCTGCAATGCAGGAGACCCGGGTTCAATCCCTGGGTCTGGAAGAAGGGAATGGCTCCCCACTCCAGTGTTCTTGCCTGGAGAATCCCATGGACAGAGGAGCCTGGCGGGCTACAGTCCATGGGGTGGGAAAGAGTTGGACACGACTGAGTGACTAACACTTTCACTTTCAGTACCTTAGTAAGAGAAAACTGCATAGTCATTCTTGAGAAAAATTGGATTAAGTAAAAGACTGGTGATATCTGACTTACTTCACTTAGCATATAATCTCTAGGTCCATTGATGTTGCTGCAAATGGCATTATTTCATTCATTTTCATGGCTGAGTAATATTCCACTGTATATATGTGCATCTTCTTTATATGTATACCGTACTTCCCTATACACATACCATTCTTCTGCCAATGGACATGTAGGTTGCTTCCATGTCTTGGTTGTTGTAAATAGCACTGCAGTGAACCCTGAGGAGCACGCATCTTTTCGAATTACGGTTTGGGCAGGAGCAGCATTGCTGGATCAAATGGGACCTCTGTTTTTAGTTTTATAGAGAAAGACAAATGTCACTGAATGCCACTTCTATGTGGTATCTTTTAAAAAGAGTGATTCAAGTGAACTTATTTACAGCGTAGAAACAGACTCAGAGACTAGGAAAACAAACTTATGGTCACTAAAGGGAAAAGGGTGGGGGAGAGGGATAAATTAGAAGGTTGGGATTAACATGTAGACATTACTATATATAAAATAGATGACTAACAAGGATCAGTATAGCAAGGGAACTATACTCCATATTCTATAATAACCCATATGGGAAAAGAATCTGAAAAAGATTAGCTATATGAGTAACTAAATCACTAGCTGTATATACACCTGAAACTACCATGACATTGTAAATCAATTATACGCCAGTGTAAGATTTAAAAAGCAGTTTTAAAAAGACTGGTGATGGAAATTCATAAATGACAGTTACTTGTCAGAACTGGTTGCAAGAGTTGCCTCACCCTGTCAATCAGAAGAATCCCCGTGAGCTGATCACGCCCTCTTTGAACCGTCACCACCCCCTCCAGCTCAGCACACACAGCCTTGAGGGCATTGGTTCACTGTGTCCCCTTTGCCTGGCAAAGCAAGGAAGCGATTCTTTTTACTTCACCCCAAACTCAGTTTCCGAGATTTAATTCAGTGTCAGGGCACAGAGGCCAGAGTTAGCATCATTTTGGCATGCTTCATTTAAGATGCCATCATTTTGATTTCTCTTCCTTTACATTTTCTTGGCAATTATTTTTCTCCTTTGAAAGTGAGCTCCAAATCAAAATAAGACTATTTCCTTTGGCATACAGGACTTTGGCTAGAACAGATTCTGAGCTGGATAAAGAAGTGTAACCTCATTGTTCTCTCTTGTGAGCCAAATACTTCGGATTTCATGCTTATAAGAGACACAAAACTATTCAAAAGTTAAATTTCATCATTAACCTAAGTGCAGGTCCTTCCAGTCATTGGGTATTAGCAGATAATCAAATTCTAGTGGTGAGGAAAGCTAGCACTGTTATCAGTAAAGGACCCGCGATTCTTTACTTCTGTGCAGGCTTCCCCGGCGGTTCAGACAGAAAAGACTCTGCCTGCAATGGAGGAATCCAGGATTCAGTCCCTGGGTCAGGGATCCCTTGGAGAAGGGAATGGCAGCCCACTCCAGTGGGTTCTGGTGAATTCCATGGATAAAGGAGCTTGGTGAGTTATACAGTCCATGAGGTCCCAAAGAGTCAGACACAACTGAGCGACTTTCACTTTCACACAGATTCTGGATAGTTTACGAGGTGATTATGATGATTCATGAAACACCAAGCCAAATTTTAGAATGAAGGTTTATAATTGTTAACACCATTAAGGATTAATTTTGAATCTGAATCAAAATGGTTTATTTAGCCTAACTGAGATTAAAAGTACATTCATTAAACATGAGTCTTTACATGATGGTTTTGAGGAAAACTATGATTCCAGATATAAATTAGTTCCTGGACCTTCCCTATAGAACTAAAATAAAAGAGGAAATGATATTTATTGTATCCTTGCCATTGTTTTAGTCCCCTTTAAAGAAGTTACCTTCAGATAATTTTGAAAAACTATCTACTCTCAAAATGGATCATAGCATTTCTTGTTTCATATTTTTATTAATAATATTTGAGTTTTATATGAAAATGTGATGTGTGTAGATGGCTTTCTTTGATAGAAAAGCAGTGCATGTTTGTAAAATACATAGGAAATATAGAAACTTATAAAGAGGAAAATAAAAATCTCATCACAATGGTAGTAGCCACTGTTAAAACATTTTCAGTTTTTGATTGTTTATTTTTTACACAGTCAAGTTCACATTAATATACAACTTTATAGTAAGATATTGGCACCTTGGTCTTTGACATATCTATTTCTCTAGAGACATAGACATAGAGAACAACCATATGGACACCAAGCTGGGAGCGGAGGGGTGGGGTGAACTGTATATATTGGCATATACACACTGCTGTGTATAAAGCAGATATCTAGTGAGAAGCCCTGTACGGCACGAGGAACCCTCAGAGCTCCGCGGTGACCTAAGTGGGGAGGCAATCCCCAAAGAGGGGATGTGTGTGCCAGTGTGACTGGTTCCCTCCACTGTGTCGCAGAGGCTGACACAGACCGCGACGCTATACTCAAATTTTAGAAAAAATAGGTAAGCAAAAGGATATATTGTATAGCACAGGAGACTACAGCCATTATAATAACCTTTAATGGAGTATAATCTGCAAAAATACTGAATCCCAGTGCTCCACAAATGAATCTAGTATAATATTGTAAGGAAACTATACTTCAATAAAAAGTATACTTCTGGTGAAAAAAACACACATATATTTCTCCATCTACTTGAAAATGTCTTGAAAATATGGACTTTAATTAGTGCATATCATTGTATACCTTTGTTTCACCATTCTTTTTCTTTTAAAATATTAAGACCATTTGCTCCTCACTTCCATTTTTTAATATTATAAGTAGTGCAGCAATCCATGTCTATTAAATAAGTATTTTTTTCTGAATTTCAGATTTTTTCTTTTCAGTATATTTCTGAAAATATAGAAATGTACATAATCCTTCTAAGGTAAATTGGATTTCAAAAGGACTATGACCATTCACTCTCCAGTGAGTCCTATGCAGTCAACTTTTGCCCGCTGCTCAGCTAGCTTTGAGACCTGTGGCATTCATTTACTCCTTTCTAAGTTAAAAGGTCCTTGAATGGACTGAAAAATCTCCATGTCAGCTTTTCTTTGTTCTCAATATAGGGACAGTGAAGCCCCACATGAGGCAAATACCTCTTAACGAGTGTCCCCAATTCAATGCAAGTTTTTTTTTTTTTTTTCCTAAATTCTACTCTTCACAGAGCAACCATTGAAAGAATCAAGTCATGTTATTCATTTGCTCAAAATCTCAGAGTAGATCCCTGGGTTGTAACAGTGACTCCCAAGACCTTACCCAGTCTTGCCCAGAACAAGTTAGTGAGCTGGGTGGTTTTCCACTCTGTTGGAACTCGCCTTAGACGCTGAGAGGGAGTGCTGTGCTCGCCAGGTGCTGGCAGGTATGGAGAAAATTGACAAGAGCATGATTAAAACGGTAACTCGAGAAGATAAATTGGATTGGAGAGAACACAGAGGTTAACGGACTGAAGTAATGTGGGAGTTTCCCAAAACGATGATGTGAGTTGGCATGAGCTATCTCAGCATTGATCCTACAGGGAGTCGTGGGGAATGGCGTTGATGAGGAGCTAGGGACAGTCGTGGCAGGAGGGTGCAGAGCTCCCGGAGCTGAGGCCTGTCCCGGGCATCATTAGCGTGGGTCTGGAAGCATCCCTGTGGAACACGGGCTGGATGGAGGAAGCCAACTCCAGCACCATTGGTCTGTGAGGCTGGGGACAAGAGCTGGCTTGAGGAGGAGCAGAAAACAGTCTTCAAGGCTGACACCTCATTCCCTTTAAATAAAGGCATTGGAGGGGCTGTTCTAGAAAAAGAGTGAAGAAACAGGATATTATTGTGGAGTAAGAATTGTATCAAATTAAATAAAAGGATTGTGGAGAGAAGGAAGAAATCTATTCTTTAAATTTTATTTTATTTTTAATTGGAAGATAATTACTTTACAATTTTGTGTTGGTTTCTGCCATGCATCGACATGAATCAGCCACAGGTATATATTTCCCCTTCCTCCTGACGCTCCCAGCCCTCCCCATCCTTCTAAGTTGTCACAGGGCACTGGATTTGCGTTCCCTGCTTCATACAGCAAATTCCTGCTGGCTGTGTTACATACGGTTCCCTCTGTGTCCAAAAGTCTGTTCTTTGTGTCTGCCTCTCCATTGCTGCCCTGCAACTAAGAGCCTTGGTACCAGGAAGAGCTCTATTAAGTGAAAAAAGCAAGTTTCAGAAAAGTGTGTATGATACAATTTGATTTTAATTAAACATGTATCAAACCTCTGATCTGTATGTAGATGTAAACATACAGATGTTTACTTGTAAACACCAAGTCTTGACGATAGATTTCAGAAAGTTTAAACTGCCAACAGTGTGTGTAGATATTTCTGTCCTAGTTTTAGTTTTCTCAGCTATCATGTGTACTTCTGTGATCAGAGTAAATAAAATACAATTTAAAAAATTACCTGAAGCAAATCGGAGTGAATGTGATCGTGCCTCTACAAGGATGGAGAATGTCATGGATTTGTCACAGCGGTTTAAGAGGCAAGTGATGAGAGCTTTATACTTCAGTGGGGAGGTTCATCTTTTGACATAGAGGTTTATGGATAAAGTTATTCGGTTGGATGCAGCAGAAGTAAGTACAATGATCTTTTAAGAAATTTTATGTTCCTTTAAAGAAGGGTTAGGACATCACTCAACTTTCTGGAATGTCAGCATATTATTAGTTAAAATACAGGTTGTTGTGTGATTTGGGGGGTTTGTGTGTGTGTGTGTGTGTGTGTGTGTTTGTAATTAGAGTTCTATACTCAAATTTTGATTCCACCTGTGACTGGCTTTGTGACCATGGGTAAGTCACTCAATTTTTCTGAACTATAGTCTTCTTATCTGTGAGCTAGTAATACTCACCTGTAGGTTCGTTGTTAAGAATTAGGTGAGACAAGAATATAAAACTTTTCAGTACAATGCCTGGCTATGTAAGCCCTCAACAAATTAAGCACATTAGTAGCTATTGCCATATGAATTAACTCTGAAAATATCATTAATATGTTGACAAAAATATTAGCATGATAAAGCTGTAACATTCAGACATCTGTGCACTTTGTCAAAGAAAAACATTGATCTATTAATACTTCATTCACCATTATTACTTGGAATTAAAGAAACCTGGAATTTTAAAATTAACCCTTTTTATAACATTTCTTTGTCACATACTAAGTGTCATGGGATTTCTTTCTGAAGAATTTAAAACAAAACCAGAGACATTTAAAAATGTCTCATTTGTACTGAAGTGATTTTCTTCCAAACCAGAAGATAAAATTTATCATCCAAGATAAATTGTGAATATTTTACAACTTTTCAGGGATATAACAGTGAAATGTTAAACTCCCAAGTCTTCAAATATTTTGAGGGCAAAAATGTGCTTTTCAGATGAGAAAAACAATTGTAAAGAAAAAAAAATCATGGCAGTTTCTCGTTATATTCGGCATTTAAACGAACATTGTGTTTCGGTTTCCCATGCTCTGTTTTCTTAATCCTTAAATTCTAATTTAAGGAAATTTTGAAATAGGATGTATTATATCAGAATTTGATAGTAGTGCCTTCTGGAAAAGTATGATGTTTTAGGCTGACAGCCATTTTATAAATTCAAAACAAAGGATACACCAAAACGTATGAAATAGACAGTGAGGGGGAAGCCTCTTTCAAGCGCAGGGAGCTCAGTGCTCTGTGATGAGCTAGAGGGGTGGGGAGGGGGAGGGAGGGGAGCTCAGGAGGGCGGGGATGTATGTATACAAGTAGCTGCTTCACCTCTTTATAGCCAGAAACTAACACAACACTGTAAGCAACTATATCCCATAAAACAAAGACAAACCAAGGATAGTGTTGCAAAAAGTAGAAACTGCGGAAATAATGTGGAGTCAGGGAATCCTCAGGCCACTATCATATCTCATGGTTACCTATCATTGCATAATGAACCACCCCAAACTTATATGCCTTGAACAGCAACAATATCACATGCTCACGATTCTGCCAGGCAGAAGTTGGGCCTGACCACAACAAAAATGGTTTAACCTTGTTCCATGTGAGGCATGCTGAGGCTGGAAGATCCAACTGAAGCTGGACCACCAGCCAAGGCAGCTTAAAGAGCTGGGACCTCTCCAAGAGAATGGATAAATTTTATTATTATGGGTGTAGCAGTGTGTTGCTGAAATCCAGCCTCTGTACTCAGGTGACAGATAAAATCTTGGAGACAGAGTTTTGGGTGAAGTCGACAGAAAGAGCTCTACAGTTTTGCCAACAAAAGGGGTCACAGCTTACTGCCCTCAAGACTGTGTGTCCTGCCCTGGAGTGGGTAGTGAGTAGTCTTATCATGTTTAAGGAGCAGGGTGTGATCAGCCTGTGGATGTTCTTCTGGTTGACTGGTGGTGAGGTAATTGGGAGTCAGCATCATCCACCTTCTGTTTCCAACCGGCCTGGGGTCTCCACGCTTGTGGGCAGTGTGCAGAGCACTTCTCCATGTGGTGGGGGTTCCAATATTTGCAAAGCAGTTCAAAGGCCAGGGCTCAGAATATTATCTACAGCCCTCAAGGAAGAACTAAAGGTCCTTGACATTTTTTAATGAATAAATGTACTTTTATTTTGTCCTGCTTGACTGTTTTCCTTTCTTTCTGTATTTCTTACTTCTGAGTAAAGTTGCTCTTTGCCTAGCATTTTTCTATGGACAAAAGGCAGGCGGAGGACATGGGTGGGGATCTATTCTGTGAAGGTCTTCTAGGGTCCAGCTCAGTTACAAGTGTGGGCTAGGTTACACAGGTGACACAAATAACTCCCAACCCTTACGAGCTGTCTTAGATGAGCTGAAGCTCTGCTCTAAGTTGCCGTCATTCTGGAACCCAGACGGAAGGAACGGGCACTCTTTGAGACACTGCTGGCTTTGCAGAAGAGAGAAAAGAAAAGGACGGCAGCTCAAGTGGCTCTTAAAGCATTTTTCTTTGGCTTGTTTCATTTACTTGGCCGAAAAGTTAGCATATTCTGCAGCCTCTTCCTTATTTTTCTTAGCACTTGCTTTTGCAGGGCAATGCGCCCACATTTGTGTTGCAGCACGTGGGGGTTAGTAACAAGATGCTGTATCTTGGGTATTTGTGTCCTAGGTTCCTTACCTTCTTTGTTGAGAGGTTTTCTCACAACGTACTGGTGGACATCATCTTCTTTGATGAAAAATTGAGAAGTCTGAGGGTTCTGCTAGATCTTTTGGGACTCAGGTGATGAGACCCAGTAGTATCAGCGAATCCAGGAATATTGCAAACCTGCTAGCAACAAGGCAAGGATATATAATCCTCTACAGGGAAAAATAATGGATATATGGAATCATCACAGAACCCATCATATCAAGATATTGGTCACAGTACTTTATTATTGGGTTTATTTTTTCTGAACAAAGCAGAGTGTAGAAACATTACCTTTTCATAAGGATTGTTAGTGTATGATTTTCTCAGGGTATTGTTCTAGATGCTCTTTAAAAACAATCACCGAGATGTGGCTCCTTCCTTGAAAGAAGATGCTCACACACGATCACAGCAGAACAAGTCTATTAAACTAGAGCCTTGATGGAGCAGCACATGGCCACACTGCGGCTAAAGGTAATCTTTTCATTGAAGTTAATAGAAAATAGATGTTCATCCAATTCAATAACAAAGCTTGCCTGGGCAGCTGCTTCCTGAAATTGAGCTGTCATGAAGATACAGGTCTGCGGCCAGGGTGGGCCAATTAGCGTAAACAAGTTTGTTTAAAATTTGCTGTTCCCGCTTACGCGCTTGCTCAGTTGCTAAGTCATGTCTGACGCTTTGCGACCCCGTGGACTGCAGCCCGCCAGGCTCCTCTGTCCATGGGATTTCCCAGGCAACAGTACTAGAGTGGGTTGCCATTTCCTCCTCCAGGGGATCTTCCTGACACAGGCACTGATCCAGAGTCTCCTGCATTGGCAGGCAGATTTTTTTTTTTTATCACTGAACTACCTGGGAAGCTCAAATTTTCAGGTGCCTTTGTGCAATTCTGGTTTCTATGAATTCCCCTTTAGTTCCACTAAAGGCCTGAAGAGGTGCATGTCGGTTGGTAGCTTCCAGAAGATTGAAGACTTCTGAAAAAGTTACATGCAACTGATGGAATTCCGTGAGGCACACTGTCTGTTTTTAAATACATGCAGTGGCCTTAATGTTGGTATTTACCTACATAGGATATTTCTCTCCCACAGGTAAAAACTCAGACTGGCCTCAGAAAATATTTTCCAAGGATTAGCTGAAAAATGCTGCATGTGACCTGGAAACATGGGAGATCATTAGTAAATTTCATCCCTTACAAGTGCAGATTCCATTCTTTTTCACTTTCTGCCTTTGGACCAAAAGCCACAAGGCATGAAAAGTAAATGACCTCTTTTAATCATAGATGCCTATCCGATCACTTCCTAGCCTTTGTGTTTTCAAACAAAAAGGAACAGCAGTTCTGCTGGCCAGAGAGCCAGTTGCTGCTCTGGAGTCGGTTGGCAGATTATTTTACAGATTAACAATTTGTGGACACATATTTATGGTTTGGAATCCCAAGTATGCACTTTATGATAGAATGTGAGAGAGAGATGATAAAGTGTCACAATCCAGCACAGCATTCCCACGGCAACAGTATCACAATGAAAAGTTCCTGCTGGTGTAAAGGCAAGATGCTTTCCTCCTTGATGCAAAACACTATGCTGATGGATGGGCAGGTTGGTCCTGAGGAATGGACCCAGGTCCCCAGAGCAGATAGATCTGCATTCAAATCCCAGCTTCACCACTTGTGAGTTTGATGAATTAGGAAGATTATTTGGCCTGAGTGATTATAAAAGTATAAACCTAACTACTGCCTTAGTTTGAGTTCCCCTGAGAGCAGAGTCCAAGATAAGGGCCTGGGTGCAAGTGTTTTTTTTGGCAGATAATCCCAGGAAGCAAGAGTGAGGCAGGGAGGTGATCGAATAAGGAAGGAGGAGAAGGCAGCAGGAGGCGTGATGTTCATTAAGGTTGTACTGCGAGCCGTGAAACCCAGGGGTCCCATGGCCTCCTGAGTGCAGATGCCTTCCAGAATCACTCATCTGGAAGGCGTGAGCCTGGAGCCTGTGTCCACGGATGCTGAGTCCACTTTGGTGAAGGTTGCCCTGGAGGGTTGTCTCCTCAATCCCAGGCTGCTCCTGAGATGCTGCGTAGACCAGTCCCTAGGACATCAGCGAGATGGGATGCCGAGTGTGCTGAGGTGGGAGGTGGCCAAACAGGTGACTCCAAGCTGGTCCAGATGCCACGGCAGCCGTGACTTAAATAGGGGCGACTCCAGGCCTCAATCTGCTGTACCTATTTTTCCAGATTGGGCTAAGATTAGCTACAACACCCCCAAAGCATGTCGGACTCTAGTGGAGAAGAGCAGTCATCACCCATCCTTCACAGAGACCGATGGTCGCTGGCCTGAGGTTTCAGATACTTATTCCTCTGCGGCCCCTCTTACATTCTTACACTGTGATGGAAGAGCTGAGAATTCATAGCGAAAAATGAGCTTTGAGCCACATTAAAAAATTCAAAATTCTTCATATACCTAAACATAGAAACCTAAAACTACAAAATGCTAGTAAAGAATATAGAAGAGAAACTTTGTGATCTAGGGTTAGGCATAGGCAAAGTATGAATTCATTAAAGAAAAAATAGAACTTCATCAAATTTTAGAACCTTGCAGGAGTCACTACATTACACATGAAATGACAAAACATAGCTGCGGAGAAAATATATGAAAATAAGATACTTATAAAGAACTTGTATCCAGATTATAAAATGAATTCTCAAAACCCAATATAGTAAGAAAAAGAAAAAGGCTACAAAACAATAAGCAAAAGTTTGAACTGACACTTTACCAAAGAAGATATATAGAAGGCAATGAAAATATACTCAGCATTATTTGTCCTCAGGGAAAAGCAGATTAAAACTACAAAGAGATGTCACTACACACCCACTTACAGTAAAAACTCTGAGTGCAACAAGTGTTGGCGATGACGTCAAGCATCTGGAGTGCTCATATGCTGCTGGTGAGAATGTAAAATGATATGACTTTGGAAAACAATCTGGCATTTTCTTAAGATGCATACCATGTGATCCAGCCATTTCTCTCTTACCCAAGAGAAATGAGATCATATGTTCATACAAAGTATTGAATATTAATGTTTAGAGCATCTAGTATTACTTGCAATTGCCATAAACTGAAATTCCCATCAATAGATGAACCAATAACAAATTATACTGTATCAATACAATGGAAAATATTCAGTCCTAAAAATAAGAAAAATTATTGACGCCAAAAAAACACATGAATTAATCTCAAAATAATTATACCGTGTTTTAAAAAGCCAGACAAAAGTACATATTGCATGAATCTATTTATATACATTTGTCTAAAATGCAAAGTGATCTACAATGATAGAAATGACAGATTAGTGGTTGCCTGGGAAGAAGGAGGGGGTGGAAAAAGATTTATAAAACAGTATAAGGATATTGGGGGCTGATCGATCTGTTCACTATTTGATCATGGTGACAGTTTTCATGGGTGTCTTCATATGTCAAAATTGATCAAACTGTACCGTCTAATCATATGCAGTTTATTGTGTATTAATTAAAGGCATTAAAATAAAATGATGATGTTTCCCCTGATTTCAGCATGGGGGAATTTATAGTACAGCCTCTTGTACCCAGGTATGGCAGTTCTCAAAATGTAGGTTGTAAATGGCACCTATTTTATCTGCTCACAAGCTCATATTTAACACAGTCCCTCTAGATTTCTCATAAAAGAAATTTAGCCCCTGATGTGTACACATGTTTATATTTTTGCATTTCCCAATTACACTGGGGTTAGTGCTTTAAAGGTCTTATCTTTATGGTCATTAGTCTCAAGTCCAGATGGCACTGTGTCCGGAGAGAGATGAAATTTCATCCTCATCTCTCTTTAGAAAATGGAAAAATGCTTCTCCTCAGAGATGCTCCATCTCGCTGGAAAGAAACACATTCATCAGGAGGAAGCTCACTCTTAACGAGGAATCCCTCATTTTAAAAAAATAATGCAAACACCCAATTTACGGCCGCTGTCTCATAGAGCACATGTGACAGCCACCACTGATCTGAGTAGCTGTGGACTCACGCACGGGCCGCTGACACCATGCCGCTGTTTTTCTGTCTCTGGGCTTTCTAGATGCGAGGAAGCCCTCTCAGCTAGTGATCCGGGCCAGAATGAATGGGATTTCCTGCCCGTGGCCAACCCTGGATTAATGGAGCAAGACAGTTGGCAGAAAATGCCACCTCCTTTCTGTAGTTCTTCAGACCGGAAAGACTAAGGCACACAACAGGGGAGGCTGAAACTCAGCAGGGCCCTGTGGGGCTCCTGAGCACGTCCCCCGTTTCTTGATTACAGGAAACAGGCTTCCTTCAGCCTCCAAGGCCTTCCCTGAGCTCCACGGGGCAGGCTCAAATCAGGGAAGGGACGGGAGGCAGAGACAAGGAAGGAGCAGGTGAGAATCAGAGTGGCCAGGGCCTGGTTCCCCCCAAAGGATACTCAGCAATATCTTCGAGGTGTTTTGCAGAATGAAAACCGCCCGCAGGAGGTGACGCTGTGTCCTGCCCACAAGCAGGTAGACCCCAGACAGGTAGGAACCAGAAGGTTGATGATGCTGACGTCTGATTACCTCGCCACCTGCCAGTCAGAAGAATGTCCACGAGCTGATCACATCCTCTTTGAAACCCTTTCTATAAAACTCACTACCTCCTCCAGGACAGGACACAGTCTCATGGGCATTAGCCTGCTGAAGCCCCCTATGCTTGGCAAAGCAGTGAAGCTATTTCCTCCTACTTCACCCAAAACTCTGTCTCTGAGACTGACCTTGGGGTTGGGGTACAGAGCCTGGACTTGGCTTCAGCACTTCTGAGCTACCCCGGCGAGACCAAACCCCAGGGCACAGGGCTGGACAAGCACGTTCCACGCTCCGATTGCCTTTGGTAACTTCTCTGTCTCCCTTTTCCCAACTCCTCATTCTTGCTTCCAGGAGTCACCTCCCAGATGAGCCTAGATACATCTCAGTCCTCATCGCAGATTCCAGGTCTCACCTTCATCACATCAGAGGCTGCACCTTCAAACCATGAGGAAGATCAACACTGAGCTCATGGTTGGTCTCTAAGATAAGTTGAGTCCAGAGCGGGAGTGGAGTGGAGGGCACTTTCAGAACCCTAATGCCCGAGAGAAATTCTGACATTTTTTTTTTCTTTTAACTTAATCCTTAGTGACGAAAAGTTTGACCTTTTAGTCACAGTTAAATAAAAAACTACTTGAGCAAGAGGAATGGGGAATAAATATTTGCCTTTAAAATCAGAATAAAAGAAACTCCAACTGGAGAGGGCCCTTTCGACTCATATTCACATGACAATCGATGACACAGACACGCAGGAAAACGTTATCTGCTTGGAGATTCATGGCGGTGGCCCAGCCTGGCATTGTTGACATTAAGATTCTCCCTACAAACTGCTAGGTCTGTCTCTGCCTCCTATACTGACTTTCTTTTCCTTAAAAGATACTTGCTATCATTGGATATAACTGTGGATGGAATTAGCACACAGGAAGATTAGATATTTGTTACAAGTATGCTCAAAAAGTTAAAGGAATTGTGATCATATGGAAAACAGAAAAAGAAATGTAAAGAAGAACCAAATGAAGCTTCTAGAGCTGAATATTACAGTTTCTGAAATGAAAGTTTCACTGTGGAGTCTTAACTGCAGACTGGGTGCTGACGATAAACGTCAGTGGAGCTGGAAAAGAGCAGTAGGAATGATCCAAACTCAAGTTCAGAGAGAGAGAAATACTTTAAATAAATGCACAGAACCACTTAGGTCTTTGTGACATTATCAAGTGCTTTAACGTATAAGTAACTGAAGTCCCAGAAAGAAACACCAAAAATGAAGAAAGAATGACCAAAGCTAACAAGCTTTCAAATGTGTTGAAAAGTAAACCCCACAGATCCATGACCTCAATAAACAACAACCAGAATAAATACACAGTAAATTATACCAAAGCACATCATAACCAAATTGCTGAAATAAATGATGAAGAGAAAATCTTAAAAGCACACCTATGAGAGAAAGAGCACATTATATACAAAGGGAAAAAAAGATAAAATAAATGCTTACTTTTCATCATAAATAATGCAAGAGCCAAGATAATGAACCAACCTCTTTACTCTGTTTAAAGGAAGGAAAAAATCTGTCAACCTAGAATTCTGTGTTAAGGGAAAATGTACTTCAGAAATAAAGCCAAAATAAATATGTTTTTAGGTCAAAGTAAACCGAGTTAATTTATCAGTAAACCTTCACTAAAAGAAATACTAAAAGATGTTTGGCTGAAGATAAAATGATATTAGATAGAAACTCTAATCAATAAAAGGATATGATAAAATAGCAAATATGTGGTTAAATCCAAAGATGATGACCTAATTGCTACTATCCTCAAGGTATTTGGTTACAAGTTCTGAATGATCCTGATCATTTTTGTAGAGGCTAGTAGTTTTTATCCACACAAATCTCCAATATGTTGAAGTTCTCCCTAAAAAAAAAAAAAGGTTAAATAAAAAGCAGTAGCAATTAATAGCAACATGCTGCTGTTGAGCTGCTTAATTCTTTCCCACTCTTTTTGACCCCATGAGCTGTTGCCCCCCAGGGCCTTCTGTCGGTGGAGCTTCCCAACCAGGAGTACCGGCGTAGATCGCCTTTTCCTTCTCTCGGGGATCGTCCCCCTCCAGGGATTGAACCTGCATCTGCTGCTTTGGCAGGCGGGTTCCTTACCCCTGCGCAGCCCCCAGGGAAGCCCGATGCTGCGGGGCTGTAGCAGGTCTGCGAGTCAGACTGAGAAACCTATTAAAGTCCTGGGAGGTGACAGGGTGGGGTTCACTGAGATATGGGTCTCACAGGTGCGATAACACACTACTATAGGTAGCTCTATTAGCAAAAGAGATGCATTCTACATTTTAAACGCTTAGCAACAATTAAATCATTTTTTAAAATGACATGTAAGGACTACTAAATGTAAGCATTAATTCAAAAGAATGCAAGAAAAACTGGGGAGAAACAGATGGAACAAATAGAAAATATAGTAAAGTGCTGGGTGTAAACTCAACTTTTGACCCTGTAATCTACATTTTAATGTAGATAACAGTGTAGTCACCTAACAGTTCAGATAAAATCAGAGATTATCAGATTAAGCCAAAAAGCAAAACTCAGCTGCATATTTTCTATATAAAATGTATTTAAAATATACCCATTCACACAGGTAAAAATTGAGAATAGAAAGCATATATTGTACAAAACACAAATTATAAGAATGGCGATATTAGTGCCAGGGACAGTAGACTCCTCAACAAGGAAAATTATCAAACAGTAAGAGAAACATTTTGCAATAATATCTAGTTTGGTTGATAGTCTTGTACTGAAGGTAACTTCTTATTTTTGATAAATGCATCACAAATGTAAGATGTCAACTTTATAGGAACACCAAGTAAAACTTTGTATAGTCTTTGAAACTCTTCTGTAAATCTAAAATTACTATTTTTAAAATTTAAAGGCATCCTGATTGAAAAATGAGATGAAAAATGGTCTTTAAACACAGATAAGGTGGCTTGGGTGGTAAAAATCTGCCTGCCATGCAGGAGACCCAGGATCAATCCCTGTGTGGGAAAGATCCCCTGGAGAAGGGAATGGTAACCCACTCTAGTATTCTTGCCCATAGAATTCCATGCACAGAGGAGCCTGGTGAGCTACAGTCCATGGGGGTCACAAAGACTCTGACACAACTTAGTGACCAACACTTTCAACATAAATCTGAAGAAAATCTCAAAGAATCTACAAACAAGTTCCTAGATCCAATGAATGAATTTAGCAAATTGCAGGATCAAAGATCAACATAGTAAAATAAAGATCAGTATACTATATATTTAATATATACTGGTGATAAACAATCTGGAGTTGAAGTTTGATAATACCATTTGCAATGCCATCACTATATAAAATAGGGATAAGTGTGTTATAAAGTATGTAAGACTCTTACATAGAAAGCTACAAATATTGCTGCAAGAAAATAAAGATGGATTAAGCAAATGTAGAGATGTACCTTGATTGAGGACTGGAAGACTTAATATGTGTAAGATGTCATTTCCCCTCAAATTTATCTATCCATTCAGTGTTATACCAAATAAAATCCCAGTGTGTGTGCTCACTCAGTCACCCAGTAGACACTTAATAGGAACTGGCAAGCTGATTCAAATCTTTGCTTGAAAATGCAAAGGACCTAGATTAGCTAAGACAACTTTGAAAAAATAAGAAAAAATTAGAAAGGTTGGACTACGTGATTTCAAGACAGTATGATATTGCCATAAATTTAGACAAATAGATCAGTGGTACGAAATACAGTATCCTGAAGTAGACTTGTACATATAGGATATACTGATTTTTTACAAAGGTACAAAGGCAATACAGTGGGGGAGAGGATATGTTCTTCAATAAAAGGACCTGAAAATTTTAACGTTTGAAAATGAATAACAAAATTGATGTCCAAAAAAAAAAAAAAAAAAGCCTTGATTTCTATTTTAAACCATACACAAAAATAACTCAAGGAGGTGATAGACTAAAAGTTAGACTAAATGTAAAACCTAAAACTATAGAACTAATAAAAGAACACTGAAAAAAGTGTCTGTGACTTGAGGTTAGGCAAAGATTTCTTATATGCACCAACATCACAATCCATAAAAGAAATGTATAAACTGGATTTCATTGAAAGTAAGGATTATCCCTCTGGATGACATTCTTAAGAATAAAAAGATATGTTTTTACAAATCATATATCTATTAAAGACTTTTAAGCAGAATATATAATGGACTGTCTAAATAATAACAAAAGAAGACAGTCAAAAAATGGGCAAAAGATTTAAAGATATACAGATGGCAAAAAAAAAAATCACACAATGGTTCACGGTCACTAGTTATTAGCGTCTGTGTATGTGCTCAGTTGCTCTGTTGGGTCTGACTGTTTGCAACCCCATGGACTGTAGCCCACCAGGCTTCTCTGTCCGTGAGATTTCCCGGGCAAGAATACTGGAGTGGGTTGCCATTTCCCTCTCCAGGGAACCTTTCCTCTCTAGGGATTAAAGCCCTGTCTCCGGCCTTGCAGGCAGATTGTTTACCACGGAGCAACCTGGGAAGGCCCAATGCAGGACAGGTGAGCTCAGTTCTAGTATTACATCCCCTGAAGTGGGAAATAAAAGAAGTATATAAGTTGAAAAAAGAAAAAACTAGACAGATTAGTGTTTTTATGGCTTCGCCGTTAACACTGTTTTTGAAAAGAACAAATTCTTCTGGGAAAGATAGCATCAGAGCTTCTGGATTCGCATATTGGACTGTGCTCTTGAGTTACCATAATATTGCAGTTGGATCCTCATCCAAATAAAAGGCAGTAAGTGCTTATTTGTGTGGAGTAGACTCTGAACAGAGAGCGTGTTGGGTACTGCACACAATTACCTCCGTCCACTTGGGAGTTACTATTTCTGAGAACATGTACAAAGGCAAAACTGAACAGCCTTGTCAAAAAGAAGAAAAAAAAGATACTCGACACTGGATACACGGCTGTGACTTATCTTTTCCCTGGTGCCGTTAGGTCAGTGTGGGGGCAAGATTCACTGGATTTTGACAGAATAATGTGTTTAAGTGTATTTGGTTAGAGAGCCTGCTTCATTTGAACATTTTTCATTTTTGCTCAGGCTTTTAGCTAGATGTGCAAATAGCTTTTCCAATCAGCTTTGTATTCTCCATGAATACTGGGAGCAGAAGCTGATAAACCTGAGGCAAACCCAAGGGTTTTTAGGAAATCTGTAGGCTACAGATGAAGCTCCTAGAGAGCTGGGACAATACACGCAGGTACCTCGCTCATTTCCTGGCCCAAGATGAAGGAAAGAGGGAGGGGGGGAGAGAAGAAGGAAGGAAGGAAGAGATAAAGGAAGGTATTCATGCTTCAAAACAGTAGATTTCCACTTGGGAGATATATATATATATGGAAAAGACAGATTCTTCTGGGAATTTTATATATATATATATAGGTGGTTTACCATGTGTATTAGTTATCTACGGCTCCTTAAAAATGGACCCCCTAATTTAGTAGCTTAAAACAACATTTATTGTCTCATACAGTTTCTGTGGAACAGAACCTCCAAAGTGGCATAGCTGAGCTGTCTGGCTGTCCTGTGGTTGAAAACCAGCAGGACCCTGTGGGGCTATTGGGCAAAAAAAGCCTTTCAAAGTCCCCCATTTCTTTCAGCAGTTATTTTATTTATTTATATGGCTGTACCAGGTCTTAGCTGCAGCATGTGGGAACTTCGATCTTCACTGTGGCATGTGGGACCTTTAGTCGTGGCATGTGGGACCTGGTTCCCTGACCAGAGATCAGCCCAGGTCCCCTTCATTGGGAGTGTGGCGTCTTAACCGCTGGACCATCAGGGAAGTCCTGTCCCGTTTCTTGATGATCAGAAATGGGCTTCATCCAGCCTCCAGGACACTTCCTGAGATCCAGAGGGCAGGTTCAGACTCTAGATAAGCAGAGGAGGGAGGGAATACAGAGACAAGGGAGGAGCAGGGAAGAAAACAGTGCAGCCTTGGGGCTGGTTCCCCAAGCCCTGGTTCCCCCTCGAGGGGCACACGTAACATCCTCGAGCTGTTTTGCAGATACTGAAACCCCCATCAAGGGGAGGTTTTACCTGTTTGCTGCCCACAAGCATGTAGACCCAAATCAGTTGGAACCAGAAGGTCGGTGATGCCGACTCCCGAATACCTCATCACCAACCAATCAGAACAATGCGTGTGAGCTGATCAAGCCCCTCCTTGCACACTGACTCCTCACTGCACCCTCCAAGGCAGTTTTGAGGGAATTAGCCCACTGTGGCCCTCTTGGCCTGTCAAAGAGGTAAAGCTATTTTCTATTTCACCCAAAACTCGGTCTCCAAGGTTTACCTTGGTGTTGGGATACAGAGGCCTTATTTGGCTTCAGGGTCTCTTATCAAATATTATAGTCATGATGTCAGCCAGCACTGCTCAGAGGAAAGCTCTGGCTGGTACTGAAAGATCCACTCCCTAAGTAGCTCCCTCCTCACGGAAATGGGAGTGCTTCTGGCTCTTGGTAAAGGCCGAGGTTCCTCAGCAAACAGCTCACCTGCTCAACTGCGTGTGTGCCTCCCATGACACCGTTTCTGATTTCCTCAAGAGTGAGTTGTCCCCAAGAACAAGATGGAAGCTACAGTGATTTTTGTGCCCTAATCTCATAAGCAATACCCCATCCTTTCTGCAAGGTCTTCTTGGATTCACGGGCCAACTCTATCCAGCGGGACAGCCTAAGTAAGGGTATAGCAGAGCAGAAGACGGGGCCCCTGGGGACCGTGTTGGAGCCTGGCCACCACACCACGCTTTCAGTTCTTTGGAGCATTTCACTAGCTCTGGTAGCGCTGACTTGTGGGTACTGCTTGAGCTTTGCAGAAAGCACCGAGCTCGTGAGCACCGTGGTCTTATGCCCTCAGTTTTCCTGTCTGCATCAGCTACAGCTTCTTTTGGTAAGTGACGAAGGAGCCTATACATTTTATTTGAAGCAAAATGAATCTGCAAAGCTGACACTGTCAGTATTCCATTTAGACCTCCTCCAGTCCCTCTGACCATGAATTCCTTTTCTGTTTCCAGGTTTTTATTTTGGTTTTTAGGGTCTATTTTGCCTTTGGCTGCCTGTGCCTGCTACTCTCTTTGGATTACTATTCTTGTGCTAAGATCAGTTCAATTTCATGCACACAGAGCTGAAAGTGTCTTGGATTTTATGCCCAAGCTGGCTATGACATCCCAGCTCACTTCTTTTGGGTTAAAGACAAATTATAAGCAACTCAACAGTGTAGATTTCCCTTTAGAATGAATGTATGCAGTCCTTGTAGAACTTTGCCTGATGCTGAAACCATTCACTTCAGACTGGGTCTTGAACCTGGCCAAAACCCTCCTTGGGGCCCTAAGCCACACTCTTTTAATGAGAATCTGGACTTATTAAGGCACTCAGGGTCTTTGTGTCTCAGTGAAGAAGGAATTCAGCAAGAGGTAAAGTGATAGGCAAGAAACAGATTTATTAATTTTAGGATGCTTGTGAGAGATGCAGATGGGCAGGTGAGGGGGCTGTGCCCCAAGGACTAAGAGCTCTATAATTTTATAGTCAAAGGAAATGGGGAGGTGGGGAGACTGCCTTCTTTGAGTAGACCTGAGGCTTGCATCACTAGATCCTGCTTTGTAACACCCAGGAGAACGTCTGATTCTATGAATCAAACTAGGATTATCGTATTGGTAGAATGCTGGTGGCATTTTTCTTTCACCTAATGGCCTGGGGGCACATCTTGTGCATTTATTTATGGCTTTATAGTTAGGCAAGCCTGCTTCATTCCATGATGTTCCAATAGCTTTTTTGAGCGACCATACAGTGGTCTCCCAAATGTTCCTAAGCTTCCCTCTCTATCCATAGTCCCCTCCGGGGACTTACACAACTACCTGCATAACCATCCTATTGTATCCCTAACATTTATCACACCTTGGCTTCACTTCATCTTCTTCCTATTACTGCTTTCCACTTTCTCTGATTTTCCTTGGGCTCCCTGCCGTAATAAAGAATGTGCACATGAATCTTTGCCTCAGAGTTCAGTCAGTTCAGTTCAACTGCTCAGTCATGTCCAACTCTCTGCGACATCATGGACTGCAGCACGCCAGGCTTCCCTGTCCATCACCAACTCCCAGAGCTTGCTCAAGTCACGTCCATTGAGTCGGTGATGCCATCCAACCATCTCATCCTCTGTCATCCCCTTCTCCTCCTGCCTTCAACCTTTCCCAGCATCAGGGTCTTTTCCAGCAAGTCAGTTCTTTGCATCAGGTGGCCAAAGTATTGGAGCTTCAGCTGAAGCATCAGTCCTTCCAATGAATATTCAGGACTGATTTCCTTTCCGACTAACTGGTTTGGTCTCCTTGCAGTCCAAGGGACTCTCAAGAGTCTTCTCCAACACCACAGTTCAAAGACATCAGTTCTTCGGCACTCAGCTTTCTTTATAGTCCAACTCTCACATCCATACATGACTACTGGAGAAAGCATAGCTTTGACTAGACAGAATTTTATCGGCAAAGCAATGTCTCTACTTTTTAATATGCTGTCTAGGTTGGTCATAGCTTTTCTTCTAAGGAGCAAGTGTCTTAATTTTATGGCTTCAGTCACCATCTGCAGTGATTTTGGAGCCCCCCAAAATAAAGTCTCTTACTGTTTTCATTGTTTCCCCATCTATTTGTCACGAAGTGTTGGTACCGGATGCCATGATCTTAGTTTTCTGAATATTGAGCCAAGTTTTTCACTCTCCTCTTTCACTTTCATCAAGAGGCTCTTTAGTTCTTTGCTTTCTGCCATAAGGATGGTGTCATCTGCATATCTGAGGTTATTGATATTTCTCCTGGCAATCTTGATTCCAGCTTGTGCTTCATCCAGCCTGGCATTTGTCATGATGTTCTCTGCATATAAGTTAAATAAGCAGGGTGACAATATACAGCCTTGACATATTCCTTTCCCTATTTGGAACCAGTCTGTTGTTCCATGTCCAGTTCTAACCGTTGCTTCTTGACCTGCATACAGATTTCTTAGGAGGCAGGTAAGGTGGTCTGGTATTCCTATCTCTTGAAGAATTTTCCACAGTTTGTTGTGATCCACACAGTCAAGGGTTTTGGCATAGTCAATAAACAGAAATATATGTTTTTCTGGAACTCTCTTGCTTTTTTGATGATCCAGCGGATGTTGGCAATTTGATCTCTGGTTCCTCTGCCTTTTCTAAATCCAGCTTGAACATCTGGATGCTCACAGTTCACATACTGTTGAAGTCTGGTTTGGAGAATTTTGAGCATTACTTTACTAGCGTGTGAGATGAGTGCAACTGTGCAGTAGTTTGAGCATTCTTTGGCATTGCCTTTCTTTGGGACTGGAATGAAAACTGACCTCTTCCAGTCCTGTGTCCATTGCTGAGTTTTCCAAATTTGCTGGCACATTGCATGTAGTACTTTCACAGCATCAGCTCTTAGGATTTGAAATAGCTCTGCTGGAATTCCATCACCTCCACTAGCTTTGTTCGTAGTAATGCTTTCTAAGGCCCACTTGACTTCACATTCCAGGATGTCTGGCTCTAGGTGAGTGATCACACCATCATGATGATCTGGGTCATGATCTGTTTTGTACAGTTCTTCTGTGTATCCTTGCCACCTCTTCTTAATACCTTCTGCTTCTGTTAGGTCCATACCATTTCTGTCCTTTATTGTGCCCATCTTTGCATGAAGTTTTCCCTTGATATCTCTAATTTTCTTGAAGAGATCTCTAGTGTTTCCTATTCTACTGTGTTCCTCTATTTCTTTGCCTTGATAACTGAGGAAGCCTTCCTTATTTCTCCCTGCTATTCTTTGGAACTCTGCATTCAAATGGCATTAGATTTGAATGGTCTCAGAGTTAGATTTTGGAAAACTTGAACTCAGGCAAACTCAGGCAAACTAGGTTTCTGTAGTCACAAAAAATTAAAAATTCAACTCAAGTTTAAATAATAAAAACTGTCTATTGGTTCAGATAACTAGATATCTTTGCAGTAGGGAAAGTTTCAATGATCAGTGATGACATGAAGAACACAGTCTCGTCACGTCTCTCTGTTCTCTGTTATGTTTCATTTTCAAGCTCTTTTCCCTCATGGTAGAAAAGTGGGTGCAGTAGTCCTAGCCTTCACATCCACACATAGTCATCCATAAGAGAAGAGGCAGAATTTTATGATCATTACTTTGAAAAAGGAAGAATTATTTTTTTCCAACTTTTCTCCCAGAAACCATCCCCTTGTATCTTTTTTGGCCTAAATTGGGTGATATGCCCAACAATTAAGAGATCCCTGTGGCCCAGGGAATGAACTGATCTGTGTTACCTGAACCAGTCACTACAACAAAGAAATGGGGCTAACTGATTAGGTCGGTCCCATCAGTGTCCATACTGGACTGAGGATGGATCACCTTCTCCACAAAACAGACACCTGCATGTCAGCTAGTGCCTTGTTAGGAAATGGGCATCGGGGCACAGACAAATGGGTGCCCACCATTCTCACCCGGGAGTCTAAGAGCTGTGGGAGGATCTTGTCTTCGGAAAGGATAGAAAGATTCAGGACTTAACCCCAGAAGAGTACATGGATTCTCAAAGTTCTACCACCTTGAAATTATCCAGGACCAGTCACTAAAGCTCGGTTTTTCTTCATTCCAAACTTTAAATTCCTCAGACAGCAAATCTGATCGACACAACTTGATCAGATGTCCAACCACCACGGTCCAAAGGGCAGAATTAGCCAGTAAAGGCATTGCTACTACAGTTTCACTGCTCCACACTGACGCCATCCCAAAGAAAAAGGCAGCTGCTTGGCTGCTGGAGAGGCAAGTCCAGTGCCCTTAGGGCCAGAACATGAAGTAGGTTCTGACGACTCATCATCCTCAGGCCTGTGTTCACACTGTTAGAAGCCCTGAGCCCTGGTTACCAAGCCTCCCCAATCACCACGTATGGTTCAAATGAAAACAATTCTAACATGGAAGGAGGGTTGATAAAATTGTGCCATCTGCCATAATCACAGTTTCAATGCTTTTTCTCTTAAAATCTTTTAAAAAAAGTATTGTTACTACCCTAAGCCCCCCTGGGTGTTCTTGAGTGATTTAGCATGGATCAATCTCATAAAGTTGAGTGTGGAAAGCCGGATCAAAATCAATGAACACAGTGAATAAACAGGGCAGCCGCAGAAGGCAGATGCTTAGAAAGCAAGAGCGCAGGCTCCAGACTTCCCTGCTAATCCAGCGGTTAATCTGCCTTGCAATGCACGGGGACCCAGGTTCGATGCTTGGTCACGGAGCTAAGATTCCACATGTGGAGCAACTAAGCTTGTGCTTTGTGACTGCTGAGCCGGAGCCACAACTAGACGGTCTGTGCGCTGCAAGAAAGATCCCTTGGGCCACAACTAAGACCCATAGCAAGTACTTTTTTTTAAAAAAATGAATGCAGTTTCTATGTGGGTATCACTGAAGCTTTCTATAGCCAATGCCCACCCCCAAATCACTATTCCCATGCACCCCACAAGCTTCTACTGCCAGTATCAGCAACTCTGGACCTGAAAGCTTTCTTTGGCCAGAGAAATTTACTCAGCCTGAACCATGTCCTGTGCAGTTAATTCCCTGGGAGCTATCCTCGGCCACCTAGGAAAGTAATGAGAATAAGTACTGTCCGGGGGGAAAGCTCCAAGGCAACCCCACTAGGTCTTTGAGAGCCTTACAAGGGGACTGAAGCTCAGCTGACCACTGAGGCCTCCTGCCTTCTTTGATTTACTCCTCTTCTTCCCTTCTGGTGCTCCTAAGGGTCAACTCCAAAACGAACTAATTGCAGTCAGAACCTTATCTCAGGATGCCATGGAGATCCAGCCAAAGACAGACCGAGGGAAGGGCACGGCCTGGCCCCTGCAAAGCCGCCCAGGGTACCATTTTCCAAATGAATTGATAAACACAGACCGGGATTCAACCACAGAGACAGAGAAACTAGACATCTTCAGTTCATTGGCAAGATCAGTGTGTAGTGTTAAACATCCTTTACCTATGTACATGTGACTATATTGAATCTGTATTCAATACCAAAAATTCAGTGAATAACTATGGTGCTCCCAGGGAAAGTGAGATTTGTGTCTTGTTGCAGATTTTTACTCCCAGAGAACAACCTTCTTTCCAAGTATTGAGTGAACCCCCCAGACACACACATATGGCCCACAAACAATTTTTTAAACTTTTAAAAATATCTCACTTTTCTAAAAATAACTTAAGATAACTCACAATAATGCATAAAATGCCACAAGAGAATGTAAATCAGGAAAAGTGAGGGGAAAGGTAGGTAAACTCTAAGAGAGTACCCCAAAGTGAAGCTGGGAATAATGTTAAAATCAATACAGCAGGCCATTTTAACTCTCAGCTTTTTTAATACCGAAAAGGGATGAAAGCGACACATAGAAAGCCACCAGTGGGAAGTCCAGTATCCACAGTTTCTGGATCCTCACTGGGCTCTGTCTTGGACACAGGCCTTTTGCTGGTCCACATGGGACCACTTAGGAGCCTCCATCAGCGAAACGGAGCACAGTTCAAAGGGCTTACAAGCCTTCCTGCGCCTTGGGGTCAAGGCAGAGTGAGAAAAGGCGGAGTTCTCTCTACTCCTGTCCTCTCCTGCCAGCAGGAAACGGTCACAGAAGCGCCAGGAACACGCAGACTCCGTGCCCTGCGGACAGCTGCCGGAGTGCTCCGCTCTCTGAAAAGAAGCCAGCTGAAAACATGAATGGCTTTACTGCCGTTCAAACTAACGCAGGCGCTTCCCCCTCCTCCCTTCTCCACTCCTTTCCCCATTTATTGTCCTGGTGACAATTATCGGAGCTTTTCTCTTTGATTTTTCTTACAGTGAAATTCATGAGGGGGAGGACAGAGAGGTTTTCGGGGAGAATTATAAGCCTGACAGACGATGGCTATTTAGGCTATTTTAATTAAGTCCTAAATGCTTCAAGAGAACACAGGACATCAACAACCACCACAAAGAAACAAGGGGAGGGTGTCAGCTTTACTGCCAGCAAAACAGATAAAGTGGCCAAACGCCATCCTGCCCAGCACAAATCCTGCATCCTTTATTCCTCAGGCTGTGTTCATCTTGGATCCGTCCTGTTCTGTTGTTGTCTTGTGGTCCGAGGCAGAGCTGTCTAAGAAGCAGCCTCCGATTCTGTCCTCATCCCTGGGATCTGAGGTCTTTGCAGGCTGATAAGCACCTTTGGCTTTCCTTTGTTGGAACAGATAACTGCCTTTCCGAGATGCAGAGAAATCTGACTTTGCAGGCCACACTGAAAGCTTCCTGGGCCCCTCTGATTACCCCCACAGGGCCTGCCTTTGACATCAAATTTAACCATCGTTTCATGGAAGAAGCTCTTATTAAAACGATGCTCCCTTTCTGAAACTAAAAAGTAAAAGATGGAAGTGGATTTTATTCTCAGTGACTTGCCACCTCACTACAGTTATGGTTCGGTCAGTACCTACCACAGAAGACTAGGTATGAAAATTAAAAGACAAAAAACAAAAAAAAGGAAAGTGCTCTGTGTCCTGTCTGAAACATAGCTAAGTATCAGTAATGGTTAATAACATTTCCTTGGTTTTTATTTATCTATTTTTAGGCCACTCCACGCAGCATGAACGTGAAAGTCAGTCATTTGTGGGTCCCACTCTGTGCGACCCCATGGACTGTAGCCCACCAGGCTCCTCTGTCCATGGGATTCTCCAGGCAAGAATACTAGAGGAGGTAGCCATTCCCTTCCCAGGGGATCTTGCTGACCCAGGGATGGAACTTGAGTCGCTTGCATTGCAGGCAGATTCTTTATGGTCTGAGCCACTATGGAAGCCATGCAGCATGTGGGAGCTTAACTCCCCAACCAGGGGTCAAAACCTCTCCCCTGTGCTTTGAAAGCACAGAGTCTTAACCCCTGGACTACCATGAGAGTCCCTAATGTTTTCTTGGTTTTTAAATGGTCATATGGGCTTCCCTTGTTGCTCAGCTGGTAAAGAATCTGCCTGCAATGCAGGAAACACGCGTTCGGACCCTGGATCGGGAAGATGCCCTGGAGAAGAGAATGGTAACCCACTCCAGTATTCTTGTCTGGAGAATCCCGTGGACAGAGGGGCCTGGCAGGCCCCAGTCCATGGGGTCGCAAGGGTCTGACACGACTCTGGCAACTAAGCCAGAACCAAAGGATCGTATGTTGAGCGCATATTCTGTGTCGTGAACTCTAACAGGCACTTTCTTTGGGGACAATTATCTTTTACGCTCACAAGAGCCCTGAAAAATGGGCTTTACGAAATTTGCTTTTTTTCTGTTTATTGTGTTGTATGAAAACAGCAAATTAGCCAAGACGGCGGGGTAATGCCCCGCCGCCTCTCCCTCTTGCCGCGCGCTTTGAGAACAAGGATTCCGCAGCCGCCGAGCGCGCATATAGCACTGCGCGTGCGCCTCACGAGGTACTCGCGTGGCCCGGGCCGCCTTTGCTCAGTTGCTGTATACAGGCTTCACCCGGAAAAGCCCTGAAGGCTGTGTGCGCTTATGTTGTGTTATGTTATGTCTGCTGCTACAGCTCCTGTGCCAGCCAGCAGAGAACAAACGCGTCTGCAGTGCCTAGGGCTCCTCGCGTCTCCTTCCAGCCTCTTAGCTCCTGCCTTGCCCACCATGGGTTCAGGGAACAGTGGGCACCGTCAGATACAGCAAGACGAGGAGTTCTCTGAACGGGGTCAGTGATACCAAGTGCAGTGCATGCTCTTTGCAGGACACTTTAAAAAGAAGTGATAGATAGAAGTGACTTACTGTCTCGTCACTCAGAATTAATCACAATCTTTTAAGTATGATTTGTCCTGATGATTGCCCTTGTGCATAAAAATGTGGTACTTTACAAAATTGTACTCGTATTGCAGCTAAATGTGGCTTCCTATGTTCACTTAACTCTCTAGCATGAGCCTTTTCCCAGGACATTTCATATTTTTGAATAACATTGCTTATTGTATATGCCATCTGAAAGATGCACATCTTATATTAATATTAATACTTAATATTCTGCCAGGTAGCTATTGCTGTCCCACTTTGCAGGTGGGAAAATTGATGACAGGACAGCTGAGCCATGTGCAGACCCAGGCTAATTATTATTTTGTACAATTTCCTGTTGAATGCCATCACACATAGATCCTCTGTTAACCATTCCTGGATTGCTCCATATTTTACAGCCTAAAATAAAAAGGAGCTATGGAGAAAAACCAGTCCATCCTAAAGGAGATCAGTCCTGGGTGTTCATTGGAAGGACTGATGCTGAAGCTGAAACTCCCAATCCTTTGGCCACCTCATGTGAAGAGTTGACTCATTGGAAAAGACCCTGATGCTGGGAGGGATTGGGGGCAGGAGGAGAAGGGGACGACAGAGGATGAGATGGCTGGATGGCATCACCGACTCTATGGACGTGAGTTTGAGTAAACTCGGGAGTTGGTGATGGACAGGGAGGCCTGGTGTGCTGCTATTCATGGGGTCGCAAAGAGTCAGACATGACTGAGCAACAGAACTGAACTGAACTGATGAAGAAAAAATATTAATTGGTCAATTAAAAATTAAATAAGATGCTTAAAATCCTTAGAACTACTAAGTTTCAAAGTCTTTCTTGTGAATTGAATGAATTACTAATACAGTTTGAATAACAATGCATTTAACCTTCTCTGCTAAAAAAGATGAATAAAATATGGAAAATGAAAGGTCACAGTTTTCAAAGGTGTCTCTCCTTGTTATGTATACATTTTCTTTTCTGTCTGACAAAACGTCTGGTTAGAGCTAATTGGTCAACAAGGTGGCATTTCATTCTGAATGGAAGATGTTGAACTGATCGCAAGAAGCAGAGTTGCTCTGGGTGAAAGGCTGAGATTTCAATCTCAATAAAACCATGCAGGAAGCAGCTCACTGTTACGGCTCCCTCTGTTGAGGTTGCCCGAGAGCCTGAGGCTCTTGGCTCCTCTTTTCTTGGGTTCTCTGTCTTAGAGAATCCATCACCCCCATCACTATGCTCGTCTTTGGATGTTTTCTTAATCTAAATCTCAAGCTCTCTTTCATTCAGACTCCAGTCTC
Source organism: Odocoileus virginianus (assembly GCF_023699985.2). Classification (NCBI taxonomy): domain Eukaryota; kingdom Metazoa; phylum Chordata; class Mammalia; order Artiodactyla; family Cervidae; genus Odocoileus; species Odocoileus virginianus. The sequence goes on along the minus strand of NC_069705.1, from coordinate 4,378,476 downwards.
TTCAACTATCAACTGGGAGTTTTTATTTAGATAGCCTAGAATGGCTTCGAACTCAAGGCTTTAGAAGCACACGTTGGTGTATCTTTCCAGCATCACTGTTTATGTCTACACCCTCCTTTGCCTGGAAATGGTGCATCTTCTCTGACTCATTCTTCTTCATTGTTCTCCATCCCCAAAGACTGATTTTTACACTTTTCCCCATCCAATCTAGAGATTGTCATACTGAGTGAAGCAAGGCAGACAGAGAAAGACAAATATCATATGATATTGCTTATATATGAAATCTTTTTTAAAAAATGGTACAGATTAATTTATTTACAAAGCAGAAGCAGATTAACAGATCTCTAAATCAAACTTATGGCCACCGAATGGGGATGTGGGGAAAAGTGATACATTGGGAGGTTGGGATTGACATATAACACTACTACGTATAAAATTGTTAAGTAACAAGGGCCTGCTGTATAACAGGGAATTCTGCTCAGTACTCTGTAATGACCTGTATGGAAAAATAAATCTAGAAAAGAGTGGACACGTGTATATGTGTAGATGATTCCCTTTGCCATACACATGAAACTTAACACAACATTTTGGATCAACTATAATAAAAATTTTTTTAATTAAATTAAAGAAATTTTCCTATCCAAAATGGGACCTCATTGCCACAAAGTCCTGTAATGATATCTGTTCCAATTATCTCTGCAGCCCTCTCGGCCCTCTCAGCTGGCCTCTTGCTCCGGGTACCAACAAGGCATCCCTCTGAAAGAACTCCAACAGTGCCTCCCTCTACTAAGTGTAATTTCCTTTGTTGGATTCTCAAAACATTTCCTACTATGTCTCCATTTTGGTCCAACCCTATTCTTTGTTTTTGTTCTGCTCTGTGTACTTTCTCTGTTTGTTCAGTGTCCAAAGACCCAGGGGTTTCCTTGGTGGCTCAGACAGTAAAGAAACTGCCTGCAATGCAGGAGACGCAGGTTTGACCCCTGGGTTGGGAAAATTCCCTGGAGAAGGGCATGGCAGCCCACTCCAGTATTCTTGCCTGGAGAATCCCATGGACAGAGGAGCCTGGCAGGCCACAGTCTACAGAGTTGCAAAGAGTCGGACACGACTGAGCAATTAAGTACTATCCCCATGGTGCTGTCTTGCAATGATGGTTTCCAACCCTGAATGCGCATCAAATTTCTCTGGGGAGCTTTTCTAAAGAAATGTACATGCCTGAGCCCCACTCTGAGCTAAACTCATTATCTGCGATTGTGTGGGCACAGACCTTAGTATCATCGAAAGCACCCCTCCACTTCCCTTGACCTTGATAAACAGCCAAGGGGTGGGAACCACGGACTTGGAAACAAAACTCACTTCCAGCACTGACACCCAGCTTCTAAGTGGTCAAATTCAAGCATCACTTGACTCAACTCTAAGAGATTTAACTTGTAAAACGAGGCCTCTTGCAGTATTTACATTGCTTTCCGCTTTGCGCATACAACATGAATTTTCCCTTTCTTCTATAGTCAGGAGGAGAGAGCTTGTCTAAGCAAGGATGAGGTTTAGGTTGAGTGAGGAGAGGGGATTGGAGGCAAGGTTGTCCCCACCAGCCACTCCTTGGAAAGAACAGCGAGCTTCCTGCTCTTCTTCAAGGTCTCCAGCCACAGTCGGATCAGGCCAGATGGGGTGTGAGCAGAGGCTCCGGAGCTAGCCCCTTGGCTCCTGCACCAACCCAGGGCAGCCTGGCCTTTGTGCCCACTGGCTGATACACCCTAGACCTGGGCAACAGTGTATTTTTGCCTGGGGTGTGGGCTACGAGTGACCTTCTCAGCCTATGAGTTCTGAGGCAGTGTATCAGATATGATGCTCATAAGAACCAACACAAGAACTCACTGACTATCAGTTGTATAAAGTGAAATGTATTCTATGGCCTAGGATATCGGTGTGATAGACCTGCCTTTCGGCATCTGCAGTATGTACTCCTTTCTCTCAAAACTGAGGATTTAGACTTTAAACTTAATGAGTCAATGAATGATTGTGGAATTTCTACTGTGCTTCACACTGTACCAGGCACTTTAGTGGACAGAACATCGGAACTAAACCCCCGGCCTTCAGAGAACACTTGTTTTGTGCACCTGTGTAAGCTCATGAAAAGATTGTGAGTTGAAAGAGCAGTGCTGTCTGGATCTTTGAGAGTGTGTTAGTCACTCAGTCGTGTCCGACTCTTTGCTACCCAATGGACCATAGCCCGCCAGGCTCCTCCGTCCATGGCACTGTCCTGGCAACAATCCTGGAGTGAGTTGCTATTCCCTCCTCCAGGGGATCTTCCTGACCCAGGGACTGAACCTGGGTCTCCTGCATTGCATGTGGATTCTTTACTGTCTGAGCCAGCTGAGAAGCCCTGCCGTGGGGTAGATGTATGTGTGGCTCCTTTTGTCTTAGGAGTCTATGATTTGACTGAAAAAACAAGTTATATGCCAAAGGAGGTAATTCTGAGCCAGAAAAACATAACTTGGTGGGGAAAAAAGTGTTCTTTAGCCAGTACATTCAATAGCATTCTTCCACAGAGTGGACCGTAACACAGCTATATGGTTAAGCTACTCTCCTTCCAAAAGTTAAAGGAAGCAGGTCTACTGGTTGACCTACTGGGTTCTGAATAGCTACAGTTTTCAACACCTAATGGCCTTCCATTTCAGAGCTAAGAAGTATTTTAAACCTAATTAGAAACCCTCTGTGCAATCTTTTCAAGTAGGAAAGTTTCAAAATTGAATCAACAAGCAGGAAGTGTTCAAGCAGGAAATTTGTCAACAGGGACAAACTCAAAAGGAAATTGACATATTTAAAACGCAGAGAAAGAGAAGCGACTGTTTTCTCAAAATAGTGAACTCCGTAAGCCCCCTCTCATTCCTGGAGGGTTTGTCACTGTCTCCTGTTCCCTTCTGTTTTCCTATTCAGATAATATGTTTGGATTTCCATATAAAATGTGAAACTGCATCACTAGTCCACTTCTGACAAAGTTACACGAAAATATTTTGCTCTTTCACAGAGCTTGTATTCATTTTTGCCACTATCTACAGTGTATGTTCAATGTAAAACATCACCAAATGAGAAGTTTTCTTTCTGATATGGATGTGATCCTTCTCTGAAATAGGAGAAGGTTTTATCTCAGAACTTAGCTGGCCCTATGGTTGGTCTTGAAAATGCACTGCCTGTGACCCTCTTGGGAGTATCTTATATAGACCACCTCTTAGCCAATCAATGGAACTTGATGCCTTGGTTTCTGTTGACTTAGAATAGCCTTGCAGAAAGGAGGGCTTCCCACATGGCGCTCCTGGTAAAGAACCCTCCTGCCAATGCAGGAAACATAAGAGACACAGGTTCGATCCCTGGGTCTGGAAGATCCCCTGGAGGAGGGCATGGCAACCCACCCCAGTATTCTTTCCTGGAGAATCCCGTGGACAGAGGAGCCTGGCGGGCTACAGTTCTTGGGGTCAAACACGACTGAAGCGACTGAGCACACACACACACACACACAGAAAAGAAAAAGATGTATTTTCCGTTTCAAAATAAAGTCCTGTGGATCTGAAACTCCGCATAATATATTCATTTCTTTGGATTAATTTTCTTGCTTCTGTGAGACAGCTAAACCTATTCGAAGCCATTTACACCATGGTGTGAGCTAGTTCATTAGCCACTTTCTGCTGTGGCTGCCAGCTGTGATTTTCATTTGGATCAGAGAGAGTAAGATGGATAGCGTCACTTCTAGGACAGCAAATTGCTGTGAAGACCACCAACCCCTTGGGACGAGGGCAGGGATCCCTCTGTAGCAATTAAAGACTTGTGTCTGAAGCAGCAATGAAGCAGTACACCCTGAGGTCAAGGAAAATCCTCCTCCAGCAGCACTAAGAAATGACCTGAGGCCTTTCCCGATGGCTCCGGGGTAAAGAATCCGCATACCAGCACAAGGGACACGGGTTTGATGCCTAGTCCAGGAAGATCCCACGTGCTGTGGAGCAACTAAGCCCGTGGATCACAACTTCCGGGCCTGCGCTCCAGAGCCCGGGAGCCATAAGTCCTGACCCCTGTGCACCCAAGAGCCCATGCTCTGCAACAGTGAGAAGCCCGTGAGCCGTGACTAGAGAATAGCCCCCACTGGCCTCAGCTAGAGACAGCCTGTGCGCTGCACTGAAGCCCCAGCACAGCCAAAAGTGAATAATTTTACAAAAAAAGAAATGATTTGAGATGGAAAGACATGCCCTTAGCTTCTCTGTCTACACCCTTTAGCTGCCAGCTGGAAAAAGAGAATTGGCGAGCTCCTAAAAGCCCTGCCTGGATTCCTGGGATTCTCTGGAGGAGTTGTGAAGGTCCTTTCCTCCCGGGTCGGTTTCCCTCCGGCCAGTTCTCAGCTATTCAGTAGCCGCGAAGTGGGGAGGGAGCAGTCCAGTGATGGTGTGGGACCCTCCTGGCAGGGTGGGGGTGAGGGGTTTGGATCGTGGACTCTTCCCCAGGCTTGTGCGGGCATCCTGAAGGTCAGAGAAACCTCAGCATCAGGGGAGGAGCCCAGGAGAGGAGGCCTAGGCATGCTCAGAGGAGAGAAGTGGAAACACTACCTGGAGATATCTGTCTCTGTGGTGCCATCATTTTCCCTCTTACTCAAGTTGAACCTTTCTTTTTTAATGCTTTGTTTTTTGACCCTGATGTATGGCATGCAGAATCTTAGTTCCCCAACCAAGGATTGAATCCACACCGCCTGCGTTGGAATGCGAGTCTAACCACAGGACCACCAGGGAAATCCCCAAGTTGAACATTTGGAAGGCATCTTAGATTCTTTTTTGCAGTCAGTCTCAAATATGATCTGTGTTCCCTGAATATTTCATCAATGATGTCTCTCCTCCACGTCTCCACAGCGGGTCACAGTCAGACCTGCGTCACCTGTCACCTGGGCTGTGTCACCCATCACCTGGGCAGTGTCACCCATCACCTGGGCTCTGTCACCTGTCACCTGGGCTCTGTCACCTGGGCAGTGTCACCCGTCACCTGGGCTGTGTCACCCATCACCTGGGCAGTGTCACCCGTCACCTGAGCTGTGTCGCCCGTCACCTGGGCTGTGCTGCCCATCACCTGGGCAGTGTCACCCATCACCTGGGCAGTGTTACCCGTCATCTGGGCTCTGTCACCTGTCACCTGGGCTCTGTCACCTGGGCTGTGTCACCCATCACCTAGGCAGTGTCACCCATCACCTGGACTGTGTCACCCGTCACCTGGGCAGTGTCACCCATCACCTGGACTGTGTCACCCATCACCTGGGCTGTGTCACTCGTCACCTGGGCAGTGTCACCCATCACCTTGGCAGTGTCACCCATCACCTGGGCAGTGTCACCCATCACCTGGACTGTGTCACCCATCACCTGGGCAGTGTGACCTGTCACCTGGGCTGTGTCACCCGTCACCTGGGCTGTGTCACCCATCACCTGGGCAGTGTCACCCGTCACCTGGGCTGTGTCACCCATCACCTGGGCAGTGTCACCCGTCACCTGAGCTGTGTCGCCCGTCACCTGGGCTGTGCTGCCCGTCACCTGGGCAGTGTCACCCATCACCTGGGCAGTGTCACCCGTCATCTGGGCTCTGTCACCTGTCACCTGGGCTCTGTCACCTGGGCTGTGTCACCCATCACCTAGGCAGTGTCACCCATCACCTGGACTGTGTCACCCGTCACCTGGGCAGTGTCACCCATCACCTGGACTGTGTCACCCATCACCTGGGCTGTGTCACCCGTCACCTGGGCTGTGTCACCCATCACCTGGGCAGTGTCACCCATCACCTGGGCTCTGTCACCCATCACCTGGGCTGTGTCACCCATCACCTGGGCTGTGGCAGTTTTCTTCTACTTGGTCTCCTGGCCAACAGTCCCAGTCCTCATCAATTTGCCCCTCACAATATAGCCAGAAAGATGTCCTCCAAGAGTAACTTCTCTTCCCCCAAACCTTTAAAAGCTCTTCCTCTGGCTCCTGAACAGTCCCCTGATGGGGGCACCCTTACCACTGGCAGCTCTGAGGACCCCTTGGGAGACCTGTGGTGCCGGCCTCACTCGCAAGATTCCGCATCACCAGGCCCATTCCCTTTCCACCTTCACCTCCATCCTCCTAGGTGAGAAGTTTGCCGTATGAGTTCAAAGGCTTTCACACTCTTCAGAAACCTACTGGTTTCCCTTTATAGCCCAGAGACAGTAGGCTCGGAGCCTTTGCAGACAAACGTGTATTGCCATTACAGTTCATTTCTCCCTTTCCTTCACCGTCAGATTTTCTTAGTTCCTGGGCTGGATTATGTTATGAGAAAAACTGTACAAAATCTGATGGTGAGTCCGTGTCCAGGGAATCTGGAAAAGCAAGCTCTCTATCTCTTTCTGTCTCCTGTCAAAAATGGGTGAGTGACACAAACTCACCCCAGACTCCCAGATTAAAAAAAAATTATAGTTACCAAAGGGGAAACATGGTTGGGAGAGGAATAAGTTAAGAGTCTAAGATTAACAGGTACACACCTACCATATATAAGACAGATAATCAACAAGAACCTACTGTATAACACAGGGAATCCAACTCAATATTCTGTAATAAACTATATGGGGAAAAAATCTGAAAAAGGGTGGATATACATTCATGTATAACTGAATTGCTCTGCTCTACACCTGAAACTAACACAACATTATACACCAACTATATTCCAAAAAAAAAATAAAGTAAGATAGCTGGAAAGAGATTGAAAGTATTTGAAGGGTCAAAAATACACTGAGTAAAAAAAGAGTCAGGTGGGAAAGAATATATGTTTCATGACCCCATCTATTTGTAGGTTGCATGTGTGTTAGCCGCTCAGTCGTGTCCAAATCTTTGTGACCCCATGGGCTGCATCCCACCAGGCTCCTCTGTCCATGGGGATTCTCCAGGCAAGAACACTGGAGTGGGTTGACACGCCCTCCTCCAGGGGATCTTCCTGACCCAAGGATCGAACTCGCAGCTCCGGCATTGCAGGTAGATTCTGAACCATCTGAGTCAGGAAAAGGCCACTCCAGCAACAGAAAGCAGGTCACCCTGGGTTGAGCACAGGAACAGCACTGACCACAAACGGGTGCTTTTGGAGCTGGGGCGGGCATGGAATTTTCTAAAACTGAACTGTAGCACTGGTGACAAGACTCCATAAGTGTAATGAACTGCAAAAGAAACATTGAATTATGCATGTAAATGAGTGAGTTTTATGATATGTAAATTATAACTCATCAAGGATCTCAGTAAAAAAACAAAAAAAGCGTGTGTGTCCTAAGAAGAGTTAGCTGCCGTCAATGTAGCACATGTTACCTGAGGCACTCTGAACGATGTTAAAAGGGAGAATTTTAGATAGCATGCCTCCTTCCCTGTTTCCTGGAACCACGGGGGCTGTCGGGTCCCTTTCAGGTGCTGACATCAAACGCTGGCGGGTGATGAAGTCCCACAGGCTTCCCCATGGCTCAGCGGTAAAGAATCCCCCTGCAATGCAGGAGACAAGGTGGGAGCCTCGGGTTTGACCCCTGGGTGGGGAAGATCCCCGGAGAAAGGAAGTGGAACCCACTCCAGTATTCTCGCCTGGAAAATCCCATGGACAGAGGAGCCTGGTAGGCTCCTGTAGCCCGCCAGTCTCCTCTATCCATGGGGTCGCAAAGAGTCAGACACGACTTAGCCCAATAAGCAACAGTGAAGTTCCACATCCGTGGATTCCCACAAGCCCACAGCTGGCCCGGGTCCTCATGTTCCACAGGGGCTGATCTCTGAGGCCAGCAGCATCTTAACGGAAAAGGTGCCTGTCACCTCTGAGATTCAATCAGACATGCCCTAGAGCTTTCGTCTCGGCCAACTTCTCCCTCAGATGGTTCACTCAGAGGAGCCAGGTGTCAGCGGCCCCGCGGGCAGACCCACGTGGTGAGGCAGTGAAACTCCCACCGGTACCGAGTGAGTGGGCTGGGATCTTCTAATCCAGGGCAGGAAGGGGTTACCACAGCCCCAGGACACCTCCTGACCGCAATGTCTAGGGAGACCCGGTCCACCAGGACCACCCAGCTGAGTCTCCCTGGCTCCTAGCCCTGAGAAGGTGAATGAGATCATCAAGGTTTGGTATCTTAAGCTGCTGAGTTTGGGGGTAATGTTCATGCAGAAATAGTTAACTAATACAGCTTTGCAACTAGATCGGGGAGTCGAAAACCCACACACGGGGGCTGGCATGGCTCCTTGCTGGCTGTGTGACCTCTGTGGACTTTTTACCTCTCAGAGCCCCAGGTTTCTCCTTTATAATACCCCCTTTATCTCATAATTGCGACCTCATAGAGATATGGTTAAGTGGGGAAAAACATAAGCAGCACACTCAATATTGGGATTGCCTACTGTCAGCAACAGTTCAGGGCTTATTAATTCATAACTAACATAAAGAAGCACCAGATATTAATTTAAATATTTTTTTAATTTAAAAAATTTAAAGACACGTCCTTAATCTACTTTGGCATGAAAATAGTTTCTAGATTGGAGAAAACAGATTGACTAGCAAGAATCCAATGAGCAGTACAGATGAGAAGGACAGAAGGCCGGTAAAAATAGTGACTGTGTGGTGACCCAGAAGGGGCCCCCAGGGCCTGATTCATTTATGCAGGAACTATAAATCCCCACGGAGAGATTTTTAGCTTGCCAGCAGGACCTGGAAGGTTTCTTCTCCTTGATGGCCCTGTCCCGGTGGGAGGTCCGGCTCAGGGAGATGTGAACAACGTCTTCTCCTTAAGGGTGTGGTGTCGGAAATTATTAAAGAGATTGCTCCTATTTCCCTCTCAAGCAGGCTGTGAGCACCTCTCCCAGGCGACCAGGTACACAGGTGTTAGGAGGCGGGTCCCTGCCTCGAGTTCGCCTTCTTGCCCTCCCCTTCTGTGACCTGCTGACGTTCAGATGCACCAGGGACACCGCTCGTGTCCTTGTCTCTTGCTCTCCTCTCGGAGCCCCCAGACGGGCAGTTGCTCTGGGTCCTCGCTCTCTCTCGGCTTCCTTTCTGTTTGGTGGAGTGGGCTCCCCGGTCCTGAGGCAGGAGCGAGATGGTCGCCAGTGTAGACAGTTACAACCAGCCTCCTGATTATACTCTGAAGTAGAAATAACAGGAACAGGAGTAAATCACTGGGCTTTGTCTCCTGTGGACACTTTAAGGTAACAGTAGGGGCTGGGACGGGCTTCCCTGGTGGCATAGTTTTAAAGAACTCACTTGCCAATGCAGGAGACATGAGACGTAGGTTGGATCCCTGGGTCGGGAAGATCCCCTGGAGGAGGGCATGGCAAGCCACTCCAGTATCCTTGCCTGGAGAATCCCAGGGACAGAAGAGCCTGGCGAGCTACAGTCCATGGGGTCACACCCAAGGAGTCAGGCACGACGTAGTGACTAAACAACAATGGCGAGGACATAGAGGGGCTAAGCTCTGTGTGGGTAAAAACTTAAGAGGTCACGTATTTCCCATCCTTGGGGTCGGGGAGACCTCCACTACACCTGCATAGAAAGGCTCCCTGGGGGTCAGAAAGGGAGCGGACGCCAGATTATAAGTTTTGCCATTATTAACTTCCCAAAGGCCCTTGGACCGAAGTCCATCTTGCTAAAGGATACATGTGCACATAGAGGACGGCCCTGAGTCAAAGAAAAAGTCAGACGGTTGGCCAGAGGGGAACAGAGACGACCCCGTATAAATGACTTAAACTTCCCTGAGGCACACCTGCCCGAGCTCACCCGTGCATCTGTCCACATTCTTTTTCTGATAAACACCTTACTTTCCCGACTACTTGCTGTCTCCTTGACAATTTTTTTTTCCAAGGCAGACAAGAACTGGGGCTGAGACTCTAGACTCTGGCCCTCGTGGTCTAGCGGTTAGGATTTGGTTAGTTCTCCCTGCTGTGACCAGGCTTGATCCCTGGTCAAGGAACTAAGATTGTGGTTCAAGCTGCTGCTCACTGTAGTGAAGTAAAAGCTACTCAGTCGTGTGCAGACCCCATGGACTGTAGCCTGCCAGGCTCTTCTGTCCACAGGATTCTCCAGGCAAGGATACTGGAGTGGGTCGCCATGCCCTCCTCCAGGGCATCTTCCTGACCCGGGTCTCCGGGACTGCAGGCGGATTCTTCACTGTCTGAGGCTCCAGGGACGCTGCTCGCCGGTGCTGCCCCCAAACCCCTCCTTCGTCCCACCTGGCCCCTGCGTGGTGAGCTGTGCCCTCCTCTCTAAGAATCGAGAGTGTAATAAACGTCTCTCTCTTTCTTATAGCTCTTGAGTTATTTTGTGTCTGCACCTAACTGATTAGGAGAAGAACCCATTTTAAGTAACACAATGATTACTTACAACACAAATGGTTTATCCTCAAGAAGAATTTTCATCAGAGATGGGGATATGGTTCCCCAGGGTACAGAGAGAAACCCTGAAGCCTTCTGGAGGAGGTTTCTAGAGAGACGTGCGTGGGGTGAGAAGCCTGGTCCTGCTCTCAGCCTGTGAGTCTCTTATCTCATCTCTGAACCCCAAGGACATACCCCAGGGCAGTGAGGCCCTTCCAACCTCCTCTTCTTGCTTCAAAAGAAAGCTGAGCGGAGCAATGTGTGCCCAACACTTAGAGGAAAACTCAGGCTGAAGGCTTCACTTGGGACTTCTGCTCAAGACTCTGCCTCTTTTTTTTTTTTTTTTAAGTTACACTTTTTATTTTGTACCAGAGTATAACCGATTAACAATGTTGTGATAGTTTCAGGTGAGCAGCAAAGGGACTCAGCCATACATACACATGCACCCCTTCTCCCCCAGACTCCCCTCCCATCCAGGCTGCCACAAAACATTGGCGAGGCTCTGCTTCCTGATGTCCACATGCAAAATGCAGCCCAGCAGAGCTCCTGCAGACGAAGGCTCTGCATCCAAGCGGCCCTCAGGGGTCCCAGATGTGGTCTGGACCAGCTTCACCATTTGGGATCGCTACTGACACCCTGAGTCTCCCGTGCTGCTGGGGACACGCTGCCCATCACGCTATGATGCCATGGGGGGCTACAGAGCTGGTCACAGTTCTGAAGCACTGGGGTCGCTGCCCGCTTTCTCGTGGTCAGCAGGAGTTTGCTGGAAAGCACATGGCTTCCCTGTGCAGACAGTACTAGGGAGGGTCACCAGCTCCACGAGTCCCTCTCCTCTATGTGGTGATCTCAGCCCTAACAGAAGTTTAAGAGTCTGCGACGGTAGGCAGTCTTGCAGAAGGGGTCTCTCGGCTGCCAGCTTCATGCCAGATTTTTAGATAATTTTATCAAGTTTCTCAAATTGGGGTTCCAGATATGCAAATGGCTTATGTAAGGGAGGAGATCATTTTCCTCCCTTCTCTTAGGATCCCTGGCTGGGTCTGAAAACTAAACTCACAAAGACAGATTAGGAGAAAGGCATACACATTTGCTTGAATGTCTGCATGTACATGGGAGCCTTCACAGGCAAGGCAGACCTGGAGGAATAACCAGAGCAGGAAGACAAAGAAGCAATAAATTTGTAAAGAACTGAAAGAAGGTTCAGGCTGGAACTAGTAAGCAAAGAGGGAACTAGGAGGAAAAGGGTGAGGTTTACGTGGTTTGTTTGTACAGACCCCTGTCTCAGAATGCCTGCCTCCTTTCTGGTTCAGGGGCACCTTCCACAGGGCAGATTTATCTCCTGCTTTCCGAGAAGAAGGGCAAGGGGTGGAGTCAGAGTGATATTTTGGCTTCTGCTGTTAAAAAAAAAAAAAATCCTTCAGCTGAAGATACTAATACGCTGGAGATATAATATTTGGGGGGGTGGGTCCTGAACCCCAGGCTTCCCTGGTGGCTCAGCAGTAAAAACTCCACCTGCGGTGCAGGAGACCCGAGTTTGATCCCTGGGTTGGGAAGATCCCCTGGAGAAGGACATGGAAACCCACTGCAGTACTCTTGCCTGGAGAATTCCACAGACAGAGGAGCCTGGCGGGCTACAGTCCATGGGGTTACACGGAGTTAGACAGGACTGAAGCGACTTAGCATGCACACACACCCTGAACTGAAGTGAAATGAAGTTGCTCAGTCATGCCCCACTCTTTGCGACCCCATGGACTGTAGCCCACCAGGCTCCTCCGTCCATGGGATTTTCCAGGCAAGAGTACTGGAGTGGGGTGCCATTTCCTTCTCCAACACACATCCTAGACCCCTGTAAGTTACAATAGCAGTCTCAGAATCAGGGCCAGCTGAGGCCACTTTCTTTCCTGCTGACCCAGACTCTGTTTGTTGCCAAGGTGAGCTTGTTTGTCACCAGTTAGCATTTACTAAAGTGTGTTTCTTGAAACCCCAGACTGCCTGACCACTTTGAGTTATTCCTTCAAGGTCTGAACTCATCTCATTTTTACCCAAATGATGCCTTCTCAGGGAGGTCTGTACTAGCCACTCTATCTAAAAAATGGAACTGGCCCTCCAATACTTCTCTTCCCTTCTTTTCTTTTCCCCCCCTGGACTTATCACCTCTAACAAATTAAATTTTTGCTTTTTGTTCATACCAGGACAAAATGTGTGGTTAAAAATTGTTTTATTTACTCCCTGTCGTCAGAGCCTAGAATATTGTTTGGCACTTCATATATACTCCCTGAATATTCATCACATTAATATTGGTAGAACGTGGGTCTTCTGCAGTGTAGGCAGATTCTTTGCCCTCTAGGCCACTAGGGAAGCCAGAATTAAGAGAAGATATAAGCAACATGCTTTGCAATGTTGCAGTTCCCTAGCATCTTAGTATTTGCAACATCTTTTGTAGGTCTTGCCCCATCATGACCCCACCTTAGGCTGGCATAGCCAGCACTGTTGTCACACAACCCCATTTGGGTCTGCTCACACAGGCAGGGAAGTCAGCCTACTGACATGGGGTGTGAAGAAGGAAAGTGTGGTGTTTACTACAGGAGAAAAAGAAGGAGTACGGGCGGCTTCTCGAGATCCCCTCTCCCACCCCATGGGTTTCAGGCAAGGTTTTTTAAAGGCTGGAGGAGGGAGGAAAGTTACAGGGTATGTGATCAATTCTCTGACTGGTTGATGGTGAGGTTGCAGGGCAGTGTCACAGGGGGTTAAATTATCATCAGCTTCAGGCGCCAGTAGGTCTTCGGGCTATGTGCTCACAGTCATCATGCAGGCAGCTTCTTCCATCTGGTGTGGGTTTTCGTGTCTGTGAAACAACGCAGGCGTGTGCATCAGACACTGTTGTCCATGTCCTTCACGGAGGAACTAACAATTCTGTGGCTGCTATATGTTTGATCTATAGTTTAAACTGTCATCAATTCCCCTGGCCCAAGTGCTATTTTTTATTACCACTTGATCATTCATTAATTCTTGAGCCAGGCTTTTGTGACTCAGCAGAGGCCTAGGAGACTGCAGCTTTTCTGCAAACAAGAGGCAGGCAGAGGATATGAGGGTCTCCCCTGGGAAGGCCCCATAGGGTCTGCCTGCATTTCACTATTATGACCCTCATTTTGTAAAAAGTCAGGCTCAGAGTGGTGAAGTGGTTTGCTGAAATTCCCACAGCTGAGAAGTGCCGTAACACCCCATGCCAGTGTGCTGTGAGTCTCAAGGGCTTTCTTCTTACAGACGTGGTCAGTGATTTTGGGGAGATACAGAGAAGGATGCTGAAGCCCTTTGATGTTTTTCAAAGAAGGCTTTGATGTTTTCTTAAAGCCCAAACCTTAGTCTGTCTCCCTGTGCTTCTGAAGAACAATAAATTCATCAAACAGCATTTTTGCTGGTAGGATCAAGGATCAGAAACTTTAAAAGCAAAATCTTTCCTTTTTTTCTTGTTAAGGAATTTCACATTTTGAAAAACATCCAGGTGGGAGCACAGGGTTGAGCTACATGGTGGCTTGGAGGTTCCTCCTTTTCTACCCTATAGGTGGGTTTCCTTCTCAGCACGGGATTGCGCGGTGGAGTGATGCTGACCACCTCTGAATGGGGTTCCAGGTGACACGGCCAGACTTGACCCTTCAGAGAACCAGGCTGAATGCATTCAGAGACCTCCAGGGGAATTTTGTTAATTATAGTAGGCAATGTGCAATAACTACAGACAGACGTGGGTTCTGATCTCCGCCTTGTCGCTTACCATCTGTGTGACCTTTGGCTAGTTAGTTAACTTCTCTGAACCTTGATTCCTTGTGTCAAAATTAGCACTGATTCTTGTGCCCAGGCTGTTTGCCTAGAATCCTGGCTCCTCTGCAACCAGGTGAGTGACCAAGCATAAGACAGCTTCTGTCTTGCTTTCCTCCTCTCTGATGTGATAGAGATAATAACACTCAGATCGCAGTGGTAGCCTGAGAATAAGGCGAGCTCACACACATAAAACCCTAGGAAGAGTAAGTGAGCATTATCATCTCTCCATCACTGGATTCAGCTGTTCCCTGCTGGCATCCAGTGAAATGCACACGTGGTCCTGTGCCGGCCCCGCCCCCAGGAGCAGATCCTGTGGCAAGAATTTGGATGTGGGCCGTGTGTGGTCTCAGAAGGCACTGGCAGGGGTCCAGAGGCTCCAGGGTGGGGAAGACAAGGCAGTGCCCAGGTCTGCCCTGAGGTCAGGCAACCGCTGTACACACAGGAGATGTGGATCTGGGGAACCTTTAGGAAACTGGGCTGGATGCGCCTGAACGCGGTGTCTCTGAGGGGTGAGGGGTTCACTTGTCCACTGGCTGCCACTCATGCGGTTGGGAATTGCTTCAAGAACATTCGGTCTGAGCAGGGCTGGAGCCGCCTCACCGCAGGGTGAGCGCGGCCGTGCAGGCAGACCAGGCGAGCGCTAGGCAGAGAACTTGCCTCCTAGGAAGACGCCAATAAATGTCTGAAACATAAATCCCTGTGCCTCTTAAAAAAGTTTCCACTGGGACCTCCCTGCTGGTCCAGTGGTTAAGAATCTGTCTTCCAATGCAGGGGATGTGGGTTCGATCCCTGATGTGGGAACTAAGATCCCACATGCTGGTGGGGGCAACGAGAGACCCCAAGTGCCCTGGAGCCTGTGCTCCAGACAAGAGAAGTCTGAGCCCCACAAAGGAGATGCAGCAAACCCAAAACTTAAAAAAGAAAGTTTCCATGGCCAGATTCTATCCTTCAGCTCTGTGGAGTGAGAGAGACGGGGCTCGGGTGGTTTACTGGAGAGGTGATGGCAGGAAGCAAGGTTGGGGGGTGGGGGTGGGGAGAGGAGAGCTGTCCGCAGAGTCTGCGTCATCATCTACAGGGGGCCTGGGCCGACTCCTGGGGCTCAGCCCCCCGGAGAATCTGGAGTACACAGTGCAGAACCATCTCAGCCAGGGCAGCCACGCTAGGTGGGTGTGCCTACAAAGCCCCTGTGTCCCGGGATGACAACCACATTCTGTCTCCAGCGGGACGGGGGAATGTGGCCCAGGCCTCTGTCCCTCGTCACAGCTCGGGGCCTGGTTACTCATGGTCTAAGCGCTGGTTTACCCCAGTTAGCAACTAGCTGTTGCTGTGTTGTTCCGTTGCTTCTCCATATTCATGGACTGCAGCACCCCAGGCTCCTCTGTCCTCCACCGTCTCTCGGAGTTTGCTCAAGTTCACATCCACTGAGTCCAGTTCCTTTAGGACCAGAGGTTGGTGACTTTCGCCAGCTCTCAGCCACATAGCTTCTGTTGAATCGGGAAGCAGTTGTGAGCAAGTTCTGGGCGAGGACAGTGCCCTTGGGCCCTGACCACCCCATCCTTGGCCTCCACATCCTTGTTAAGGCCACTGTGGCCTGGACCCGTCCCTCGGTGGTCTGGAGACAGGATAGCCTGACCCTGCCTGACCTACGTGACCCAGAGCATCCTCCAGGTTCCCGGGATAAACAGCCTGTCTTGAGTTGGTCTCTTCCACATGCTGTTTGCAAGTTACATCCGTGTGGCAAGCACATCCCAGAGACGGGAATTTCAGTTGCTGATGCCAAACACATTTTCAGAAATGCTTTGGCATTGAGTCATGCTGGGAGTGATTTCAGTGAATGAAACATGGTGCTGACGTTTCTGGTGGCTCAGCTGCTCCAGGCTGGGTTTCCTTTGCTTCACGATGGTGTAAGATGGGAGGACGCAGGACTGATGAGAGCCAGCTCCGCCAGCTCCAGCTCGGGCTGCACCCAGGCTGGAGGCTCACTCGGATGCGGGCAGGTAGCCCGCTAGGTCAATTTAACACCATTACCCCCAGGACTCGTTACTGCAAGGCGGTCCTGGTTGCAACTGGTCTGGAAAACATGGAATACCTCAATCCACAAGAGACATGCTAGGAGCCACGGGACATGGATCGTACCTAGAGTTCTTCAAGGAGCTAGAAGTCTACCTGAGATGATAAACATCAACAGACGGACAGATACTCAGCAATTCTCTGTAACATGCAATTGTGCCAGAAAAGACGTAAGTAATAAAAATGACCTCAGGATGCAGAAGAGAAAGAGGAGAGAGTCCATCACCTGATGTGACCAAGGTTCATCACCATGATAAGGTGGGGCCCGAGCTGAGCCTTGAAATTTAGGTCCGTGAGACTTAGGTAGGTCGAGAAGAAGCTGCGAAGGAAGATAAAACACATCTACTCAGAAAGCCCCCACCGTCACAGGGCAAAGCCTGGACTTCTCAGTCAGTCATGCAGGGCCTCCCCTACCCGTCTGACCAGCCCATCTTGAGCTACAGTCGTGCATCTGTTCAACCAGAACCTCTCAGCACTGAGTGTCCCCCCAGCATCCCCAGGGGGTTGGGTCCAGGACCTCCACAGGGTCCAAAATCCTTGGATGTTCAAGTCCCTTATAGTAAACTACACACACCCTACCAGGCACTTTAAATCATCTCTGTACTACTTATAGCTGCCAACAATACGGTGCAAACTTCTGTAAGTAGTTTCCTGCGTGTGGCAAATTCAAGTTATTCTTTTTTGGAACTTCCTGGAATTTTTTTTCTGAATGTTTTTGACGTGTGCTTGGTTGAATCCACGGATGCAGAACTGGTGGATTTGAAGGGATGACTGTACTCTGCATGGGTGATATCTTGGGCACCGCAGATACAACAGGCAACTGGACGGGGGGATCTTGTACCCAGATGGCATAGCAAGTGATGGATCCATGGACAGGTTAGCCAAGGCGACGTTTGAGACTGTGGTTAGGGTGGTGCCTGTTGAATAGGTGTGTTGGGAAGAGTTTCTCTGAAAAAGAGTCATTGTGTTGAGTCTTTTTTATACACGTCACGTACGTGTTTACTGGTTGACATGTGGCTGTGCTGGGTCTTCCTGCAGTGTGGGCTTTTCTCTGGGTGCAGTGAGCTGGGGCTGTTTTTTGCTGCCACGTGCGGGCTTCTAAGTGCGGTGCCTCTCTTGTGGAGCCCAGGCCGAGGCCCTCGGCCTCCAGTAGCTGGGGCTCCCCGGCCCTAGAGCACAGGCTCAGGAGTTGTGGTACACGGGCTTAGTTGCCCCTCGGCATGTGGGATCTTCCTGAATCAGGAATCGAACCCATGTCTCCTGCACTGACAGGTAGATTCTTTACCACTGAGCCACCTGGGAAGCCCTGTATTGAGTCCTGAAGGATGAGGAGGGAACCGTCCAAAGAAAGAGGGAAGAACCTGGGCCGGAAGAACAGGAGAGGGAAAGCCCAGGGTGTCGGTTGCTCAGTCCAGTCTGATCCTTTGTGACCCCAGAGACCGTAGCCCACCAGGCTCCTCTGTCCATGGAATCTTCCAGGCAAGAATGCTGGAGTGGATTGCCATTCCCTTCTGGAGGGGATCTTCCTGAACCAGGGGTTGAAGCCAGGTCTCCTGCATCGCAGGCAGGTTCTTTTCTTCTGAGCCACCAGAGAAGTTCAGTGTTGCCTACAGCCTGCAATAAAGCCCAGAGGAGGAGACAACCTTCTCCTGTTCCAGGGACACGGTCATAGGGCTGGGACAGGAGATAGGTTAGGGCAGATGTGTTACAGTGAAGGCAAGATGGAGGGACGTTGTGCAGGCCAGAGAAAGGGGTTTAAGTTATTATAAGAGCAATGAGGGAAGAGACAGCATGATTTCTACTCTGACCAACACACAGAAAAGCATGTGAGCTGGGCGCTAAGGGCAAAAGCAGAAGCAGGAAGGGTCCCCAGGAAGCCTTTGCAGTGCTCCATGGGAGCGACATGTCCTGGGCTGGATGGTGGATGTGGAGACAAATGAATGGATATGAACTTTCTTTTAAAGTACAGTGGACAGGACCCTAGACTGCTCAACCCTCACCAACCCATCAATAATCCAGGTCTCACCCCAACGCCTCACTCCCCTACACGTTTCACCGCAACAGACAAAGCTTTCTTCCTTCAGCCACATCCAACCCCCACGCGACTCTAAAATAGACCTTATTCATCATTACTGCCTCTCAAGGCATCTCCCATTCTGCAGGGACCAGTCAGATCTGATCTTCTCTCCAAAGACCTCCCAAATCCTCTGTTAGAATTTTCCTTTTTAAATACTCCTTTTGCACTATTCATAGCCATCCTGACAATCACTTTAAAGTGAAGGTATTAATGTAATATTTTGTTAGCTTCAGATGTACTATTCAGGTTTCACTGAGATCTCCCTTGACACTGCTTTGGGTGCCATGGGCCCTCAAAGAGTGTTACATTGCATTGAATTAAGGTGAGTGACATGAAGCATCCAAGTCCAGTGTTTCAGTGTGGGGAAACTCCCCAGCAATGACGACGTCCTGATGAGGACTGTAATGATGATGATGAAGATGCTATTGACAACTGTAATGATGACCTTGATCTGAACAATCATTCGCTGAGCACCTGCAATATGGACACTTTGCGAAGTGGACACTTGGAGAAGCACTTTAAACATTTTCTTCTCATCACAGTCCTATGACACAAGATGTATTCTCTTTCCTGCTTTCTAGGTGAGGAAGCTGAGGGCTAGACAGTTTAGGTAAGTTACCCAAGTTCATACAGACAGGGGAGAACTTCAATCTCAGAAATTCCTGCTCTAAGGAAGATCCCCATGACACAGAAGGTGAGATGTAGGGAGATGGGAACCAAGCAGGAAAACCAGGTGGGAGACTCTTGTGAGAGTCCTGGCAGGAGGCGGTGAGCGGGCACCTGAGCTGTCCCCACAGTGAAGAGAGGGTGACTCCGAGGCCCAGCGACTGATGACTAATTGGATACAGTGTGTGAGAGGAAGGAGCTGGAGATCCTCTCAAGGCTGCTGTTGAGGCAGTTGAGTAGCTGTTGGTGGCAACAACAGACGCTATGGAGAAAGCAAGACTTTGCAAAGAAAAATAGTTGGACATTCTATGCTGTGATGTGTTGACACTGCGACATTTGTGAGGCGTCAGTTCTGCTCTGACACTTATTTTGAAACTTGAGTTGTTTCCAGTGTTATCAATACATTAAGGAACAGTTTGAGCATAGCAGGAATTTTGTGTTTGTGCATGTGTGATTTCATCCACAAGAAGTGTTAGGTGGATGCTGAAAATGGCGCTTGGCTGGACCAAGTCATGCAAGAATATCAGAACTCACACACACACACACACACACACACACACACATGCTTCACACATGTACCAGCCGCCTCAGGTCACATGTGTTCTGAGCCACACCCATCACATCTAGTGCTGCACATTTCTTTCTTCTTTTTTTTTTTTTCTGTTAAGCCTTTGACTATATGGAGGCTACTCTCCAACACTTTGAATTTTCACCAGTGCAGTGACAATTATTATTAATAATCATACAATTTGGTGTAACTGCAAGTTCAGAAGTATTTCCCAACTTATCAGTGACAAAATGATCTGATATTAATTCATTAAAAATTCACTAGTAAATCTATTTATTGGTTTTCAAATCTTTTGAAAATGGGTATATATGAAATTAATTAATTAATTAGAATATAATTAAATGTAATAAACACATTAGGGACATGATTTTATCCCACCATATTATACAGTGAAGTGTTAGATATAAATAGAAGCAAGTACTAGGACTAATGTTTTATATCTACAATTTGTACCTAGTTAACTGGAAATTGCAACATAATACTCTGCTTCATGCCCTATTAATGCAGTAGATATCTGACTGTGATAGAGTCAGTTTCTCTGAATGTTCAGGAGAAAATCACATCCAGCAAATCTGTCATTTCTGTATGGGTGAGACCACGATGAGTGATAATGTTCTGTGTGCTATGTTAGTCGCTCAGTCATGCTGACTCTTCACGACCCCATGGACTGTAACCCACCAGGCTCCTCTGTCCATGGAATTGTTCAGGCAAGAGTCCTGGATTGGGGAGCCATTCCCTCCTCCCGGGGGTGGGGGGGGTGTTGTGTGCTAACCTTTCTGAACGGCCTCACAAAAACCCTCTTTCTATCACTCTACAGTAACTCACAAAGTATTATGCTTCCCAAGCACATTTCTACAGGCGAGCTCCAGGTTTCGTTCAAGGTAAAGTGCTGCTATTTATTGTAGTCCTGCGAACTTCTCAACCGTTTAAAATGTGTAGATCACGTCCCAGGTGGCTCAGTGGTAAAGAATCTGCCTGCCAGCACAACGTGGGAGACGTGGGTGTGAGCCCTGGCGTGGGAAGACCCTCTGGAGAAGGAAATGGCACCCACTCTAGCATTCTCACCTGGGAAATCCCATGAACAGAGGAGCCTGGTGGGCTACAGTCCGTGGTCACAAAGAGATGTGACTGAGCACGCACAAGCTCTTAACTCAAGGAAGAACTGTGCCTTTGGGCCTGGACTTCACAGGCAGGCCAACAAAAGGCTGTCAACTCTTTGTGGCTGTTTCTCTTAGGGTATTTCTCTTCCCAAGCCACCAACTGTCTTCTTAGAAACTGACCTGACTCTCCTACTTTCCAATACCATAGACTGCTTCAGTGAAAATTTCAGCCCCATCATTTTCTGCTATTTTGGGGAAATTAGTTAACCACTCTCTGCTTCTGAATTGTCATCTGTACATTGAGGATAGATGGTCAATAATCTGTATAAAGTTCTTAGAACAGTGTCTGATGCAAGTTTTAAGTGTTCAGAAAATGTTATTTTAAAAGCCTATTTAACTTTCCAACATACTTTCCCCAGAGGATATTTAGTAAAAAGCCTTATGAAAGGGGAGAAGTAAGAGTGACATCTTTTCCAATTAGAAGCCAATAGTTTTTTCTCTATCATTCTTAGATCTTTGACGTTAAATTGTGCATCCCATCCTAATTGGCATTAAACGGTCCCTCGATCACTTCTTTACCCATAAGAATGCTTTTGGAAATACTTTAGTCCAGAAGGAAAACCAGAGTGGTGACCTATATGGATGGATGTGCCAGGTTCTCTACTTAAATCATTGCAACTGTTCTGTAGGAGGCGTACTATCACCACTTCACATACCATTAAGCCGAGGTTTCGAATCACTTGTTAACTCGCTCAAGACGCAGAGTTAGCCACTGGTCCTACCAGGACTCCAAACGCCATCTGGGTTTCTTCAGCCTTATTGATGGTTCTCATCCAGGAGCAGTTTTGCTGTCTAGGGGACATTTGGCCACGTGAGGGGATGGAGGTGGGGCAAGGGTGCCACTAACCTCTAGTAGGCAGAGGGAAGGGAAGCTGGGAAACATCCTACAATGCCCAGAACATTATCTGTCCTCCAGTTATCCATCCTCCAGTTATCTGTCCCAAATGTAAATGGTGCTAAGGTTGAGAATCCTGGGCAAGATCATATTGCTTTAGAAATATTTTTGTTTTGTTTAAAGAAAATAAGTGACAAGAAGAGACACCACCAAAGGGGTAAACAGACCACCTAAGCCTCCCCTCCAACCCAACCCTTGGACATACCCTTACCCTCCCGCCATGTGAGGAACCAGCTCCCCGCCTCAGGGCAGCAAGCAAGGAAACCTCTTTCTTGTCCTCACTCCCTCTGTGTGTAGCAGGGGCCCCAGTAAAGCTTTGCCTGAATTTCTTGCCTGGCCTCTGATCAATTTCTAATGATCGGGCAAGGCCAAGGGCCCTCGTTGGTAGCAATGATATTTCTAAAGAATTTCTGAAATGGTTTCAATTGATTATTATTCAAAGTTGCTGATGAAATGGGACTCTTTTTAAAAAAATCTTTAAGTTAGATGATTTAACATCTATCTTTATAACCTCTTCCACTGCTGAGACTTGTTAATACGGCTTTTCTGGAAGATGTGTGGAGCATTTCAAGGAGAGAAGGAGATGTCATTCAACATTGCAAATACCATGTGGACATTGCCTTACATCAGCAGAATACCCTGAGAAGAAACTCAAGGGACCCGACATGATTCTTAGGGCCACTGTGAATAATGCTGTGGCCAGCAGGAATGCTTAGAGGAATGGCTCTGGGGAATTCTTTTAAAAGCTCTGATTCATGTCCCTCTGGGACTCAGGCAGACAAGAAGCAAACGCTGCTGGTGCCTCTTCCCTGTCCCCTCACAGGACGGCACATCCACCTTCTGTGAACAGTGGCTGCTGGGGGTCACGGCTGACCCCACGGAGGTCATGTTCCATCCTGCTGAGCAGAGGCCCAAGACAGACTGGTCACCGACCAGGGTCCTCGGTCTTCCCCAATCACTAGAAACTAGAGGCCAGCCAAGAAAGCCAGACAGGCTTTGCTGGGGTCCCTGCTGCAGCAGGAGGGGGGAGCACAAGTAACAAGGCCCTTGCTCACTCCCTGAGGGGGAGGGTTGGGAGGTTCCTATATGAGGCGTGGGTAAGGGTGGGTGCCCGGTGGGGGACGGGTGGCTTAGGTGGCCTGCCCACCCCTTTGGTGGTGTTGAGTGCAGGGGGCGTGCGCAGTTCTCTGCCTTTGCTCCTGGCTCTTCACAACTGGCAGTCGGGGTTTTCTTTTTGCATCTTGTTTTTCATAATCTGGCCCAACTGCAGCAAGCTGGCAGTTACTTTCAGTCCCTTAGGGTTTCTTAGTATTTTGTTGCTGGAGGCGATGTCTGTGCAGTTGCAGGCCCTGCAGCAACGGGTCCCAGGTCCCAGGTCCCAGCCTGGCTCTGACTGACAGAGGGCCGTGAGAGGATGGTGCCCTTGCCTGAAGGAAGACCACCATGGGGGCGCACTCCAGAGACCTCCCCCTGAAATCTGCCGGAGGCCGGACTCCAGCTCCGATTCCTGCCCCTGTCTCCTGAGTGCAGCCCCCAATACTCCACGGTCACAAAAGGACACGCTGGGGCTCTGGGGCAATAGTACCTGGCCCCAAAACATGTGGGGCCAGCAAATCCAAGGGATGAGGGGTGCGCCAGCGCGTCCTTCTCCGCAATACACTCTTCCCCTCTCCGCTATGGCCCTGAGGCTCCTCGGCCCCGGGGCGGAAGCAGATGTGGGGCCGGAAGCAGGTGTGGGGGCCGGAAGTTGGTGTAGGCGCCGGAAGTTGGTGTAGGCGCCGGAAGTTGGTGTAGGCGGCCGTTTGTAGCTCAGGCAGGTATGGCGGGAGAGGATGCGAGGCTCTACCTGGGCAGCAAAGGCCTGTTGGAAGGCTGTCTCTCCAAACTCATACTTTTCCCTGAGAGAGCAGTTTGTCTCTTTGGCCTGAAACCAGGCCCAAGGCAATCAGAGCTTTGCCAGACACCCAGATCCTATCCAAGTTAATGGAGAGGACTTTTTCTTACTTTTCCTATTCGGTTTACTCATTTAGGATTATCCACACAAAATAGTCCATGAGACTGCATCCCTTAACAATACTAGTAGTCATATCTTACCCAAATAGATCTAACTGAATGTTATTCTTTTCTTCCATGATCCCTGAAGTTCTAGAGAAATAGAATAGAGAAATTGAGAAACAGCTTTGACTTATTTATACTACTCTGTTCACAAAGACAGGTTATGGTCACCAAATAATTAAAATAGCAATTAGGACTATTTTGTAATAATAATTCTGCAAACAGTCCTTGGTGTATGAAGTTTTTGTTTTTTTTTAAGCTATGTTGTGTTTTTAGCATACATAGCCATCAAGTCCAAAGGAAATTTATGCTTTTTTTCCTCTTTATCCTTACTAACATCTGCTGGATCATCGAGAAAACAAGAGAGTTCCAGAAAAACATCTATTTCTGCTTTATTGACCATGCCAAAGCCTTTGACTGTGTGGATCACAACAAACTGTGGAAAATTCTGAAAGAGATGGGAATACCAGACCACCTGACCGCCTCTTGAGAAACCTGTATGCAGGTCAGGAAGCAACAGTTAGAATTGGACATGGAACAACAGACTAGCTCCAAATAGGAAAAGGAGTACGTCAAAGCTGTATATTGTCACACTGCTTATTTAACTTATATGCAGAGTACACCATGAGAAATGCTGGGCTGGATGAAGCAGAAGCTGGAATCAAGATTGTTGAGAGAAATATCAATAACCTCAGATAAGCAGATGACACCACCCTTATGGCAGAAAGTGAAGAAGAACTAAAGAACCTCTTGAGGAAAGTGAAAGAGGAGAGTGAAAAAGTTGGCTTAAAGCTCAACATTCAGAAAACTAAGATCATATCATCCAGTCCCATCACTTCATGGCAAACAGATGGGGAAACAATGGAAACAGTGGCTGACTTTATTTTTCTGGGCTCCAAAATCACTGCAGATGGTGATTGCAGCCATGAAATTAAAAGACACTTACTCCTTGGAAGGAAAGTTATGATGAACCTAGATAGCATATTAAAAAGCAGAGACATTACTTTGTCAATAAAGATCCATCTAGTCAAGGCTATGGTTTTTCCAGTAGTCATGTATGGATGTGAGAGTTGGTCTATAAAGAAATCTGAGCGCTGAAAAATTGCTGTTTTTGAACTGTGGTGTTGGAGAAGACTCTTGAGAGTCTCTTGGACTGCAAGGAGATCCAACAGTCCATCCTAAGAGAGATCAGTCCTGGGTGTTCATTGGAAGGACTGATGTTGAAACTGAAACTCCAATACTTTGGCCACCTGATGCGAAGAGCTGACTCATTTGAAAAGTCCCTGATGCTGGGAAAGATTGAGGGCAGGAGGAGAAGGGGACGACAGTGGATGAGATGGTTGGATGGCATCACCGACTCAATGGACATGAGTTTGGGTAGGCTCCAGGAGTTGGTAATGGACAGGGAGGCCTGGTGTGCTAAG
Organism: Odocoileus virginianus; assembly: GCF_023699985.2. Classification (NCBI taxonomy): domain Eukaryota; kingdom Metazoa; phylum Chordata; class Mammalia; order Artiodactyla; family Cervidae; genus Odocoileus; species Odocoileus virginianus. The sequence continues at coordinate 4,353,402 of NC_069705.1, read as the reverse complement.
GTTCATGGGGTCACAAAGAGTCAGACACGACCGAGCGACAGAACTGAACTGATCCTTACCACACTCACATTTCTGGATGGATTTTTTTTCTAAGTGAACACATGCCACACATGTATTTATCTATTTCTCACCAGTCAGTGGGCCAGGCACTGTTTTAAGTCCTGAAGATACAGAGGTGAGTAAAGCAGACAAAATCCTGCCCTCTGGGAGCCCAGTTTCTAGTGGGGAAACAGGAGACACCATACACTGATAAATATGTCTTTTACTGTGGTATAGATATCGATAAAGGAAAAGGAGAAACATTTAGCAAAACAACATCTCACCTGAACAAAGGGGATGCTAATTTAGATAAGACTGTGACACTGTTTCTCATCAGATGACAAATGAGCTGAAACCTGGATGAAGTGAGAGAGGGAGGCTTATGGGTTTTGGGGGAAGAGCTTTGAGGCCAGGAATGACTGGTGCCAAACCCTTGAGATGCCAATGAGATTGGCCGATTCAAGGAGGACCAGTGGTGCTGACTGCAGCACAGGCGGCCGGATGGAGAGTGGGGCTGATAGGGAGGCCACTGGGTTTTACCAGAGATGATAAAGAGTATGGGCAAGTCAGTTCTTTTTTAAAATTATTTCTATTTTATTATTTTTATCGAAGTATAGTTGATTTACAATGTTGTCTTATTACTGCTGCACTGCAAAGTGATTCAGTTATACATCCCCATATATTCTTTTTTATATTTTTTCCATTATAGTTTATCATAGGATATGGCACATAGTTCTTCGTGTGGACCTTGTTTATCCATCCTATATCCATCCTTTATCTAACATCTGCTGACCCCAACCTCCCACTCCAGTCAAGTCAATTCTTCATAATCCCTCCTATTAGAGAACATTCGGCTTCCTCTGTCCCCGTTACTAAAGGCTAGCAGTGCCTCACTTGTCATGACTATCACAAGTATGCCCACTCATTTCCAAAGGCACACTGGGATGTGGGATTAGCCCCTGTGGAGACTAAGCTTTCCAGCAAGCAAGTGACATGATCAGTTTTGCATGATTAAGGTCACTGTGCATAGGAAAGATATTGAACAGCTGGAGAGTTGAAGAAGAGAAACCTTTAGCTGGTTATTGCAGTGGTCCAGGTGGAAGACAATGATGGCCAGGCTAGGAGGTATCAGTGGAGCTGGTGAGAAGCAGCCCGTTTGGGAGCAGAATTTGAAAGTGGAGCTAGGAGGATATGATGATGTTGGGAGTGAAATGAGTGAGAGAGAAATGCCATGGAAAGCATCGGGGTGGGCTGTTGCTATGACCATTCTTGTTTTGCTCATCATGTTAAAATTAATGCAAATGGCTATTTTATTCTCTTCTGAATGCTGTGTGTGTGTGTGTGTAAGCCTTTGCACTTGAATATCACGTCTATCCCTGGGTTCCTAATCTCAACCCTACCAGGTTGGAGAGCTGTTCTGTGAATTATAGGCTGTTTGACAGCATCCCCGGCCTTTAAACACTAAATGCAAGAAGGCAGTGTGTGCATGGAGTCCCTTCCTCCTAGCTTGACAACCAAAAATGTCTTCAGACACTGCAATTTTTCTTAGCAAAATGGCCACCAGTAGAGAATTACTGCTCTAAGCAAAAATCTCACTGAGACTGTGACCCTGGTTCTACCTCTAATGGGGTGACCTTGGGCAAGTCACCCCACCTCTTAGGGCTCTATGTGTTCATCATAAGTGTGAGTTAGATTTTAAGCCAGGTTGGAAACCATATACTATAGTGAACCAACTCTGTCTTCATGAAAAATAAACTTCCACTGGATTTCAGATGCACAGTGTCTCAAAAATATCTTAGTAAAAACATAACATTAGTTTTTCTTCTGGGAGTGAACAAAATGCCCCCACCAATTATAGCACTGATTTTCTCAATGTAGGCCAAAATTTTGAGCAGGCAAAATTTGCTAATAGGCATTTCCAGAGTCTGAAAAATCATCTGCAATTTCCTTGTTTGCAAAGGACAATTGAGGACTTGTAACCTCAGCTGTCCATATGTGGTTTCTTGCGATTCTTACTGGGTAATTTGGTCCAACAAAGTTTAGCTTTCAGCTGACAGTATTGAATTATGGCAGGTGCTGCTGGGGGTTCTTTTGCTACATCATGTCTATTTCTTTGCCCAATTAGAGCTCTAGGTAATGATTATATATTTTCCCTTATCCACCCTGAAATTTGTGGCTGAGAGGTGTTCATCATCAAAAGGATGGTACTCATTTGAATGAATTGAGACTGAGATGGGCTTGTGTCTCCCTCCAAGCAGTAAGGAGCTGGGGCCGCAGGCTGGCTCTCGTCCTCCGAGGTCTGGGCCTTGCTCAGCGCGCCTGCAGGCTCTGCTCTTTCTCCAGATGTTGAGGAAGCAGGTCAGCACACAGGTTCACCGTGGGTTCTGAAGGTGGATTTGCAAAACCATGGCTCCAACAGGAAGTCAAATCACCTTATCATATATTTGTGTATATGTTGTAAGATGGTGGGCGGTTAGTTCGTATGTGTATGTGTGTGTGTGTGTGTTCTCTATTTGGATGACCTATATGCAGGGTTTCTACTTTATGAAATCTATGGATGCTTTTTATTAAATGAAAAAGAGAAATCAATTTTCTATATTTAATCCCTGCATTTGAGCTTCTCCCAGCTTGGCCACTGCCAGATACTTTTAAGGAAAGCAGAGTCAGCTGAATGTGTCTGCCCTTTTTGGCTTTTCCTGAATTCTAGATGGCCAGGGATTTCCTTCCTGGCTGTAGTTGGTGGTCAAGGCTTGATGCTAAGTGGTGGATTGATTTTTGGCATTGATTACTTTTGATTAAGCAGCATATATACAGAGTGGTCCCAAGAGGACTGAATCTGGTGACTTTGACGGGGGTAACCTTGAGATGACTTTCATTATTCCAACAACTAAGCTCTGCAGAGATGGCAGTGATGCGGTCCAACAGGAGGAAGACCCAATATGATTTGAGCATCTGGAACCCTGAAGAGTTCTGTCAGTCAGAGCTTTTCTACCTGGAAAAGTGGTTGCATAAGAAAACCGAGTACATTATACCCCAAGGCAGGTCATCAGCATACCTGAGAAGCCACTAGGTCTACTTGTTGGAGGCTCTAAAATTTTTTATTGGCTAGAGGAATTTCAAAGAAATGATTACTTCCTTTATTCTTTCATTCAACAAATACTTGAACATTCATGGAGCTTAACACTAGGCAAAGACGAAGGTCAGTAGGACACAGGGCCTTCTGTGGAGTGGTTCGTGAATTTGTATGGATCAGGCTGTCATGGATAGTTCTAAATGGATTACATACACGTGACAAAATAAAATGCATCCTGTGACAGAAGGATGAGCACATACGTAGAATAACAGAAAAAAAAGTACAATTGATTATGATTATGAAAGGAGCTGTATTTAGTATCTTAATTTAAATTCTTCAACCACAAGTAACAGAACACAGTTTGCAATTAAAAGTGACTTAAACTGGTGCTGGGCATCTTGTTAACTTGCAGATTCTGATTCAGCATTTCTGGGGTATTGCCCAAGATTCTGCTGTTTTAACACATTCTGGATTTTGTTGATATGGTTGGTCCACTGGCCACCCTTTGAGCTGAAAGAACTTTCAAAACAAGATTTTCTATTATCTCATATAACAAAAGTTTGAAGGTAGTTAGGTGATGACAGGGCTGATTCAAAAGCTCAAACAACATCAGGGTGGACTCAGGCACTTTCCAACCTATTCTCAGCCTTCTGACTTTGTCTTCAGGCTTCTCCCTCAAGGTCTCAAAGTGGCTGCTGGGATTCCAGGCATCACACACAGGCATGAAAAAGTGCATGAGAAGTAGAAGACAAATGTATTCCTCTTTTTATTCTTTTCATACAAAGAAAGGCTTTTACTCAAACAATTCTTGGCAACAAGCATCCAGTTAGTTTCCATTGACTGAAATAATGTCTGATGTCATTCTTCACTGCAAAGCCTTCTGGGAAAGCAAATATTCAGCCTCTACAGTGAGATGTAGGCTCTGTTAGAAGGACGGTGGAAAGGAGAATGATCATTTTGTTGGATAGCCAACCACATTCGTCAGTGGGGTTAGAGTTCTTTAGGCCAAGGGAATCTTGCAGGGCTAGGAACTCCCTGCTGAGTTGGCACGGGGCAGGGAAATCAGAAACCATCTTGTCAAGGGTCACTCAGATGATGTCAGAGCTATCTTCCTCTCCAGCTGCACACCTCACCCCCTTCCATGGTCTGGATTCAGAACCTAACATTTCTCACCTAGAGGATTCAATAGGGTCTTAAATGATCTCACTACACCATGCCTCCATTTATGCCTCTCATCCGCTCTGCATAGAGAGTCAGAGACTTCTAGCCTGCAAATGTGACTGTGATATACCCTGTTCAAAAATTTTTAAAGGTTCCCCATATCATTCATGATAGATATTAATATTAAAATGTTAACTCCATAGTATCATACAGTCTTCAAATCTCATTATAATTTCCTCTCTACCACTTATCCTGTCTTTCCTCCCAACACTCCCCATTAAAAATCCATGTCTTCAGGGAGTTCCCTGGTGTCCTAATGGTTAGGATTCTGGGCTTTTACTGCCATGGCCTGGGCTCAATCCCTGGTCAGGGAACTGAGATCCCACAAGCTGTACAGGGTGGCCAAAAAAAAAAAAAAAAAAAGTCAACATCTTCGATGTTAAAGAGAATACTAATTTTGCTAGAACCAACTCTGGGTATAAAATCATCTACTTAAGAATTTCTCTCAATATCTCTCCAGATCATGAAAAGTGATTACTGGGATTCCTCTGATTTGGAACATTGGCATTTTTCTGATCTACTCTGTATGCTAGATGCTTAATTATCAAGGTCATCTTCAAATGTGCCAGGAGGCTTTAAGGTCAGGACTCCAGGGCCTTTTCACTCCCCAAGGGAGTCGAAGTCATTTGGAGTGCATGGAGTATGCATGTGTGCTCAGGTGTGTCTTTGGACTGTATCCTGCCAGGTTCCTCTGACCATGGGATTCTCCAGCAAGAACACTGGAGTGGGTTGCCATTTCCTCCTCCAGGGAGGATGTTTCCAACTCAGTCATCAAACCCACGTCTCCTGCATTGCAGGCAGATCCTTGACCTGCTGAGCCATCTTGAAAGCCTTGGAGCCAATATTCTTCTTTAACGCTCCCCTTAATACGTTCTCCTTTTCATGAGTAAGTGCTACCCGAGACTGGAGGACTTTCCTGCTTACTGACTTCTCACTAGGCATGGTTTTTCATTATTGATGTCTCTGTCTATCCTCTGATCACTCTTTTTATTCCGTCAGGTGTGGGTCATAGACTGCTTCCTCCCCTTCCTGCCCCTCACTGCCCTCCCCACTGCATCAAACCCAGTATGGAGCCGGTTACCTCTTTGGTGCCTAGAAAACCCTCTTTTCGTTTTCTTTTTCTTTTTTATCCCTCAAGCTCAAAATATAATTTAAAAACATACAATGGGAATTATTCTGTTTTCCTGTACATATACATTTTACTGAATTTTGTATGTGTGTGTGTGTGTGTGTGATTTTATCCTGTTAAAATAATAAACAAACACATACCATGGTCATACTTTATCAACAGTGAAACAATGTACTTACTAGACAGAACAAGGGAGATCAGTTCTGAGTGTTCATTGGAAGGACTGATGTTGAAGCTGAAACTCCAATATTTTGGCCACCTGATGCAAAGAGCTGACTCATTGGAAAAGACCCTGATGCTGGGGAAGATTGGAGGCGGGAGAAGAAGGAGACAACAGAGGATGAGATGGTTGGATGGCATCACTGATTCAATGGACATGACTTTGGGTGAACTCTGGAAGTTGGTGATGGACAGGGAGGCCTGGATGCTGCAGTCCATGGGGTCGCAAGGAGTCTGACACGATTGAGAGACTGAATTGAACTGAGACAGAACAAAGTTTACATAAAGAAAATAATACTGTAATTTAATAGTCATAAAACTTTTCTTTAGTAAGCTAATTTCCTAATAAAAGAAGTGAAGAGCTTTAATTTACCTTTTTTACTAATCCCTGCCTTGTTTGCATGGACACCTCTTATCTGTTTGATGCCAGGGACTTAAACATCTGACACACGGCTCCAGCCTTGAGATGATCATATGTGTGCTCTCCATGACCATGCTGGTTTGATGATGGCCACCTTGAAAGAGTTTCCATGAAATACTGACAATGGGGTTGGGGGGGAGGCGGAAATAGCCTTAGGTCTTCCAGTGAGTTAGGAAAGACAATCTGGGGAGGGTGTTGGTGACAGAAACATATAAGCAAGGAGAACCTGGCTACAGAGATGGCGACCCTGGGCAGGACCTCACCGAGGGGCACCAGCGGGTGGGGAATTTGACAGAACTAGGAGCAGCTAAGTGTGACCGAACCAGAAGAAGGGGGTGAGACTAATGACATAGGCAGCAGAAATGATAATGAACTTGGAGGCTGTACAGGGAAGTCAAGATTTTTATCCCGAACCACCGAAGAATTCTGAGCACATATGTCACATTTGCAGGTTCGAGGGTCGTTCCAGCTGCCGTGCCAAGAAGAGAGGAATCGGGGAGTGAGCCTTTCAGCAGGAAGGTCAGGGTTCAGGCGAGAAATGACCGTGTTCCAAAATCAAGGCAGCAGTGGAGGGGGCCTGCTGGTGTGGTGGGGGCCGTCAGAGAGACATAAGGAGGTACGTTTGGTTCAATCAGGTGATTCATACGCGAGAGAAGAGTGTGCCTTTCAGGTTCTTTCATTTTGGAAAGATCTCCCTCGCTGGAATTGCTGCGCGGCTTCTCGGGTACAAAGGTGAGGGCCAGGCATTCCCAGCAGCCTGCAGCTGAAACTCGGGCTTGACTGCTGGTCAAGCTCCCTAGCAAATGCCTCTCCTCGTTCGACTCTTAAGGAATTGAATACCATCGCTCGCAGAAGCAGAACATTGGCCACGTGTGAATATTGCACTTTTCCTCCTGGGTATGATCTCTATTTTTATTGAACAACTGTCAGTAGACCATGCAGCATTGCCAACAACATACTGAAAATAGAAGGAAGGCAATTACCTCAGCAAAGATTAACGCAGAAAGTAAAATTGCACTTATGTAACGCTCATCTTCCAGGCACGGAGACCGGCCCGCCTCTGGCTTCTCCGTGTCTGTCTCCGCATCGTAACCGCACGGCACCACCCCTGACCACACCAGAGGACCAACCGTCTCCGCCGTTCCCTCTTCCTGTGTCCGCTAAGCCTTTTCTCAGAGCGGACGGCAGAATGCCGGGTGCTCCTGGGGATGGTCCCCTGAAGACGCCGCCGGCAGAGGAGAGAGAACAGTAGCTGACAGCATTTCAGCACTCTTCTGCTGCGTGGCGATCACCCCCCAGTGAACCTCAGGAAAATACTCGTGTTCTGGAGAAGGTCAGGTCGGAGAGGAACCTTGCAGATGACTTAGGCCAATCCTCTCAAGGTTCAGAGGAAAACACTGAAGCCTCGGGGATTAAGTGACTTGACGGTGACTTCCTGTGTCGCTTAAGTTTAGAAGAGAGGCCTGAAACCCGAGCTGCGCTCCAACGAGGGCATTGCCCCTACGCCCTTGGCTTCTTGCAAAGAAACAGCAGGGACGATAGGAAAAGCTTCCTTGTCAAATCCTCAACACCCCCCAGTGGGTGGAGGAGACTTGAATACAAAAGAAGAAAATCAACCCCATAATTAGATACAGCACTGACTCCAGACCAACCAGCGGAAATATTGTGTTGGCTTCCACACAAACTACAGAAGGAAGAAAACAAAGCCTGCATCAGCATCTTGAGACCCACGTGTAGGTCTGACGGAATGATACCATTTTCCTCAAACCCAAATATGACAAAAATAGCCCTTATGGGATTCAAGAGAAACAAGAACAACTAATTCCTGAGGATGGCTACTTGTCAGTGTCACCCTGCTTTTCCCCCTAAATCTCTGACATTGCAGACTGAGCTGGCTCGTGGCATCTATTGAATTGTAGTCATATTATAAAAATATTAACTTGACTTCCCTGGTGGTCCAGCAGCTAAGACTCTGTGCTCTCAATGCAGGGGGCCTGGGTTTGATCTTGGGTTAGGGAACTAGATCTCAAATAATGCAACTAAAAATCCTGTGCACTGCAACTCAGACTTGGCACAGACAAATAAATAAATAAAATACTAAAGAAATATTAACCTCACCGTTGGAAGTCTGACCACATCCTGTCAGGCCAAACCTTATATCAGAAAATTAACAAGGGGCCATGGAGGATAATGGAAATCTTGGGAAGAAATGTGGTACCTGAGACACAATGGTGATTCTATCCTATGCACCCAGGTCTCTATTATTTCTCTGAGAGAGAGGCTATTTGCCGAATACATCGATGTCATATACACTGTTCAATTAACTCCTACAGGCACCCGATGAGATGACCGTTAGAACAGTGTTGCTCCTTATAAGTAGAAAAGGCTTCCCTGGTGGCTCAGCTGGTAAAGAATCCGCCTGCAATGCAGGAGACCTAGGTTCGATCCCTGGGTGGGGAAGAGGCCCTGGAGAAGGGAAAGGCTACCCACTCCAGTATTCTGGCCTGGAGAATTCCATGGACTGTGTAGTCCACGGGGTCACAAAGAGGACATGACTGTGCGACTTTCACTTCACTTCACTTCACTTCATAAGTAGAAAAACTGAGTCAGAAAGGTTTTGAACCTTCTCAGGTTTGGACCTTCTCAAAGTTTGTGTGTATGCATGCTCAACTGCCCAGTTGTGTCCAGTTCTCTGTGACCTGATGGACTATTGCCTGCCAGGCTCCTCTGTTCATGGGATTCTCCAGCTAGGAATACTGGAATAGGTTACCCTTTCCTCCTCCACGGGATCTTCCCAACCCAGGGATCAAACCCATGTCTCCTGTGTTGACAAATTTTTTACCACAAATTCTTTACCACTGAGCCAGCTGGGAAGCCCTCTTCTCAAACTTAGACCCACTTAAAAAATATTTTGCAATAGTTTCACCTTTCTACAAGAGTTGCCAGTTTAGTACAGAGTATTCTCATAGACCTTTTACCAGCTTCCCCTAATCTTGGCATTTAGCATCACCAGGTAGTCCTAACTTTGACAGGTTTCTTGAGATGTGATTCCATATACCATACACCATACCATATACCATATAATTCACCTCTTTAAAGTGTACTTTCAGTGGTGTATTAGCACATACGGGCAACCAGAGCTTCCCTGGTGGCCCAGACAGTAAAGAATCCGCCTGCAATGCAGGAGACCTGGGTTCGATCACTGGGTTGGGAAGATCCCCCGAAGGAGGGCATAGCAACCCACTCCTGTATTCTTGCTTGGAGAATACCCATGGACAGAGGAGCCTATGGGCTATATAGTCCACGGGGTCACAAAGAGTAGGACATGACTGAGCGACTAAGCATAGCACACACATGGGCAACCAACACTCTAGTTAACTAGGACATTTTCAGGACCTCAAATAGAAACCCCATACTCTTTACCCACCACTTTCTCTTCCCCTCCTCCATCCTAAAGAATCCGCCTGCAATGCGGGAGACCTGGGTTCGATCCCTGGGTTGGGAAGATCCCCTAGAGAAGGGAAAAGCTACCCACTCCAGTATTCTGGCCTGGAGAATTCCATGGACTATATAGTCCGTGGGGTCACAAAGAGCTGGACACGACTGAGCGACTTTCACTTTTTCCCATCCTGACCTTAAGAAACCATCTATTTTATGTCTCCATAGTTCTCCTGGACATTGCGTATGAATGTGATCGTATAATATGCCATCTTCTGTGACTGGATCCTTTCACTTACCATAAGGTTTCCAAGGTCCCTGCCTGTTGTAGCATGTACTACTGCTTCATCTCTTTTAATGGCCAAATAATATTTCAATGCATGGATATAATATATTTGCTATATTTTTCACTTGATGTATATTTGGGTTGCTTCCACCTTTTGGCTTTTATGAATCATGTGGACCTATTCTAGATAGACAGAATCCAAATGTCCACTATATTGCTAGCAAAGCTGATTGGAGCACATGATTTTAGATTTGTAAGGACCTAGAGGGTGTCCTCATCCATCACTCTTGAATTAAACTGACTGATCCATCCAGTTGCTAATTAAAGACCTTCCCTGGGGGGGCAAGACCTCAAACATGGCAGGAGGCAGGACAAATATGCACGGCCTATGGACTTGCCATCACCAAAAGAGAGGAGGTAAAGGGTAATGATCAGTTTCTTCCTTTAAATTCATCAGTCAGGTCATTTGACCCTCTCCTTTAGGGACTTATTGTCCCAGAATTAGTCTTGAGGTAGAGATGAGAGCTCAGTTTCTCTGGAAAGTTTTATTAGAGGTCTGGGAAAGCAAAACAAGGAAGCCAGTAAAAGCTTTCCTTTAGAGTGAGTTAGTGCTGTCAGTAATTGGGGCACAGTGATGTTGAGGGCCTCTGGAGGATGGTGTGGGACAGGCCTTAGCGTCACATCAGCAGAGGAGCCATGTAGACTGTCTACCCATCACCCAGCAGGAGTCACTGGGGGAGGGGCAGTTGGGCCCCAGCACTCCCAGGCTGCCCCCCACGGACCAGGGGGGCACATAGCAGCAGGTGCTTGCAGTTGGGAGATGTGGGGTTGAGGATGCGGATGCCACCGGAAGTGGTGGAGGGCCAATGATGACCAGGGTCTGAGAATCTTCTGACATCCCCTCATGGAAAAGCAGGGGCAGGAAGGGGAGGGCTTCCGTCCTGATGATGAGCCTTTCCACGGAGACACTGATTAGTGACTATGGGAGGCAGGATCTCAGACCTGCGTCAACTGGTCTGTAGAATGAGGACTCATCCTGTGGTCGCTACCCCCTTGATGATTAGGGCTGAAATCATATATGAAGCAATATTTCAGTCCAATATTCCTACCTTCTTTCAGTCTACTGCAGATGTTTCTGCCTATAGACAAATAGGTTGATAGATGATTGTGGGATGGTAGAGAGAGCATATGTTTCAGAGATCAATGCTCCTGGGTTCAGATCTTGACCCCAATACATAGCATCTGTGTGTAAACCGAGCAAACAATTTAATCTCTGAGCATGAGAGACCTCAGTATGACGTTGCCCCCCACCCCCACGCCAAAGCCGGGTAACAAATTATATCAGACATCTGATGACACTTAGCCCCATGGCTGGTTTATAAAGTAAGTTCAACACATGGTCATTTTTCTAATTTCTTCCTGGGAGCCAGGAAGAAATACAACAAAGAAATACATTGTCACTCAACAAATATTTATTAAATCCCTACGTATGTGCAGAATTCTATTTTCATCACTGTGGAAAATGGCGAAGAATCCAAACCTCTGCCCTCATGAAGCCACCATTCTAATAAATCACAGACACTCGGATCCCATTTCTATATGTCAGGTCCTATCTTTATTGCCTACAAAAATAGGGTTTCAATTTATTTTACTCACCAGGCTTTTAACGTCTCAAAACAGAAGCTTCATATCAAAGTATCCCCAACTGTTCGCTCTCCAACTTTAATCAAGTGTGTTTTGGGAAGCATTTCTCAGATCTCTCTTTGATGTTGCATTGGTTGGAATCCTTTTTGGTCCCAAGTGACAGAAACCAAATTTGAGCTCGTTGAAACCAAGAGGCAGGCACACTTACTGAAGACAGGATGAATAAAAGGCTGTGGCTGGACCTCCGAACAGCTGGAACCAGGAACTCAATTGCTCTTCCTCTCAAACCTGCCCCTGGGCGGCAGCTTCATGTCACGCAGAAGTGTGACTTTCTCCACGTGGCAGACAGCATTCCCACCCATGGCTTCTAGATTCACTAACCCAATCCTCGAAGTTTTCCTGTCCAACATTATGATAATTCCAGCTTGGAACAGGGATTCCCTACTGGGTCACTGAGCTTTGCAGTCACATGACATTTCCCATGGTAATTACATGGCGGGGGGGGGGGGGGGGGGGCGGGAACTAAGAGGCCACGTCACGCACACGTGGATCTCATTGTAAAGTATGATACAAATGAACTGATTTACAAAACAGAAGCAGATATACAGATGTTGAAAACTTATGGTTACCTAAGAGAAAAGGGGAAAGATGGGGGTGGGAAGGATAAATCGGGAGCTTGGGATAATCAAACACACACTACTATACATAAGATATTGAATGGATAAACAATATGGGCCTACTGTATTGCACAGTGAACTCTGCCCAACCTTCTGGGATAATATATATATATATGAGAAAAGATTCAGAAAAAGAATAGATGCATATATAACTGAATCACTTCATTGCACACCTGATACCCAACACTAGTTGGGTCTGTTGTATTGATCATAAATCACTAGTTGCAGTAAATCAGCTACACTCCAAGACAATTTTTTTTAAAAAGAGGGCACTCCTAGAACTCCATAGGTGCCCACACTACCTGTCAAGACATAGAATCCCCAGGAGGCTGGTTCTTACATCACAGTCACCTCCCTGGCAGGAAGTACGTATAAACAGCAACTCTGAAAGCTGGAGAGATGAACAAACAACAAAGCTAGAAGAAGCCACAACTTACTCAGTCCACACAAGACATCCATCAACAGGAGTGAGCCAACAGTCCATTACCGCCTGTAAGTTTTTCTAGTATGGTCAAAACAAACCCATTAAAAAGGGATTACTCACTATTTATGTGTCAGGGACGTAATAATAACGTCTTTATTACACATATTAGTGTTCTTGAGTGCTTCCAAAGTGTTGTGGAACTTGAAAATATTTTCCAGTTTCAGAGAATTAATTAGCCCCTCTGTGGATCAACTCATGAGCAGTACTGCCATGCTGGAGATAGAATGATTGAGTCAGAAAGGGAAGCAATACTGAATTATTCATCTTTGTAATAAGTGTACATCAAGCATCCACACCATGTGTGGCTCTGGGCTGAGGGCTGTGAGCACATAGATGCATTGAAATAAAGTCCTTACTCTCAATGAACTTGCAGCCTAGTTGGTGGGTGGGGGCGCGTGGGGGGTGGGGTGGGTAGTGAATTCGTCAATAGCTGGCTCTAAGCAAAACAAAAGGCCCAGATAAGAAGGATAAACATTGAGATGCTAGAGGAGGCTATGAAATAGTATGTAAGATAGGTCTGGGAAGAAAGTTAAATTGCAGAGGCTTATGAAAACCATGATCAGGAATTTGGTCTTTTACTATATGGAGCCATTATTAATGATTATGTATATATAATTACATATATATTTGTTGTTTTTCAGTCACCAAGTCATGTCTGACTCTTTGCAACCCTGTGGACCGCAGCACTTCAGACTTCCCTGTCCTTCACTACCTCCCAGAGCTGGCTCAAACTCATGTCCATCGAGTCGGTGATGCCATCCAACCATCTCATCCTCTGTCGTCCCCTTCTCCTCCCGCCTTCAGTCTTTCCCAGCATTAAGGTCTTTTCCAATGAGTCAGCTCTTTGCATCAGGTGGCCAAATTATCAGTTGTAGCCTCAGTCCTTCCAATAAGTATTCAGGACTGATTTCCTTTAGGATTGACTGGCTTGATCTCCTTGCTATCTAAGGGACTCTCAAGTGTGTGTGTGTGTGTGTGTGTGTGTGTGTGTGTGTGTATAATTACTTTGAATTCATTTAAATGGATAATCTTAAAATTATTTTTTTGGTGCAAAACAATAAACTCATTTCTGCCACCCATCAATCCCTACCTTTGGCAAGCACCAATCTCTTCTCCGTATCTATGAGTCTTGTTTGGCTTTGTGGATTCCACAAGCATGGAACTCATACAGTGTCTGTCCTTCACTTATTTCACTTAGCATAATCCTCTCGAGATACTCCATGTTGTCACAAAGGCAGGATTTTTCTTTTTCATGGCTGAGTACTATTCCATTACACAAATATACTCTACATTTACTTTATCCTTCTATCTGTTGATTAACACAGGTTGTTTCCGTATCTTGGCTATTGCAAATAATGTTGCAATGAACATGGGGGTATAAATATCTTTCCAAGAGAGTGATTTTTGTTTCCTTCAAATAAACACCTAGAAGTGGGACTTCTGGGTCATATGGGAGTTCCCTTTTGAATTTTTTTGAGAAACCTCCATACTGTTTTCCATAGTGGCTGCATCAGTTTACATTCCTAGCTTGTCCTCCAGTTCTTAATGAAAAATCTCCATACATGGAAGGAAATTCGATCCACTTGCCCGAATTATTCAAATGATTATCTTTTTAAATAGTTTGCCTGGTGAGTTTCGGATCAAAATGTATAATATTGTGTGAAGACAGGATTGTTTGTAGAATGGGCAATATTTAGTTTAGATTTCCCACATTCACAGAAGATCTGATTTCTATTGACGTTCCTTTTTTTGTGAATCAGACTGCCACAAAATGAGGAAATCTGTGAGAAGCTGTGGCGAGGTACACACGGAGCGGTGAACATGGAAGGAGCGTGAGGACCCCGCCCTCAGCTCCTGGTGACGGCTGAGAGCCTGCAGCCTTCCAGGCAGGGGGAGCCGTCCCGGAGGCAGAGAAAGTGTCCCTTCCGAGTGCAGGGGCCCTGAGTTCACCCAGTGCAGGCCAGGACTCAGCCTTCCTCCCTCAGCCTTGTCCAGATTTCAGATTCAGCACGAGGAAGGATTGTTATTTTAAGCCAAGAAGTTCTAGAGTGGTTCATCATCAAGAGCAGTTAACCGGCACACCTTCCACAAAGAATTCGTGACAGTAACATCTTTTCGCCTTGATTCCTTTCATTCCTTAGACACCAGAGTTTTAGACACCGCAGCTCTTCAGATTTCAGAAATTCAACTCGAGGGCTCAGAGAAATGCATTTCTCTTTCTTGTTGAGAGTTTCAAAAGGAGACAATCAAAATTCAAAGAATTTCCTTTACATGCAAAATTACTGAAATATATTCATTTTAAAACAATTGACCCCTATTTAAAAACCCATAAGGACCACCGCTGTACATGTGAAGGTCCCAGAAACTCATGGCCCTTCAGTGCCAAGCTTTCCACCCTAATTCACTAATCAAAAGTTACAAATATAACTTCTCTCTCCTCTTCCTTTTCTGTGTTGGCTCTTAAGACAAGGCGGGAACAGCAACCCGTCAGCGCTTCATGTTAAAAACGCAGCACATTTTGCTGAGCTGGACTTGACTCCTGGTTGCCACAAAACAAATCAGAGTTTATATGGAAGGTGACAAACTCCACGCCCTGTCATTCATCCTTTTTATAGCCTGGGTGACACCAACAGTCGGCAAGTCTTGTTGATTATGTGAATCATCTAGAGCAGAAAGCATCCTGGTCTAGAGATTTCCTGTGTCGATAGTTAGAAATTGTTTGTTTTAATTAAGAGAAACTAATTCCACTGCTTTTGGTTACTACATAAATTTTTAAAAAGAAACCCATAATCCCAGTATTAAGAGGGATAAACAATGCTTATCGTTTAAACTGCATATTTATTGTCTAGGGTGCATATTACTCTACACAGGAGTCTAAATGCATATATATATGCAACAAAACATGTATTAAACTCATCTTTAACAGTTAATAATGGCCAAAAGGAAAACATATTGAGATTTTACTATGCCTTAGGCATTGCACTGTTTTTCATAAATGCTATTTAACTTAAAGCACAAAAACACTATGAGGTAAATAACATCAATCCAATCATACAACCAAGCTGGCAAGTAAAAATGTCTGACTCCAAACCGAGATCTGTCTGTTTCATATTTTAATTTTCACTATTTTCTCATCTTCTGCATCTGATTTTTTCAACTAAAATTGTACTATAACCATCATTCCTGACCATATTCATCTATATATCCACTTACAACAACAGTTTAATGTCTGACTAATATTGAAATAGTTTTTCAAACTATTTCACCATTTCTTTCTTGTGAGATACGAGTTTGGTTTTGATTTTCTACTAGTAAAAGCATCACAGCAATAAACATCCTTGTAGATAAATCTTGTACATCCTCAATTATTTCCTGAGGATAAATTTCTAGAAATAGAGTCATCAGGACAACAACATGCAAATACTTTATGTTTTCAATAGTAATGTCAAATTTCCCTTCAGAAAAAAAACTATACCAAGTTACACACCTGCCATCCATATTTACCTGTGACTTAATCTAAACAACAAAACAAAATAAATAAACAAAACTTCAAACTACAACTTTCCAATCACAGTATCATCTTAGAAAATATCTTAGGAGTCATCCCCCCACCCCCAATCTCCTACACATTTCTGGACCTTTTTCATAGTGCAGCCCTGATCTGGGGTATCTGTCCTATAGTTGATAGAAACTGAGGACAGAAGATAAAGGATTATTTAATAGATCCCTGAGCCACAAGGCACAAACTCTGTCAGCAATGAAATACTGCTCAAACAGTTTGAAAATGCATCCAGAATAAGACAGCCACACTGGAAAGGAGAATGTTGGCAGGCTTCCAACAGACTTGACATGGGTCATGAAATGATAAAAATGGTCTGGTCCTTCTCACCTGGAATGGGTTTGCTCCAGGTGTTAGCGCTGCATATGTACTTTTCACCCTGCTCAGCTGTGCAACAGTTTGGTTGTCTTTGCCTTTGGGAATTCTGCAGACAGAGGTGGGGTGGTCAGTGAGAGATTGTTTAGAAACAAGAATGAAGAACACAGTTTTATGTTTCTAGCTCAAAGAGGTGTGAGTGTAACTGTCTGTGTCTTCTGTTCCACCCAAACTCTTACAGATTTCATCACTGAGTCCTTGTGATTCTAGAGACACTGGGATTTGGCTGCTTGAAGGAGAAATCGACCTTCCACTGGTTAAGCTTTCCTTGAGAACCCTACTGCTTAGATACAACACATTGCTGGATGTTGCAGTGGAGAAAAAAAATTAACAATACTCACAGGTGAGTGAAGCAATAGAAATCTATAAACAAATCTATAAATATGTAAATCCTGCAAGTGACTGGCAAATACAATTGTGACAGCAAAGAGAAGGGAAGATTAATTCTGCCTGGGGTGAGAGAGAGGATGGACTGTATCTGTAGATGGTGGTATCTGTAGACCCTGGGGAGGCTAGGTCCTCTGGCCCAATTTTTTATTTTTTCCTTTTGGTATAGATCTGATAAATAATTTACATCATGAAACAATACCATTATGAAAACCAGCAATTTGCTTTAATCTTACACACACTTTCTTAAGGGACTTAAAGACTCCATTTCGGCTGCACATACATGCACAGTCCTCCCCGGGAGAGGAGGGAAAAAATTAATTTTCTAACACCTTCTGCTTTGGGAAACTGATTGGACTGGCTGGGGGGGCGGGGGGGAGAGGGCTCTGAGTCCAAAACTTTGGGCTTCAGGAGCTGCAGGGGGCTTTTCCAGGGTCTGATCTTGGAGTCTTGGGACGGGGGCGGGGGTGGTATCCCACTTAAACATGCTCCAGCAAAATAGCCGAGCGCGATACTGGGCACCCAGTGGGCCATCGTCTGTCGAAAGGATTTCAAGCATCCTCCTTTCTTCAAATTTAGAGGTTTATTCACCCATATCCCCATGTTGTGCTGCTCCGGCCAGCTAAATTCGGTTCTGATCTCGAGAGTTAGAAAAAAACAGAGGAGAAAGGATCGGGCCGTAGCATGCTGAGAGTGGAGCTATGCCAGGAGGTGTGAGCGAGGGGGGCGAGGGCGGCGCGCCGAGCGAGCGCTCGCGCCCCAGCTCCGCGGCTCCTGCGGCGATCGCTCAGCCCCCGCCCCCTCGCTCCCTCGCGGACCCCCGCCCGGGAGGCGGGAGGGCAGCGCCCGCGCCGCCGAGGCTGGGCTCGGGCTGTCGCGCTCGTCCCCTGCCGCTCCTGCCGTCCCCAGCCGCCGCCTCCTCCTCCTCCCTCCTCCCCGGCCAGGCTTTGGAGGCGATTCTCCTCTAGCGACCGAGCCGATCGCTTCTGGGCGGGCGGCGCTTTGTCTGCTCCCTCCAGCAAGGCTCCGGGCCCGGCGCCGGGTCTGCAGCGGCCGCCGCTGCAGCGGGAGCCCGGCGGCGCCCCCTCGCGCCCCCGGGGGCCGCGCCCTCTCCCCGCCGAGGCGCCGGGGGACGGCGGCCCAGCCACTCACCGCCCGCGTCCCGCGCACCAACGCCGCCGCCGCCGCCGCCACCGAGGGAGAACCGGCCCACCCGGCCGGCCCGGTCCGAGGCAGGCAGCCCTGCGGGCAGTCGGGCGGGGACGGCGGCTGCTGCGGGTCTGGCAGCGCGCACGCCGCCCCGCAGACGCACCCAACGCCTCCTCCGTGCGCTGCGAGGATGGAGCAGCCGCCCCGGCCGCGGACTGGCGCAAGGTAAGGTGCAGCCGCCTGTTGCTTTTCGCCCAGCGCCGCGTTGGCCCCTCTGCCCGGGTGCCTAGGCCGTCCCTCCCCGGAACCCGTAGAGAAGAACCATCACCCCATTTCTGAGCCGTGTCCAACCCCCAGGCTCCCTGGCGCAGATCCTTGGAGGGACCCCCTCCTGGCGAGTGGCGGGAGAGGTGGTGCTGGGTGGGGGGCGGGGGGGGGTGGTTGTCGACCCTCTTTGCTCGCGTGCCGCTGGCTGCAGTGCCACAGTCTGCAAACTTTTGTGCCCCCTCACTGCGCGGCGCTCAGCCAGTGCGTGCAAGTTGCACGTCTAGTTCTCGCTTGCGCCCTTCCCCCCATCCTCCCCCCCCCGCCCCCCTCCCCGCCTCGCCGGAGGCATCTGTCTGTTTCTCTGTGTTCTTGCCAGTCGACTTTTCGCTCCCTGCGGAGGGGCGAGGGTCTGGGACCCAGCGGTGCTCATCCTGCCTGTAGGGGTTGAGTAGCAGCCTAGAGGGTGAACTAGAACTGGTGGGACGCGGGGGGGAGGCTGCCCCCCTCCCCCCCGCCCCGGGGCTCCGTCCGGCGCGGCGGGAGTCGGTCGGTTCTCCCGTGTGCCACCTCCAACTCGGTCATGAAACCCTCGGAGTGGTTTGCGGCTGTGCGCCGTGGGAAGGCAAGTGCAGATCCGGGTGGGTGAAGTAAGTGGTTTGGGGTGGGCAAAGGTGGCCGGCGGGGTGTTGGGGGGTGGGGTGGGAGGAAGCTGAAGGTGGAGACGGATCCGGTTGAGGGGAGACCCAAAAGCTCGGTAAGTGGACGAGGGGCCGGCTCCCCAAGCCGTCTTCTGGGAATCCGAGTGTGGAGGGCACCGACCGGGTGTGTAAATACGCCTGGGGGAGGAGGCGGGTACGCGGGGAAGCGCGACCCCAGCCGCCGAATGCCGGACCCGGGGGTGGGGGGCGTGGGAAGGCCGGCTTCTGATGCCTGGACTGGGGCTATCTCCGTCTCCGGATGGAACAGACCGTGTCCGTTGGCGTCTTGGGCGGTGGCTGAGTGGTCTGGGGGCGCTTTCCCAGCTCCAGGAGGACCCCGCGTTCCCTTCCCCAGCGCCCGCGGCTGTACCTTGCCCCTTCCGCAGCCCGGCCGGCCGGCCCACGCCCACCCTCCCAGCCCGGCGCCTAGGAGTTCGGGGTGTTTCCGCAGCCCCGGGGTGGGAAGGGGATTCCGGGATTCGGGGGAAGGCTGTGTGCTGCTTGGGGAGTGTCCCCGGCGCCTGGGCGTGGAGACCCGAGTCCCAGGCGGTGGGAGGACGGCGCAGGGGCCGCGGCTGCAGCGCCAGCCCCCTCCCCCGCCTCCCGCGCCTCCCCCCTGGGCGGAGCGAGCGACCCCGGGAGCCCCGAGCCCCCCGGCGGCTCCGGAGCGCTGATCCCGGAGGGGATGCGGCGAAAGGCGGGGCGCGGGGCGCGGGGGTGCGGGCCTCGGGGGAGGGGAGGCCTGGCTCCCAGGCCCGGGGCCCCGGGCAGAGGGGACTCAGTCCACCTCTCAGCCCCCAGGTAGACCCTCTGGGCTGTTCAGGCTTCTTGGCGGATGCGGGAAGGCCAGCCCCTTTCCTCCTTGGCACCCCAGCAGTCTGGTGGGGAAGGCCATTGGGAGGCGGGTCCCTAGAGTGCTGTGGAGAAGAAAAGGGAGCCCCCCCCTTGCCCCGCGGAGGCCGGCGGGGAACTCGCCAGGCTCCCAAAGGCCTGGCAGCTCTGGGTTTAACCCTTCCTCTCTCTGAGGAGGTGCACGCCTCTCTCAAAGTGGCGCCTTCGGCTGAGACTCCGGTCCGGGTTGCTTCCTCCCGGCTTCAGAGAAGAGGGGTTTGAACGTCGCCTGGGTCTGGAGCGCCCGAAACCCTCGGGTGGTCCCTGCGCAGCTCTCCCACGTGCAGGCGCGGAGGGGGACCCCCGTTTCGTCCCTGCGGTTCCCCTGCAGACATCTCCGGATCCGAGCTGGGAGAAAGCAGAGCTCCGCGCAGACCCCTCTGTTGGACCCCAGGCTTGGGCCAGACCCTTCTGGAAGAGACTTCGACTGGCCCGGAATCAGGGAGGGGTCCTGAGTTGGGTCATTCCCCTGCATCCAGGGTCCCCCTGCGGCCGCGCGCGCCCTGCCTCCCGAAGGCAAGCTCCAGAGCTCCAAGCAGCTGTCGGGGGTGCCCTGGGACGAGGCTGGGGTACAGCTTCTGAGCGCCAAGGCCACACCCCACAGGCCAGCTTTGGTCTCTTCCGAATTCCCTGGCTCTCGAGGTAGGATCCTAGAATTAAGTCCCTCGCTCAAGCTCACCATTGAGCTTTTGACGCCCAGGACCTGCTTCTCTCTTATGGCCTGCTTGTCTTCCGCTCACTTGCTTTGCTTGCAGAAAGAGACGGAACGTGTCCTTTGGCAACTCTTTTAAAATCATTTGTTTGGTTGCGGTGGGTCTTACGGCGGGCAGGCTTTTTCTAGCTGCGGGAGAGTGGGGCTACCCTCCCTAGGAGAGTGGGGCTACCCTCCCTAGGTGCCCGGGCTCTGGAGCCCTCAGGCTTCAGTAGCTGTGGCATGTGAAATCCTCCCGGACCAGGGAGAGAACCTGTGTCCCCTACCTTGGCAGCCAGATTGTCAACCCCTGGACCACCAGGAAAGTCCCCTTGGCAGCTGCTGAAGGAGGACTTAAGATCCGCACCAAGGTGCTTGTGCAGGTTGCTGGGGAGATCTCCTGAGGGGCCAGGTAGCAGGGACGATCGTCCACACTGGCCTTTACTCTGTGCCAGTCTCTGATGGTTTCCTGAGCACAACCCTGCTCACAACCCAGGAGGAGAGTTATTTTGAAAACTAAGCCGTGGAGGAAGTAATCGGTTTGCTCGTTGTTGCCCAGCCAGTAAGTGGCGGGACGGGTTAGTCTTGGATGGAGGACGGCTCGTCTGTCCCTGCTTTGAAGCCCACTTGCTCCCACAGACCCTTTGACCACAGGAGGTGGGGGAGGCCCTAGTCTTCTGCTCCAACCCGGGGCCGTGTTGGCAGTGCTGCGCTGGCCTGTGAGGCTTCTGGGGCTGTGACACTGATCGGTCCCTTGGGGCGCACCTCGGGAGGGTGGGATCCTGGCTCTGGAAGCAGATTTAGGCAATTGGCTGCCGGCACTGGACTTCTTTTCTGAGTCTTTTGGAGAGAGTGCATGGTAAGTCATTTCAGTCATGTGTTGACTCTGTGCGACCCCATGGACTGTTATAGCCCGCCAGGCTCCTCTGCCCATGGGATTCTCCAGGCAAGCACACTGGAGTGGGTGGCCATGCCCTCCTCCGGGGATCTTCTAGACCCAGGGATCGAACCCGTGTCTCTTATATCTCCTGCACTGGCAGGCAGGGTCTTTACCACTAGCGCCACCTGGGAAGCCCCTTTGTAAAAGTGATGAGATATGTAAGGAGGATATGAGTGTGATCAGGGTCCGCTCCAGAGACACAAATTGTAGACACTGGATTCTGCAAGAGTCTATTTCTCGTGACTGAATCCCAGAATATCAGAGCGAGGGACTTCTCAGATCTGTCCCTCCCAGCCCAGAGGTGGGAAGGAGATTCCCTGATGAAGGTCATTTTTGTGCCTTCCTAGCACCACTAGTACTAGAACCACTGTCTTCTGACCCTTGGTTGAAGTAGCCCATGTTGATGCACACAGGCATTGGGTTCACTGTGGTGGTTTTTCAGCACCTTAAAATTAATCTGTGAAAAATGGATTAGGGAAAAACTTTATTAAAAAAGTAGAGGTCTTTGCTAATTTGACATAAATGCCTCCATCTGCATAACCAGAAAAAAGCCACGATCGTAGAATGGTTAAACCACTACAAATGTATGTCTTTTGCCAAAAATTGCAGTAGACCATTTGTAAGTCTTCTGATAAAAGACTAACTGTGCAGCCTTTTCCATAATTCTAAAGAAAATTAAAGGCATGCTCAGCCATTTTAGCCTCATCCTTCTGTCCAGTGGAATGGCTCTGTCTTCCCCCACCTGCAGGTGTTTGTGAAAATAAGAGAAAATGTGGGACCTCAGAGGGAAAAATCCTTTTGCGTCCAATGAAGCGATTTGGTGTTATTTCTCCTGGATTTCTGATCATTGGTTTCTGATTTCTGATCCTAAACTTTAGGCTGCTGTCAACTTGAGGCAAAACCACATCTTTCTGCTGGACATACTTGGGACTCAGAAGCAGACATACTTGGGGCTCAGAAACGGGGAAATTATTTGCCGCGTCTCACTCACTGAGCCCCTTTAACAAAGGGTACTTTCCCTAGCAGTTTGGGCATTCCGTATGCCCCTGGGCGTTCCTGTAGGACAGAATTCTGATTCCTAAGAACATCCCCTGTCTTCTCCCCTGCAGCTACAGTATCAAGATGCTCTTCCCCTGGAGCTGAATCAACAAAAAGTAAACAGAGAGGAAATTGGGAAAGCCTGTTTCTCAGTCACACTGAGGCGGGGGAGGGAAGAGTTGCAGGCAGATGGTGGAGATTTGGTGCCTTTTGTGTCCCCTGGAACAAGCTTTTCACCCCTGTTGCTGTGACAAGCCAGGATGGAGGCCTTTAGGCAGCAAGGACACCCATGTGGGGGTGAGGTAGGGGTGGGGGGAGATGGAAGGAGGCTTGGGTGACAGAGGGCTTTGGTGTGCCCTGCGGGATGCTGTCCTTCCCGCCTCCCCTCCTGCCCACCTCCTCAAGGCTGACTGATCTTGGTTATCTCAAGGGAAGCATTCGCTTTCTAGAGAGTTCATTAGAAACGCATGTTGTTTTTACTATAAGTAGGAAAAAGTAGGTACTGATGCCCCAGTACGCAGAGAGAGCCCTGAACCTCAAATCATCCTAGAAGGGTGATCTTCTGAAGGAAGGCTTGCTGCTTTAACTGGATTCCCACAGTGTTGGAGCAGAAACCACGTGGCACTGAAATCAGGCATGACAGTCTCCCAGAGAAGGGGTCCCTCTCTTAGGAACTACGAGGAAGACTCTGTTAGCCCCTGGGCCGACATCCTGGTTTCCAGTTCCGAGCTTTTCAAGGGTGCCAGGGGCGTTCCTTGTCTCCGTGTCCCATGAGTGTGGCCCACATCCCTTCTGCCAACTCGCGCACTCACTGCCTGTGGCCCACACAGCGCTCCTCCGGGGATAATTCGTTGGGGGTATATTTATCTTAAACCATATAAACACAAGTTTGTTGACAGAATAACAATTATTATTGAGCAACATGTGCTGGGAAAAGGTTATGAAACACATAAAACCTTTTTATTCAGAACACAGTGAATAACTATTTTTATACAATACATAGTAAAAATTAAAATTCTCAGTTTTGGTGAGATAGCTAAAAATAAGAGAATCAAGAACCAGAGCATCTGAATTTGACCTGTTTTTATTAACAAGAGAATCCGAATAATAAGGATATGTGGGATTTGAAGGTTATGACAGGGGGAAGATAAGGAAAAGAAAATATAGCCAGGTAGAACCTGAGAAGCTATTTCTTCATTGACTTTATTTTAAATAAAAATATAATATCTTAATCTAGATTTGAATAATCCACAGGATTTATCTTCAGACTGTGGCTATGATGAGCTTTATTCTACAAGTGGTTGGGAACCATAATGGCAGCTCTCAGATCTGACATACTGGTATATACCTATCTGTGCTTTGTAAAAACTGATGAATTAATACATCACAACATGATGTATGAAATAGCCATTTGAGGCAAAAATGAAGTCTGCAACCTTCTCAAGACCTGACAAGTTTGGACCATATTTTCCCAAAGTGAGTAAGTTAAAAGTAAGGACTGTATAATATTTAAAAATTTTTTTTAAAATCTGAATTAAGTATTGAAAAGGGCTTCCCAGGTGGTGCCAGTGTTAAAGAACCCGCCTGCCAATACAGGAGACTTAAGAGATGCAGGTTCAATCCCTGGGTTGGGAAGATCCCCTGGAGGAGGGCATGGCAACCCACTCCAGTACTCTTGCCTGGAGAATCCCATGGACAGAGGAGCCTGACGGGCTATAGTCCATGGGGTCGCACAGACTTGGACACAACTGAAGTGACTTAGCATGCATGCATGCATGTACTGAAAAAGAACCACTCTGATAAAGACTTTTTTCTTTCGGAGGATAAATTAACAGATACTATAAAATTTATGGTTTCAATTTCTCCTACACTCTCTGAGCTGCTTTTTATGTTAATACTTGTCCAGGGACAGGTTTTGAAAAAAGGATTTGAGACAGTGTTTGAAAAAGGATTTGTGCCTTTTAGTGGAAGTAAAATGGGAACAAATATAAAAAATAAAAAAAATATAATATTGTGAGTCACTCTTAAGCATGGAGTAACACAAATTTAGTTTGGTTCCTTCTTACTTTCTTTCTTTTTTCCTGCCTTCTTTCCCTCTTCTTCTTTTCTTTAGATCATTGATAGACTTTTCAGTCTGCATGTAAGTAATCAGTCCCTTGCAGGGGGAGATGGCTGTTTCAGGACACAAACTTCCCCTGGTAGGAGGAAGGAGAAGGCACAGGCTGCTTTGTCCACAGCTAAAGCACAGAGGTCCTTAAGTCACGCTGACTTCTCCTCGAGTCTGCCCTCAATTCTGGTCTAGAAAAGCAGTGCTCGTATAGGCCTGCATACAGAGGGCTCACCCGGGTAGCAGTGACTAAGCAGGATCCTTTCTGTGGCTACACTGGGAACTGATGCTCTGCGAGGAATCCTGGCCCCAGCTTGCTGACCTTCCCTAGACATCTGGTCATGAGGGATTATCAAGCAGGAATGCTTGCCATCCTTTCTACAGATTATATTTAAGCTTGGGTTGTCAGAATTATAGCATCTCCTGCCGTGGGGTGTTTCGGAGTCATTTATTTGGGTGGGCAGTCTGTTTTCTAGTTGCTTCTCAAAAACACTTCCTATCAACATAATGAATATCCTGCTCCAATGAAAGATAGTATGCAGACCCTTGGTGTGCGAAGCACTTGCTACAAAACCTAAGAAAAAAGGATGGCTGAGGGCCCGCCGGGTCAGGAGGCCCAGGAGAGAGGTCCCGGAGAAGCAGTGGAGGTGGGGGTAGGAGAAAAAGGGGGTGGGAGGAGGCAAGCATCAGGGGAAATGGATCACCCAAAGGAAGAGGGCCCAGCCATCAGCAGAGGAAGACGAACAGATACTTGGTTTAAACTAAACCCGAAGGATAAAGAAAGGCATAAAAATAAGAGAAGATGAAGAAAGCTAATGGGAATGATAAAGGCCTGGAGAAGAGGTGCACACAGTGTCAGCGCCCCTGCATAATTCCTCAAGGTCGGGATCAACTCGGGGGCAGGCTGAGACCTCACCCAGAGGGCAGGATTTCTTCCCCACGTCCTCTGTCCTTGGCGAAGGTGGCTTCTGCAACACCGGGCCAAAGCCTCTTAATCTTACTTACGCCATGGTGCCTTTTGGTGGTCTGACAAGTTTAGGGACCCTAGAATGATGTGTTTCAGTGTACTCCTTGCAACACGTAAGATTATAACACAAATCTTATTGAGACCATTTTACATGCTACATAAACCACTGTGACCTACTAGCGTCAGTGTAACAAGATCAGACATAGACCAATAATTGGATGAGTGTGATGCCACCTTGGGTAACTGAAGGCCTGAACCACGATAGGAAAGCATCCCATTTGTATGTTTGGGTGACAGTGTCACTGGTACGCATACTCCGTCTGAAGTTTGTGGCCTGCGTTTATAATAGAATGAGATGCTAAATTGTAGCTCATTGTCGGGAAGCACATTCGTGACTGTTGCCACATTCAAGTTTGTGGATTCCTGGAATTCTGTTGATAGACACCTTGGAGAGGACTGTGGCTAGGGTGACCACAGATGATCGGGGTGCTTTCGAGAAGGAAAGGGGGCCTAGCTGTTGCTGTACAAAGGGGGTGTGAGTTGGGATGGGCCTGGACAAATGGTAACATAAGGTCCCTCCTCTGCTATCCACCACTCCCCTTGTGGCTCAGATGTAAAGCGTGTGCCTGCAATGAGGGAGACCCGGGTTCAATCCCTGGGTCGGGAAGATCCCCTGGAGAAGGAAATGGTAACCCACTCCAGTATTCTTGCCTGGAGACTCCCATGGACGGAGGAGCCTGGAGGGCCACAGTCCATGGGGTCACAAAGAATTGGACATGGCTGAGCGACTTCACTTTCTTTCTTTTCTTTCTTTCAGCTGCTGTCACCTCCCCAGGGTCTCTCTCCCCAGATCAGTTTTCAGTTCTCTGGCCCAAGGGATTGTCGTTATCTGCCCCGTTCCCAGGGGTCATGGTGGTGGCCACTGATGGGCGTTGGGAAGTGGAGAACGATTCTAGCTGAAAGAAGCCACATAGCAGGTCACAGCCAGGCTGGAGGAAGCCTCTGTAAGGACTGGACAATGGGCTTCCTTGGAATAGCTGCAGCCTCTGGGTCCTGGCTGGGTGGACGCTGGCCCGCATTCCAGTTCCCGATTGCTGCCTTGGCCAGATGTCCTGACGCCTCGGCCAATTTCACCTGAAGTGAGGCTGAATTATTAGACTACGGTGCATTTCAGCTGGAAGTTTCACCTTCTGCAACATTTTTTTTTTTTTTCCAAAGCAGAGCTGCCACAATGGCTTTGCAAGGTTTACTTCCTGTCCCTGCCCAGCCTACTTACCAGGAAATGGCCTCAGTGCAGGCAGATGGAGGGAGGCCCCATGGGAAGAGGCCAGGACCTGGAGAGTTCTTAGACTGGATCATAAGACCTCGAGTGAGGGAGGTGGACCGAGGTCACAGCGTGTTCCCTGAGCAGATGGCTTGTGTTGTCCTGTGCTGGGGGAAATGACAGCAGGATCCTGCTTCTGGAGATTGCCTTGTGTCTGTCTGTTCCAGCTGGTGAAGTGGAACCAGCTCGGTAGAAAAAAAAACTCTTCTAAGAAAGCCTTTGGCTCTGAAGGGGGTACACAGCATCTCAGAAACATAGTCTTTATGTGCATGTAGAGTGTTCGACCGGGAGCCGGGCAGCCTGGTTCTCAGTCCAGCTTTGGACCTTCCCAGCTCAGGGTCTTTGGGCTGGCTAAGACGATTGCCTTCTGCTCTCCTTCCTCGGCGAGAGGGTGTTTGGAAGCCAGCTGTTTCCAAAGCCCCTTCCAGCGCTGTGGTCTGCGGTGGCGTTGTTTCATGTATACTCCTGAGACAGGGCTCCCTCTGTAAGATGGTTCAGGCTCTCTGCTTTGCACTGCCTTCCTTAGGCAGCACAGATGCAACAGTGACAGGTGGAGACTCCCCACCACCTCGAGGGGTTGCGAGGGGCTGCGACTTGAGCGAGGGGATGGAGGAGAGGATGCCGGCAGGCACAGGGATGGAGTCGGGAAGGAGTGGGACGGTTGATAACTTTCCTCGCAAGAAGAGTCATCGCTCAGGAGAGACAGAGAGGAGCTCCTGAAGTGTGGACGGCGTGCGCATCTGTGTCTCACCCTTCATAACCGTGGAGTCATGTCCCTCCCTGCTGAAAACGGCTCAGGGACTCCTGGTTGCCTCTGGAAGTAGATCCTTATGATGCTTCAGTAGATCCTTCCTCACCTGCCTGGGTCTTCAGCTGGCATTTTCCTTGGTGCATCTGCATCCCGAGGCATTCAAGCAGGCGTGCTCGTACTAGTTAGTATGGACAAGGCTTCACACCTCTCAAACTCTGCACTGGGTGGGGTCATACGGTCGCTTGACATCAGGTGTGGTGGGCCATCTGCACCCCAGAAACTGCCTGACATTCTAAAGCAGGGCAGTCTTCCCGGAGAGTCTCCTGTTTAAAATGACTCGTCCACACCATAGCCCCTGCCCGCCCCCTGCCCAAGATTGCAGTTTCTGCCACGAAACCGCCTCCATCTGCTGTTACCAGCTCCCGACAGCTCATCTGTCTCTCTTTCCTTCTCTCTTGCTTTCCCTTCTTCTCTCCCTCCCTTCCTTCTGTCTAAGTGTCCATCCAATCCACCTTCTCATCCGGAGGTCGCCAGACCCCATTCCCATGCCTCTTCTGCCGCTTAATGGTTGGATCAGGGAATCTGGGAGGCTGTCCTAGCTTTTAACATTTAACACTGCCTCAATTTTCTCTACATCAAATGGGTATGATAACCGGTCGTTGTGAGGCTGAAATGAGTTCGTATGCACAAGGCACTTTGAATAGTCTCTGATGCATGGCAAGTCTTTGATTTTAGGACTGAGCACCACATTGGGGATTGCTTCCTCTGTACCCAGGACTGAATAGCGCACGTATGGTCCAATAAAACAAGCACAAGAAAATGTCGAAGAGACTTAAACAAAGCCTGGTTAGCTCTTCCAGGCATATCAGAATGGACTTTATGGAGCCAGGGGCATTTGAAGCGAATCCAAAAAAGACTGCTGATAAAAGCTCGTGTAACTGGCAAGATACGTGGCGGCCTCTCAGGAGAAGGAGGGTCCCGTGACCAGAAGCATTGAAGAGAAGGACAGCATGGAGTGTGAAGGCTCTGTGCAGCTGAGTGTGAGCCGGTGGAGGGAGTGGGGCTTTGATCACATCTGGGTTATGGGCGAAGTGTCCCATGGTCTCCTCTTCGCCCTGCCTTCCTGTTGCCTGCAGCCTCACAGGTCTAAGCTTTGGATTTTCAAACAACAAAAAAAAGACATCTGGATTCACATGCAAAAGCTCCTGATGTTTAATGGTAGAACTAATTCAATTTAAAAAATAAGCAAACAAAGCAAAGCATATCCAGAGGCTGTATCCAATCTCCTGTAGGAGACGGGGACTCCAGACCCCCAAACTGTGTCCCCGTAAGGTTGCAGTTGAACACTGGACCCAGTTTTGAATATGGTTCTGACAGTCGCATTGCTGGTGGCTCAGATGGTAAAGAGTCTGCCATCAATGCAGGAGACCTGGGTCCGATCCCTGGGTCGGGAAGATCCCCTGGAGAAGGGAATGGCGATTCACTCCAGTATTCATGCCTGGAAAGTTCCAGGGACAGAGGACACAGGCCGTGGGGTCGCAAGGAGCCTGACACGACTGAGTGGCTGACACTGACAGCTGTCGTGTGGCCACAGGTGATTCCCTCAAGGTCTCGGAGCTCCGGTTTTCTGCCACGTGGCTCTGCTGTTTCTTGTCCTACCGGCCTTGCAGTGAGGAACCTTTTGGACTACGGAGATAAAAGCCCTTGCAAAGTACCAGACACGGGTTAGAATTGTGCCCAGGGCCCTGCGTGCTATGGGCAGAGCCCTGCGCTCAGAGCCGCCTAAGCCTGGTCTCATCTCATTCATCCAGAGCTTCCTGGATATCCTCACCTGCCTTTTTAATTTGAACGATCGATGGGGGAAGAGAAATGTAGGAGTGTTTTTTCTCCTTCATTCTGTTAAAAACATTGCAAGGAGCTTGACATGCCATTTTGAAAGGCTGGATGTCACAGATCCAGCTGAGAGCTATTCATTGCTTTTGCTTGGATTCAAGATTGTGGGGAAGAGGGGGCAAGCTGCCTCCACGCCATGTGTGGTGACTATTTCTTCAAGGTACAGTCAGCCCTGCAAGGTGTTAGTTGGGGTCATGTCAGGATCTGCACTTACATTTGTGCAGTTTCCCCTCTTTCGAGTCCTTTCCATCCCAGGTTGGCTTTGATCACATAGGCTTTTATGGAAATGATCATACCTTAAGAGGAGAGTAGAATTATTTCTAGCTGAGGGAGCTTGGTGGATGCTGGCTTCTGTACAGTAGAGAGGTAGACAGGCCCCCAGCCTACTTCATCAGGCCTGGCAAAAAGCTCTCTGTCATTGCTTTGTGACAGCTGGCTTCCCTGGTGGTCACAGATGGTAAAGAATCTGCCCGCAATGCAGAAGCCCCAGGTTCGATCCCTGGGTCAGGAAAATCCCCTGGAGAAGGGAATGGCAGCCCACTCCAGTATTCTTTCCTGGAGAATTCCATGGACAGAGGAGCCTGGTGGGCTACAGTTCATGGGGTTGCAAAGAGTCGGACACGACTGAGCGACTTTCTTTTCAGGCTGATTATAATGCCTTGAATCCTGTTGTTACTCTGATTTTGTGTTATCTGTATTCATTTTTTGGTATTGCCTAATTGAACATGATCAGGAGATGCTTCATAGTTGCAGGTGGGCCTTGAAGTCGGGACAGCTGTCTTTGAAAATCGCATCAGAGCTAGATCCTGGCCCCACTGCAGAACACTGCCGCCTCTGCTCCAGGAGCTGACCTGAGCCTTGGTCTGCCTCAGTCTGCTCCAAGCTCTGAGCCACCTGGGCCCTCAGGACTGAGGTGTCTGAGGCTACTGTGGCTCTCACCCCCATCAGTGAGAGGTTTCCTCACCAACCTCTGTGGGAGCCAAACTGCAGAGAAGCCAAGGGCTTCCTCTTCTGAGGTGGATGTGAAACACTTGGTGCGTGCGTGCGTGCTAAGTCGCTTCAGTGTCCCCACCCAGGGGTCGAACCCGCATCTCTTACTTCTCCTGCATTGGCAAGCAGGTTCTTTACCACTAGCACCACCTGGGAAGCCCTATGAAACACTTCAGTTCAGTTCAGTCGCTCAGTCATCTCCGATTCTTTGCAACCCCATGAATCGCAGCACGCCAGGCCTCCCTGTCCATCACCAACTCCCGGAGTTTACTCAAACTCATGTCCATCAAGTCGGTGATGCCATCCAGCCATCTCATCCTCTGTCGTCCCCTTCTCCTCCTGTCCCCAACCCCTCCCAGCATCAGGGTTTTTTCCAATGAGTCAGCTCTTCCCATGAGGTGACCAAAGTATTGGAGTTTCAGCTTCAGCATCAGTCCTTCCAATGAACACCTAGGACCAATCTCCTTTAGGATGGACTGGTTGGATCTCCTTGCAGTCCAAGGGACTCTCAAGAGTCTTCTCCAACACCACAGTTCAAAAGCAGCAATTTTTCGGTGCTCAGCTTTCTTCACAGTCCAACTCTCACATCCATACATGACCACTGGAAAAACCATAGCCTTGACTAGATGGACCTTTGTTGGCAAAGTAATGTCTCTGCTTTTTAATATGCTATCTAAGTTGGTCATAAACTTTCCTTCCAAGGAGTAAGCGTCTTTTAATTTCATGGCTTCAATCACCATCTGCAGTGATTTTGGAGCCCAGAAAAATAAAGTCTGACACTGTTTCCACTGTTTCCCCATCTATTTGCTTTGAAGTGGTGGGACCCGATGCGATGATCTTAGTTTTCTGAATGTTGAGCTTTAAGCCAACTTTTTCACTCTCCTCTTTCACTTTCATCAAGAGGCTTTTTAGTTCCTCTTCACTTTCTGCCATAAGGGTGGTACCATCTGCATATCTGAGGTTATTGATATTTCTCCTGGCAATCTTGATTCCAGCTTGTACTTCAACCAGTCCAGCATTTCTTATGGTGTACTCTGCATATAAGTTAAATAAGCAGAGTGACAATATACAGCCTTGATGTACTCCTTTTCCTATTTGGAGCTAGTCTGTTGTTCCATGTCCCGTTCTAACTGTTGTTTCCTGACCTGCATACAGGTTTTTCAAGAGGCAGGTCAGGTGGTCTGGCATTCCCATCTCTTGCAGAATTTTCCACAGTTTGTTGTGATCCACACAGTCAAGGGCATTGGCATAGTCAATAAAGCAGAAATATATGTTTTTCTGGAACTCTCTTGCTTTTTCGATGATCCAGTGGATGTTGGCAATTTGATCTCTAGTTCCTCTGCCTTTTCTAAAGCCAGCTTGAATACCTGGAAGTTCACAGTTCACGTATTGCTGAAGCCTGGCTTGGAGAATTTTAAGCATTACTTTACTAGCATGTGAGATGAGTACAATTGTGCAGTAGTATGAGCATTCTTTGGGATTGCCTTTCTTAGGGATTGGAATGAAAACTGACCTTTTCCAGCCCTGTGGCTTCTGCTGAGTTTTCCAAATTTGCTGGCATACACTTAGGTCTATAGAAATTACCATTATGGGTCAAATAGCATATTTACTGTGAAGGATGTGAATTTTTTCTGACAACATGGTGGCTCTCGGGGTCTTTCTTGTTCCTCCAAGAGATTCCCTCAGACACTAGGAGGACTTTGCTCCACGGCTTTTGCCATTTGAGAATGGAGATGCTATTTCCTCAAGATGCTCTTCATCTTTATTCATATCTGGGTGCAGATGAGTTCACAGTGTGTGGGTGTGGGATTTGAAGAGTCTGACATGCTTAGGGAACAGTTGGCGTGTCAGTTGTGTAATGAAGAATATGTATTGACAATGTTACATTGTGGGCTGAATCTTGTTTTTGGTGCTTTTTTTTTAATTTAAAAAAAAGGAATAAAATTTCTAAAAGCCACAACATTGTTTTTAAGCCAGGGGTGTTTCTAAATGTTGGGACAACAGCGCTGAGAAATGTGGGCTTCCAGCACGCATCGCTGTCTTCTGCCCAGCCTGGTTTTACCGTGGAAGCCCCACTTAGCTTTCTTTTTAATTGGAAGGTGCTGTACTGTTTCTAAATATACATTCATGTTGTACTCAACCACTGAAGGGAAGTAGCTTCAGAAATAACAGGTAAAATTTTAATTCACTTTTCATATTGAGGGTGGAAGAGCCAGCTGGTTTCTAAGAAAAATTAATGGCATTTTACTGAATTACTAGGAAGTTACTGTTTGCTCCGCAGGCTCCAAAATCTCTCGGTCATCATCAGCTTCCAAGGCCTTTCTCGGGTGAAGCTGCACCAGCACTTCTGTAAACAGCCGCATTCCTTTCTCTCCCTTTGCTGCGTGCTGGCAAGAATAGAGGCAGAAATACAGAGAGACTTCCTGCGACTCATTTGCGGGCAGAGAAGGCAGTGTGCGGGTGACCCTGATTGGCGCTAGGTAACACTGTGGATTCTACTAGAAGCAGGTGCCCTGAGTTAAAAGCACATGGGTATTCAGAGTCCTGTAAGGCTTGGGTAAGGGGGTTTTAACTTTTTATCCTGCTATGTGTTCTTTTGGCAGTCTAGTGAAATCTATGTATCACTTACTATTTTTTTTTTACATTTTATTTTGTTTAAATAAAATTTATTATTAAGTATTCATGTTAAAATTAATATTTTTATTTGTTTAAATAAAATGTTAAAAAAAAGTTAAAATGTAGAAGGTATGTAGAATCACAAAGAACAAAAAAATACAGAAACCCTGATTTTCACAGCACGTGGAACCTTATGCATGGCCTGTATCACTGCCCAATCTGTCACCATATTTTAAAAGTTACTTTAAATAACACACTTTAATAGTTAGCTTAACCATCAGATGTGTTTGAATTTGCCTGGTAAAGACTTGTGGCTGACTCACCTATCATATTTCGAAAAACAATGCTAACTTATAAAGAGTTACAAATTCTCATTTTTTGCAAAACTCTAACAAATAATTTGAATAGCTGGTTTCTTCCCATGTATCAATGAAGGACAAGCAAGTGTAGACAGGTAAGACCATGAAGCTTGTTTCATGTCTGGATCGCCAGGTGGAGAATGCGCCTTACCCACAATGACCAGATTAGAAATTGACCAAGAGCTGCCTCTGTGTTATGAGGTGCCATGCACGTGTGTGCTGAGTTGCTTCAGTCGCGTCCGACTCTTTGTAGCCCTGTAGAGTGTTGCCGCCGGGCTCCTCTGTCCATGGCATTCTCCAGGCGAGAAAACTGGAATGTGTTATCATGCTCTTCTCCAGGGCATCTTCCCAACCCAGGGATCTAACCCACATCTCTTAAGTCTCCTGCACTGGCAAGTGGGTTCTTTACCAACTGGCGCCACCTGGGAAGCCCAGGAGGTGCTAGTCAGGAAGAATTAACTACCATAAAGTTATGATGTACATGAATGATATTTCAGGATTTCTGAAATAATTGTGTTGTTATGAGAAAAAAAAATGTGATTTTTTATTGCTGATATCATAGGTCCTGATAATAGTAATGTAGTTTGTTGCTTGCCTTGAAATTTGAAGTGAAGTGAAGTGAAAGTCACTCAGTTGTGTCCGACTCTTTGTGACCCGTGGACTGTACAGTCCGTGGGATTCTCCAGGCCAGAATACTGGACTGGGTAGCTGTTCCCTTCCCCAGGGGATCTTCCCAACCCAGGGATTGAACCCAGGTCTCCCACATTGCAGACGGATTCTTTACCAGGTGAGCTATTAGGGAAGCCCTGAAATTTGAAGGACATGCTAAATTTCAGCTGGAAATCAGTGGAGGAAAAAAAAAAAATATCAGAAAGGACCTTGCATGATTGTGGATCCCTTTTATTCTAACCACGGCTGTAACATTGAGGAGTGGTGGATGGACCCCCGAGTGAAAAACCTCTGTCTCAAGGTGTGAGTAAACGCCTGATAACAAAGGAGTTTTCGGAAGGAAACTTTGTTATTCCTTTGTTGGAAGAAATTTTTAAAAGAATGTCATTTTCTGTTTGGTAGTTTATTTAGCAAACAAACCGCTAAGGAGCGATTGGCTTCATAACTGGTCCCTTTGGAGAGAGATGCCATTGATTTTATTTAAAACAGTGTTGGGTCTTCTTTGAGAGCCAGTAGTATAAGATTTTGAATATTCTTATCAATGCTAGTTCTTGAACAGTGTGGGCTGGTTTGACATAAGCCAAAGTCATTTGAAAGGAATGCTGCTGGAGGTAGAGGGTGCTCAAGGCATGTAGACACCAGACCAGGAGTTGGAAATCCCAAGGCTTCTTTTCAGAAGGGGCTTGTCAGCTACCCTGAAGGCTGCTCCATCACGGGTGGAGGTGGGGTAGAGGTGAGATCCAGAAAAGATTGAGTTTCCAAAATGGGAGCATCTTTGGAGTCAGTCTGTGGTCATCTGGAATGACAGCTTCATACATGCATTTGTCTCTATAGAGTAACATTCCAAGATGGTTTCAAAATATTCAGTGACAACACTGGGGGTCACGGTTTACACAATCTTGACTGCACTGAAGTGTCCAGTAGGAACATAATGCTAGCTACTTACTTAATTTCAGCTTTTCAGTAGCTGCACTCCACATGTAAAAAGAGAAAGATGAAATTAGTTTTAACAGTATATTTTACTTAACCCAATATCTCCAAATTATCATTTAAAGCATAAAACCAATTTAAAATTTATTAAATGTTTTTCACCCCGAGTCTTTGAAATTTCATGTGTATTTTATATCCTGCAGCCCACTGCATTTTAGACACTGAATTTTCATCAGAATTATTTGACCTATATTTACATTTCATAAAATGTACTGTCGAAAATCAGATTTGCATATCCAACTTGTTTCAAATATACCTAAACATCTTCCAATAACTGAATGAGTATTAGTTTTTGAGTTTTAAATAAATCACAATTAAAATTCAGCCTTTAGCTTCTCGGTCTTGCCATTTCAAGTGCTGGAAGTTGGTTACTATACTAGGTGGTGCAGGTCCAGATTACATGGGGCCCCGTTGGAGAGGGGTCCCTAGACATAGAGCCCACAGGGAAAACTCAGTGGGAAAATTACAGAGAGAGGCTTGTCCTTCCAATTCTTTATTCTTTCCGTGAATCCATTCTATTCGTCTTTTTCTTAATCCAGTATTTTTCCAAAAGCTCCTGATCTTTTTTCCAGGATCTCTCTTGTAACTAAGGGAGACTACTGGTCACCTACATCCGGGAGCAATTGGCACCTGTACCCTCTGCTTCCTAGGAGGAAGGTTCAGGGGTGGGGCGGGTGCCAGGAAGCTCACACCTCTGCCCCAGGGTCTCAAGACTGAGAGTCTAGTTCCTGACTCTACACCCCGATGCCCATGTCTGTCGAGGTACCTCTGATTCTAATTCTGAGAAATTGGGTGGAACCCAGGAAGTTGCATTTTTATCAAGTCTTCCTCGCTCTCCCTACCTTCGCCCACCAAGTGATTCAGAACAGCTTCGTCTAAGAACTGCCAACCTTAGCATCCTTCCCCCCACTGTATTCTTTTTGCTGGTGGTTCATAGGTGTATTCTGAGGACCCTCTTCCTCAGGAGCCTCTGTGTCTCCTTAAACTGAAGAGTTGTAGGCCCTGCTCCAAACCAGCTAAATCAGAATATTTGAAAGTGTGGCGCTAGGAATCTGCATTTTGAACAAGCTCCCTAAGTCATCCTTATGCCTACGAAAGCTTATACAGACCCTCCTGCTTAGAAATATGGAATTCTTCAATTCCAGCTTTTCTCATTCAGCCTTCCCCCTCATGTCTGACCTTTAGAAACACATATGCCATTTTTATCCCACCTCCCCTGTGTTAGGGTTATTTCATGAATACGCGTTTGTTCCAAGGGCTGAGGAAAGAAAAATGCAGACTGTGAGATCCTGTCTGACTGTTGAGAGCTTGCAGACGCGGAGGGGAGAGACAGATCTATGGAAAACTGAGGTCACAGGGAATTGCAGGTGGAGTGCTACATAAATGTGCTGGACGCCAAGAGGACACCAGGGAGAAAAGAGTCATGCATAGGCACCTGGGCTGTGAGTTGATGAGGACGGCTTCCAAAGGGCTTCAGAGACCTGTCACCAACCAGGGTTCTTGGGCTCCTCAATCAGTAAAAATTGATCAGCGGCCAGACAAGAAATTCAGACAAGGCTTTATGGGGGCCCCTGCTGCATGGAGGGGAGTGAAAACAAGTAACAGGTTCGTTTGCTCACTCCCTGATGAGGGTGAGCCGGTTCCTTATACAGGGTGAGAGCAGGGGTGGATCTAAGGGTCGGGCTGGAGGGCTGACTTAGGTGTTTGACCATCCTTTGGGTGGTATTGAGTGCAGGGGGCAGTGCTCAGTACCCTGCTTTCGCTCCTGTCCCCAGCTCTTCACGAGTGGCACTTGGGCTCTTGGGCTCTGTGTATCTTGTTGTCCATAATTTGCCCCAGCTGCTCATGCAGGCGGTTGTTTTAGTTCCTGATGGTTCCTTTGTATCTTGTTGCTGGAGGAGGCGTTTGTCCAGGTGCAAGCACTCCTGCAAAGGGTCCCAGGTCGCAACCTGGCTCAGACTCAGAGTT
This sequence comes from Odocoileus virginianus, assembly GCF_023699985.2. Taxonomy (NCBI): domain Eukaryota; kingdom Metazoa; phylum Chordata; class Mammalia; order Artiodactyla; family Cervidae; genus Odocoileus; species Odocoileus virginianus. The sequence continues at coordinate 4,316,142 of NC_069705.1, read as the reverse complement.
AACTGAGGAAAGTTACCACTGGGGGTTTTCCATCAGACAGAGGAGGGGGGCACCCTGAAGACTTAGTATGAATCAGAAAGTGGGAAGGGGAACAGGACCATCACAAATGACGCGGCCTTATGGATTCATTGTAGGAATCAGACCTCATGGAGTCCTGGGAGAGGCTCAGGATGCAGATGTCCGCAAGGGCACAGAGGGGAGCAGAGAAAAACCGCTGCGCAGGGCCCAGGGAGGAAGCTGGCGAGAGCTCCAGAAGTACAGTGTCTCCTGGTGACGGGCCCGATTGCTCTAGGTCAGCAGGGCTCAGAGAGGGAGCTGTGAGGTGAGGGAAGCAAGGGCCACGGAAGCCTGGGAGAATGAACTGGAGCCCCTGCCCGTGGGAGAATCTGGAGGAGCTGAACACACACACTCAGAACCATGGGCCACCTCCACACTCAGCACCGGGGGAGCCACCGCCTGGAAGCGCCACGGGGCCGTCCAGTCTGATGCCGTGGCTCCACTTCCGTTGCCGGGGTTCACACGGATTTCTGCTGTGGCCAGTCTTCACTTGCATCCCCCAGGCTAAGGAACTCTGGAAAACACGGGCAAACGAAGCGAAGTCAACCCAACACAAAACCACTGCAGCTGGCTTAGGACACCTGTGTGGGGGTGGCTCCATGGAGGAAGGGAGTGGGCAGTGGGTGGGATGACCAGCCTCAGTCAGTTCAGTCACTCAGCTATGTCCACCTCTTTGCGACCCCATGAACCACAGTACGCCAGGCCTCCCTGTCCGTCACCAACTCCCAGAGTCCACCCAAACCCATGTCCATCGAGTTGGTGATGCCATCCAACCATCTCATTCTCTGTTGTCCCCTTCTCCTCCAGCCTTCAATCTTTCCCAGCATCAGGATCTTTTCAAATGAGTCACTTCTTCACATCAGGTGGCCAAAGTATTGGAGTTTCAGCTTCAGCATCAGTCCTGCCAATGAACACCCAGGACTGATTTCCTTTAGGATGGACTGGTTGGATCTCCTTGCGGTCCAAGGGACTCTCAAGAGTCTTCTCCAACACCACAAAAGCATCAATTCTTTGGTGCTCAGCTTTCTTTAGAGTTCAACTGTCACACACATACATGACTACTGGAAAAACCATAGCTTTGACTAGACGGGCCTTTGTTGGCAAAGTAATGTCTCTGCTTTTTAAGATACTGTCTAGGTTGGTCATAGCTTTTCTTCCAAGGAGCAAGTGTCTGTTAATTTCAGGCCTTGGTCACCATCTGCAGTGATTTCGGAGCCCAAGAAAATAAAGTCTGTCACTGTTTCCATTGTTTCCCCATCTATTTGCCATGAAGTGATGGGACTGAAACTATGATCTTAGTTTTCAAGGCCCTGCTAAATTCATAAGGACTTTACCTCTGGGTAGCAACAGCTTATATGTTGCAGGAGTAGCATGATAAACAAATGTTCTTTAAGAAAACAGCTCAGGTAGTGGTTGGCAAACTTTCTGGCATCAGAAACCTTTTGGACTCTCAACCCTGAAGGAGGATCTCAAAGAGGTTTTGTTTACATGGATTATGTTGTCCGTATTTACTGAATACTGTAAATTAGAAATTAAAACCGAGAAATTTTAGAAGTGGTTTCTAATGCATTAAAACTGACAACAATAAGCACATTATATATTAGCGTAAAAACCAATTTTTTATTAGAAAGAATTTATTTTCCGAAACAAAAATTCAGCGAGGAGAGTGGTGTCATTGTAGGTTTCTGCACAGCATGTGAATATCTGATTCCCACACCTGCTCCTGGCTCACTGCTGTGACAGCCTGTGGCAGAGAGCCTTGGGAAAAGCCCACAATCCACTTGTGACAGATGAAGAGGAGAAAAGATGGATCATGTCTGTAGTGTCCCGTCTGTGGCATTATGGAAACAGTCTCCATCATATCTACAGTCAGGTGATGTCTGCAGTAGTATGGAGAATCTCATCCCCTTTCATCCCTGGGAAGGGTCCTGGGGGCCCCACGGGCCATCAGCCACTGGGGAGCCGGCAGTGTGACCAGATACTACGAGGGAGACCTTGTAACAGTGTGTAGGGAAGTGAGGGCCTGCCCCAAGGGGTATCAGCGGGGATGAGAAGAGGGGAGGTGGGGAGAGAGGCTAAGGAGACAGATGCCACAGAATGAACCAGCTGACGTGGGGATGAAGGAGGGGAGAGGCCTTGAGGGTGTCCTGGATCAGTGGAGATCCACCAGCCGCTGGTACCCAGCCCTGAGCCAGCCAGGCCTCTAGTTCACAGGGCCATAGATGAGGGGAGAAAGAAAGAGGCAGACTCAGCCCTGTTGTCTGCAAGTCTAAAGCTGCCTCTGTAGTCTGATCGGGGCTTCCCTGGGGCTCAGTGGTAAAGAATCCACCTCCCTATGCAGCAGATGTGGTTTTGAGCCCTGGCTCGGGAAGATCCCCTGGAGAAGGAAATGGCAACGCACTCCAGTATTCTTGCCTGGAAAATCCCATGGACAGAGGAGCCTGGCGGGCTACGGTCCATGGGGTCACAAGAGTCAGACATGCCTTAACGAGTAAACAACAACAAATATTAACAGTATAATTATACACTGGCAGGAATATTAGATGGGCAGAGATCCTGAAAGCGTTCCAGGTTGGTTGTGTGGCTCAGGGAAATAGGGTTATGGGGAGAGATGGTTGTTTGGTGAATAGCAAACACAGTGCGGAGGAGGGGAGGTTTGGAGAATGCCCTTCTCTCTGGGACACATTTGTGCTGAAAGAGTGTTCAGAAGGCATGCAGGAAGCAGGGACATGGTTCTACATAATGTGAGTATGCATGCATGCATGTGTATATGTGTGTTGTATACATGCATATAAATATGGTTTTATGTGTGTATATGGTGTGAGTGTAGGTAGTTTTACATGTAAAGAGCTATGTAGGCTTAGCATGGGGAATTTCAGACAGGTGGAATGAACTGACCCGGGCATCTGAAGTTGTGGATGAAGGTCCTGATTCACCAGCAGCCCCCAGTGTGGCCCTGGACAGCCCACCAAGCCTGTCTGGGTCTCCGTCTGCTTGTCTGGGAAAGGTAGAGGGTGAAACAGCAAAAGCCTTGTGATCCAGTCCAGGTATTTTACAGGCCATGAAGAGTCATCTCCTGGAGGACACAGCGGCTCCATCAGTGTCAGCGTTTGCGCGAGCAGTGTTGTCCCACCCCGGTTGCAGCCTTGCCCGCCGAGGGGCTGGGAAATGAATGGAGAGGCAATCCATCCTTTGTCCAGGGATGGCAGCTGTGTCTCAGCAGCGGCAGGTCTTGTTGTGTTTGAATGGGACCCCCGGCTTGGCCTGGCAACCTTGGCGTCTTATTTCCTTGGTACTTGAAAGAGCTTTTTGTGCTGTGTCCACGCATGCCCACGAGTGCACACAGAGCTGTTTGACCCCACTCTGGTCAGTATTTCCCCAACGGTCAGTATTTCTACAACGGAAGTTGTACATGTGTTTTAGACATGCACTTTTTAAAAAATTTTTGTTGTTTATGTATACTTCGATAGTATAGAAAAATAGAGCAAGAATGGCAAAACTATTTATATTGGTATCATTTCTTAGGATAAGAAAGAGTTTAAATAAATAGACTGGATTTTTTAAAAGATGGAATAAATGCTAGTACAGGTAAAACTAGATGTATTAGTAGCAAAATTCTTGATGGTACGATAAGAGTGACTAATATGTGGGGAACACTAAATTGTCTTAATGAGCCTTTTAACAAATTCAGACAAGGAGACAGTCTTATCAGGGGATCCTTGACTCTGATCCTTATGTTGGAAGTGTTATTCATCATAGGTTTGGTATTTCAGCCTAAAAATTCCTTTTTGGGGACCTCATTTTTTTTTTTTGCCATCCTACGAATCCTGTGGGATCTTAGTTTCCTGACCGAGGGTTGAACCCAGGCACTCAGGAGTAAGAGCTTGGAGTCCTAACCAGTGAACAGCCAGGGAATTCCTCTGGGGACCTGAGTGTTTATATCTACTTTATACTGGGCATGTTAGGTACTTAAAACATTAGACTTTCACCTGGATTTAACTAGAGGAGAAAAATCAGGCAACTTAAAATGAAGGGAAGTTTTATAAAACAGCTGGCCCTGTAGTGTACAAAAATGTCTTGTCATAAAACACCAGCTCCCCCCAAAAAACACACACACCCCCAAAAAAGCATGGGTGGATAGCCATTCTAGAGTAGGGAGACTAAAGAGGTATGACAACTAAATATAACGTGTGATTCTTGGTTGGACCCTGAATCAAAAATGAGACGTTATAAAGAACGTTAGGACACTTGGGGAAATTTGAAAACCAACTGCTTACTAGACAATAATAGAGTTATCAATTTTAAATTTCCTGAGCGTGATAATCATCATATAGGGGACTATTCTTGGTCTTAGGAGATTCATGCTAAAGTATTGAGGGATGAAGTACATTAATAATTAGTTCCCAAACAGCTCAAGCCAAAATATACATACATTCACATATACTCACTTGCACACATAATGCCCATACACACACACACACACACACAGATACATACACACAAAAACAAATAGGGGCACACATAGATGTAGACCTGCACACATACATGCCCAGATATACACACAGATACAGAAACACAAAAACACACATGTGCACACACATGCACACAGACATGTATACATATATGCACACAGATACATATGCACATAGACATTGGCATGTACACATACTTGCCCATATGTAGACACACATGCATACCTTCACACATACACACTCACGGGCACGTACACACTCACGTACAAGGAGAGGGAAAGCAAACGTGACAGAAAATTGTCAGTTCATCCAGAATGCCCAGGGTAGCAATTCTTGTACTCCTTGGTAGATTTAGACTTAAATATTTTTCAAAATACAAAGTTGGAGACACTGTTAGACTTTGTGAAGTAGGGAAATCTCAGCGATAAGCTAACTCTTTCACAAAGCAGATCACACAGTAAGTGTTGAGAATTTGGATAACATTTTCTCAGTCTTATGAATGTTACCAAACCAGACTTGCATGCACTCCCCACCACACAGTAAAGCTGGTCCACTGCACTGGGTCGAGGTGAAGGAAAGTGCAGCCTTTATTGCAGGGCACTCACAAGGAGAATGGGCAGCTCACACGCAGAAGCCCTGAATTCCCTGATGACTGCCAGGGAAGGGGTTTTAAAGGCAGTGTGAGAGAGGGGCTGCAGGGTGGGCCACCAGCTCAAGCATGGTTCTCAGACTAGTTGGCTTAAAGGTGAAGTTTCAAGCATCATCCACCTTCTGGTTTCAACTGAGTCTAGGGTCTACGTTCTTGTGGTCAGCAGTTTTCATCTGGAGGGGCTCTTCTTCCTGTAAAAATAGCTTAGGGACCTGTGTTAGACCTTTTTCTGTATCTTTCAGGGAACTGGGAGTGGTGAATTTCCCATCTGCCATGTGGCAGATTTATAGTCCAAACTGTAGCCAGTTCCCTAGCCCAACAAGTATTCTTGGTTTCTACCTGTTTGCATTTCCCAATCATTAACTCTTGAGTCAGCTTTTTACTTGAAAAGACAGGGACACGGGGTCTTATACACAGTTTCAGTAAGGAGTGGACTTACATTGTGCAGAAAACTGCAGCTGCTCCACAGCTAAGATTCCTTCCTCCAAGTAACCATTAGTCATAGTCGGTCTGTGGTCAGCAGAGCCAAGGATGGTTCGTGGTGACAGCCCAGATTCTAGTTTGCACAGGCTTTGCTATGACAGCTGATCAAACAACGCTGTTAATACAGAATAGCCTCTGGTATAATAAGAATTTTGTGAATTCAAAAGTCCTTCAGTAAGCATTCACTGAGGGCCTACATGCTCTGGGCATCGTTCCTAGGGGCTCACGGAAGACTGTGGAATCCTGCTCCTCATGGAGGTTGTGCTCTCGGTGGGGAAACAGAAGTATCTAGATAAGGAATGAGATGAACTGAGTAATTTTTAAAAATTTCTAAGTCTGGGGGAGAAAAAGAAAATCACGAGGACACATGAGAGAGTGAGGAGGCACGTGAGACAGGACGGTGGTGCCCTGAAGGCTTCTCTGAGGAGGTCACCCATCGCTGAGATCACTGGGAAGAATATTCCATTTTACAGGTCTCAGTGATGGATTCCTTGATTCCTCATTCTCCTAGCCTTCGAGTTTGCCCCTGATGTCAAGGTCAAGGATCTTCTGAAACCTGCATGTCTGCTGGGCTGCATGGGGTCTGCCTCCCAGTTCATCCATGCCCAGTGACCGCAGGGTGGGACCAACACCGGGTGTGCCCGAGCCATTGTTCTTGTGTGCATGAAGGCAGATGGTCTCTGTGCACCTTTCATCTTTATGATGGACTTTTAAGAAAGTTAAATCTAAAAACCACAGAAAGCCCATCATTTGCTCACACTGACACTCGGTGATCAAAGTGAGTTATTGTCCCCGAATAATGCTGCAGGAAGCCTTCCAACCAGCAATGTTCAGTAACGCCACACTGGCACCCCTCTGAATTACTATCTGCTTTTGCTAATTCACTGTGACAGGTTTCTAAAGCAATTTGAGTTCATGTAAAAGCAGTGACAGGGAGATTATTCAAACTTGCGTAAAGGAGGGTGGGGGACAGAATTGATATCATATTCTCCTTGTAGCACCGAGCAGGATCCATTCGGTATCATTTCCTGGAGGCATTAAATCTGTTTTCTTTTTTTTTTTCCAGTCATCTTTTCAGTTTCATCTGATAATTATATTCTATCTGCAGTGCTTGAATTTATCCCAGAGCATAGAACCAGTCAGCTGATTTCTCCAGCCCAGAGGCCGCCAAGGACAGGAAGTGAAGACGATATTCCTTAGTGTTAGAGAAATTCCGATGTTTAAAATCCAGGCCCAAATGATGTCCTTCATGTGAAATCACTCCTGGGATAGGCCAGCAAGTAGAAACATGGATATTCAAAATATCCATGTTCCTTTATGTGCCCTGTTTCCACCTGGGTGAGCTGAAGCTGGCCTTCCAGATGGCAGAATGTGGGCTGGGCAGGATGGCATGGTCTGGAGCCCTGGGCCGGGGCACAGCCTCCCCACTCAAAACCGTGAACTTGGCTCAAGGCCTGGCTCAGAGTGAACACCCAACAGACACAGGCACTGGTCTCCTCCCCTCCCCCGTCTGGCTTCCTTACGCCTGGCGGCTCACGCTCCAGCCCACCTCTCACCAGCCTCCTGCTCAGCCCGGTTAGTCCGCTGGCTTTAGGCCTGCTTGCAGAAGATGCCGCCGGGCGTGGGGCAGCAGGGGCTGCGAAGCTGCCGAGCCTGCACTTGCTGCGCCCCATGTCCCTCCCTCGGTCCCCGCGGGCTCCTCCTCATGATCGGCTCTGAGCTCAAGCATCACCACTGTGAGCAGCTCCCACCCCAGGTCGCTGATGGGCTTTCTTCACGTCTTCTCTCCCTCTCCTGAGTCATCTTGGCGCTTCCTTTGCTGGTTTTGATGCCCCGTCTGTGCGCCCTGAACCTGGTGGGAACAGAAGCCTTGACCCCCGTGACTGCCCAGTGCCTGGTTAAGTACAGGTGGCTCGCTAAATATTAACTGCACAGGAGTTATGGGGGACTCCGCTAGAGATGGGAGAGCCTCGCAGAACCGGTCTGCAGATCAGATGGCATGAGGTTTCCTTTCTTGAAATTTTTATTTATGGATTTATTTTTGGCTGTACTGTGCCTTTGTTTCTCTGCGGGTTTTTCCCCAGTTGCAGGAAGCGGGGGGCTGCTCTCTGGTTCTCCACGCGGTGGCGTCTCTTGTTGCAGAGATCGGGCTCTAGAGCGTGGGCTTCAGTACTTGGGGTTCCCGGGCTCTAGAGCTGCTGCCTCAGTGGTTGTGGTGCACGCGGGCTTAGTTGCTCCGTGGCACGTGGGACCTTCCCGGACCAGGGATCAAACCCGTGTCTCCTGCATTGGCAGGCAGATTCTTAACCACTGAGCCACCGGGGAAGTCCGAGTAAGGGATTTCTGAGAGGGCTTTAGAAGCTGTAAAACTCCATGTAATTAACCCGTCGGTTAGTCTTCCGTCTCGTGGGAGCACCCCTTCCCCGGTGGGGAGCACCCCTTCCCCGGTGGGAAGCGCCCAGACCAAGGCACCCTCTTCGCGTCCTCGCAGCAGTTTCTGTAAAGATCCTGGCAGTTCTGACACCAGCCTTAACCCCCGATACATCTCATTAGCACTCGTTTCCAGTGAAACTCGGAGGAATTTGAAGCAAGAGGAAAAAATCCTCCGGCTTGGAAATAGGTCGTCAGCAAGCCGTTCCCAGGTGTAGCCGGAGCGCAGGGAACCACGCAGAGCCTGCGCGGGTTCGATCGTGGCCGGCACAGCTTCCACGCCACGGTTCGCTTCAGGAAACGGGCATCCTGCCCCTGGTCTGGGAGGTGGAGACAGACACAGAGGGGTCAGCTCGGAGGCGAGTGCAGCCCTGGTCCCCTGCGTTCCTTCAGGACGGCCGTGCGGTTGGCCTCAAGAGCGGTGCTGACCGGGAATCTGTGGGCACAAACCCCTTGGTTCAGTGTAAGCATTTTTTCTTTCTTCCCCCATCTACCTAACTTTGTGGAAAAATTTCAGCCTTTATTACTGATAACCTTTTCAGGCTTGCATCAAGATGTAGTATGCTGACTTTGAAAGCTGGATTTAGATTGTGGAGGGAGAAGAGGGGCTTTCAAGAATCTCAATCTATGGTTCATGGCTAGAAAGGCGTGTGTGTGTGTGTGTGTGTGTGTGTGTGTGTGTGTGTGTTTTCTTGGAAGTGTGACGGTCATCCCAAGAGAGGCTTCTTGGCCAGATTTCAGATGGCCAGAGCCCTGCCTTGTGGCCCCCTTGCTGTGGACACAGCATGCAACGGTCCTGTGCCCTTTCCCCTCCCCACGCTGTTTTCCCAGGAAATGAACAAGGGCTCAGGTTTCCAGGGAAATTGAAATATCCAGTTTAGGAAAATGAAAATAAATCTTGAATTTGAGGGAAAAAAATGACTTAACCTGTGGCTCTCAGAATGAATGGTCTCCCTCTGTATTGAAATGTTAAGATTTTGGCAAACTGAGTCAGAAAAGGAAATTACACGTTGCATCTGTTTCTCTCCCCTCTCCAGAAAACCAGGTCCTGCCCTCTTCCGAGGAAGTGTTTCTTCGTCAAACTCGAAAGAGAATCTCTCATGTAAAGGCACCCGCCTACCAAAAAAGAAGTATATAGCACAAGGATTTTGAAGCTTGATCCAAAAATATTTTCATTATATTCTTTTTAATTTTTAATTTGAATGACTTGAAGAATGAACAGTTGCAACACCCATTTTTTTTAAGCAAAAATTTCCCTAGCTTTATAGAGATATAAAGCTATATCTGACCTATAACACTGTGTAAGTTTAAGGTGTACAATGTAATGATTCAATATATGTACATATTGTGAAATGATTATCTCAGTAAGATTAGTTAACCCATTCACCACACAGTTAAAAAAATTTTTTTTAACTGTACACTTAGCTGTACATTGCCTCCCCAAGATATTTTCCTCTTACAACTGGACAGTCATACCCTTTGAATACATTCACGGATTTTCCCCAGACAATGAGTAAACTTGAATGCACCGTATCCGTTTTTATAAAGTTCTTATGATTGAACATGGCTTCAACCACAGCATCCTGATTCTAAGCTATCCTACTAAATAACTGAGCATAGGAGAAGTGATTACATTTATTATCAGTATCCTACTAAGTGGAGACTTAGATATTACAGCTTACAGATTTTCTCTTATGAACATTATACCATTAGACAGACTGTTGGTGTGCATAAGAAGCCAAGAGAATCCAGAGGTATTCCAAGTCATGGCCGTGGAAACACCAAATTTCTAACATGGACTCTGACTTAAAATCAGCAAATTATCTGTAATAAATATACTGACTTTACAGACTCTCTTAAGGGCTTTGCTGGTGGCTCAGTGTTAAAGAATCTGCCTGCAGTAGAGGAGACCAGGGTTCAATACTTGGACCAGGAAGATGCCCTGGAGAAGGGATGGGCTACCCACTCCAGTATTCTTGCCTGGGAAATCCTGTCGGGCTATAGTCTGTGGAGTCACAAAAGAGTAAGACACGACTTAGCTACTAAACAGTAACAAAATTCTCTTAAACTTTCATTCCTCCCTTAAGTCAACTCATAAAGAAGAACAGGGCACTTTTCTCTTCTGGAGAATTTTAAGGGTTCTTGAAGGGAGCTTTAAAGAGGAGAGGTGATTCATTCCCCAGCATTTCCACCAAAAGGAAAGAAAAAAAAATAAATAAAAGAGGAGAGGTGAATTAATTAGCATGGGAGAAATCACAAATTAATCACAGCTCTGAAATACCACTCATTCAGACCAAGGATTAAAGCACACCTCTTTTTTCGATTGAAGTTACTTGTGTTTTCAGGGAAGCTTCCCAGGCGGTGCAGTGGTAAAGAATCTGCCTGCCAGAGCAGGCGATGCAAGAGACGTGGGTTCAATCCCTGGGCTGGGAAGACCCCCTGGAGGAGGAAATGGCCACCTGCTCCAGTATTCCTGCCTGGAAAATCCCATGGGCAGAGGAGCCTGGCAGGCTACAGTCCATGGGGTCACAAGGAGTCGGACAGGACCGAGGGACTGAGCACATACACGTTTTTCAAGGAAAGAAATAGAAGGTAGATGCTAAGTTCCTAAGCGGCCCGGGGTTTCCTATGACATCATCTAAGCCAAGGCCAGTTGTCTTGGGTGGGGCCAGCCAGCAGACAGAATGTTCTTGAACACCATGCGAGTGATTCTTCTGGGGGTTTTCTTCTTTTGAAGGGTGGGAAGCTTTTAGTGGCTTTTGCAGAAAACCTGAACATTTGAGCTCTAGCATTCAAAGGGAATCCTTTGTTCCTCTGGCCTCTCTGTGCTGCTTCTTCGGGAACATTTATGTCAGAACATTCCATCTTCAGTTCAGAATCCGACATCCATGACCTGAAGAGAAATTTCCTAGATGACGCTTGTGGGACTGTTTCCCCCCACACCCTTGTCTTCATATTCTCCAAATTAAAAATAAATGCAAACCCTATGAGTTTTAATTTTGTAGTGTTTGATCCCTGGTCTAATGTCACATGTGTGCATGTGTACTAAGTCACTACAGTCGTGTCCGACTCTTTGTGACCCCATGGACTCTAGCCCACCAGGTTCCTCTAGCCACGGGGTTCTCCAGGCAAGAATACTGGAGTGGGTAGCCATGCCCTTCTCCAGGGAATTTTCCGGATCCAGGATGGAACCCTTGTCTCAAGCATCTCCTGCCTTGGCAGGCGGGTTCCTCCACCACTAACGCCACCTGGGAAGCCCCTAAAGTCACACATTTCCATTCAGTTTGGAGGAGAATCGCTTCAGTTTGGGCCTTAATCGCTTTTCACCTTATGCATCCAAATTTGCACCTACTTCAGCCTCTTCCTCCAGCTCAGTTCTTACTTTATATTTCCACCAGATTCATGTCTTGAAAACACCACTTTGAGTTGGTTACTTATTGCTTAAAACGGTTGGTGTCCCTTGGTTGTCCTACTCAGGGGTTGGGAAGATCCCCTGGAGGAGGGCATGGCAACCCACTCCAGTATTCTTGGGCTTTCCTGGTGGCTCAGCTGGTAAAGAATCCACCTGCAATGCAGGAGACCTGGGTTTGATCCCTGGGTTGGGAAGATCCCCTGGAGAAGGGAATGGCAACCCGCTGCAGTATTCTTGCCTGGAGACTCCCATGGGCAGAAGTGACTGGCAGGCTACAGTCCCCGGGGTTTCAAAGAGTCAGACGTGACGGAGCGACTAAGCATCGCACAGCACAGTTGTCTATAAAGTCAACGGCCCCACGCTGCTCCCCTGGATGTATTTCAGGGTGCATCTCGGTGTTCATGCTGGACCATCATCCACACTGCTTGACTCTGACACACTCCACATTTTCTCTCTCCTCTTCCTCTTTTCTTATGCAAAGCCATTGTATCCTTTTCAGAGCTTGATCAAGTATGAATGCAGTTTTCCTTCACCACCGCTCATTTAAGTGATCTCTCTTTTTTGGTAAACTTCTGTCTCTTGAATTTGTTTGCTCTGTGTTTCTTTTGCCTTTCATAAGCTGTGTCCAAGACCACATGTCCTAAGGCCCCAGACCATGTCTCCTAACTTGTGTGCCCCCGTTCACCGCCTGGCTTGCCAACTTACACATGACAGTATTCTTATGAGAGATACCTGTCACCTGCTCTCAGAGGTGAGCTGATGTGTTTCTAATCAACAGGAAGGCTGGGTGGCTCCCGTTTCCAAGGATCAGATGAGTTTTTCCGCTGATGAGCTTTTCCTCAGCAAATGCGTCTGACCACCTGACTTTCAGGATACGGGTGGTGCATTCCAGGTTCTGAAAGAGTCACGAAGGAAAGTGTGAAACGTATTTGGGAGAAGGGATCCGGCTAGATCTGGAAATGAGGGAGAGGCACCCATCTCGGCCCATCGGTGGCATGTCTGCGGTGTGGGGGGTGCAAGCAGTGGGAGTAGTGGGCAGGGAGAGAGTTTAAAACTGTTGTGGATGGGCTTAAAACTGTTGTGGACTGGTTCTGTTTCTCATCATCACCAACACTAGCATTTCTAAATAATGTCAGTGATAAAATATTCTTTCCTTCCCAAAATATGCATTGCTGTGACTATCATTCAACTTTAATAATACACATGAGCTCCAGATTAGCAGATTCTTCTTTTAAAAATTTATTTATTTGGGGCTGTGCTGGCACTTTGTTGCTGCCTGCAGGCTACTCTCTAGTTGCGGTGTCTGGGCTTCTCACTGTGGTGGGGTCTCTCGTCATGAAGCATGGACTCTGGAGCACGCGGGCTTCAGTGATCGCAGCTCCTGGGCGCGAAGGTGCGGGCCCCATGGTTGTAATGCACGGGCTGAGGTGCTTCCCTGCATGTGAAATCATCCCAGGATTGGGATCAAACCTGTGTCTCCTGCATTGGCAGGCAGATTCTTCACCACTGGATCACCAGGGAGGTCCCAGCACATTCTTCTTATTATGTAATAAAAGCTGTATTCTATATGAAAGTTGATTCCAAGGGAGAAGTCCCAGTTTTGCAGACTGCTCACATGATTTCAGCCATCCAGTCAACAAGGACACGGTTATTCTGGGACCCTTCTCCTGCTTCATGCACAGATCAGGTCTCCAGCACCTCTGATAGTCTTGCATTTATTTATTAAACTTTTTGGCCACCTCATGGCATGCAGGGATCTGAGTTCTCTGACCAGGGACTGAACCCACGCCCCCTGTAGTGGAAGCATGGAGTCAATCACTGGACCACCAAGGAAGTCCCTATTCTCACACTGAATCGGTAGCTTTGGAATAAACCACGAGAACACAGTGATTGTAAAAAGGACTAGACTTTGAGTTGTGTGAATTCAGTCGTCCCCTGAGACCACTTGTGGCTTTTATCTGTGTTGAACATTTGGCTCCTTCATCTGCGTGATTTCACCTGGTGAGCGCACATTTCATCATGATCGCTGAAAATCACTTTTTCAGATAGAGGAGGGTATGTTGAAAACGAATTACTCTGTGAGTCGTATAGACTCAGAATTTCTGTGCATCAGTTGGGTCCGTCCTACTGAAGAATGGTTTTCCAGGAGGTGTCCAGAGAAGACTCCACACAGATGTCAGAGGGTTTTGTTCTGTCCATCACCTGTGAGATGTGATCACTCTGTACCCTCTCATACCCCGCTCTAGAATCCTTACCCCGTGCATTTTCTCCATACACTCATCATCTGCTGATACATTATACGTGAGCATGTGTGTGTGTGTTCCCTTACTAGTTCATATTTGTCATTTCTTCTAGTCTTGAGTTCCATGGGATCAATACATTTGTTTTATTGAAACTGTATCCCAGGCACCTATCAGATAGTCCAGCCTATGTTTTTTTTTTTTCCAGCCTATGGTTGATGCTCAGTATGTATTGCTGAGTGCATGAATAAGTGAATGGATGAAAGTGTCAGAACAAATCCCACAGAGACCTTTTATTCATTTTCTTCTCTCTCAAGCTCCTCTGAAATGGGGAGAATGAACAGGCTTTCAAATGAGTTACAAAAGTAACTTTTGCCAATCTTAAAGAATATAGTTTTCTTTTTTTCTATAAATGAAAGTGAAAGTTGCTCAGTCCTGTCCCACTCTTTGTGATCCCATGGACTGTGTCCATGGACTTCTCCAGGCCAGAATACTGGAGTGGGTAGCCTTTTCCTTCTCCAGGGGATCTTCCCCACCCAGGGATTGAACCCAGGTCTCCCGCATTGCAGGCAGATTATTTACCAGCTGAACCACCAGGGAACTCAAGAATACTTGAGTGGGTAGCCTATCTCTTCTCTAGCAAATCTTCCCAACCCTGGAATCGAACTGGGGTCTCCTGCATTGGAGGCAGATTCTTTATCAACTGAGCTATCAGGGAAGCCCTTTCTATAAACACTTCAAACAAACTTTAAAATTAATTTTTTATAGTTGCTTTACAATGTTGTGTTAAGAACGTGGTTGTCCTGAAGTAGATGGAAAATTACTCCAACTTGCCCTCCCCATCCATGGAACCTGTAAACCTAACTCAGAAGGTGCTGGTCTAAAAAAAAAAAAAAGACCACATACTGAGAATTTACTGTAGTTAGGCCCTTGACTACGTCTTCTCTCCTCGATGGGTTCTCAGCAAGCCATCGTGTAGATGAGAACAGGACGCCACCAGTGTGATCACCTCGACTGGCCCGGTCCCTGGGCGGGAAGAGCGGCCGGCCTGCAGCGGGGAGCCGGCCCTTGGCGTCCCCGGCCCTTGGCGTCCCCAGCGGCTCTCTCGGTGCCTTCTGCCCGCCCAGCATACGTTGCCGCCGCGTGTTAGGGGTCACCGCACAGCCAGCAGGTGGCGCGGACGAGGGAAGCTGGAGGAAGAGCATGGTGGAGCCCGGCAGACTAACCCAAGGCTTCAGAGCGGTTGAGGGCCGGGTCAGCTCCAGGTCCACAAGAAAATAAGCGCCGCCTCGGGGAAGGACGCGCAGGAAGCCTTCAGTCCAGAGCCTGCTCTGTGCTCCGGGAGGACCGCCCGTTTCAAACACCTGCGCACTAAGCCCTCCTCCGCCAAGGCGTTCGTTACTGTCTGCCTCACTCTTTGAATTACTCACTCTATGAGCCCACTTTTTAAAAGGCAATCTGCAGATATTTTAGAGATAAGTCACTTTTTTCTTGGGCTCCAAAATCACTGCAGAAGGTGAAATGAAAAGATGCTTCTCCTTGGACGGAAAGGTATGACAAAGCTAGACAGCATATTAAAAGCAGAGACATCACTTTGCCAACAAAGGTCCGTTCATATAGTCAGAGCTATGGTTTTCCCTGTAGTCATGTATGGATGTGAGAGCTGGACCATACAGAAGGCTGAGCGCCGAAGAACAGATGCTTTTCAGTTGCCGTGCTGGAGAAGAATCCTGGGAGTCCCTTGGACAGCAAGGAGATCCAACCAGTCCATTGTAAAGGAGATCAGTCCTGAATATTCATTGGAAGGACGGTTGCTGAAGCTGAAGTTCCAATAATTTGGCCACCTGATGCAAAGAACTGACTCATTGGAAAAGACTGTGATGCTGGGAAGGATTGAAGACAAAAGGAGAAAGGGACGACAGAGGAGGAGATGGTTGGATGGTATCACCAACTCAGTAGACATGAATTTGTGCAAACTCCAGAGGATAGTGGAGGACAGAGGAGCCGGGCATGCTGCAGTCCATGGGGTCACAAAGAGTCAGACATGACTTCGTGACTAAACAACACTTTTTAAAAAAATCATGTTTTTTATTCAAAAGTTTAAAATTCGATTAACAAAGAAATAACAACACTAGCGAAAGTAAAACAAAGCATCTCCCTAAATTTCATGGCCCTACAAAATATTTTCAATTTTTTCTGTGTTCTCTCCTTTCCAGTCCTGGTGCTTATGCGTGCCCATTTTTATTACGGTGTACACCTCTATCTTTAATGTGCTTCCTGATGGAGTTGTTTCCACTAACACCAGTGTGGGCAAGGCATTGCCAGGGCCAAGGAGGAGGTGAGGGGGTGACAGCATCCCCAGTAGGTTCACATTTAGGGAGGAGTCACCCCAAAACCAAAGGCTGAGCTCATGAGATAAAAGAATGGAGGAGACAGCAGAGAAGATCCCGGGGAAGAGAGAACAAAAAATGCCTAAAACACTAGATAAAAAGCATAGACCATAGTGGGGGACAGAGAATAGTGAGGGGTAGAGAAAACATTAGTGGGGATTAATGAAAGGAAAATGAGGTGCGTCTCCCTGACATTTAGCTCGCCTGCCAGCCTCTGTCTGGACAGCCTCTCCAGGAAATCGGGAATGCCTGTCATTTTTCTACAGGCACAGTAACAAGATGGCAAAAGAACTGATGGAAAATATCCTCAGAGATGGGCTTGGATACACATGTGAGTTCAGATGTGGCGGACACTGCTCTGCCATTAATAATGTTTTAGGAGAAGCTGACATTTCTCACTGACGTGTCATTTCTCACTGATTTCAGAACCTGGGAGGCTGAGAGGGATGGTGAATAACACAAAACATTTCAGAAGAACTCAGAGAGTAGAGCGCTCACAGTGTCTTTTAAACAACAGTGAGATAACCTGGAGATAGACAGAAGAGCCTGGTAGGCTACAGCCCAAGGGGTCGCAAAGAGTCAGACATGACTTAGCAACTGAACAACAAGATACCCTAAAGCCTAGCAGAGATTCTGAGAGCCCTTGTTTGTGGTGAGTATTCTAGGCTCTTAAATCATACCTCCAATTACAGCTCATGGCCAAGTGTTAAATTTTGCTTTGAATTACAATAACATGCTCAGATGGTAAAGAATCTGCCTGCAATGTGGGAGACCTGGGTTCCATCCCTGAGTCAGAAAGATCCCCTGGAGAAGGGAATGGCAACCCACTCCAGTATTCTTGCCTGGAGAACTCCATGGATAGAGGAGCCTGGCAGGCTGCAGTTCATGGGGCTGCAGAGAGTCGGCCATGAGTAAGGAACTAACGCTTTCACTTTTTTCTTTCATAATAACATGCATGCTCAGTTGCTTAGCTGTGTTTGCAACCCCAAGGACTGTAGCCCACCAGGCTCCTCTGTCCGTGTGTTTCTCTAGGCAAGAATACTGGAGTAGGTTGCCATTTCCTCCTCCAGGGGATCTTCCTGACTCGGATCAAATCCATGTCTCCTGCATTGCAGGTGGATCTTTACACTTGAACCACCCCGGAAGTAATGGCAGGCATTTATTTATTTATTTATTTTCATTTATTTTTATTAGTTGGAGGCTAAGTACTTTACAATATTGTAGTGGTTTTTGCCATACATTGACATGAATCAGCCATGGATTTACCTGTGTTCCTCATCCTGAACCCCCCTCCCACCTCCCTCCCCATCCCATCCCTCTGGGTCATCCCAATGCACCAGGTCTAAGCACTTGTCTCATGCATCCAACCTGGACTGGCGATCTGTTTCACCCTTGATAATATACATGTTTCGATGCTGTTCTCTCAGATCATCCCACCCTCGCCTTCTCCCGTAGAGTCCAAAAGTCTGTTCTATACATCTGTGTCTCTTTTTCTGTCTTGCATATAGGGTTATCATTACCATCTTTCTAAATTCCATATATATGTGTTAGTATACTATATTGGTCTTTATCTTTCTGGCTTACTTCACTCTGTATAATGGGCTCCAGTTTCATCCATCTCATTAGAACTGATTCAAATGAATTCTTTTTAATGGCTGAGTAATATTCCATGGTGTATATGTACCACAGCTTCCTCATCCATTCGTCTGCTGATGGGCATCTAGGTTGCTTCCATGTCCTAGCTATTATAAACAGTGCTGCGATGAACATTGGGGTGCATGTGTCTCTTTCAGATCTGGTTTCCTTGGTGTGGATGCCCAGGAGTAGGATTGCTGGGTCATATGGCAGTTCTATTTCCAGTTTTTTAAGAAATCTCCACACTGTTCTCCAGAGTGGCTGTACTAGTTTGCATTCCCACCAACGGTGTAGGAGTGTTCCCTTTTCTCCACACCCTCTCCAGCATTTATTGCTTGTAGACTTTTGGATAGCAGTCATTCTCACTGGCATGTAATGGTACCTCATTGTGGTTTTGATTTGCATTTCTCTGATATGAGTGATGTTGAGCATCTTTTCATGTGTTTATTAGCCATCTGTATGTCTTCTTTGGAGAAATGTCTGTTTAGATCTTTGGCCCATTTTTTGATTGGGTCATTTACTTTTCTGGAATTGAGCTGCAGGAGTTGCTTGTATATTTTTGAGATTAATCCTTTGTCTGTTTTTTCGTTTGCTGTTATTTTCTCCTATTCTGAAGGCTGTCTTTTCACCTTGCTTATAGTTTCCTTTGTTGTGCAAAAGCTTTTAAGTTTCATTAGGTCCCATTTGTTTATTTTTGCTTTTATTTCCAATATTCTGGGAGGTGGGTCATAGAGGATCTTGCTGTGATTTATGTCGGAGAGGGTTTTGCCTATGTTCTCCTCTAGGAGTTTTATAGTTTCTGGTCTTACATTTAGATCTTTAATCCATTTTGAGCTTATTTTTGTGTATGGTGTTAGAAAGTGTTCTAGTTTCATTCTTTTACAAGTGGTTGACCAGTTTTTCCAGCACCACTTGTTAAAGAGGTTGTTTTTTCCATTGTATATTCTTGCCTCCTTTGTCGAAGATAAGGTGTCCATAGGTACATGGGTAAATCTCTGGGCTTTCTATTCTGTTCCATTGATCTATATTTCTGTCTTTGTGCCAGTACCATACTGTCTTGATGACTGTGGCTTTGTAGTAGAGTCTGAAGTCAGGCAGGTTGATTCTTCCAGTTCCATTCTTCTTTCTCAAGATTGTTTTGGCTATTCAAGGCTTTTTGTGTTTCCATATAAATTGTGAAACTATTTGTTCTAGTTCTGTGAAGAATACCGTTGGTAGCTTGATAGGGATTGCATTGAATCTATAGATTGCTTCGGGTAATGGCAGGCATTTAAACTCACTCTGGACTGTGTCTTCTGGAGCGCAGTGCCATAGAGCAGCAAGGCACAGCCATGCTGAAAGACACCAGGTTGAGAACAATGGCTCCTCTAATGGATAGAATTTAGTTTATAGAGTTGAATTATATCACGTGGATATTGGAGGGAAAGTTTTTAGTGTCCCTACTGGGTGGCACCGGATGGCTATTTCTTTACACGTTTAATTAGCAACCTAAAATGGCCTGTGTGATATTTTTCCTAGATGTGGAAGCAGTCCAGTGCCTGGCTGAATCATTGTTGTGCCTTCCTGTTCCTGGTGGTCTATTTCTAATAACCTGTGCAACTTTGTAATAGTGTCATGACTGAAAAGTCAACAGAGATTCGGGTGTCTTAGCCAGCCTAGGCCCAGATGGATTCAGACACTGAAATGGATTCTTGAGGCTTTCTAGGCCATTCGATCTATGCCAAGGTGAGCAAACATAGAGACTGATCTTTCGGTAGCAGGGGCATGGAGGAGATCCCAAGTGTCTACGGCAGTGGTTCTCAGACTTTGCCGCAGCCTGGAGTCTGCCGTACAGCTTCTACGATCCTCTGAGGCCTGGGTTGTCCTCTGCACACAGCAAACCAGAATTTCTAAGGCTGGGGATAAGGCATTGGTCTTCCCAGGTGGAGAAGTGGTAAAGAATCCCCGTGCCAATGCAGAAGACTCAAGAGACACAAATTCAAACCCTGGGTCTGGAATATCCTCTGGGGTAGGACATGTAACCCTCTCCAGTGTTCTTGCTTGGAAAATCCCATAGACAAAGGAGCATGGCAGACTATAGTCCATGGGGTCACAAGAAGAGTCAGACACAACTGAGCATGCATGCACGTAATGCAAGGTGTCGGTAATTTGAAAAATCTCCCAGGTGGTTCTGATACATGGCTATGAAATAAGGTAAGTATAATCATGCTCATGAGATGTGCAGATTGCTCTGAGTCCTTCACAGAAAAGAAAAATAGCAAAGACTTCTTTGGCAGGGAGTAAGGAGGATGCTAGGTGGACAGAACTACCTAGACAAAAGACAAAAATAAGAAAGTGGGTAGTGGCCCAGTGCAGAGTTCTTTTTGGCTAGAATGAACGTGGCGGCATAAAGGAAGAGCGGAAGAGAAAGCCAGCGAGTGTTAGAATGTGCTAGAAAGAAGGGGCTAGGTTCCCAGGCTTAGTGGAAAACTGGTATCAATTTTCATAAATAGAAGTTTAACCTTAGGAACCAATGCCATAAAAATAACACAAAGTTGTTTCTTCTTAGATACCCTCCCCTGCCAGTGATTTTTCTTTAACACCTTTAACTCTTTGCACAAGAGAAGATTTGCAAGGGGTGTTGCAGACAGAGTAACGCTGAGCGCCGAGCGGAGTGGAGTGGTGGAGATGGAGGGGAGGGACTGGGGTGGACAGCTCAGGGACAGACACCGACAGCCTTTGGCCCGTGGCCCTTGTGGCCTCTGCACAGGGCGATGGGCATTTCATCAGTGCTGTCCCTGAGGATGCAGTCAGAGTCTGCCGTGTGCCAGCTTGGATGCGAAAATACCTGCACGGGGCTGGCTGAGAAACATAGTTAAAATCACACCAGCGTATCTTTGAAAGCACTTTTAGATCTGATCCTCCCTTATATTCTGCCTACAGAAAAGGCAGCTCCTGGTGGTTTGATAATCCTAGGAAGAAGGTGTTTGTTCTCACTGTGAATGAACTGGACTGGCAACATATAATTTCACTGAACATACCTGGATTTAGATAATGTCATTTTAAAAAATGCAGTATTGAATAACAGGAGAATTTGAAATGTCATGGAGTTTCAAAATAATGTACCGCATGGCTATAGTTTTATAGGGGTGCATTTTATTTTGGTGATCGTTGAATGAGGTTTGAAGCAATGGAAGAATTGTGGGCTCCCTATGTGTGTGTGTTTCCCTGGTAGCTCAGTTGGTAAAGAATCCGCCTGCAATGCAGGAGACCCCAGTTTGATTCCTGGATCGGGAACATCTTCTGGAGAAGGGATAGGCTGCCCACCCCAGTATTCTTGGGCTTCCCTTGTGGCTCAGTTAGTAAAGAATCCGCCTGCAATGTGGGAGACCTGGGTTCACTCCCTGGGTTGGGAAGATTCCCTGGAGAAGGGAAAGGCTACCCACTCCAGTATTCTGGCCTGGAGAATTCCATGGACTGTATAGTCCGTGGGGTCACAACGAGTCGGACACGACTGAGCGAATTTCACTTTCACTTTATGTGTGTGTGTGTGTTGTTCACGAAGCACTAGGATAAATGGGAACTTTCCAAAGTAAAGCTCTGAAATTACTAGGCAAAGAGAGTAACGAAAGAAGTAAGCCTGAAGTTAAAGAACAAATATTATGACCCTATCTTTAAAGTCTGTGGCCAACGGATAAAGAAATGTAATTTTCTCTAACACTCTGATGTTCTCTTAAGGACAATGAGAGGCGTAATAATGTCTGTATTTGGGTTACATGCTGCTTTGATTATGTAGACTATTAGTGAAATCCAATCCACAGCCTCCTATGAGATCGCATGACTAAGGCATTTTGCTGATGAGTAGATCTTACTTTACAGGTTGACCTAGTGAAGCCAGAAGTGCTGCAGACAAATATGCTTCTGCTCTAGTCACTAACTCATCAGCCCATTTATGTCAACAGCATGTAAACCTTTATCTTTTTAATTGTCTTAACTGTCTTTCCTAGCAGTGTCCTCTTTAGAATAACAGATGGAGAGCTGCAGTCTCTACTTCTCCATTATTAAGCACCCATATCACCCTCAACTACAACATAGTTTGTGTTGTGGTGATGGAAAGCTCAGCAGTGCATCACATGAAGATGAAAATTGCCTACTGGTGACCAAATATCCTTCACGCCCTGGTGTGTGCCAAGCATGTCACCTAAGTCGTGATACAGCTTAAAATTGACCATAACATTATTGCTGTTTATTATCGCCATGATCATGCATGTATTATGCAGAGTACATCATGAGAAATGCACAAGTGGGAACCAAGATTGCCAGGAGAAATATCAGTAACCTCATATATGCAGATGATACCACCCTTATGGCAGAAAGTGAAGAAGAACTAAAGAGCCTCTTCATGAAAGTGAAAGAGGAGAGTGAAAAAGTTGGCTTAAAGCTCAACATTCAGAAAACTAAGACCATGGCATCTGGTCCCATCACTTCATGGAAAATAGATGGGGAAACAGTGACAGTCTTTATTTTGGGGGGCTCCAAAATCACTGCAGATGGTGACTGCAGCCATGAAATTAAAAGACACTTGCTCCTTGGAGGAAAAGTTATGACCAACCTAGACAGTATATTAAAAAGCAGAGACATTACTTTGCCAACAAAGGTCCATCAAGTCAAGGCTATGGTTTTTCCAGTAGTCATGTTTGGATGTGAGAGTAGGACTGTCTTCGACTGAGTGCCGAAGAATTGATGCTTTTGAACTGTGGTGTTGGAGAAGACTCTTGAGAGTCCCTTGGACTGCAAGGAGATCCAAGCAGTCCATCCTAAAGGAAGTCAGCCCTGAATATTCATTGGAAGGACTGATGCTGAAGCTGAAGCTCCAATACTTTGGCCACCTGATGTGAAGAACTGACTCATTTGAAAAGACCCTGATGCTGGGAAAGACTGAAGGTGGGAGGAGAAGGGGATGACAGAGGATGAGATGGTTGGATGGTATCGCCAACTCGATGAGCATGGGTTTGAGTAAACTCTGGGAGTTGGTGATGGACAGGGAGGCCTGGGGTGCTGCAGTCCATGGGGTCGCAAAGAGTTGGACACGACTGAGCGACTGAACTGAACTGATTACCATTTTACACGTGAGGAAACCAAGACTCAGAGATGCTCAGGGACCAGCCAGAGTTTGCATAGCTCATAAATGATAGAGCGGGACTTCAGACTGAGTTGTGTTCACACAGCCTGGTCTCATCTGCTCCTCTGCACCGCCTTCAGTGGCGCCACCTGCTGGCCTGGCTCCCCTACTGCCCTGGAAACCACGGCAGAGAATGGATTTGATGGTCTGTGAGTGGAGCCAGAGACAGGGTGCTGCCCCAGGTGAGCTGGCGTGCAGGACAGCTTGTGTATCACAGCCAAGAAAATCCACCAACTGACCCGCCCAAATGTGACATGACTCAGTACAACGAAAGCTTATTTCTTAGCCACGTGATTGTCCAACCTGAGGGCGGTTGAGGCCAGTGGTGGTGAGGTGGGAAGCAGACTTTGCTCCACACGGCCATTCAGAGACCCAGGCTGACTGTGGCTCTGTTATCATCAATACGTGGCTTCCAAGTATGTCTTTGTCATCTCCATTCCAGCCCAGCCAGGAGCAGAGCAGGCTTAGAGGTCCAAATCTTAGAAGAGGCATGCATGTCTTGCATTCCTGTTTTATTGGCTAGAAATCATAGCATGACTATGGCTAATTGCAAGGAGCGCTGTGAAGGGTAGTCAAACTGGGTGTCCAAGAGGAAGAGGGGATAGATGTTAGAGCGAATTCATACAGGAAAGGAGGAAAGGCCCCTAGGCTTAAAACCCAAAGACTGAGGTTTTGGTCTGATGACCTGTTGTAGGGCCACTTGACAAGTTTCTTGTCTGAAAATCAGAATCATCACCACCTACTGATTTCTGCTCTGTGTGTGTGTGCATGTGCATTCAGTTGTGTCCGACTTTTTGTGACCCCATGGACTGCAGCCCACCAGTATCCTCTGCCCATGGAATTTTCCAGGCAAGAATACTGGAGTGAGCTGCAATTTCCTACCCCAGGGAATCTTCCCAACCCAGGGATCGAACCATGTCTCTTGTGTCTCCTGCATGCTTTACCACCATGCCATCTGGGAAGCCCTTTCTACTCCACAGGATAATTTAAGATCAAAATTAGAATTAAATAAGATATCTGGGCATGCAATTTAGGATTAGCTTGGGAGAGTAGGAAGAATTCTAGATTAAGACATGGAGTTCAAATTCTTTACTCTAGTTCTTTCTGGCTGTGCAAACATGTCTCCCTCATCCAGACTTTCTGAGCTGGGAAGCTTTTCTGTTAACTTAGGAGGAAAATCACTTGCCTTATCTTCTTTATAGGGATCCAGAACATGTACAAATCAGTAACCTATGTGAAAGTATCTGAAAGCCATTAATGTCAAATTTCCATTTGGGGTGTCCCCGGGAAGTATTTTACCTGGAGACTTCTTTCTTTTAAAAACAATAATTAATCTCTATGTACTGTTATTATCATTTGGTTCTGCCGGGTCTTTGTTGCTGCGAGGGGTTTTCTCTAGCTGTGGCTCCCAGGCCCGAGCTTGGGCTCAGTAGTTGTGGTTCATGGGCTTAGTTGCTCCTTGGCATGTGGGGTTTTCCTGGACCTGAGATGAAACCTGTGTCGCCTGCATTGACGGGCAGGTTCTTTACCACTGAGCCACCAGGGGAGTCTTAGAGATTTCTTTCTGAGCCCAAACTCCCTGCTTTGTCCTTTCATCCTGGCTAAATGAAGTATTTATGCACAAAATAATTAAAAAAATATCGTAATAGATGTCTCAGTACACATCATGAGTGACTATAAACTCCTAAGGGAACAGCCTGAGTCATCTCCATGTTTGAAATTCATACTCACTGAATTGCATTCAAGTTTCTTTCTATTTTCTTCTTTTTTTTTTTTTTAATATATAAACAAGTCAAATGGAAATAGTGGGTTTTTTTTTTTTTGGAGTATAGTTGATTTGTAATGTTGTGTTTGTTTCGGGTATACGGCGAAATGATTCCATTATATATACATGTATATCTGTTCTCTTTCAAATTCTTTTCCCATTTAGGTTATTACAGAATATTGAGTAAAATTCCCTGTGCTATACAGGAGGTCCTCATTGGTTGTCATTTTATATATATCAGTGAGAATCTAAACAACAAAATACTGAGTTGGCCAAAAAAGTTCACTTGGGTTTTTTTCCATCTTATGGGATATGAATGAACTTTTTGGCAAGCCCAATCTTAAAAATGATACAAATGAACTTATTTACAAAGCAGACTCACAGACTTAGAAAACAAATTATGCTTACCAAAGGGGAGAGTTGGGGGGAGAACAGTGGATAGACAGGGAGTTTGGGATTGATACACTGACGTTTCAAAGAGACTGTCTGGCTAAAGGCAAGGAAACCACGTGGCTGGCACAGCAATGGTTAGTGGCCCCGGCCCACAGCGTGAAGCTCTCCTCACTGTTCTGGCTTTGAACCAAGGGTTTATCCTAACTGATCACATTCCCACTTGCTGATTTGCAAAGTCACCTCACTGAATTGTTGATGTTAGTCACTCAAACAGGCTCACCGTTTCTTTCTTCATTCAGTTCCACAATTAGAGTGATTCATTAGGCTGTCTTCCTTTCTCTCTTATTTTTCCTGTTGTCTCCCCAAACTTCTTAACTCCAACCAAGACGCTGATTCCCTTCCAGATTGCCTTTGAGGCCGAGTCGTGCAGAAGGGGGATCGTCTGTCTGACCTGGCTCTTCATTCATTTCTGGGCTCAGTCAGCTGTGAACTGATGGGCTTGCTCTGCTAATCGCGGTGTGGGATGAGTCACTCTTCCATTTTTCTGGCTCCTTGCAGGTGAGGTTGCATCTGCTTTTTCGAACTTTAATAAGTAATAAGAGTCGGTAGAGAAAATCTGGGAGGAACTGGCTTGCCTTTCCTTCTAGAATGGTTGCCAGAGTGTAGCACCAACTATCCAATTTAGGCTAAGCTCGACTTTTTCCACCCACTGAACAGCTAGCAGCATGTCCTTCTTTAAACAGCCCCTCCAAGAAAAGAGACACTGTAAGTGAAGCGCTTGCAGAGCGGCCCCTCTGCTTCTCAAACCTTCACCTGCACATGGACCACCTGGGGTCTTCTTGCCACCAAGATTCTGACACGTTCCATCGGAAGTGAGACCCAGGGTCTGGCATTCCCAACAAGCTCCCCAGGGACACTGCTGGTCCAGTGACCATACTTGAGGAGGGGGAGGAGTTGTTGAGGTGGGCCTGTTCTTCCCGAGGTCTCCTTCTTCACACACATTTTCAGATGATGGGTTTTCTGGAATAAGGAGAAATACCCGGGATGCACTTGTCAAAATAGATAAGAAATTGTAACCAGGAGGCAAGTGGGATCCTTGATGTCTTTTCAGTTGTGAATTTGCATAAGTTGAACAGCTCCAATTCTATTTGCATTTACATTGGCAATGAGCAGGAGGGTGGCAGATCCGATTCCACTTGAGGGATGGCATGGGTGTCACTGCCACCAATTAATTACCCTTGCTCTATTAATTAAGAGCAAGGGTGTATCAGGATCACAGGAAACTGAGGATCTGGGCTGTAATCAGAGGCTAACTTGCTAAAGATTTTGTACAGAATATTGGGGCTTGGGGATATCCAAATATAAATATTGGGAACATGACTTGACAAATATATTTGTATGTTTTAAAGGGGAGGTAGAATCAGTTAGCTGTGCTTATGTTAATAACAGACTCATGTATGGTGCCTACTGGGTGCCAAGCACTTTACAAATATCAACTCATTTTATTCTGACAACAACCTTAGGAAGTAGGTACTATTATTGTCTCTACTTTTATAGATAAATTGAGTTACAGAAAGGTGACATTCTCCAAAGCAGCAATGTTCAGGTTTTGAATCTGGGTGAGCTGGCTATTGGACTTCCTGGTGGCTTAGCTGTAAAGAATCCATCGGCCAATTCAGGAGACACGGGTTGATCCCTGGGTTGGGAAGATCCCCTGGAGGAGGGCATGGCAACCCACTCCAGTATTCTTGCCTGGAGACTCCCATGGACGGAGGAGCCTGACGGGCTACAGTCTATGGGGTCACAAAGAGTCAGACAGGACTTAGCGATTGAGCACATGCATGAGGCTGGCTATTTCTGGGCTTTTCCTGGACTCAGGTACAGCAAGGACATACAAATTCAAGGTCAGATTCTGCCATTTGCACTTGCCCTTGATTAGATCTTCTGGCCTCTCTGTCCGCATGATGCCCTGGGAACCTCTCAAAATTGTTGGGAAGTTGAAATAAGATAATGCACGTGAAACTTAATAAATTATGTGCCACTGTACAGACAGATTCAAAAATTAGACGGATGCATTTGATTACTATTGTTGTATTTTGAATAGTATCGTGTAAATAGCCAAATTCTCTTTCTTTCGTCTCTATGTTTATATTTCTGCTGCTTCCTCAGGAAGAACTCATTTTGCCTGAAATCCTGAAATGAAAAACAAGAACATCTTTTTGGATTTGTTTTCTTAGGTTTTCTGAAAATAGGATATTTTGTAGAGGCTAAACACCAGTAGATGGCCAATCCGCTGATTTCATCCATTCCTGTTTTGTGATATCGTGCCCTGGAGGTTCTTCTTGGCAGAGTTAGCCCATCTGAATTGAAATGATTTTCCAATGCCTCTTGCATTTTGCTATTCATTTGGTAAAGTGTCTTATGATGAAATCAATTTCATCTTAGAACTCTGTGCTCGGATGTAAACCATGATTTTTCTTGTTACCTTGCCTCATCATGGCATAGTTATCCTTCTTTGAAATCCCTCACTTTTCTTAGAGTTTTAATATTGCATCTGCACACGTTTTTCCCCCTCTGAATTTTAGCAGGAGTTAATGTAAGATTTTCCCCCCCCCATCATTACATTATTACATTCCTCTTCAGCCGGAGAATTCAGGAGACTCGAGATTATGGAATTATGATAAAGGAGGATTATAGGAGTTCAGCTTGTGTTGCTGGGGCCAGGATATCTATGTCTCTGGCTCCTGGTTGCAGGTGATGGAATTGCCTCCTAATTATTTAATTATGAAAATTATGATTAGAGACTAATTTCCTTTTTTGTCAGAAATCCATGGAAGTAAAGCAAGGAAATGTTATTTATTTAAAATTTTTATTTTATGCTGGAGTAGCGTTGATTTACAGCATTGTGTTGGTTTCGGGCGTGCAGCAAGTGATCCAGTTGTGCATACACATACAGTCATTCTTCTTCAAATTCTTTTCCCATGTAGTTTATTACAAAATACCAAGCAGAGTTCCCTGTGCTATATAGTAAATCCTGCTTAGTTATCTATCTTAAATATAGTAGTGTGAATATGTCAGTCCCAGACTCCCAGTTCACCCCTCCCCCAGAAAGCAAGTCAGTTTTAAACCAGAACTTAATTCTTTTTCATTTAATTTAGCCAGATCAGAATCTGTTTCCTTTTCAGCAATAGATCATGGTAAGTCTTTCAGAGTAAATGTTAGAGCTGGATACAGTTATTAGCTCCCACCTAAGTCAAGTAGCAAACTCAAACCAGACCAAAGATGCAAGGAATTTTATGTGTGCAAACAGGTGACATTGTAAAGCTGATTTAGTCAAAGGCAAACCGCAGAAAATGGCATCACCATTTTCTTTTGACTGCAGCTTCTAAGGTAGGGCTCACTTAGGTTTCTCGAGTGGCTGGGATACTCCTGTAGTTGCTATGTCTGTGTCTTCCAGAACATTGCTTGCCTTCTCTGGTATTGTTCTAGAGCAAACGTGGATAAGAAAAGGATGGTCAGTGAGGACCACTTAATTCCAAGATATCTGGGTGTGTATTTCTGGTGTCAAAATAGGCAGACAGTACAGAGTAGCGGTCTCAGAGGCAGAGCTGAGGTCAGAGAATCTGCAGCTCCGTTTCTTAGCTGTGTGACCCTGAGTGAGTTACTTATTCTTGCCTAAGCACTTCTTTCTTCATCTGTCCAACTGGGATGATACCAGAGCCGACCTCAGACCTCTGTGCTGTGTGGCAAATCATACACAGGTATTTCTTAAAAATACATATAATTCTTACGAAGAGTTAATCTCGGAAAAAATCTAAATAAGAGCGAATGATATATGAATATGGATAACTGATTTTGAGCAAACTCCGGGAGATGGTGAAGGACAGGGAAGCCTGGCATGCTGCAGTCCAACACGACTGAATGACTTAACAACAAATATATAACTGAATCACTTTGTTGTACACCTGAAAGCAATGCAATGTTGTAAATTAACTAAAATCAAATTTTAAGAAGTGCTTCTTACCCCAGGGAGCCTGTTCTCCCACACAGAAAAGTTAATTTTGATATAATTTTATCCTTGACCTACCATTAATCCAAGTGAAATCCCAACAGCTCCAATAAATCTTTGTAGACCTTTGAACAATTTCAAAGACACCCTGAATGGATGATTAAGTATCTTACAGTGGTTCCAGTTCCAGT
The DNA here is from genome assembly GCF_023699985.2 of Odocoileus virginianus. Classification (NCBI taxonomy): domain Eukaryota; kingdom Metazoa; phylum Chordata; class Mammalia; order Artiodactyla; family Cervidae; genus Odocoileus; species Odocoileus virginianus. The sequence continues at coordinate 4,286,855 of NC_069705.1, read as the reverse complement.
TCAGTCGCTCAGTCGTGTCCGACCCACTGTGACCCCATGAATTGCAGCACGCCAGGCCTCCCTGTCCATCACCAACTCCCGGAGTCCACCCAAACCCATGTCCATCGAGTCGGTGATGCCATCCAGCCATCTCATCCTCTATCATCCCCTTCTCTTCTTGCCCCCAATCCTTCCCAGCATTAGGGTCTTTTCCAATGGTGGTGGTGGTCATTTAGTCACTAAGTCACGTTCAACTCTTGTGACCCCATAGATTGTAGCCCACCAGGCTCCTCTGTCCGTAGGATTTTCCAGGCAAGAATATGGAGTGGGTTGCCATTTCCTTCTCCAGGGGATCTTCTTGACCCAGGAATTGAGCCTGGGTCTCCTGCACTGCAGGCAGGCTCTTTACCGACTGAGCTACCAGGGAAGCCCAAGTGTCTTATGAGTGTCTTTGTGCATCTTTTAACTGAAATCCCCTGACTACTACAACACACACAGACACACAGATACACACACACACACACACACACACACACACACACACATACACATGCATGCATTGTCCTTTGCTGTGGGAAGGTCTTGTGCAAAGAACATGTAAAGATGTAAAGTGTCATAGCTTTGAATATGCAGCCCAAAGGGTAATTCCTCTCTGAAGACCACACTTACTAACTACAGAATAAGTGGAAGTGCCTATACTTCATCCAAAGCAGACTCCTGCTTTCAATTCGTTATTGCACGGTTATTTAAAGTAAACTGAGAAAATACTCATAGATAAGAGGAGGAAGAAATGATACTCAAAATTTCAATCCTCACCCCCAAATACTGTTATCATAATATTTTGGTGATTTTTATGACTTTAGGTAGTTTTTGTTGTTAGTTGTGATCATGCTATACAGGTAATTTTATCTCCTTCCTTTTACATATGTACATATGTATATATATTTTTATGGCTATGTGATATCACACTGAAAGGATGTGTTGTTGATTGCTCACATTTGTAGAGTAAGCATTGATGCTTTCCCCATTCCTGGCTGTCACATGCACTGCTGCCTTGAACCTCTGCTCATACTGATACTGTGGCATTTATGGCAGCGACCTGCCTCTGCCCCCCTGCATGCGCCAAACCTGTGAACGTTGTCAGAGTCGGAACTCATGAAGCTGAATCCGGGCCTTTGCACCCCAGTTCAGTTCAGTTCAGTCACTCAGTCATGTCTGACTCTTTGCGACCCCATGGACTGCAGCACGCCAGGCTTCCCTGTCCATCATCAACTCCTGGAGCTTACTCAAACTCATGTCCATTGAGTCAATGATGCCATGCAACCATCTTATTCTCTGTCGCCCCATTCTCTTCCTGCCTTCAATCTTTCCCAGCATCAGCGTCTTTTCTAATGAGTCGGTTCTTCGCATCAGGTGGCGAAAGTATTGGAGCTTCAGCTTCAGCCTCAGGCCTTCCAATGACTATTCAGGACTAATTTCCTTTAGGATGGACTGGTTGGATCTCTTTGCCATCCAAGGGACTCTCAAGAGTCTTCTCCAACACCACAGTTTGAAAGCATCAATTCTTCGGTGCTCAGTTTTCTTTATAGTCCAACTCTCACATCCATACATGACTACTGGAAAAACCATAGCTTTGAGTAGATGGACCTTTGTTAGCAAAGTAATGTTTCTGCACCCCAACACCGAATTAAATGAGAGACAGAGTTTTGGATGGAGTATAGCTTTGCCAGACAAAGAAGGCCATAGCAGGTTCATGCCCTCAAACCTGTGTCCCCAATATGGAAGGATTTGATGAGATGTTTTATAGTAATAGTTCAAAGAGGGTGTGATAAGCTTGTGTACATTCTTCTGATTGGTTGATGGTGAGTTATTCGGGAGTCAGCATCACAACCTTCTTGTTCCAACCAGTTTGGAGTCTACATGCTTGGGGTTAGCAAAACCCTCCTACCTGGTAGGGATTTCAGTATCTGCAAGACAGCTCAAAGATATAGTTATGTGTATCCCTTGATGGGGAAGCAGGATCCTGTCTCAAGGCTGCACTATTGTTTCTTGGCGTGCTCATTCGCTCAGTCATTCTGACTCTTTGTGACACTGTGGACTGTAGCCCGCGAAGCTACTCTGTCCATGGCATTCTGAAGTGTGTTGCCATTTCTTCCTGACCCAGGGATTGAACCCATGTCTCTTGTGTCTCCTGCATTGGTAGACAGATTCTTTACGACTGTGTCACCTTGGAAGGCTGCTTATCTCTGTATGCCCTCCCTTTCTCTAGTAGGACCTGTTTGAACCTGCTCTTTGTAGCTCAGGGAGGGCCATGGAGCCTGAATGAAGCCTGTTTCCTGTCATCGAGACATGTGGGACTCAGGCTTTGGTGCTCCAGAGCCCTGCAGGTCCTGCTCCATATCCCTTGGTTGATGCAGCCTCCATCTGGTTCAGAGTTACACTGCATTTCCCGAGGTTCTTAGATTCCTCAGGCTCAAGATCAAAGTCCAGAGTTGCTCTCTGACATTTTGCTGGTTCTGAAAGGCTGGAAGGTCAGGAAAGTGCAGAAAGGTTAAGAATATAGAGGGGATCCTCATCCTGCTGATCCCTGTGATCCTGGCTGGGGTTACATGTCACATCTCCGGGACCCCTCAGGAACTTCTAGTAATTATCTGAGGATCTGGAGCCTCCTTTGAGAAATGCTATTGTCCTTAACGTATCTCCTGAGCATTCTCTTATCTGTTCCAGAAAACCAGTCACATTCACCTCACTGTGAAAGAAAGAAACAGCTCAGATCGTTTCGTGAAATCCTTCCTTTATCCATCTCTTGAGTTAGATAACTAGGTCCTTTCTTCTAGCTATTAAAGCTAGCCTGTGCTAACTTTTTTGAAACATCACTATTGCCAGTTTAATTCATTACTCTTAGACTCTCTACCATGCCCTACTCATGCTCAGTACTCTGGGATTTGTGGAGTTTAACACGAGAAAAATAGTCTTGTTTTCTAGGACTGATAGCCATCTGATAGGTATGGCACCAGGCATTCAAATATGTAAACCCATTAGTGCTGATTAATAATTCCTGCCCCTGAGACCCTTTGAAGGGCCCCCACTGACCCTTTAAACTCTCCCTGGTAGTCCAGCCCTCCTCTGAAGCTTCTCTACCATCCAGTTCTTCAACTCTATGGTAGCTATGACATTGTCCAAGCTGATTGGCTTCTGTTTGTGTCTAAAGATAAACAGGCATGTGTGTGTTTGTTAACACCACACTTTGCTTTATTCTAATTGGAATCAGAGTCTATAATTGCAAAGTTCTTGGAGAGAATGTACCTACTTTGGTAGTCATGCCATTGCTTGATTCCTGCCACTGCCTGATGCTCTTAGTGGGGCTGTTAGTGGAAGCCTGAGGTTGATGCTAGGATGATGAAACCAGTTAGCATCTCCATTACTTTTAGGAAAGCCTGAAATTGGTTGTTTCTGTTGCCATTTCCCTCATTTTGGATCCTGAGTAGGTGAAGTCAAATAGAGCAGAAAGGAGGAAAGGTGTGCACCCTTGTTACTCAAGGAGCCTTTCTAAGAATGAAGAGATGGAACCCTTGGGCAGAAGGGGAACTGAGTTCTCACGCTGGCTCTGCCGGCCTGTCCCTTTTGCTCCCAGTACCTGAGGTACACGAGGCGGGGGCTGGATTGGATTGGACCGCAGCCCCCCCAGACACAGCGACATCAGTGAACGACCTCTTCCAAGCCATTTCCCCAAGTTTCTGCCTTTCGGCAGGCAGCTTCTGGCTTGATCAGGTTCTGTCTCTGACAAAGGGGCACGTTTAATGGTTAGTCTTTATGAACCACAAGGTTGGGTTAGGGTTGGGGCTTTGCTTTGCTTCTGTTCAAATAGTATGGGTCTCATTTTGCAGTTTTCTTGTTGACAGATCACACTGATTATGTTCTTGCTCCCTGAACACTACTGTTTCATTTTACCATTTCTTCTCCAAGTAAATGTCTGCATGTCTCTCCGTCTGCTTTTATCAAGACTTTGAATTTTATTAATTACTTAAATACTGGAGCCTTTTATAAACTTCCCATTTAAAGTAATCATGCCTAAATTGTGTTGAACTGAAAGGACTTGCGTATTAATTGTGCCTGGTGTTCCTGTTGATTAGGCAGTTCTGTACCAGCGCCAATCAGAGCTGCCTTGTGTCTTTCAGCACTGATGAAGTTTTAAATTGATGCATTAATTTAAAATGTTAGTCATATTTAACTTTCCCAAGGTTAGGAACAGGCTTCCCTGGTGGCTCAGATAGTCAAGAATCTGCCTACAGTCCAGGAGACCCGGGTTCAGTCACTGGGGCAGGAAGATATCCTGGAGAAGGGAAGGGCAACCCACTCCAGTATTCTTGCCTGGAGAATCCCATGGACAGAGGAGCCTAGTGGGCTACAGTCCCTGGGGTCACAAAGAGTCAGACACGACTAAATGACTAACACACACACACAAGATTAGGCGCAACACTCTGCATGATTCTTTTCATCTGGACTCTGAAGTGGCAAGATGGACATGACTATGGTTCTATGTTAATTGCATCACTCAAGCCAGAAACCTGGCTTTGTCTTCGCCACACCCTCCTTCTCACTCAACAACTGCATCTATTCAGTGGAAGTCTTACCAGTTTCACCTGCTAAATCCTTCCTGGGTTCCACATTCTCCTCAAGTTCGAGCCTTTATTATATCTTGCCTAGACTGTCACTGTAGCCGTTGACTCGGTCCCCTTGCTGATAGAATTGCCTACGTAATTCAGCCAGGTGCATCCTCATGCCGAAAATCCATCATCCCGTGCCCATCACCCACAGAATGAAGGCCATACTACTTAGCGAGACCGAGAAGTCTTTCTGTGCTTTAGAGCTTCTCCATTTTTTCAAGTTCATCACCTGCCCCTCTTCAGTCTGAATTTAATACCAGAGGGATGCCAAGTGATGCGGCGTTTTCTGTGTTCCTCACCTCCATGTTTTGGTCCATGACTTTGGCTGGAATATTTTGTTCGCATTCCATATCCTGACGCACTAAACCCCAACCACACTTCAGCGTTAGCTTGGCCAATTGCCTAGTGTGGGAATTTTAGGGGAAATGTTTTCCCAGCACTGTTGAGAATTTCAGCTTTGTTGTATCAACAAGACCCATTCACAGGTCTGCTCCCCACCATGACTCTGCTAGCCCCCCGTGCCCTGAGGTCACAGGGAGTCCTGACCTTGTTATCCGCAGACTCTAGTTAGTATCTAGATTCTAGAAATCTAGATAATGTGACGCCAGGCTGCTGGGTTATCACCAGTGAAGCTGAAGTTTTCACAGAAGGAGATAGTTTTGGCTTGGTTCTCTAGAAGCAGACTCTGAGCTGAGGATTCAGTGAGATCGATTGATTAGGAGGCGGTCCTAGGATAAACTGTGGGGGTGGGAAGGTGAGACAGGGAGGTGAAAGGAAGGAGGCTAAGTGTGTTTTCAGAAGAGTCCCACAGAGGGTAAGTGTGGCTGAATTCTATAGGGGGTTCTGGAAACAGTGAGGTTCCCACCTGCAGTGAGGCAGGGGGAGGTGTTGAAACACTCACCGTGGCAGCCTTGGATCAGGGCTGCCTCTTCCCAAAGTACAAACTCCGAGTCACTCAGCTGTCTACATGGAGAGGTGAGTAGGTCAGCATTGAGCGTGTGTCAGAACAGCCTAGGGGGCCTATTCAAATACGGATGCAAAACCTGTTCCTAGAGTTTCGGATCCAGCAGGTCAGGGTGGGACCCAAGTCTGCATTTCTAACAAGTTCCCACGAGATGCTGCTGCTGCTGTCCTAACCCTAACCCTAACTGTGGTTCATAAAGACTAACTGTGCTAAAGACTAACCAACGGAGGCTGCTGGTCTGTGGCTCACACCTTGAGGAGCACTGATTTAAGCAAAAGCCCAGGGGTCATCCTACAATAAAGGCATGGCTCTGAGTGTCCAAGAAAACCTGAGCTCCGCTGCTGGCCCCATTTCTAATCCAAGGCAGGTCGCAGTTTGCAGGACTGACTCAGCTGAGGATACAACTTCAAACCAAGCTTCCTTTTACTGTGATTGGAAATCGTACTAAACTATTTCTTCTTAACATCTTTGGCTGTCTTCTTCTCTTCCTCATTCAGCTCTGCTCAGTATTTCCTGGAAGCACCATTGCTTTGTCTTATTGACATGCTTCTCTTCCCAGCTGACCCTTTGTGCATTGTTATTATTATCGACCAAAATTTCAAAAAGTTGTTATTAGTCAAGAGTAGAAGTCAGTCCCAATAGTTTAGAAAAGAGAGCTGAGGCAGTAAATCATAAAAATATGTACAGTGAAAGAGATAAATAACCAGATAGCAAAATGGCTAGATGTGCAAGAAAGAACCTAGAGGGGAAAAAAATGTTGATTTGCCAGACATTCTTTGGAAATAGGGAGAATTTTTTGGCAGCTGTGGGAATTATAGTCTAAACCTTAAGGTATGTTTTTATTTTGCTAAGAGTTTCCTTTCTTGGTTGATTGAAGGAGTTCACACAACTCCCAGAGGCACGTAATGTTCACAAGAGGAGCTTGTGTACTAGAAAACCTGTCTAACTGGGTGCTTTGAAATACATATGAAAGAGCTAAAAGTTTAGTGTCATAATGAAAGCTGGCATCAGGCTGGAAGGCTTGCGAAGTTAATAAATCATTCAAAAATCGTGAAACGGTCCTTTCACTGTACATGGTGTTCAGTGATTTAAATCAAGTTCGCAGAGACCTGCTGAGGACCTCCTCTGTGTAAAAACCATTCTGTTGTCCCTGGAATGCGGCCACAACCTCATGGGCCAGAAGCGGGGAGACCCGAGAGGAGTCGGACGGCGCCCCACGGAGAAAAGGAGGGCTCTGTCCTGAGGGCGCGTCCTGTGGGATGCTCTTCTTATGACGTGGCTCCTGAATCTAGACATAGGTGTGGATGTTTGAAAGTCTACAGAGAGAAGCCTTCAAGAAGTGTGTGAGGAAAAGCTGACGACATGTACCTCAGTCATGGTGGAGAAGGAAAGGGCAGGAAATCACACAGCCATCTTCATTCACGAAGGTTTATGACAAGAGGGTAAGTTACTCAGCCGAGACGGAAGCACGTGTCAAAGAATACCTTTTGATCCCACCTATAGGAGGTCACTTGGAGAAGGAAATGGCGACCCACTCCAGCGTGCTTGCCTGGAGAATCCCATGGACTGAGGAGCCTGGCGGGCTACAGTCTACGGGGTCACAAAGAGTTGGACACGACTGAAGTGACTTAGCATGCACCACACATAAGAGATACCTGCAATAGTCAAATTCATCGGGTCAGAAAGCACTTTGGTAGATGCTGGGGCCAAGGGTCGGGGGTTGGAGAGTGGAGTGGGGAGTTAGCATTTAATGGGGACTGAGTTTCCTTTGAGGAAGATGACAAATTCGGGAGATGGGAGAGTGAGAGATACAAAACCATGTGAGCATCCTTAGTGCCCCAAACTGTAGAGCTTAGGATGATGGAAAGAGTTATGTTTTATATGACGTGACTTTTACCACAATAAAAAACATCAAAGCAATTTAAAAAGAAGTGCATGTCAAAGAACATATCTGATAAGTTCAGCTCAGTAATGAAATAAGTTGTTCATCTTGCATCAGTCAGATTCACTTACTTTACAACTCACCCAATCAATATTCTCCCACTGAGGGAAACAAATGAAGTTCCTTCCATGGGATTGGGGGGAGGGGACAGTGAGGACCGACAGGCTTTGTCTCAGGGAGGTTGTTGGGTGATTGTCCTCTGGGCTGGGAGGAAGTTAACTGGTTCTGAGTCTTACCACGAGCCAGGAGTGGAGCTAAGAAAAATGTTCAAGTCGGTAAGCATGTGTGCATAATTTCATGTACTGCTGGACAGACAGTGACTATTAATCCCGTCTGGTCATGCATGTGTGTGTGTGTGTGTGCTCAGTCGTGTCTGACCCCATAGACTGTAGCCCACCGGGCTCCTCTGTCCATTCAATTTCTCAGGCAAGGATCCTGGAGTGGGTTGCCATTTCCTTCCCCAGGGGATCTTCCCGACCCAGGGATCGAACCCTGGTCTCCTGCAGTGGTAGGTGGATTCTTTAAAACTGAGCCCCCTGGGAAGCCCCATTTAGTCATAGTAAACCGTATACTTGAATGGCACATGAGAAAGGTAACTATTTCTTTTTGGAAATAACACCTCAAACTAACTTATTTTAACACAAAAAGTTTGGTTTGAGGGAGCACAAGACTGTCTTGGGAGCATATGCTCTTTTATTAAAACAGACCCAGTTTAAAAAAAAAAAAAACCCAAAAAGGACTTATAACAAAAGTAATGGTGGGATTTTAAGGGTTTACTTGAGAGGAAGCACATGAATACTTACTGGATTCCTTCTGCAAGCTTTTACACCGATTATTTCAACCGATCCTTCTGACTACTTAGCAATACAAAATGAAATATTTTAATCTAAAAATTTTAGTTTTTTTTCAACATACACGAAGCTGTAGAGGTAGAACAGAGAGTTTCTGAGTAACGTCACCCAGTTTTCCCTCTTGCTCACATCTGACGTCAGCCTGTTTGTCACCATTAGAAATACTGGCGCGTCGCTGTCAACCACATTCCAGACTTTATTTGGGGGCTGCCTGTTTTCCACTCCTGTGCTTTTCTTTTTCAGAGTCTAATCTGGGATCCAGCTTACCTTTCACCGTCCTGCCTCCTCCTCTCTGATCTGGGGCAATATCTCATTTCTTCCTTGCTTTTCGTGACCTTGACAGTTTTGAGGATTACGATGAGCTATATCATTGGGTGAAAATTATACAGAGTGAAGTAAGTCAGAAAGAGAAAAGTATCATCTATTAGCGCATATATGTGGAATCTAGAAAAATAATACAGATGAACCTATTTGCGGAGCAGGAATAAAGACACAGACATAGAGAACAGACTTGTGGACACGGAGTGGGGGGAACTGGAAGGGAGATGAACTGAGAGAGTAGCGCTGACATGTATCCACTGCCGTGTGAAAAACAGCGAGTGGGGACTTGCCGTGTGGCCCAGGAGCTCAGCTCAGGGCTCTGTGATGGCCTAGAGGGGCGGCAGGGGCAGCGGGGGGCTAAAGAGAGAGGGCATGTATGTACACTTATGGATGATTCACCTGTTGTGCAGCAGAAGCCAACACAACATCGTAGAGCAATTCAGTTCAGTTCAGTTCAGTCGCTCAGTCGTGTCCGACTCTTTGCGACCCCATGAATCGCAGCACGCCAGGCCTCCCTGTCCATCACCAACTCCCGGAGTTTACTCAAAATTCATGTCCATTGAGTCGGTGATGCCATCCAGCCATCTCATCCTCTGTCTTCCCCTTCTCCTCCTGACCCCAATCCCTCCCAGCATCAGGGTCTTTTCCAATGAGTCAACTCTTCTCATGAGGTGGCCAAAGTATTGGAGTTTCAGCTTCAGCATCAGTCCTTCCAATGAACACCCAGGACTGATCTCCTTTAGGATGGACTGGTTGGATCTCCTTGCAGTCCAAGGGGCTCTCAAGAGTCTTCTCCAACACAACAGTTCAAAAGCATCAATTTTTGGTGCTCAGCTTTCTTCACAGTCCAACTCTCACATCCATACATGACCACTGGAAAAACCATAGCCTTGATGAGACGGACCTTTGTTGGCAAAGTAATGTCTCTGCTTTTTAATATGCTGTCTAGGTTGGTCATAACTTTCCTTCCAAGGAGTAAGCATCTTTTAATTTCATGGCTTCAATCACCATCTCCATTGATTTTGGAGCCCCCCAAAATAAAATATGACACTGTTTCCACTGTCTCCCCATCTATTTCCCATGAAGTTATGGGACAAGATGCCATGAACTTAGTTTTCTGAATGTTGAGCTTTAAGCCAACTTTTTCACTCTCCTCTTTCAGTTTCATCAAGAGGCTTTTTAGTTCCTCCTCACTTTCTGCCATGAGGGTGGTGTCAGCTTTAAGCCAACTTTTTCACTCTCCTCTTTCACTTTCATCAAGTTCCTCTTCACTTTCTGCCATGAGGGTGGTGTCATCTGCTTATCTGAGGTTATTGATATTTCTCCCGGCAATCTTGATTCCAGCTTGTGCTTCTTCCAGCCCATATTTCTCATGATGTACTCTGCATGTAAGTTAAATAAGCAAAGGGACAATATACAGCCTTGATGTACTCCTTTTCCTATTTGGAACCAGTCTGTTGTTCCATGTCCAATTCTAGCTATTGCTTCCTGACCTGCATATAGGTTTCTCCAGAGGTATTTTTTAAATACGACTGTAACATTTTCATCAAAGATAGGAATTTCAGCTGAAAAGAGGTATCATTGTGGTGGAGAGAAAATGACAAGGTAGTTTCTTGCCCGAAACTGTTTTTGTGGAATATGTTGTCATGGGAGAATGAATATTTAGTTTTCCATAATTTCCGATGACACTTTGCGGGAATGGGCCTCCAGGAAAGACTGGGAGCAAACATTAGGGACATTTTCCAAGAATCTGAAGTCTTTTTTTTTTTTTTTTAACAAAAATGTATTGGAGTATAGTTGACTTACAATGTCCTGTTAGTTTCAGGTGTACAGCATAGTGAATCAGTTATACATGAAGTGAAAGTCGCTCAGTCGTGTCCGACTCTTTGCAACCACATGGACTACACAGTCCATGGAATTCTCCAGGCCAGAATACTGGAGTGGGTAGCCTTTCCCTTCTCCAGGGGATCTTCCCAACCTAGGGATGGAACCCAGGTCTGCAGCATTGCAGGCGGATTCTTTCCCATCTGAGCCACCAGTTATACATATACATGTATTAGTCTCTATGCCTTTGTAGACCCTTTTCCCTTATACGTCATTAGAGAGTACTCACTAGAGTTCCTTGTGCTGCCCAGGAGGTCCTTATTGTCATCTGTTTGGCACACGGTCGTGTGTACACGTCAATCCCAGTCTCCCAGTTTTCCTTCCCCCTCTGCTCCCTTGGTTAACCCTAACTTTGTTTTCTACATCCGTGTCTCTATTTCTGTTTTAAGTTTGCAGACAAATGCTGGGGCCTTCCTGATGAAGTGGCATGGAGACCTTTTGTTAGGTTTCTTTTTGTTTGTTTGTTTGTTTTTACTACAACAGGGATGAATACTTTTTGCCGAGAATTTGGAAAATACAGAAAAGCAAATAAACCTCCCTAAGCTGTTCTAGTCGGCAGTGAATACTGTTCATTTCAGTGTGTGATACTCTGGTTCTTTATCAATGCATATAGGCTGCAAACTTCTGCAGGATAGCAGGCTGAAATGCCTTCCAGTGTCTATTTTTAGACCATGGAGTCTTTAGCAGAAGAGAAAGGATTCAGTAGTTCTGGTGGCTGAAGAATCCCAGGGAGCCATGGATTACTTACAAGGGTCTTCAAATCTACATGTTTATCAAATGTTGTCTGTAGACTGAACAACTTACTATGTCACACACACATATTTCACCTTTGGGTAAACATACAAATATGCTCTTCATTGAGATTAATACATGCAAATGCATTCAAAAGCCCTACTGAATTTAGAGTAGCTTGCTGCCATTAGTTACTTTTTTCAGTCAATGAATATTAAGTAAGTTCAGCTCTTTAATGGAAGGTCCACAGATGTGCTGATGTTCAGAGGGCTGTCGCGCTTATGAAGGTGAAAACAAAAATGTGATGAGGAGATGAGTGACTGGCAGAAGCCTTGCTGTTTCTACCACATCACTCTTCAGCCTAAGTCAGTTACACGTGTCCAGAGCACTTCTTTTGCTTTCAGTTTTACAATTTATCTCCTTTCATAAAAAGTGAGCAAATCACATCATTGAGTGGTCCTTTTTCCAACTCTGGATTAACCTTTAACTGACTTAGCTAAATCCAGAAAATGAAAGACTTGATTATCAAAGCAAAAATATTATGTCAACATGCTAGTATTTGTAAAGTATGGAGAAAATGGTGAATTTTACCTTTTTACCCCATGGTGACCCCAAGAGTCCTATAGCTGAACACCAACCTTTTCTACTTACTTGAAACTTTTTCTTTAAAATTTAGTCTCTTTGTAAAATCTGTCCTATTGGAAGAGAACAAACCAGTGACTTGGAAAATATTTAAAATATTCACCATTCTAAAGAAAAAAACTATTTCACACTTCATTACTTTTCTTGCCCCAGAGTTGAATCTTACTTAAAGTCATATGGTTGCTGATGAAAGATGATTTCTTGGCTTTTCCATAAGCAGGATGAGTTCAAAGATACCCCTTCCCAGCCAATTATTTTAGCTTGTTTTAGTTTGCTTTGGTTCAGTCTGTTACTTTGGGGTGGAAACTGGCTCCCAGGTGAAAGATCAAACCCTTCTCTTCCATGCCAGGAAATTCCAACTTTAAGCCCATTCTTTGAGCATAATAAAATTCCCTTTCCCCCCTACACACCCTGATTGGCTTTCTCTTTGTAAGTGACTTGACTTACTCTTCCCATCCCTCCCTGTGTCTGATGGAGTTTGCTAACAGTTTAGTACCTCATTCTGATCATTTCTCTCCATCTCACTTACTTTTATCCTGTGTCCTGTTCACTACTTTCATCACAGGAGCCGTGAGGGTGATTTAGCAAAGGATGGACACTTCCTATTAGGATGCTAAACTCTGAGGAGAAGACATTCCATCACTTTCCCTTTCAGTGATGAGACACAGGAAGCAGTCTCCTAGAATGTGGAGACGCAGGCGTGTGTTTCCCAAAATTACTAACAGGGCTTAGTTTTGATACCCATCCCCTCCTTCCTATTTGCCAGAAGGAGATCGTGGGCCATAGAAGGCAATGTTCTTTGAGTGATTATTCTGAAGGTGTGAATTCTTCTTCACTCTGCCACTAGATCCTTGGGCCAATTGTTTTTTGTTTCTCAACTTTTTAACCTATAACATGGAGTTGAGGCTATTCCCAGGTCATTAGGGTCACGGAGTATCACATATGCTATGAGAATATCAGGAGTTATTACTGCATCAAAGACTTTATGAACAAGTTGAAGGCAGAAGCCATTTATTTATTTTATTTTTTGAGTGGTTTTTGAATTTTTTATGTTGGACAATAGTTGATTGACAATGCTGTGTTAGCTTCAGGGATGCCACAGAATGGTTCAGTTATACATAAACATGTATAACTGAATTTTCAAATTCTTTTCCCACTTAGGTTACTGTAGAATATTGAGCAGAGTTCTCTGTTATACAGTAGGTCCTTGTTGGTCATCTACAGTAGTGTGTACGTGTCGATCCCAAACTTCCAATTTATCCCTCCCCTCCGTGTTTCCCCTTTGGTAACCACAAGTTTATTTTCTAAGGCTGTGAGTCTGTTTCTCTTTGGTAAATAAGGTCATTCATATTTCTTTTTTTTTTAGATTCACATATAAACATGTCATATGCTTATATCATGTGATACAAGCATCATATATGATATTTGTCTTTCTCTGTCTGACAGTTCACTTAGTGGGATCATCTCCAGGTCCATCCATGTTCCTGCACATGGTATTGTTTCATTCCTTTTTACGGGTGAGACCTGAACCACATCTTCTTTGCCCAATTCATCATGGACACTTAGGCTGCTTCCATGTCTTGGCTTTTGTAAACAGTGCTGCAGCGAACACTGGGGTGATGTAACTTTTTGAACCATAGTTTTCTCCAGATATACCCGCCAGGAGTGGGATTGCTGGATCATATGGTGCCCTGTTCTTAGTTTTTTCTTTTATGTTCTTAGTTTCTTTACTGTAGAAGGAGGTCATGAATCCAGGTATGGATTCCCTGTCCTACTAGCTAACTCTGCTTCCTTGGGCAAGTTATTTGACCTCTGTGTCTCAGTTTCTCCAAGCTTAGAATAGAGATTATTCTAGTAACTGTTTCATCAGGGGAGTGGGAAGCAATATCTCCACGAAGAGTTCAGTGTTGGGAGTGCAGCAGGCCGCACGTGGGATGTAGTGAGGCGACGGTGCTGGGTGGGAGGCGGGCCAGCGTAACTCGCTGCTCAACAGTTCCGCTCACCCAGGCTCACAGCACTTGGGAGTCCACTTCTAGCCTCAGTATCTGTCAATGTTTCCATGTGAAATAGACCTTAGCGACCACTCCTGAGCTGTCCAGACAAAGGTCTGTTGTAGTGCTGAGCCATCTTTTTGTACAAATGTCAAGTCAAAAGAAAAAAACGATTAGTGTCCATAGGTTGCCTTCATTTCTTCCTAGAAATCATAACTTAAAAACAAAACGAAACAAAAAAAAAAACAGACCATGAAGTGTCTGAAACTGAGCTGATACCTTCTTTTATTTCTCTTAGGCCAAGGCTTTCATTTCAAGCAGTAGCTGCAGTGCTGTGTCTTTAGTTGTACCCTGTGTGAGTTAAAGACCACCTAAGTGGAAGGGGGTATTGGTGGAATTTGTAGATGGGGAGAAAAACTTTGTCCTGGAGCTGAGCCACAATGCAATGAAAATGCCCTTCTGTTAAGGTTTTCTCAGCTTCCGGGGATGGTTTTAAGGGGCAGGCTTAGGAAACGGGGCTGCCCCTTGAGGTGGAGTGGATGCACCGACCTCCTCGTGAGTGTTTGCCGGGCGGGATGTAACTCAGCAGCGGAGAACCCAGGGGCCCCAGCCCCCTGGTGATGGGGGAGACGCCAGAAGCAGTGCTTCTGTCTCCTTCCTGGCTTGTGTCTCTCTGGCTGGTCTTCCTTCTGTGGGGTCACAGGCCTGTGAGGTCCCGGTCACCTTCTCATTGAGAATGTCCCCGTCCCTGCTTCAGTCCTGGGACAACGTCCTTCTCAACCTTCCCAGTGAAGAGTCGCCCAGCCTGACACCTGGGTGTCAGCCTAGACCAAGTCCTCCGCATGGTTCCTCCCGACTGCTCATTAGAGAGAATGCGCACCAGTACAATCCAAGATGGATTCAGAGCAGTTCATGCTGGCTCCAGCGTTGATGTCCTGTGCCTTGCCTTGAGATCCTTGGAAGCACCCTGGGATTTCCCAGCAGAAAGAACAAGAACCCCCTCTCGCCGCTCTCTAGGTCGGACGTGTGTTTTCTGTGTCCTGCGCGGGACGCCTTCCTTAAGGGCTGTTTACCCACCTGATTCCAGACGTGGAGTCTGGACCAGATCTGCCGGCTCTGAGTGCATTTTCTAAGTGCAGCCGCTTGACTTGGGGAGTGACACTTACCCTTCTCCGCTTGCTGTTTTACTTCCTTGTTTGTGGGTTGTACACTGCATTAGAGAGCTAGACAGGCTGCAGGAGACCCCGTCTCATCTCCTGGCCTAATGTAGATGGTGTGCATGTGTGTGCGTGCGTGTGATCAGTCACTTCAGTCGTATCTGAAGCTTTGTGACCCTATGGGCATAGCCCGCCAGGCTCCTCTGTCCATAACAAGTAACAATAAATAACAAACCAAAAGATCTGCTGATGAGAAGGTTTTGAACTAAGTTTACTTTGTGATTAGAGAGAAAGGCATTTAACCCACTTGAACTTTTTAGAGCAAGCATACTCTGCATTTTACAGGAGAAGGTATGTTGAGTTAGACTTTGGATTGATGGAGCAACACCGTCAGCAATGTGGCTGTGAGGTTTACCATCTCCCAAGGTTAATAGAGATTTCTCTGAGTCAGTGCGGCAACTGTCTCCAATTCAGCAGGTTAATTACTCACATTTGGTCAATATATTTTGTCATGCTGTCACGGGCCAAGAGCAAACAAACTAACAGATGAATGAACACTCTTAAGATGAAATTAAACGGATGAAAATAAAGTGTAAGCTCTTGACTAATGTAGCCAGATGAACAGAAGAAAAGTAAAATATGGGATTATGCAAATTACAGCACTTGGCTTCTATTTCTGTTTTCTCATAAGAAAGAATGAAGGATGCGCTTTAAAATTTCCAAATGAATCATATATTTTAAAACAAGCTTTCTCAGAGAATAAAAGCACTCTATCAGGTACCTCAGAAATTCTTGCTGTGAAGGTCCAGGTTCACTGCAGAAGCAATGCCATATTCTTTCTTACCCATAACACCTCCCACAGAGTTTGACATTCAGATGATGTCTGTAAATAAATATTTTTAGATAACTAAGTGGATTTATAAATACATACCTGACATCACAACCTGCAAGTCCCATGAGTACTTCAAACTGAGAACATATAAAAATGAGCTCAAATCCGCCCCTTTCTTATCTGCTCCTTCCATATTTTCTCTCTCACTGAAGAGTCATCAGGTTTGACCTGAGTGTCAGCATGGACTAAGGCCTGTTCATTGGCCCTTCTGACTGTTTCTCCAATAGCATGTGCTTAACTATGGTATCGAATGTATTCAAAGTCATTTATATCAACTGTTTTGTTGATGTTCCATGACTTGACTAGAAATAGCTGGAAATACCCTCAGGTACCTACCTGAGGTACCTACCATAAGAAAGGACAGGAATCCTTCTCTTTAATGGTGTTTCATGGGTATTTTCCATGTACTGTAGGAGAATGTCTTCTCTCCAGCGTTCTTCCCTGACTTTTAGTGCAGATAAGTAGATGTCCGTATAGGTTGGTGGGTACCGTTTGGGTGATTATTTTTTTTAACAAATGAAGACTTGCAGATATAGTGTGGAAAACAAGCCAGTGATACTCACTGTCAGGTCTGCAGTGTGATGCTCTGGTCCAGAACTTGCAGCTGAACTACCCACCACCACCTCCCTGGCACTCCAGAGAGATAGCTTAGGGGCATGAAAGCAATTAACCCTCCACTTTTCTGTTTTCCCAGAATATTCCAAGCCAGGTGAAGAAGTGAGTGTTGCTTCCATATTTGCCAAACAGAAATAAAACTGGAGGTTTGATAACAATGTGGATAAAAGTGAGGTTAATTGGAATGACTGTGTTATCTTACATTGTTGAATAAATATGTATATGTGTGTGTGTGTGTGTGTGTGTATATATATATACACAATCAGATGTACCAAGATTGACAAACTTGTGTCAATGAATAAAAATGTACAAAGCATGCAGAAAAGTTATTTTAATTTTTCTGCATGTAAATTCAAAACTATAATTTAAAAGAGTGATGTAAAATGCTTTCCCGGTTGTTTCCTAGAGAAGACTTAACTCTTCATCGCAGATGTTTCCCACCCTATTTGTATGGTGGACACATCACTTCTATTAGGATAAAACAGTGGTAGCTGGCAGAACCAGATGTGACAACTGTGTGTTAATCCTCCTCCTGTTTCACTTTGAAATTGTGCACAGCTGTGAACACGGGGCTGGAAGCCTGGTTTTGGCGAGTGAAGTTCTAGACTGCATGGCAGGCACCACCCACGATAGACATGGTTGCCGTTCAGAATCACGGAATAAAGTCAGATCCTGGTGAGGTGGCAGAGCTGGACTGGGAATGCCACCAGTCTGGGAGTCAGAGAACACGGCTGCTCACCCCCCTTCCGTCACCGATTAGTCATAGAGCTGAGTCGTCAGCCTCGTCGCCTGCAACATGGAGACATGGACCACATCCCCTTTACTCACAGGGATGTTGAACAATCCAAGAAGATAATGTGCGGGAAGCGCTTTGAAAGCCGCATGGGACTGCCCAAAAATAAAGCATTAATCATACAAGGAGGCCATGTTTTCCTCTGGGGAAGTGGGAACGTGTGTGGGTTGTTATGGAAAATATTTACCCACCCGTGCCATGTGCTGCAGAGACTGCGTTCCCCTGTCGTCCACACAGGGGGCGAAGCTGAGGGAGGCTCAGCCAGGCTGGTGGCTGTCTTGGAGGTCAGGGCAGGTTCCTCCGCGTCCTCTGGAGGGACTGGTGGTCTTGTGTGTGCAGAGGGGTAGCTTGCGTGAGTCAAAGTAGATTGGCCAGTTGGTTGAGGGACCCTGGGAGAATGCTGGGGCCAACGCCATGGATCCTTGAAGGCTATTCAGGGTGTTACCAAGACCATAATTCCATAACTTCAAAGAAACACACCGTACACTTGAATTGCATTCTCGTTGTTAGCCAACATTGACTGCCAGCATGATGAGCAGCCAATCAGCATTTTAAACTTGGTTTAGGTACGTATGAAAGCTCCAGAGCGGCCTTCCTGATGAAACTCAGTTCATCCGGCGAAGCAGTGGGGTTGCTGGCTAGTGCTGGCAGCTGAGGAATCAGACTTTGCCCCTGGGATCCTGGAGACCCTCGTGCTAATGACAAGGGTGATGCTGGTTCCTGACTGCTCCTCTGGAAGAAGGGTTGGGAAAGCAGCACAGTTGGAGGACGTAAAATTATAGATTCCTAGAACCAGAGATCAAAATGACTTTGGAGGTCATGTAATACCCAGATTACATTCTGCTGAAGCTCGGCATGAAAGCCTTTGAGAGTTAAGAGGAAAGTAGAGCTTTCTGGGAGGAAGGGTATTTAATTTCTTAAATTCTAACTAGGAGAAAAAAAAATGTATGTTTTTCTGATTTCCCATTAGAAACTAAGTAAAAACTAGAATTCCTCTTCCATAAATATTTGGGTGGACTTTCTGTTGACAGCATGTCCACTGGCTTATAACACGTCCAAATAGATTTGATGAGAAAGGATTGGAATGAGTATGGGATAGCACAAGATTCTTCGCCTTGGGCAGTCAGAACATGGACAACCAGAACCTTTCATTGACATATGCATTCAGTTATTCATTCAGCCCTCAAAGATTTGAACAGGAAGACACGAAGTCCTCAAGGACGGACATTCTGTGGTAGACATTGTAGGTATCTGTAGGAGAGCTGACAGCAGGTGGTGGCCTCTTGCAATCACAACAGCAGAGTGATTTCCTCACGTATAAATCAGATCCTCTTGCTTCTCTGCCTACAACCCTCCAGGGGCTTGTCAGGCTTAAAGAAACTCCGGCCCCACCATGTTCTCCGAGGAGCTCCCTAAACGCTTCCCCACCATTCCGCCCTGCCCATGGGTCTTCAGCCACACTGGGCTTCTCGCTGTTCCTCAAAGAAGCTGAGGGTGTCTCAGGGTTTTGACACATGCTGTTCCTTCTGCCTGGAACACTGTTCCCCCCACAAGCTTTAAAAAGCATTTTTCTGCTCAAAAGATACCTCCATGGGTAGGCTTCTACCAACTAAGCACCATCACACCCCAGGACACTTCTTTTATTCTGCTTTATTATTTTATGGAAGAAAGGTCAAATATGCTTAAATAGCCCATTCATTTTTCATGGAAAGGCCTTTTATTTTAAATATGGCAATGTGTACAGGTCAGTCCCAAACTCCTAATCTCTCCCTTTCCCCACTCTTTACCACTGGTAACCACCACTGGTAACCATGAGTTTGTTCTCTAAGTCTGTGCGTCTGTTTCTGTTTTGTAAATAAGTTCATTTGAATCATTTTTAAAGATTCTGCATATAAGTGATATCATACAATGTTTATCTTTCTCTGATTTACTTCACTTAGAATAAGCATCATCTCCAGGTCTGTCGATGTTGCTGTAAATGCCATTATTTCATTCTTTTTAATGGCTGAATAGTATTCCGTTATATACATGTACCACATCTTCTTTATCCGTTCCTCTGTCTGTTCCTCTGTTGATGGGAGTTTATGTTTCTTCCATGTCTTGGCTATTGTAAACAGCCCTGCATTGAACACTGGGGTCCTTGTATCCTTTCAGACTATGTTTTTCTCTGAATATACACCCAAGAGTGGGATTGCTGGATCACGTGGTAGTTCTATTTTTAGCTTTTCTTGAAACCTCCATACTGTTCTCCACAGTGGCTGCACGAATGTAGATTCCCACCAACAGTGGAGGAGGGTTCCCTGTTCTCCACACCCTCCACAGCATTTACTGTTGATAGATTTTTTTTTATGATAGCCATTCTGACTGATGTGAACTGATACCTCATCATAGTTTTTATTTTAAGTGGCCCATTTCTTTTTAATTGAGAAAGGAATGCACAGAGCTTTAGTGTTAACTGGAAATTTATGGGAGAACCTCAGGACATTTCCATAAGAATGCGAATCTCCTGGTTCTTGCCATGTCAAGATTTTTTTCTTCTTATACATATCCAAAGGTATCAATAAATTGTGATTATTGTCCCAGAGTTTCAAGAGCTTTCTCAGTAAATATATTCTCAGAGGGAGAAAAAATGGCATGCACACATGCTCTTTTTATTAAAGTTTCTGTGTTTAGGAATCCTACTAAATTACATTTTGATATATGAGTCTCCTTAATCTATTTAGGGATTGACTATTTCTTTATTTTACAAATGAAGTTCTGATAGTATTTCTTCTGGATGAGGTCTAATGCCACTGGCAGAGACTCAATTTCCCAATGAGCTTGAGAACTAGGACTTGACATTTTATCCATTTGCTGGAAGAATATCCCAGAAATGTCACACATAGGGTACTTCTGTAGTTTCCTGAAGCCTCTCTGTCACCCCAACTCACAAATGTGCAGTTTCTACTCCTCAAGCCAGAGTTGTTCAAGCAATTGATGTTTTACACCTTCAAAAAGAATCCTACCAAAAGCCCGTGGGCAATATGCAAACATTGTTTGGGCTTTGCGTCTGCCAGAGGAAACTAGAGCTGGCTTCTCCCTGTTGGTCTCCAAGACTTTTCATTTCATTGTGATCAAAAGAATCAAAGGATCTTCCAGCCTACAGAGAGAACCTGTTTTGGCATCTCTTAAAACACAGATTTCCAAATATTTCAGACAGTATCCTAATCCTGAAAGAGGACTTTATCTTTCCTATTTCATTATTAATCATAGAGTTTTCTTTTGGAAACTAAAACCCAAAGGTAACATTAGACAGAGAAGAGAAAACCTGTTGTTCTGTTCTCTCCAAAATGTGTTTTTGTCACTTATGTGCTGCACCAGATAATTTAAATACTGTGGTCTGGATCATTTCAGTTCAGTCATTAAGTTGTGTCTGACTCTGCGACCCCACGGAGAACAGCACGCCAGGCCTCCCTGTCCATCATCAACTCCTGGAGCGTGCTCAAACTCATGTCCATTGAGTCGGTGATGCCATCCAACCATCTCATCCTCTGTCATCCCCTTCCCCTCCTTTAAAAAAAAAAAATAGCTTTTAAAGGAGTGAAAAAGAAGTAGGCAATGATTGGAGAGTGAGATATTAATATAAAGTTTCTTTTCTCATTGCCATTTACTTGTTCTTTTGTGTTGATGGAAGTTCTTTTCCACAGGTAACCTGAGATGACAGCAAATTGTGTAAATGAACTTAATTATAGGTGTTGATTTTATAGTTAAAAAAACATGTAATATTGAATATGTCGTTGTAACAGGGAAAGCGTTTTGAAAACAAAGGCTGAATTAAACATATTTATGGGAACATACAGGGCTTCCCAGTTGGTGCTAGTGGTAAAGAACCCACGTGCCAATGCGGGAGATGCAAGAGACTCTGGTTTGAACCCTGCGTTGGGACGATCCCCTGGAGGAGGACACGGCAACCCACTCCAGTATTCTTGCTGGAGAATCCCATGGACAGAGAAGCCTGGCAGGCTACAGTTCATAGGGTCACAAGGAGTCTGACATGACTGAAGCGACTCTGCATGCACACACGCATGATAGAAACATACAGGTGGCACGTGAAACCTCCCTTCCTCACAGTCTAATAGGCAAGAATAAAGCTAAGCCCCATTAGTTCCACCAGCAAGAGATGGTATTCCATAATGCTGATGGACTCAAGATTTTGCATTGGCAGACTTAGGTCAGTCTGTGCCATGGACTGAAGCGAGTTTTTCTGAGCTCTCGTACTTTCATTTGTGAAAGGGAAGACTGTGGTTCTCACCTCTCTGGGTAGCTCTGAGGGTGGGATAGATGATGTGATATGTACAGAGCATCTGGTCCAAAGGAAGGGCTACATAACTCTCAGCCACCACAATTATAGTCATCCTTCTCATCACTAGATTATCACGAATGTCAATCACTGCCTGGTGCAAGAGTAACCACCAGATGGCTGATGAACCTACTATAAACAAAAGTATTTCCGAAGTGGGCCAAGGCTCTTGAAATGAAAATGTAAACAAAACGATTCATTTAATAACCCGGTCGATGCAAGGTGTTTACCAGACTGAGCAGTGTTTAACCAGACCCATTTGACACCATAGCCAAGTTACGCTATTAACCCGCAATGAGACTGCAGTAATCAAGTCTCACTCGGGACTTGGCAAGAGCTGGGTTTTGGTTTTTGGCTTTTTTGCCCTGCTGGGTCTTCACTGATGCACATGGGCTTTTTTGTTGTTGCAGACAGCGGGAGCTACGCCTGGTTGCATTGCCCAGGCTTCCCGTTGCGGGGGCTCCTCTTGTTGTGGAGCACCAGCTCTAGGGCGGAGGCTTCAGTAGTTGCAACACACGGGCTCCCACGTGGGGTGTTAGTTCTCCGACCGGGGACTGAACCCGTGTCCCCTGCATGGGCAGGCGGATCCCTAGCCCCTGGACCACCAGGGAAGCCCATTGGCAAGAGTTTTGTAGTCACTCCTTCTTCTTTACCCAACACATATATTTCATGCTCATTTTGTTTCTCACGTGCTGCCTAGAATTTAGATTCCTCTGGACGTTAACTGTGTCTGGTCATCGCCCCCTGTCCCTCGCAGACCCTCTTTCTCCTTTGCTCTCTCCTCCCCAGGGACACACGTGTGTCGCCTGCAGGAGAGGACGTCTTTGGTTGCTCTCTCATCATCCGCTTGACTGCGTGACTACATTTCGTTTTGCTTCTGTTCCTGGTGGGAAGAGCTATTTACTGTCCCCCAGGAAGCCCTGTCGCTGAGATGGGAACGCTTCTTGGCCGAGCGCCTCCAGAAAGACCGTCCCCAGCCTGGAGAAAAACCAGACACTCCCTTTGGTGGGGCGTTTGCTCCCTGGGCCCCTGCAACACCCCGCCTTGGGGTGCTCCTGCCAGGAGCGTCACTGTGCCCCTTGGATGGGTCTACTCCTTTCCACTGCAGCTGCACGTGGTGTCCATCCACAGAACATCAGTGTCAAAAGATTATTATTATTCCTCCTTCTACGTCAATTATTTCCTTTTTCACTTTGCCTTTGTGTTTACCCGAAACGATGCAAGATCTCAGGTTACCTAATTGGCACGCTGTGTTTCTCTACACGAGCATTCTGCCGCATGCATTAAAAATGGCAGACTAAAACAATTCTGGTTGCATTTTATATATATATATATATATATATATATATATATACACCATAACAGTTAAACCTGGACAGGCAATTCTGGGATCTTTTATATTCTAGTCTTGCCGAGTTCCAAGGCGTGCTGAGGAGTCAGCCGCCCCTTTGGAGAACGGGAGGAGGTTCAGAAAGTTCAAGGTCTAGGAGAGAGAAACTCATGAGGCTATGAGGCTCCCTCGACCCATGTATGAAGGGGACAGCAGGTCAGGTCGCACCTATAATAGGGGCATGGCAAACACTGGCTTTCCACATCCGGGGGCCAAAGCTTTGCAGCTTCCGCATCAGGCCTTCCAATGAATATTCAGGACTGATTTCCTTTAGAAGTGACTGGTTAGATCTCCTCGCAGTCCAAGGGGCTCACTGAAAAGATTCCTGGTCGCTTCTACCAACCTGCCCAGCCGAGCGGTCATCAGTTCTTCTGGGCCGAGAGGGAAATCACTGAGGATTCCCTTGCTGCTTCTGCTGCTGTTTAGCCTCTAGGTCGTGTCCGACTCTTTTGTGGCCCATGGACTGTAGCCCAGGCTACAGTCTGTCTGTGGGACAGACCAGGCTCCTCTGCCCATGGGATTCTCCAGGCAAGAATACTGGAGTGGGTTGCCACTTCCTTCTCCAGGGGGTCTTCCCGAACTGAGGGATTGAACCCACATCTCCTGTCTGGCAGGCAGTTTCTTCTCCACTTTCCTGCTTATTTTACAGAGCTGGGATGCCCACTTTTCCTGAAGTACCTGCAAACAGAATTCCTGAGGAATAAACCTCTGTTCTTACCTCCAGGACAGCTTGCCAGACACGTCTCGGCGCGGGCTCTTTGGGGTCTCAGTCGTGGTGAAGTCTGACGGAGGCTGGTCCTCCGACTACACGGCTCCAACCTCTCAGTGTTTCCTCAGGCTCCTTTTAGCTGGCACATCTCATCCCACTTCTGCTGGTGAATCAGCCAGTTTAGACAGTTTGCCTCACTTATTCAGTAGCATCATGGATGAACAATTCCTTTGGAAGCCTCCCTCTTCCCACCCTTTAAAAAATAAAGTTTTGATACATGTATACTTATGGCTGATTCATGTTGAGGTTTAACAGAAAACAACAAATTTCTGTAAAGCAATTATCCTTCATTTAAAAAATAAAAAAGTTCCAGCCCTCTCTGTGAAGTTTTGCATTTTGTGATAGTGGGCAAGGAGCCAAAGGTGAAAGCAGATTGCATGGAACTGGTCAGTCAAGCTGGTTGCCATGGCATCAAGTCAGAGAGTCAATCTACACGGCATTAAAGGACCAGCCAAGGTCAGAAATTGGGCCTTGCTGGTGGAAAATCTTGATGCTGTCTTGGCCTTGAGCATGACATGAGCTGGGTCTCTGTTTACACTTCTGTGTCTCTTTTCTGACAATCTCCAGTCCTTTGCTCCATCTTTCTTACTGACCTTCTGTAAACATATTAAGTAGTCCAGAGTGAACTTGATAGACCTGTGGAATTCAGAACCCAGATTTTGCCCAGTCGGCATCAATCCATTCCACCCACACACACTGGAATATTTGCAGTGGCTCCAGCGTTCCCTCTGGCCTTCTTGACTTTGCTGGGGTTCGTGTGTGTGTGTGTGTGTGTGTGTGTGTGTGTGTGTGTGTGTGTGTGGTGTTTGCTTCCTAAAACGATCTCGCTCTTCAATTGCTCCTTGTCAGAGGGCTTCCCATCTCACTATTGTGTGTCCATGGACAAATCATGAAACTTCTCTGAACCTTAGTTTCTTTATCTGTCTAAGGAGGATAAGCACTTCAGAATGGTGAAGATGGGCTTGGTAATGCGGCAGTAATAAGTGATCCCCAGATCTCAGTGGCTTCAAAGTACAAAAGTTGGGGAGTTGCCTGGCAGTCCAGTTAGTTAGGACTCCAAGCTTTCACTGCCGAGAGTGTGGGCTCAACCCCCGGTTAATTCTCTTTCCTGCTGTGCGTCCAGTGTGTTAGTGACGGGGTCTGCCTTTTCTGAGTTACTTACAGACCCAGGAAGACGGAGGAGGAGATTAAAAGGGTCCTTAAAACTGACCTAAGTTCTGCTCAGAATTCATCAGCCAAAGTGATCACTCGACTAAGCTAACTTCAAAGTGGATGTGAGGGGGCGAAGTACAGCCCTCCCCCTCTGCCAGGGAGCACTGAAGATTTTCTGAGGCACCGTAATGACAACCACACCTCCGTCAAGGCACCTGGTAAACCCGAGGCTCTCAGACAGACGTAGGTGGTGTCACTACACTTCCTCTTGGCAGGGCCAGCTGCAGGGTGGTGGTGAGGGAGACAGAGCTCGCGCACACACGCGTGCACACACACCCCCAGATATTAAGAGAGAGGGAAGAAGGGTGAGAAAGACGTGACCTGCAGGGTTTCTGCACCAGTTCAAATCCTCCCTTAGCTAGTTACTAACTCTGTGACCGGCAGATTAATGAACATCTCTGGGTCTCGATTTCTTCACCTGGAAAATGGGGATGCAATTGGCAGTTGTAAATTCCTCCAGAGCTGTTTATGCATTTTAAACGTGAGTGATGATAAGATTATCAGATGCAATAAATGATGCCACAGATGTGTTTGCTTACTGCATGAATTAGACAACCGGCTTTTTTCTTCTAATATTAAGATGTGGTAGACTTTATTAATATATGTATGTGTGTGTGTGTGTGTGTGTGTGTATTGTTTGTGTGTTTATGAAAGTCACTCAATCATATCTGACTCTTTGTGACCCCACGGACTATACAGTCCATGGAATCCTCCAGGCCAGAATAGTGGAGTGGGTAGCCTTTCCCTTCTCCAGGGGATCTTCCCAACCCAGGGATCAAACCCAAGTCTCCCGCACTGCAGTCGGATTCTTTACCAGCTGAGTCACAAGGGAAGCTCGTGTGTGAGTGTGTGTGTGTGTGTGTGTATTTGTGGGTATATTGGTGAATGTTTGTGTGTATTCTTCTTGTTTTTTAAAATAGCTGCATACTATCCTATTTTTTGCCATATGGTAATTGCAGTTCGATTGCTTAAAGCCTCCTGTGGTAGCATTCAAGGAGACCTTGGTTTCATGAGTCTCCATTCATCGAGCTGTTTCCCGCTTTATTGCCCTCAGACCTGGGGTCTAAAGGCTCTGTCTGATGCCATTCGGTGGCAAGGATAATTTAGTCCAGTCTCTCTGTTATGACACCTTTTTCTGGTGGCAAACATTCTCTTCAGATTGTGTTGCCAAAAGTTGCCCCAAGTAGAAAGCATCCGCTTCTTGGATTTAGCCCCAGATGGTCACTGCCCACTAGCGGACTCAGCTGTGGTACAGGAGTCATCCGAACTCCACCCCTTGCCTCCCCAGCGGAGCCCCACTCCGGACCCCTTCGCTGCCCGCCTCCTGCGAGCTTGGGCCTGGTCTGGGTGCCGTAGCGTTCACTGAGTGATGCGCTTCTGACTTCCTGGTGTTCCCTATTCCTTAGGGTCCCTTCCGCTGCTTCTTTTCATGTTCAGTTTGAAGCCCAGTCTTGTTATCTTATCCCCGCTCGGCTCATGGACAGCCTTTTTGTCTCTTGCATCTCCCACCTCCTCAGCTTACGTTTCTTCTTGGATGAGTTTCATAGCTTCTCTTGTATATACCAATATCATAACCAAGAGTGAATCTTTAGCTCAGAAAAAAAAAAAATGATCAACTGTACACCCCAAGCAGGATGATCCCTTGTCAAGCTTTCGGGGAGAAGACCGGGAATGGGACTCTGCAAACAAGAGGTTTATTCAGAAGTAGTACACTTGGGATCGGCATTGGTGGATGGGATGGGATGGACTGGAGAGAGGAAGAAGTTACGCTGTGATGCAGAGCCTTGAGATGGCCTCAGCCCACCCCGTGGCAGCTCAGAGCTGTCCCAGAATGGTCCAGTGTGGCCAGGACTTTCTCCCCTTCCCTGGTCAGTCATTGGGTGTAGCTTCTTCCTGGGAGGCAAAGTGATTCTGCTTTGGAGACAGTTCCTGAAAGGGGATCTCCCCGCCAGCATCCCCATAGCTGGAACACCCCTTCCTATTACGTAAGCTCTGCCTTGCAGGGCCTTGTGAGTGGCACATCGCAGAGTCCACTCCAGAGCAGGACAGGACACTGGGAGCCAGGGTCCAGTCCCTTCCCCTCACCAGCTTCCCGCCCTCTCCTGCAGCCCACCTGTGTCAATGGTGGTGGGGTCAGAGATACGCCTGTTTGTTCTCCTTTCCTTTTCTTTCGGGTTTTCATACCGTCCCTCCTTGTGTCTGTTTTTGCCGTCCTCGGCATACTCTTTGCAGAATATTTTTTTTGTTGCTATGACAATCAGGGCATCTTCTGCATGATAATTGCTGTCAGTATGGTCTTTGCATCCCTTTCCCTCTGCTTCTGAGGGAATAAGATGAGTCCAAACATGAGCTTGTTTAATAAAACTCGGGCTACTCTGTGTGACATCCTTTCCCTTTCCTTTGAAGAAGTTGCTGCCGGAGTGAGCTTCCCTCCGCCTCTCTGCTTCTGTCCCACAGCTCATTTGCATCCAGCCCCCTCAATATTGCCTGGCAGCAAGGGGCACAGGAATAACTCAGAGAATCGGAACCCACAGAAGAGCAGCCGCCGCCTCCCCACTGTACGATCGAGAGCTGAACTGCGAACAAGTGGCAGGATTGATTCATTTGAATTTCATCTCCCTTCATTTCCTCCACCTTCCTTCTGGTGCTGGTGATAATGAGCGGTGAAAATGACCCGGGACCCAGGAGGCGGGTGAAAGAGGGAGAGAGAGAACCTAGGGGTTGAAAGAATCCAGAGTCTGACTCATCAGACATTAGCCCGAGGCTCCTCCACCTCCCACAAAAGCCTCAGCAGCGTTGCCTGTGGCCAAGGGGCAGAGCCTCCAAACAAGGATACATCCCCACGGTGGCCTCAGGGAACGCTGTCTGGGAGCGCTTCCTTTGTTGACATTATAAACACGCCTCTCTGAAGCTTCCACCTTGGTCATCTCAGAAAAAGGCTCAGGAACCTCACGTGCGCCTGGGAAGACTTAACATGGAAGTTTTATGATAAATTAAGAGAAAAGAGACCTTTATGAACATGTCCACAGCCAGACACCCAGGTGACTACCCTTCTCAGGTCAGCAGATAACAGATGACCTCCCCTGTGGAGAATAACAGACATACACTTAATGTGTTTAATTTTTTTATTGAAGCATAGTAGACTTACAACGTGTTGATTTCTGCTGTGCAGCAAAGTGATTCAGTTATTCTTTTCCATTATGGTGTATCCTGGGATATTGCATATAGTTCTCGGTGCGATATAGTAGGACCTTGTTGTTTATCCATTCTCGATATGTAACAGCTAACATGTGCTAACCCCAACCTCCCACTCCACGCCTCCTCCAACTCCCTTCCCCCTCAGCGACCACCAGACTGTTCTCTATGTCCATGATTCTGTTTCTGGTCCACAGATAGGTTCATTTGTGTCCTACTTTAGAGTCTACATGTAAGTGATATGATACGATATTGTCTTTCTCTGTCTGACTTACTTCACTTAATATGATCATCTCTAGGTTCATCCATGTTGCTGCAAATGGCATTATTTCATTCTTTTTTTTCCCCCGTTCTTTCTGATGGCTGATTAGTATTCCACTGTATATACATACACATATTCTGTATACGTTCTGCCGATGGAGATTTGGGTCGTTTCCACAGACATATCTTGTAAATAAAGGGCCACAGAGGGAGGGCTGCTTGCTGTTTCTTTGTTCAGATGGAAAGCCCTGCCTCAGGGCATATTTGCCTGCACCGGAAGAGAATAATGACCTTTCCCAAACCATCCCATCATCCCTGCTTAGAGCAGACTTTCAACCACTCTCTCCTAGTTCTGCCTACAGAAAGGCAAGCACGGTCCCAATCATAGTTAATTGTTAATCAATTGGAACAGACCTACCTGGATGCCCAAAGAGATGAGAGTCTACTACCTGGATAATAGAAGAGTCAGCTCTTCATGTGGTCAAGGCCTTGGCTTCCCCATCACGAGATGAGTGCCATCTATTTCCAACACTGAAGAGCCCTCGGTGTTGGAGTCCTGCCAGGATGGCCTCGCCTCCAGAGAGCTCCCTGCAGCTAAGCACCAGGGAGGCCTTATAGACTCATAGACGCTCCCTCTCCCTAAGGGTCGATGATGAGCTGAGACAGAGGACAGGCAGAGAGGGAAATGCTGCACAGTTAAAGTGAAAAGTCCACTTGGTACAGGTTCAGTCTGTCTCTGCCACTTGTAGTGCTGCTGTTTAGTCGCAAAGTCGTGTCTGACTCTCTTGGACTGTAGCCCGCCAGGCTCCTCTGCCCATGGGATTTTCAAGGCAAGAATACTGGAGTGGGTTGCCATTTCCTTCTCCAAGGGATCTTCCTGACCCGGAGGTCAAACCCAAATCTGCATTGGCAGGTGGATTCTTTACCACCAAACCACCAGAGAGGCCCCTCTCTGCTTCTAGAAGTGAAGTGAAGTTGCTCAGTTGTGTCTGACTCTTTTCAACCCCATGGACTGTAGCCTGCCAGGCTCCTTCCTCCATGGAATTTTCCAGGCAAGGAAACTGGAGTGGGTTCCCCATAAATATTTTACCTTCTTGTTTTGACTATGTGTTTCTGAATCTCATAGGCCAGGCCAATGTCACTGGCTTGATGACACATCAAGCCAGCATCTGAGAGACTGGGACCCATCTCAGCATGTTAAACACGGTGAGCCCACCTGGCCATGCCCGGGCATCATCCTACTGATCCTGCTAGATGTTGGTTTTCTTGAACTGGACGCTGTCATCTTCATTTTCTCAATGTGAAAGGCTCCCTGCGTTGATCTGGGTCCTGACTGCGTGAGAGGCAGGTCACCATTAGTGGTGCTCTCTCTTCTTGGTTTCTTGGCTACCAGCTAGATGAAAGAGGGGGGCACACCTGCACCCCATCAGGCTCCTTGGCTCTTGAGAAACATCTGCTTTGTTTTCAGCCATTCAGCCCTGCATTGAGCAAGATCTTGAGCACCTCCTGGGTCCCTGACCCCGAGTCAGCCCTGGGGCTGCTCACGACCACCCTGCCCACCCCTCCTACCTGTTACTTTAGGAACTGCTGAGGTGGAAAGAAGTGCGTGGGATGTGGGCTGTGGCGGAGCAGCAGGGAGAATGGTGTCCTCATACTTAAATCAAGTGTCCCTACGTCAGGGAGCTGGGAGCCCAGCCCAGACTCATGTTTCTCCCGTTCTCACATTCTGAGACGACGCAAAACACCAAGGTGGTGTAAAAACAATGCACTTTCTCCTGACCAGTGGTTACTGGAGCTGACTGTGTATAAGACTTGCTTTAATACATAGGCAACTTGGTCACAGGCGAAAGGGGCGGCTCTAGAAGATGAGATGGTTAGATAGCGTCATCGACTCAGTGGGCATGAGTTTGAGCAAATTCTGGGAGATGGTGAAGGACAGAGGGGTCTGATGTGCTGCAGTTCATGGGGTCACAGTCACACAGGACTGAGCGACTGAACAATAATTTGGTCACAGCTTCTGAAACTGTCCAGTGGGCAGTCAAGCTTGTGACTACTTCTTAATATTCTGATGATTTATGTTTTAAAAACTGAGCAAGCCTTCAGAGGAGACAGAAATGGGAATTTGTTATCTTTTTCTGGGAGTGGCTCTCTCCTCTGCCTGACTTTCTTATCTTCACCTGGACCGATTCTTACTTTTTTTACTTATCTTACCTGGCTGGTTTCTTCCCCAAGAGAGAGTACATGCTGGGATGGAGAATACACATTCGGTTTTATTTCAATTGGCATCTTAGGCTGAGCGAGGCGTTGAGGAAGTATTACTGCATCCTGCAGACAATTAAGTGAGTTTGGAAAGTTTTATTTGGTTGGTTGTTGACAAAAGCTAAGTCCCTGGATACCTGTTAATTTTTCCGGGTGATTCTCAGAGGAAAGTCAAGCCAGCACAGGGCCCCACAGTTCCCTGTGGACTTTCGGTGAACTACGTAGTATGGAAACCTCGTTCTGATTTCCTCTTTTTGTTTTGTTGAGTTTCCTTACGTAAAAGGAAGTTTGGGGGGAAGAAGCCTATGTTTCACTGAGAAGATAAAGGACTCGGGTGGAGAACAGGAAGAGGTGAGAACAGCTCTAGACTAGACCCAAGTCATTAATCTAAAAGCACGGCCTCCTTCGCCCAAGGGCATAATTTCATGAACAGGAGACTGCCTGTCTGAGCATCCTTCGGCTTGAATTAAATTGTCATCAGTAGTATCCAAGCAAGCTTTCTGTGTGGCTTTATAATTCTGCAGATATTGCTTGTCTTTCCATCTTATCTTCTTCTCTAAGGAAGACTTAAGTTTGGTTTTTTTAAAATGTATATTAGCATATTTTTATTAGCATACTTAATTAGTGCATATTAGCATGCTAGCATATTTATTTATTTAGTTTTTTAAAAATGGGAGTGTAGTATCACTTACAATGTTGTGTCAGTTTCCGGGGCACAGCAAAGTGATTCAGCTATTCATATACCTGTATCCATTCTTTCTCAGATTCCTTTCCCATACAGGTTGTTACAGACTACTGAGCAGTGTTCCCTGTGCTACACAGTGGAGGACACAGCGTTCTGAAAAACATGTATCACAGGATAAAGTCAGTGAGGAAAAGTTCGGTCTTACGTGATCCCCCATGTAATTTCACCGAGAAGATGAAAGTTGACAGTGTACGTTAGGGTCCTTAGTGGAATGAAGAATCAGCCTGAAATTGAAGGCAAATCACGTGAGGGCTCAGGATGATTCATCCACTACTTGCTTTCTGCTGGCAGGTTGGAGGGGTAGCACTTCCACTTGGTTTGACACACAGGCATTCAGGAAGGGAAAAATTGTGAGATTCTAGAAGGAAGGATAATTTGGATGCAAATGAAATCAGGGTCCAGATGTCAGCCTCAGGTTATCAGCCTGGATTACTCGGCGACACTTTGTGTAAAGTCACAGGTCTGGGCAGGCGTGCTGGTGGGTGAGTGGCTGAAATGAAATTGGAGAAAACCTTCCCTCAGGGTTCTACCTTTAGGTCTCTGCAATGGAGAGCAGGTTTCATTTGATGGACACCCTTTGCAGACAAAACCACAGGTGAGGACCTCAGAGTAACTGCATGCTGGCCATAGCGCCTGAATTAATAAAATACTGTTTATTTCAGTTCTGTTTCATGACAGTTGCTAAGACGTGACCTTTAAATTCTTCCCTGAGACTGGGATTGACATATATACATTACTGTGTATAAAATAGATAACTAATGAGAACCTACTGCATAGCACCGGGGGATAAAAGGAGGCATGCTCTGTCTGTAGGACATACATTAAGTTAACTTAAATATGCATTCCAACATACACTAGGTACAGACAGGTACTGTTTGTTTCCACTGCTACGAGGTACCTAGAATAGTCAAATTCAGAGTCAGAAAGTACATTGGTAGATTCCATGGACTGGGTGGGGAGTTGCTGTTTAATGAGGACAGAGTTTCAGTTTAGGAAGGTGAAAAATTCAGGAGACGGATGATGGGGAGAATTGCACAACAATGTGAATGTACCTAGTGCCACTGAACTGTACGGTTAAATACAGTTAAAATTGTGTGTTTTATATTGTGTGACTTTTACCACAATAAAAATATTAAAAAAATAAAAATGATAGATTGAAAGATTATGTAATAATGTGGGAAACTATTGGTAAAGTGAAAAATTCAGCCAATGGTATGCATAGAGTATGAGTTTCATATCTGAATGTGACACTCTTAATATGTTTTTTAAGTTCTTCAAAACTTATTTGGAAATAATTTCAAATGTTTAAAAAGTTGCAAAAATAAAGGTACTACAAGGAACACTCAGAAAAACATTCTTCATTGAATCTCTAGAAACTTGGTTTTCCCTGTAGTTGTCTCTTTGATATTTGTCTCTGTTTGGATGATGGCTTCCGAAGCCCTGTCTCCAAGAGTATGCGTCAAACAGAAATCGCTCAACAAACAGAAATAACTAACATTTACTGGCTTAGTGCCACATACTGTTTCAAGTGCTTCACCTAAATGATCTCTTTTAATCCTCACTACAAATGGAAGAGGGTTTCCCAGGTGGCTTGGTGGTAAAAAAAATCTGCCTGCCAATGCGGGAGACCCGGGTTCGACCCCTGGGTTGGGAAGATCCTCTGGAGAAGGGCCTGGTAACCCACTGCAGTATTCTTGCCTGGAGAATCCCATGGACAGAGGATCCTGGTGGACTATAGTCCATGGGGTCACAAAGAGTCGGACATGACTGAAGCGACTTAGCACGTACCCACAAATAGAAGAAGTATAGCTTCTGCTGTGGTCTTTGTTTGTACAGGAGGAGACTGAGGCATCCAAGGTCATGGATGGAGCTGGGACTCAGTGTCAGACACAGTCTGACCCCCGAGCCCCTGCTCCCGGCTGCACAGATGGAGCTCTGACCCCACTGGGGACACTGAGCCATAGGCACCAGGGATATGGGAGCAAACAGTATTTAAAATGTATTATCCAGATTTGATCTTGGTCTTGAATGAATGTCTTTCATCTACATACTGGCTTTCCTGAGCTACTTGGGGGACGCCATAGCAGTTTGGAACATTATTGATGCTCATGGTCAGTAGACAGAGTTAAATGGTTTGGTTTCTACTGGTAACGTAACTGCTAGTGCCCTTCAGCACTGGGCAGTTATAACCTTCTAGAGTGAGGTTTCTATCAGACTTTAAGAAGCATTGTTTTCTAATAGCCGTTGGTATGGATCTGTGAAATGTCAAGCAGGCCTTGTGATAATTAACATAAATATGTTAACTTTTTAACTGTTAAGTGGTCGTGTGTGTCAGCTAGCTTTTTTGAGATAATAGTGTCCCCAAACCTGGTGGCATTTGCATACAAGTTCATGAATAACTGGATGGTCCTGTGGTCTGAGGTGGGCTCACTCATGAGTCTGTGGTCACCCATAGATCCAATAGTTGGCTCTGATGCTCTGGTTTGGGTTTCCCACATGTCAGGAGTGTGGCTGGGTCTAGGCTGGGACAGTGGGCCTTCCCTTCACAGGATCACTCACTACCCAGCTTGCTGGTCACGGTGGCCGGGGAGATTCCAAGAGCAAAGGCAAGAGCATGTGCCGACTCCTGAAAAGGCCGAGGTTTAGAACAGGCAAAATACAACGTCTGCTTCGTCTGCAATCAAAGCAAATCCTAAGGCCACTTCTTTTTTTTTTTTTCCCCAGGAGTTCAGATGTATTCATTTTAAATAATAAAAATACAGCTTTCAAGAATTTGATGCAATTATAAGAAATTACTCTGAAAATTGTTTCCCTAATTTAAAAAGTTCCAATTTAATTACAGCTTCCAGTAGAAATATGCATAAAGTTGTCAGTTTTTGTCAGTAAGTTGTATGAGAATGAGGATATAAATTTTGAGAATGTACTGTACCATTTATAACAACTTTTCTTAAAACCATAGTCTAAATATTCTATTTCTCATATTCACATTTCTTAAAATCCAATCCTGTTGAGATATGAGTTAATAAGAGTTGTAACTGTATATGTTTAATAACTATTTGCCACTCCAGTATCCTTGCCTGGAGAATCCCATGGACAGAGGAGGCTGGCAGGCTACAGCCAATAGGGTCACAAAGAGTCGGACACGTCTAAAGTGACTTAGCACGCATGCAAGTGATTGAATGTCAAAGTTAGAAGCTTCAGTTCAGTTCAATTCAATTCAGTTGCTAAGTCGTGTCCGACTCTTTGCAACCCCGTGAATCGCAGCACGCCAGGCCTCCCTGTCCATCACCAACTCCCAGAGTTTACTCAAACTCATGCCCATCGAGTCAGTGATGCCATCCAACCATCTCACCCTCTGTCGTCCCCTTCTCCTCCTGCCCCCAGTCCCTCCCAGCATCAAGGTCTTTTCCAACGAGTCAACTCTTCGCAGGAGGTGGCCAAAGTATTGGAGTTTCAGCTTCAGCATCAGTCCTTCCAATGAACACCCAGGACTGATCTCCTTTAGGATGGACTGGTTGGATCTCCGTGCAGTCCAAGGGACTCTCAAGAGTCTTCTCCAACACCACAGTTCAAAAGCATCAATTTTTCGGTGCTCAGCTTTCTCCATAGCCCAACTCTCACAGCCATACATGACCACTGGAAAAACCATAGCCTTGATGAGACGGACCTTTGTTGGCAAAGTAATGTCTCTGCTTTTTAATATGCTATCTAGGTTGGTCACAACTTTCCTCCCAAGGAGCAAGCGTCTTTAGAAGCTTAGATATGGCTAACTCCAAAGCCTTCTCTTGGAGTTACCACTCTCTAAGGTTTTCGAGGGTCTTCCCAGCTGACACTAGTGGTAAATAACCCGCCTGCTGACGCAGGAGACGCAGGTTCCATCCTTGCATTGGGAAGCTCTCCTGGAGAAGGAACTGTCTACCCACTGCAGTATGCTTACCTGGGAAATCTCATGGACAGAGGAGCCTGACAGGCTACAGTCCATGAGGTCACACAGAGTCGGACACCACTGAGCACACATGTGCAAGGTCTTCAAAGCCCTTAAGGATCGTGTTATTAATGATTCTTTCAAAAATAAAAGTGGTGCCTGAGGCAGGATGAGGACATCGGAGAGCCTAAAATTGAAACATAGTAATATCCCATTTGTTGCAATGTATTTATGGGCATGTAAGTTTTAATCGTGATATTTCCTTCATTAAACAAAATGATCCTTTGTGATAACTATAGATTAGTCATTTTTTCATCTCTACCTGCAATGAATGTTAATAATTGTTGGTGGTGATTATTTCTGTATGGTAATATTGTTTGGCCTGAGAAGGATCAAGTGGCAAGTTGAATTCTCATTTGCAAAACATGTCACCTCGTTTTCCTTCCGAATATTTGGATGAAGTAGAGGAGAAATAGTAGAGATAATATTAAATGTTCTTTAGTTAGATCTGAATTTACCAAGTATCATATTCCGTGGGTGGTTATGCTATAAAAATTACAGGGCACTAGAGGCCTTTGGCAGGGGGGCCAAGTATGTTTGGATAATTCTGAGTTAATAGGTTCCTTTGTGTCATTTCTCAGAACCTTAAATAGGCTGATGACCATTAACTCTCAAAGAGGGCGTTTCTCAGACTTATGTGACTGCAACTTGCAGAAGGTATTCCACAGATACCTTCGGAAATCTGAACATGACTATGATGCCTTTGAAGGTGTGTTCAGGGTCAGTAATATTTTGTCAGGCATCAGCATGCTGCTGCTGCTGCTAAGTCGCTTCAGTCGTGTCCGACTCTGTGCGGCCCCATAGACACAGCCCACCAGGCTCCGCCGTCCCTGGGATTCTCCAGGCAAGAGCACTGGAGTGGGTTGCCATGTCCTTCTCCAATGCATGAAAGTGAAAAGTGAAAGTGAAGTCGCTCAGACGTGTCCGACTCAGTGACCCCATGGACTGCAGCCCACCAGGCTCCTCCGTCCATGGGATTTTCCAGGCAAGAGCACCGGAGTGGGGTGCCATTGCCTTCTCCGGCATCTGCTGTGAGAGCGGCACAATTACAACCACACATGAAGCCTGTGAAATAGGTGTTATTCTTATTTATGGCTGAGAAACCTTAGCCTCCAAACAGTTGCTTCGTTTTCCCAAGATCCCCCAGCTGGTACCCAAACTGAGAGTTGGCCCTGGTCTTATCTAACCTCAGGCTTCTGGCGTGCTGTACCCTTATCTAAGAAAGTTTGAGCGACTTTCTAGGGTGAC
This sequence comes from Odocoileus virginianus, assembly GCF_023699985.2. Lineage (NCBI taxonomy): Eukaryota > Metazoa > Chordata > Mammalia > Artiodactyla > Cervidae > Odocoileus > Odocoileus virginianus. The sequence continues at coordinate 4,250,022 of NC_069705.1, read as the reverse complement.
TCAACTGGTCAGGAGACACACCATGTCTTGCATACTTTTGTACTTTCTGTAACTCCTAACAGAAAATAGCTTGTCAATCAGTACCTCCAGACCAACCCCTTTTTTCTTACCTAGGTAATCCTATGATTGTGTTCATGGCAAAAATTGTAATAGTAGAGATTATAAGATAAAAAGTCAAAATTCTCCATACCATCTGCTCTAGAACCATGCTTTACAGATAAGACTATTATCCATTTTTTATATGCTCTTCCATAACGTTTTAATTACACAAATGTGTGTGTGTCTCTGTGTGTGTGTGTCTGTGTAGATTGTTCTCTTTTGTTTTACATAGAGGGGATCATATATATACATTTTCACTTAATATTTATTTGACATCTTTTATTAAATGTAATTATATATAATGGTATATTAGTTTCAAGTATACAACGTTGATTCAATATTTGTATATATTGCAAAAAAATTGCTACAATAAGTCTAGTTAACTTCCATCATCACTTATAGTTACATTTAGTTGACTTGCAGTATTATATTAGTTTCAGGTGTACACTGTAATGATTCTGTACTTTTATAGATTATATTCCATTTAAAGTTATAAAACATTGGCTGCGTTCCCTGTGCTGTGCATTTCATCCTTGCATCTTGTTTTTTTAATACTTAGTAGTTTGTTACCTCTTAATCCTCTTTCCCTATTTTCCTCTTTTCCCACACCTCTTCCCTCTGTTAACCTCTAGTTTGTCTTCTGTATCTATGACACTGTTTCTGTTTTATTGTACACACTTGCTTGTTTCTACATATTTTGGATTCCACATATAGGTGAAAATATACAGTATTTGTCTTTCTCTGACTTACTTCACTAAGCATAATATCTTCCAGGTCCATCTATGTTGTTGGAAAAGGCAAGATTTCATTTTTTTTTATGGCCAATAGTATTTCATTATCTACACATAAGCCACATTTTCTTTATCTATTCTTTATTCAAGTGTTAATGGACATTTAGGTTGTTTGCATATCTTGGCTATTGTAAATAAGGCGGCAAACACTGAGGTACTGTATCTATTGAAATTAGTGTTTTCATTTCCTTGAGTTTAGATCTGGATCCTGTACTTTCCCCACCAAGTCACTGACTATGATAAGTTTTTGTTTTTTTTTTTTTAGTGGTTACAGTCATCCATCCCAATCAGGAATGCAACTGAATTCCGCATGGAAAATGCTTTCTAAAAGCAGTTTTCAAGTTGCCTCTGGACCTTGGAGTATCTTTGGGAGCCTACATTTGTATAGATTGTGTGTTAAGAGTTTGCAAAGCTCTCGCTGTTGTCAATGCCTTAGGCACTTAGTGGGAAATAATGAGAACAGAGAAGCAGAAAGAAACTGAGATGGATGGGTTCCCACTCAGCCTTTCTATAACCTTGCAGCAGATGAATAATGAATACAGATGTCAGGGAAGACAGAACCTTATCTTTATTCTTTATTTAGCACCCAGAGAGAGATGCTGGGTTCAAAAAACAAAGTGTTGTTTATTTGTTAGTGCTGACTGGAGAAAAACAAACAAACAAACAATCTAAAAGTTTCCAGATAAGCTTTGTTCTGGGACCTTACTGAGGACTATAGCCCGAGAGAGACAACCTCTCAGTAGCTCCAAGGAAGTGCTCTGGAGAGGAAATGGAGGGGCCAGGATATACGGTAAGTCCCTTGCAAGTGAACAAGTTCCTTTCCAAGAGCGTGTTCCTAAGTCCAGTTTGTTCATGAGTCCATCAAAGTTAGCCTACGTACCCGACTAACACAATCAACTATATAGTACTATTCTGTAATGGACTTATAATACTTTTTGCACAAATAATACATAAAAAAATTAAAAAAATAAACATTTCTAATCTTACAGGACAGTACCTTGTAAAGTACACTAGTACCAGCTACATCACCACTGCTTTTTCACTTGCTTCGTAACATTCTGGACTTGAAATAAAGATACTACACTAATGTATTCTATACAGTAAAGTGCACAAAAGCCCAACCACTTACAGAGGGTCCACACATATAACAATGTACACCAGACATGTGTTTGGACATTAGACCGAGTGACAACTTAGTTGACAGAAAATTTGAGCAAATAAAGAAATCAGTATGTAGTTTCCTAACCACTGGACCACCGGAGAAGTCCCCTATTATGCCAGAATTTTAGACAAAGAATTTAAATGCGTAGAAAGGTTTGACCAAGGTCACAAATACGTGATAGCCTGCGTTTAAACTTTGATAATTAAGTTACACCAAAGCAGAGCTATATTTTTGTCTAAGTTGAGGCGCTTCAGGGAGTTAAAGAAAAGGGAAAGTAAACTGGTCATGTCTAGGTTATACAGTCCCCTGTTTCTTTTGTTTGTTTGTTTGTTTTTAGGTCTTTATTTTATATTGGGGTTTAGCCGATTAACAATATTGTGGTAGTTTCAGGTGAGCAGCAAAGAGACTCTGCCATACATATACATGGATCCACTCTCCCCCAAACTCCCCTCCCATCCAGGCTGCCATATTGGAGTATAGCCAATTATCAATACTATGATAGCTCCAGATGAACAGTGGAGGGACTCAGCCATCCACATACCTGCATCCACTCTCCCCCAAACTCCCCTCCCATCCAGGCTGCCACATGATACTGAGCAGAGTTCCCTGTCTATACAGCAGGTCCTTGTTGGTTCTCCGCCTTAGATACAGAAGCGTGTACTTTCCATCCCAAACTCCCTGATTACCCCTTTCCCCCATCCTTTTTCCCAGCAACCATAAGTTCCTTCTCTAAGTCTGTGAGTCTGTTTCTGTCTGGTAAGTTCATTTGTATCATTTCTTTTCAGATCCCACACATAAGGGATGTCTCCTTCTCTGACTTAACTTCACCCAGTATGTCAATCTTTAAGTCCATCCTTATTGCTGCAAGTGGCATTATCTCATTCTTTTTAATGGCTGGTTAATATACTGTTATAGGGGCTTCCCTGGTAGCTCAGTCACTAGAGAATCCACCTGCAAAGCAGGAGCCCCAGGTTCAATCCCTGGGTCAGGAAGACCTCTTGGAGATGGAAATGGCAAACCATTCCAGTATCCTTGTCTGGACAATCCCATGGACAGAGGAGCCTGGCGGGATGCAGTCCACGGGGTCAAAGAGCTGGACACGACTGAGCAGCTAACACTAAAAACACTAATATTCCATTTTATGTATGTACCACATCCTTATCTATTCCTCTGTCGACGGACACTTAGGGTGCTTCCATGCAAGACAGAGTGTTTAATCAGCCACTGAAAGAACTGCCTTCTTACTTACTAGGCTGCTGATTCCTTTTTTCCTTTTCTTTCTGGAAGCAGTATTTGAGGATTGCCACCCGATTCCAACATTAATCACTGCAGCTCAGAAACTTGTGTGACAGGGGACTTCCCTGACTGTCCAGTGGTTAAGACTGCACGCCCACTGCAGGGGGCACAGGTTCGAGCCCTGGTCGGGGGAGTTCTGCATGCCCAGAGGTGCGGCCAAAGGGGAGAAAGGAGACTTGTGTGACAGGGATGTGGGAGCAAGGCTCGGGTCTAGGGGTAAAACGTCCTCTTTGGGGGCACAGCTCAGACCTGACAGCACACCCAGAAATCCTGTAGCTTCCTCGTGGCCACAGACATATTGGAAGGGAGTGAGGGGGGGATAGGGCAGAAGTAATAAGTTGAGAAATGCGAAGGGGAATTTAGGAGGTAGAAGCGATGCTGTTTCATCTGGGCTGTCCCCTTGCTGGGCCGTCTTCCTTCTCGAGAGGGCAGGTGGGGTGCCGCTGTGCCCTGTCACCCCACCAAGGTGACCCCAGGGCTCCTTTATGTTCCACTCGCTCATTCGGAAGTTAGCAAGGAGGCATTCCCCCACTCTCCCCTCCCCCCGCAGAAGGATGGCTTGTTTGCTCCTCTGAGTTTGTGGGTAGACCTGTCGCGGTCAGAACAGGAGGGCATTTAGGCACCTCCTTAGCTCTGCCCTCTGGTGGAGAAGCACTGATGTCTGCAGAATGCCCGGTTTTTACTCTAAGAGACACAGCTCCCCGCGGCTTCCCTTCCTGGGAATCGCTGTTTAGCTAACCAGTACTTGCAGGCGATGCCAAGCTGATAATCCCTTTGGAAAACAGTCAATCAGCACGACAGAGCAGAGAGACAGTTCTTCTGTCCCCCCTGCTGGAGGTAACCTTGATGCCGTGTCTTTGGACGTCTCTACATTCTGCGTCTGTTGTCACTTCAAAGTCCTGGGTGGGGGTGGCGGCTCTAGAGGCTGTTGCAGAACACGATTTAACCAACCCCAGAAGATTCCATCCCCTTTTTGTGAATCACAGAGAGAAAATGAACTAGTTTTGAGTCCAACCTCTTTAAATGCAAGGAATATGCAGGATTTATACTCCCAACAGGCATTCCATCCTGTGTGTAGTGGACCATTTAGGGCATGAAGGATTTCATCTCAAGACAAACTGCACTCTGATATTGAGAAGATTCATCCTAACCACCTCTTGTCTGTGACCGTGACCACTGGACTGACCTTTCTGGAGAAACAATGACTAAGTCTAGAGATGTGTGCTGAGAAAAAGTTCTATTCTTCAAGGAGGAGTCTACACTTGTGATTTTGCCAGAGGCTACTGTTTTGACATGTAAAACCAACAGACATTGACGAGCCGATGTTTATGTGTCAAAATAATGAAAATAATTACCGTAGGGAAGAAAAAGCACAGCTAGATTGCTGAATATTTCAGATTCATTCATACAATGATAGATATTTATGTAGCACTATGCTAGGAGTTGGAAATGCTTCTGGAATAATAGTAATAATAACCATAGCTAACAAGTGTTGAGCACTTGCTATCTACTATGCATTGTGCTAAATGCTTGGCGTGGATTATCTAATACAATTCTCATGTCAACATTGTCATCAGATGCTTTTATAATCTCTATATGAAGAGAAGGGGAGTGAGATTTGGAGAGGTTGATAACGTGCCCACGAGCACAGCGCTCATAAGGATGAAAGCTGAAATACAAACTCAGTGCACTGTTTACTTCTTAATTGTTTGTTATTATGTCTATGTGAGGCAGAAACAAGTCCCTGCCCTCACAGGGCTTAGAGTCGAAATTGTTGTTGTTTAGTCACCGAAGTCGTGTCTGACTCTTTTGCAGCCACATGGACTGTAGCCCAGGCAAGAATATTGGAGCGGGTTGCCATTTCCTTCTCCAGGAGATCTTCCCGACCCGGGGATCAAACCCTCCTGCCTTGGCGGGCGGGTTGTTTACTGCCACCTGGGAAGCCCATAGTTTAAATTACAGAACACTTTTTTCCAGATGGACGCGGTCTCTGGAGAGATGTGAGTGTCCTCCTGAGGAGGCTTTGCACCGTTTCACAGGATTTAGGCAGGTGGAGGTGGCGCAAGCTCAATTGGTGGAAGTTGCTTGAGGACAGGAAACTCTAATTCCCATGTTCACACTCATCTCTCCATCTCCTCTCCTCTGTCCAGCAGCCTGTGCCTTGTCCTCTGCCACCCTGCTCCTTCTCTGATGTTGCCTCCGGTACCTTCCTTTTAAGTCTTCTCTCCCCCATCTAAGCAGTTACTACAGTCCCCAAATGCCCCGCGATGAAGGTTTGCAGGAAGGAAAACATGGGAGGGAGGTGGACCTACACTGCAGATGAAACGAGCTGTTGACGGATGGCTTAGTCAGCCTCGGGGTTCAGCTCCAGCCTCTCTGGCATTTGAGGGACTCGAGATTCCAAAAGCACATTCATTTCATTCTGCTGTTGCTAATCTGATTTTTTTTCCCATGATGAACAACCCAGTTCGTTATGTTTTCAGCTCACATTAATCTTCTTTTCTGTGAGTTTGGTAACATTTGGAGTCATTTTCCTCTCTATTTATCCATCTGGGATCTTTAGAAAAGACAAGTTTTCAGAGTCTTTTGTTGCTCACGGCTGTAAGAGGGATGAACCTTCTCCTGGTTTCTTAGATCCTGAGAGAGAATCCTCTGGAGTCAGACACGGGTTCCCTCCACGGGGCAGGGAGCCCACTCCCTGGGGCTCATGGGGTCCTCCGCGTGGGACTGAGCCGCCACGTAACAGCATCAGATGCCGCAGCAGTCCCTGGATTTTGTTTGTCCCCATGGAGCAGATGGAATCGGGAAAGAGCTGTAGGGGTAGTGAGAAGAACTGTGAGACTCACCAGTCAGAACAAAGGCTTTGGCTTGACTGCCGTCTGTACCACTTATGAGCTCTGTGACCGTGGGCAAGGTACAGAGTCTGCCTGAGGGCCACTTCCCCCGTCTGCGAGAGTGCCTGTCCTCTTTACACGGGAGAGCGGTTTCAAGTGTAAACTTATTCACATCTCTATTTTGGCGTAAGTTCGTAACCTTGCTCATATCTAAAGCTTTGCAGTTTCTTAGGCCTTTTTCCAACCACAGCTCAACAGGAAATATATATATATATGTGAAAGGTGAAAGGCTCTCAGTCATGTCCGACACTTTGCAACCCCATGGACTATACAGTCCACAGAATTCTCTAGGCCAGAATACTGGAGTGGGTAGCCTTTCCCTTCTCCAGGGGATATGTACATATATTATATATATAATGCTTCCCCAGTAGCTCAGCAGTGAAGAATCTGCCTGCCAGTGCAGGAGACACGGGAGACATGGGTTCAGTCCCTGGGTCAGAGAGATCCCCTGGAGAAGGAAATGGCAACCCACTCCAGTATTCTTCCTGGAAAAATCCCATGGACAGAGCAGCCTGGTTGGCTACAGTCCATGGGGTCGCAAAGAGTTGGACATGACTGAGGGACAAAGAAATAAATATGATTTTATATATATAAATGCTCATATATATATCCACACACACACACAAGAAAAGAATGGGTATTGAGGAAGACTTAGAGGCTAGTATTTCTTTTTTGGGGGGACGTTACATTTTTGTTTTATTTTAGAACATTTCCCTAGAATAGATTACTTGAAAGAAAATTACAATATCAAAGATATATATATATATATACACATACATATATATGTAAAATTTAATGTTCTCAATAGATATTGCCAAATTTCTTTCCAAAACATATTCTCAAAATATGTGTTAATGAGGATGCCGTATTATTCTGTTCTTATGAGCATACAGATGGTATTTTTAAAAATTATATTGATAGAAGAAAAATATTCATAGCTCATTTTACAGTTGCATTTCTTTGGCTGCTAATTATGTCGGTCCTCACCCCCCACCCCCAGCTTTACTGACATAATTTTATACAGCACTGTGTAAGTTTAAGGCGCACAGTTTAATGATTTGACTTACATATAAGAGGCTAGTATTTCTTAAAACTCTTTTTATACTGAAAAAAAAAAAGACTTGGAGCTGTGTGTCATATTCAAAGATCTATTGGAGAAGGGCTACATTGTTTAGAAAACAAAGAGAATCCTTTGGAAATTCAGGTAAGGACATCCTTCCGGGTGGGGTGTAGTCCCCAGAGGCCCCAAGGGAGGCAGCTCCTTTGGCGATTCCAGGCTGGAGGCCCCTGGAAACACTGTGCTGGGAAGGTTGGGATGTACCCGTTCATCCCATTCATAATCCAAGTAAGGGGTTTCTTTAGGGAAAATACTCCAAATTGGACAGCCATTCAAAAGCCACGAAAGCCGTTGTTATCTGTGGTCAACAACTGTACAGTATCAGGGTGGTTTCTCGTTGCCGCCCGCGTGAAGGGCTCGGTCGCACTGATGCCTCTTGCAGGAGGAGGGAGAGGGGTGACTCCGTCTGGTTGCTGTCGACTTTAGGAAGGACGCAGGATGGGGCGAAGGCCAGTGGACAGGAGAGGAATCTGGACCATTTGCTCAGATTCCGCACCAGGAACCAAGGCGACGTCACTTGGAAATGTCGTTTGTTGACCTTCCGCTCCCCCAGCACCTGGGACTTGAGCAGAGACTCCGATTACGCAGATAACTCCCAGTGGTGCTGATGGAAATTACCTGCGTAACAAGCTCTCCTGCCCACATAAAATGCCAGATGCCTGTTTCATTGCGATGCACCCACCCCACCCCACCCCCTGCGTTTGCAAAAGAGCTCATTGCATCTGCTTTCTTCCCTTTAGGTGCCCACGCAAGGACTGGCATGATGAAGAGATGCGTGTGTGAGTAGCAGCCCTTTGGACCACGCCGGAAGGAGACCAACAGTGTGGGCAGGGCCGGGGCCGTGAGCACACGTGCGTGTCGGAGTAGATGAGGCTTGGGCTGTGATTATGCTGACATTCCAGCATGAATCTGGTGGACCTGTGGTTAACGCGTTCCCTCTCCATGTGTCTCCTCCTCCAAAGCTTTGTTCTTATGATACTGTGCTTCCATTCCGCCAGTATGTGTCCCAAGGGCTGTCTCTGTTCTTCCTCTGGGGGTCTGAATGTCACCTGTAGCAATGCGAATCTCAAGGAAATACCTAGAGATCTTCCGCCTGAAACGGTCCTCTTGTACCTGGACTCCAATCAGATCACATCCATCCCCAATGAGATTTTTAAGGACCTCCATCAGCTAAGAGTCCTCAACCTGTCCAAAAATGGCATCGAGTTTATCGACGAGCACGCCTTCAAGGGAGTCGCGGAAACTCTGCAGACTCTGGACTTGTCTGACAACCGGATCCAGAGCGTGCACAAAAACGCCTTCAATAACCTGAAGGCCAGGGCCAGGATTGCCAACAACCCCTGGCATTGTGACTGTACGCTCCAGCAGGTCCTGCGCAGTATGGTCTCCAACCACGAGACGGCCCACAGCGTGATCTGCAAGACCTCCGTGCTGGACGAGCACGCGGGGAGGCCGTTCCTCAACGCTGCCAATGACGCCGACCTTTGTAACCTCCCCAAAAAAACGACTGATTACGCCATGCTGGTCACCATGTTCGGCTGGTTCACCATGGTGATCTCCTACGTGGTGTACTACGTGAGGCAGAATCAGGAGGATGCGCGGAGACACCTCGAATACTTGAAGTCCCTGCCGAGCAGGCAGAAGAAAGCCGATGAACCCGACGACGTCAGCACCGTGGTGTAGTGGCCGAGCTGCCTGGCATCGGAAGGGAAACCCATTTGGGATTGCAGTAGAATAAGCTGGTTTACTTCTCTCATCCATTGTAAACATTTGAAACTTTGTATCTCCGTCTCCTTTGAATTATGCCACTGTCGAACTTTGAACAAACATGACAACCTAACAACTCATTTTCGTTTTAGGCGATCCACCCCTGAATTGTACCCCTGGTGGTATATTCCTGAGTCGGCTACTTCTCTGAACCTCAGTTAGATCCATCTCACTATTTAATAATGAAATTTATTTTTTTAATTTGAAACCAAATAAAAGCCTAACTTTGAATCATGAAAAAGAGAGTGACTTATTGGTCCAGAAAACTCCACGGTCATGCCATTGCTTTAAGGAGAAAAACAGACAACCCGTGTGAACCTAAAGAGCGATCCCAAGGAGAGATGTGTTATTAAGTTCTACTGTACACTGGGGAGCCATAGCTGAGTTATCAGCCAAGTAAAGTGTCTGTCAGACTTCAAAAGAGGCAGGCTTAGCAAAGCCGGGTGATAGTATATAGCATGACATCCTGCAGAGCCTGAAGTTCTGATGCTTCTAAATGTTTGGTACCTAAAAGTCAGTGTGTTTAGCTAAACACACCCATGTCTACTCTCTGCTAGACACATGGGAAAGAAAAAGCCCACACATATTCTGTCCTCAAGAGTACCTTGTGGTAAACAGAGGTCTCTGACCAACATAGAAATGCCTGTGCCAAAAATGAAGGTCCTAGTAATCATGTAAACATCAACTTGCAAGCCTGGTGCAAAGCATTTGCCTACTGTTACTATGGTTCTAGGGCTCCCCTGGTGGCTTAGAGGTAAAGAATCCACCTGTAATACAGGAGACCCAGGAGATGAGGGTTGGATCCCTGGGTGGGGAAGATCCCTGGAGGAGGGCATGGCAGCCCACTCCAGGACTCTTGCCTGGAGAATCCCATGGACAGAGGAGCCCGGCAGGTTACAGTCCATGGGGTTGCAAAGAGTTGGACACAACTGAAGCAGATGAGCACGCATGTACACTATACCTCTAAACCCTCACTTCTAGAGGAGAAAGTGACAGCCACCCCATCTGCAGAGGAGGAAGCTGTGTGCGAGAGAGGCCCAGTGTCCCGCCAAGGAGAAAGCATCAGAGCTTGAGCCAAGCCTCCCTGTCCCCAGAGACTGACGTCTTCTCATTATGTTCTGACTGGGTTGGTTGATAGAGGTACACCTTAGTGTAAAAAAAAAAAAAATGCACCTGTGTTAAGCGTCCAGTTCCACACATTTGACAGACAGACACACCTCTGCATCAAGACGTTGTGTCCCTGATATTGTTCAGAGATAGGAGAAACCTCGTCAGGTTCTTAGAGGAGGAAACTGTGTCTCTACGGTTTCAGCTGCAGTTAAACATCAGAGACCTGGGTGAGATCTCAGATGGTAAGGCAGGTGAGGAAGCAGAGGGAAGACTGGGGATAAGTGTGTAGGGGGGTAGGCGGGATGAAAGGGTCTGTGTAGGGGGAAGTGAGAGACCGGCTGAGGCCACATCATGAGGACTGGACCCAGACTCTGGAATAAAAGCAACTAATAGTGTTTATGGGACCCTTCCTGCATACCAGACACTTCCTCTGAGTTGTCCTGGTTAATCCTCCCATAGCCCTAGGATGTAGTCTTTTGTGAATGAGGAATCAGAGATGTGGGAGCTTAACTAATTAATTCAGGATCCCAGAGCCTGTCAGTATTGCAGATGTTGACACCCGGTCACCTGTGGACCTCACAGCCGTCCTGCTGTATGCTTTGCAGTCGTGGACTTGACTACTTCAAGTTGCTGGCTCCCGAGGCCTAGAGGTTTGCAGACTCCCCAAGCAATGGTTTAATTAAGAAAGAACAGCAAAAATAGCCCATTGTGGGTTTAAGTAGGAAGGAGGGATCCTCTGCTGGTTTGACTCACATGGCCTTCTCCAACTCATATGAGAGTATTTGGGGGCCTTCAAGAATCACATCTCTGCCCATGGAAAGCCCTATGGGTCCTGTCCTGTCCATACAGCTCCTGAGATGTGAAATTCAGGGTATGGGACCTAGAACGCCTGCCTCCCAGAGAGAAGGAAGCCGGATCGTCTGCCTGTCTGTGCTAACTGGATTCTAATGCCTTTCAGCAGCACTGGGCTTTGCTGAAAACCTAACACCCCCTAGAGGACAACCTTATAATACATCTCTGTAAGTATCACCATGGAAAGATGCCTAACTGAACACACTGCCTTCCCCTGAAGAATAAGATCATTGCTAAGATCACCTTTTAAAATATTCAATTAATTCATTGTATTTATTTGTGTGTGTGTCACATTCATTGTAGAGAAGCTTTCACAAGTCATATAATCCATTTCAGGTTGCTTTTTCCAGATAATCTTTTGTTCCTGTCGTTGTTCCTGTTGATGTTCAGTTGCTAAGTCGTGTCCGACTCTTTGCAACCCCATAGACTGCAGCATGCCAGGCTCCTCTGTCCTCCATTGTCTCTCAGGATTTGCTCAAACTCATGTCCATTGAGCCAGTGATGCCATCTAACCATCTCATCCTCTGTCGTCCCCTTCTTCTTTTGCCTTCAATCTTTCCAGCACCAGAGTCTTTTCCAATGAGTCGGCTCTTCGCCTCAGGTGGCCAAAGTATTGGAGCTTCAGCATCAGTCCTTCCGATGAATATTCAGGGTTGATTTCCTTTCGGATGGGCTGGTTTGATCTCCTTGAAGTCCAAGGGACTCTCAAGAGTCTCCTCCAGCACCACAGTTTTAAAGATCAATTATAAAAGAATATAAAGAACTGCCATAAGTGGTGTAAAGAATTGATAAAATTTAATCATTAGGTTCTTACAAATAGGAGCCTGTTTTCCTGCTGAGCAATTGCATTAATCTAGTGAAAGCGCCTCACCAGCAAAATGTCTGCAGAGTCCTGACGTGCCATCCTGGTCTCGTCCAGATGTGGCCAAGTTTGAGCTCCACATTTGAATATGTAATTCTCCTTGCACATGGAATTAAGAGAGCATCCTAGGTGAACCCCGTTCCCTGCCTGTACATTTCCAGTGAACATTGTAAGCGCAAGTGCTTTAAAAAAAAAAATCACCTTTTAAAATTGTCATGGGTTGGAGGATATAAGCCATTGGAGGAGAAAATTAATTATTTTTTTTTCAAACAACAACAGGCTCCTGGGCTCCTTTGGGGCCAGAATGGAAAAGAAATACCCTTCCCATCAGCTTATAGGGATGTTTGACCCACTGGCCCGACAGGGCGTGATGCCAGGGAGTGGAAAGAGCTGCCTGAAGCTCACAGCTGGCTGTCCAGAAAAAGGCCCCAGTGCACACTCAGGGTTGAGCCCAGCAAGCTCCATAATTTCTGAACCCTCACACACGTTTACGTGTGTGGAGAGCGACCTATTTTAGGGCTGGATGGTTTGGGAAATGCGCTGTTATCTGAGGCACATCCCACCTTCCCTTCTGAATGTTCTACCTAAACAGCTTCTTTGCTCAGTCACTCTTCTAACCTCCACCTTTATTGATCTAATTTTTTAATTCTTATTTCATACTGGGGTGTAGATAATTGAGTTGTGTTAGTTTCTGGTGTACCGCAGAGTGACTCAGTTATACATATATAAGCATCCATCATTTTTCAAATTCTGTACCCATAGGGGTCATTCGAGAATCCTGAGTGGAGTTCCCTGTGCTACCCAGTAGGTTCTCATTAGTTAGCTGTTTTATACTTAGTCGTGTTATATAGGTCAACCCCAGTCTCCTAATTTGTCCGTCCTTAACCACAACCTTTTCAATGAGAAAAACACCTGAGAACTTGAGTCGCTTGCAAAGCGCTTATCTCTGAAGCAAGGCAAATCATAAAGCATGCCAATGCGACTGGAACATTTTTAAGAAAGGGATAGAAAGTTATGTAATGGAAGGTTTAACTTTCAGGCGCACGTCGGCAAATTGTAAGGCTCTGATATACAAAGAGTACTGTGTACACTTTGTTCTTTTCGATGTCCTTCCCTGACTGCCCACAGTAACTCTTGCTCTGACATTCTCTAGCGGAAGGCCGTCCGGGGTAGGTTTTCTTATTGACTCACACAGTGAGTCCTCTCATTTGTCTGGCACAGTTGGCAAGTGGAAAATTCTGCTTAATTAAACGTTCAGGCTACTAGAGATACGTGAGCTCACAGAATGTCAGGAGTGGAAATGCCCGAGAGCGGAGCTCACTTCTTGATTCTCAGGTGTTGAAATCCTGCAAGGCTTGGGAACTCGCACTCACGTCTCCATATAACCGTGTGTCCCTAATAGAACAGCAGTAAGCTTCTGATAAACGGGCCCCCATCTTCAAAGAAACAGAGCAACATAAACATCACCCCCCGTGAAAGCATCTGTGGCTCTAGGCAAGTTTCTCTGAGGATTCGGAAGGCACTTAAGATTCCTGCACCGCCAGAGTGGTAATCAAGAATACCTGTGATTCGAAAAAGCTTCTTGTTCCCTCAACACGTGACGAGGGGACCCATTTCCCCTTCGCAAATGGGCTCTGGATAGCGTGCTCTGTGCTGTGTGTGACCTGGCTTCCCGGTGGAGAGTTGGAGACAGTGATGTCAATGCACCTTCCTGGGTCGGGAGAGGTGATCGGTACTTGTTTCTTCGAGGGGCAGCATAAACACAGGGTGGTCAAGGACCACCCTGCAGGCAAGAGGCGGGTGGGCACCTCTACAGGATGTTCTACTCTGGCCACCCACTCCAGTATTCTCTCCTGGAGAGTTCCATGGACAGAGGAGCCTGGCCAGCTCCAGTCCAGAGGGTCGCAAAAAGTTAGACACAACTGAGCAGCTAACACACACACACACACACACACACACAGGTCTGTTTTCAGAGCTCTTGTCAGCCTGGCATCCCAAAGTGGCACCACTGACGGATCAACCTGGCTGGGTCGGACCCAAAGTGACCTAGAGGCAAACTCATTCACTGCACATTTGCAAAGGCCTTCCCTGACCGTTTGCAGAATTCAAGCAAATGAGTCAGAGTTTAGGGAAACGGGAGACTTGAGTTCTATGTCTCACATTGGCCCAAATTCATTTTGTGGATGGTCCCAAAGGCACCAAATGAATTAGTGGGTCACAGAGGCCCAGCAGGGGCCACTCTTCAAGGTCCAAGACCTTCTCCTTCCAACCCAGGGAAACTATGATCTTGAGGACAGAAGACCTCACAGAGTCCTCATGGGGCCGCTTAGAGCCCTGTATTTCATAGGTTTCATGGCTGAGCAACAATGAAAGGAAATCTGTCTGTCTTCATGATTCTAACATCTTCAGCTTTAAAAGGACCAGAAGCTAGTGTGAATCACTTAAGAAGTGTGTGTGTGTGTGTGTATCTACGTGCACACTGGGGTAACATGGAGAGCTGGGTCCCAAAAGCAGCAGGAGACAAGATCATGGGAATAATGAAAACAAAATCTGTCAGTCATTTGGTCTAGAGAGAGCGCAGGTTTAGGTTTTCCAGGGAAATGATTAGATGTATTTTCAAGACTGTCCCCAAGTTCATTGAAAAACATTTACACTTGTCACTAATGGCAACTGAGGCGATTAAGTTTGTGAACTGTGCTTTCTTTGGCTGACAGATCTGCACTTTGCTCACTATTTTCAAAAAAAAATCGGCTCATTTGCTATATTTGCCTGTGGCCATATGAGCTTTCAACTGATGAGAAGTTTCCAGATAGGACCTTGAAAACTAAGCCTGAAATGAATACATCTCTGGGGTTGAGACCAAAAATCTATTTCTTTTTATATTTTATTTATTATTTTTCTCTCAGAGGAGTGATTGCAAAATGAAAGGCAATCTAAAGTCTGGTTGTTGGTCTAAAGAAGAACAAGCCAGCTATTGAGCTAATGACATAGCTTGTTGAATAGATGCTAAAATAAAGTGGCTCGTGCCTCGTCGCTCAGTCATGTCCAACTCTTTTCAACCCCATGGACTGTAGCCCACCAGGCTCCTCCGTCCATGGGATTTTTTCCAGGCAAGAATACTGCAGTGGGTTGCCATTTCCTCCTCCGTGGAAAATGGCTCATAGATAACCAACAAGGACTTAGTGCATACCACAGGAAACTCTACTCAGAGGTCTGTGATGACCTATTTGAGAAAGAATCTGGAAATTAGTGGTGGGTGCACATGTACACCTGACTCACTTTACTGTATCTGAAACTAACACAGCACTGTGAACCAACCATGTTATTGTTTAGCCCCTAAGTCGTGCCTGACTCTTCTGTGACCCCACGGACTGTAGCCCACCAGGCTCCTCTGTCCATGGGATCTCCCAGGCAAGAATACTGGAGTGGGTTGTCTTTTCCTTCTGCAGAGGATCTTCCCAACCCAGGGATCAAATCTTCATGCCCTGCAAGTCTCCAGCATTGCAGGTGGATCCCTCAACACTGAACCACCAGGGAAGCCCAACTATACTAAACCAACTATAACCAAGTATATATAAATCAACTACGCCCATATAAAATTAAAAAATTAAGTAGTTCATAGGGAGGAGAATGGTGCTAATTTATACAAATCCAGCTTCCTTAGGGTTGTCCCCGTTTCTTCTGGAGGAGAGATACAGGGAAGACATTAGTCTGCTCTCAGAGTTTTTCATCCTCACTGACAGTCGTCCTGATTCTCTGACTCTCTGGGCAGCAAGCCGCAGTGACAAGAAGAGAATGACATGTGAAGGAAATCTCGGGAAAGTGCTGCCTGGAAGCGAAGCTTTGGGGGGACAAACAAGACTGACGGAAACTGACATTGACAAAGACTTTCATCTTCATATTAAAACATAGGCCGAGGAATCCCTGTGTACAAGTCACAGATAAAGAAACTTACATAAAATAGAAGACCCTCCCAGCAAACAATTTCACCTTTCCCCCACTACAGTTATCATGTACTTGGCATAGGAAGCAGTTCTATTGTCATCTTACTTCTCACAGCAGCCCTGCCGAGAAGATATCATTGTTCCTCTGATACCAAGGAGAAGACTGAGGATCAGAGTGACCCAGGCTCACTCAGCTGATGTACCATAGCAGGGCCCAGGTCTCTCTACCTGCAAAGCCACATGTTTATTTATCCTGTACCCTTTCATTCTGTGAAGTTGCACATTAAGGCTCATGAGAATAAATGGAGTAGAATAGGGCAAGATATATTTTCTTAGGCACAAGGGAGAAATGAAGTTCAAAAGGAGAGAAGCAAGCATTTTCATTCAGCCAGTTAGCAGAGCCTGTGCCCGGGCACCGCATCAAGTCAACCCCACTGCACACCCATCTCTCTGTGCCCAGTCCTGACATCCCGTGAACACAGAAAATAAACCCTGCTCCTGGCAGGACACATGTGTGTGTAGCTCTCAGTCCTGGGAATGATGATGGTGCTTGGTTCCACAGTTCCTGCTGGGGTGATGCTGAGGGTGGTGCTCAAGACGCTGCATTGTAGAGTCATGTCTCCGTGAGTCCTGCCATCATCATCTACGCCGGGCAGATTCCCCTGGCAGCTCCTGCAGACATTCACCAGAGGGTTTTCTCTGGCTTCGACAGCACACTTGGCACTTTCACAGAAGGTTGGGGTGCCAGGGAGCTGCCACCTGTGAGTCACCTGTAACCAAGGACTCCTGGGGACTTGGTGGGGAAACACCAGGCCCCTCACTCACTGGCAAGTGGGACCCACCCTGGGTCCTCAGAGTCTGTGCTTAGCAAGACTTTGCTGCCACAAAGAGGGAACCACTCTCCCCTCCTGCAGAGTGAGTGTCATACAAGCCCAAAGTAAATTTCTTTGGCCTCCTATGCCAGGAAATTAGGAGAAAAAAATCCGTGCTTCCAATTTAGTGACTGTTTATGGTCTTATAATGCATCTAGAGGCAGTTTAATTTTCTTTACTTTTGATCTGCTGTTACATGTAGGTTGTCGATTACTCTGGTTTTCATTTATTCTATTTGCATGATTTTAAGAATCTCATTAAGACCCCTCCAACCCTTGCTATAATTAAACAGGGAAGGCCTTTATGTTTAAGTGCTGCCTGTCACGTTTCCCTGAAATGAAATGTATAGATTGTTGTAGACTCATTCCTTTTTTTAAACTTGAAGCACAGTTGACTTACAATGTTGTGTCAATCACCGCTGTACCGCAAAGTGATTCAGATACACACACACACACACACACACACACACACACACACACACATCTTTTTAAAAATATTCTTTTCCATTATGGCTTATCATGGGATACTGAATATATTTCCCTGTTCTCTATAGTAAGACCTGTTGTTTACCCATTCTCTATATAATAGCTTGCATCCGCTAACCCCAAGTTCCCATTCCATCCATCCCCCACCTTTGCAAGGAGAAGGGCAATGATCTGTTTCAAGAGAACATTTGGCTTTTGGGAGTTTTTGAAAAGAAGTCCATGTTCATTTCTGCTCAAAGTTGACGGGCCGTGTTTTCATTGTTATGATATTCTAGGACAAGCAATATTGTAGTACTTTACTGTGTTTTCCCTCTGCTCTTTCCAGTTGATATGTTTTCAGCTGAGTGGTGTCCCCTTCTAATGTTATATGTTTAAGTCCTAACCCCCAGTACAGTCACTGTGGCATCTCAGGTTGGAACTGCATTTTGGGTTTTTGGTTTTTCCTTTTGGTTCTTTTGGCTGTGCTCCTTGGTTTGCAGGATCTTAGTTCTCCACTGAGGGACTGAACCGGGACCCTGCCAATGAGAGTCTGTGGAGTCCTAACTGCTGGACCGCCAGGGGGTTCCGTGAATGCAACTGCGTTTGGAGATGGACCTTTAAAGAGAGAAATAAGTTGAAACGAGGTCTTTAGGGGGGGGCCCTCGTCCAGGCTGAGGGTTGTCCTTATAAGAAGAGATCAGGACACACATTCATCTAGGACGCTCCTGCAGAGAAAGGCCACGTGAGGGCGCGGAGAAAGGCGCCATCTGCAGCCAAGGAGACAAACCTCAGAGAAACCAACCCGCCGACACCTCCCTCCTGGACATGCACAACTGTGAGAAAACACGTTTCTGTTGAGTCACCCAGTCCGCGGTATGTTGTTATGGCAGCTCTGAGAAGCTGATACACCATGTTAACCCTTACTTTCCAGGGTTAACAATTCTGGAAGATTTTCTAGAGAATCAGTCATGAGAAATTTCAGGAAATGCAGTTGATCCGTGAATGCCGTTGCATATCTGGATCTTCCTGTTCTGCTCCTAGTTTTCAGGGAGAATTTTGTTTTTGAAATGGATCTATCTCTGTCCTCTTGAAACGTTCAGGGCTGGATAGTAAGTATAATAGCTCTAAGAAATGAGGACTTCCGTGTAAAATTACAAGAGCAAGAGACAGAGTGACTATGTGAGCAGGTTGTGCTGGCTTCCTTTCCAGAAAGCAAAGGCAATTTTTAAAGGGGAAAATGGCCATAGGCAATAAAACAGTCTAATTGGAAAAATGATCTGTGTGTCCCATATCTAACCACATCTGAATTCCTACTACACCTCCTGTCCCAGCTTCAGGAGAGTGTTTCCCCAGAGCTAAAAATCCCAACTATTTAAATATTTGTCCTTTAGAGCAGTAGCTCAATAGTGGATAAACAACAAGGTCCTACTATATACATAGCACAGGGAACTATATTCAACATCCTATGATAAACCATAATGAAAAAGAACAGTAAAAAGAATGTATATACGTGCATCATTTTGCCTTTTTATATTCAGTTTATGGGGTTCTTATGGCAAGTATACTGGAGTGGTTTGCCATTCGCTCCTCCAGTGGATCACGTTTTGTCAAAAGTCTCCACTATGACCTGTCCATCTTGGGTGGCTCTGCATGGCATGGCTCACAGCTTCATTGAGTTACTCAAGCCACTTCACCACGACAAGGCAGTGATCACGAAGGGCTAGCCTGGTGTGCTGCAGTCTTGGGGTCACAAAGAGTCAGACATGACGTGGTGACTGAACAAGAACAAATATATGTGTGTAAATAACTGAATCACTTTCCTGTCTAGCAGTAATTAACACAACATTGTAAGTCAACTGTACTTCAATGTTAAAAATTGATTTAACATTTTAAAAAATCATAAAAAGTTGAAAGTTTTTTTGATCAATTCCTTTCCAGCAATTTTCAGTTTCCAACAACTGACTCAGATTACAACTTCAATGATCACTTCTTCCAGCAGTATACACAATGACCCCCACCTTTCACAGAGCAATACAGACACTGTTACCCCAATTGATTTACGTTTGGTCGATGGTGCACACAGCTGGCTCTAGTTAGCTCAAACTCTTTTCTACAGGCAAGACACTCAAAAGCCAGTGACCGTGGGAAGCCCATTAGAAAACAGTTAATTGTGCCACAAATGCAGGTACTGTGGAGGCATCAAGTGCAGAGACGCCCAATTAACCGCGTGTTTTCATTTGCCTTGTGGCGTGGCAAAAAGAGCACAGGATTTATTTTGCTTACAAAGGAAAAATAACTTGTGTTTAAACATCTGAGAAGACAGGATCATGCAGAAAATGAGAGTACTTTAAAGAACATGAAGAAAAAAGTATAAAGTAGTCCAAGTCCCACCACTTAGAACTTCTGTTGATATTTTCATCTTTCTTCTGGACTTTTGGTCTCTCTCTTCCCCTCAACAATGCCAAGATGCTAACACGGCCCTTCCTGACCAACTCTGTCCAGGTTTTCAGAACAATCTCTTGCTTCTATCCCCCAAACCCACTAGGCTTCTGCTTCTCTCATCCTGAAGTTCCTGAAACTCCCGCTGCCTCTCATGAGTACTTTGGAGAGTTCCAAGCCCAGATGAACATGTGATCAGCTTTGCGTTTCTCAAGGTAACTGGCAGAAGCAGTCAGAATGAATTATCAGGAGTGGGGAATGACTGGGGATGTGGAACTCTGGTGTTTATTGCACTAAAGTCAGGTAGAAAAGACTGGGCAGAGATGTGGCCGTGGAGTTGGAGCTTCAGTGACTTGCAGAGACTTTTCAGGAGATGCGATCAGATACGCGGTCTGTACTCCTATCGCATCCTCGCCACCATCATCATGGTCACCACTGTCGTCATAGTTGTTACTGTTGTGACTGTGCTCCAAGATAAGTCAAATAGGAGATTATACCGGAAATCAAATCAAAATTTGATTATACATGAAAAGAATGGAATCAATGAAGAGGCTTCGTAAAACCAGCTTAATTATTCTAGCCAGGCTACATGATTTCACTGTCAAGTTCAACCTGATGTAGCCAAAAATAAGTTTGATTTCCACTGCATCGCAGATTATATGGTCTTACATTTTCCCTTCTGGTTGTCATAAAAGGATGAAGTTCATTTCATCTGAAGACCTCTATGAAGGTTTTAAATCAAAAGCTGTAACTGCTTGTCACCGTGCAGGCTGGTGCTGTTTATTAAATTCCTTGTGTGACACTTGACCTGAGAGCTGAAATCAGCTGGAATTTGTCTTTTTAGCTCCTCCCACATCTCCACACACATAGGGACCTGCTTCTTGGGAGACCTGAGTAACCTCTATATTTTCATTCAGGAGATTAGGGTGTGAGACGCCTGGGCCTTAAGCTCACAAAAGGAGGTGTTCCCTTGCCACTTGAATGCCATCTCATGGAGTCTAAAAGCCCAATCCAAAATATTCTATTATAAAAGTAATAATAGTTGCCAAAAATTAAGTGCAATATTTTTAAGATTCAATATAATAAAATGCCCTCTGGGGCCCTTTTGTGTTGCAGAAATTTAACATCTACCATAAGATGATGAACATAATCACTGTCAGCTGATAACATTTATTAAGCAGTGACTATGTGCTAGGTATCATGCTGGCCTTCCTCCGTTACTCTTCAGGAGCACCTTCAGAAGGAGATCCTATCACAGTTCGCAGTTTACAGATGAGGGAGCTGCAGCTTGAAGAGGGCACACCTTCTCCAAGGTACAGCAAGGATTTCAGGTCCCGGAGCTGACTCCAGGCGCAGCCTCAGGACGCTGCTCCGTGTCGGGAGAACACGTCTCCACATTTCTCATCCTCATGATAACACCCACTTGGGTTAATTCATTTACACCTGAATGTGTCATTATTGCCCTCTTTCTCTACCTAAGGGTCTATACCCCAAAACCCCTAGTGGATCACCAGGTCTCCCGTTAGGTAGGGAAAATGGGGGTCTCAGCCCCAGTCTTCTGACACACAGGGGGCCATGTTGGCCCCTCTTTTGTCAGTCTATGTCATTCCAAGCCAACCTGTCATGGGGACGCCTTAGCTGGACATTTTGTGAATTCAGGGACATTGGATTTTGTCCAAGTTAACAATTTGCATGTCTTAACTGAGCTGCCATGATTTAATAACTCTTGCTCATCATAAGGAACAGACTATACAGTTTAATAACTACAGGAATATTTGATTTTCACCATGTTACAGTATGGGTTCCCTGGTGGGTCAGATGGTAAAGAATCTGTCTGCAAGGCAGGAGACCCGTGTTCGATCCCTGGGTTGGGAAGATCCCCTGGAGAAGGGAATGGTAACTCACTCCAGTACTCTTGCCTGGAGAATCCCATGGACAGAGGAGCCTGGTGGGCTACAGTCTATGGGGCTGCAAGAGTCGGATGTGACTGAGTGACTGACACTCACTCACGTGTCACAGTGTACTGCTATTACTGAGAAAGGACCAACCATTTTGAGTTGACAACTGTAGTTAAGGTAAGCGGTCTTAAGACAATAAATTAATAATGTAACAAGGATATTACATTATGGGTGCTTTATTAATGTTCCCATTGCTCTTCTCCATGACAAGTGGGGTGCTATTAACCATAACACATACTCTTGTCTTTGGGAAAGTATGTGGTAAACTTAGTTTCTGATTTTTTGTGAACAAGAGAGAGATCATCAAAACATAACTTTGTGATTCATCTAGAAAAAAATCAAAAGCAAGAAAAATAAGCAGTTTGGGAGATGACGTACTCCCTGTGTGATTTTAGTCTTCTTTTTTCTAGAGTTTTATTCTTTTTTAAAAAAATTTTATTGGAGTATATTTGATTTACAGTGTTGTGTTAGTATTGGGTGTACAGCAAGTGAATCAGTTACATGTAAACATAGACCCACTGTTCTGTGTTTTAAATTCTTTTCCCATATAGGCCACTGCAGAGCCAATTATCTATTTTGTCTGTCAGTTCAGTTCAGTCACTCAGACGTGTCTGACTCTTTGCAGCCCCATGGACTGCAGCACACCAGGCCTCCCTGTCCATCACCAACTCCTGGAGCTTGCTCAAACTCATGTCCATTGAGTCGGTGATGCCATCCAACCATCTCATCCTCTGTCATCCCCTTCCTCCTGCCTTCAATCTTTCCCAGCATCAGGGTCTTTTCCAATGAGTCAGTTCTTCACATCAGGTGGCCAAAGTATTGAAGCTTCAGCTTCAGCATCAGTCCTTCCGATGAATATTCAGGATTGATTTCCTTCAGTATTGACTGGTTTGATCTCCTTGCAGTCCAAGGGACTCTCAAGAGTCTTTTCCGACACCACAGTTCAAAAGCATCAGTGTTTTGATGCTCAGCTTTCTTTATGGTCCAACTCTCACATCTGTACGTGACTACTGGAAAGATCATAGCTTTAACTACATAGACTTTTGTTGGAAAAGTAATGTCTCTGCTTTTTAATGTGCTATCTAGGTTTGTCATAGCTTTTCTTCCAAGGAGCAACCATCTTTTTAATTTCATGGCTGCGGTCACCATCTGCAGTGATTGTATATAGTAGTGGGTGTATGTCCATCCTAATCTCCCAATTTATTCCTCTCCCTACCTTACCCCCCAGTAACCATAAGTTTGCTTTCTACATTCATGAGTCTACTTCTGTTTTGTAAATAAGTCATCTCGATCATTTTTTAGATTCCACACGGAAGTGATATCATTGGTATTTGTGTTTCTCTGTCTGACTTCTCTCAGTATGACAATCTCTAGGTCTATCCATGTTGCCATAAACTGTTATTTTGTTCTTTTCTTTACGGCTGAGTGACATTCCATTGTATATATGTACTGCATTTACAGGTTTTAGCCTTGCCTAAACCAAATGCCATTTTGAAATGATCTTTCATATATATATTATTGGGTGCTAAGTTGCTTCAGTCACGTCCGACTCTTTGCGATCCTGTGGACTGTAGCCCTCCAGACTCCTCTGTCCGTGGGATTCTCCAGGCAGGAATACTGGAGTGGGCTGTCCAGCCCTCCTCTAGAGGATCTTCCCAACCCAAGGATCGAACCTGTGTCTCTTATGTCTCCCGCATTGGCAGGTAGGTTCTTTACCAATAGCGCCACTTGGGAAGTCCCATGAAGGCACAATTTTAAAAAGTTAATCAGGGGAAAATAAATACTCCTGTGGTACATTGGACCAGGCTACCATCACGTCTTACCCAGGGCCATGTGACCAGCACCGTGTCTTTCTGGAAAGAAGTAACAATGTGCTGATTTAGAGTCTAGGCCTTAAAAGGCATCAGGCGTTTGCACTCACTCTGCTGAGCTCCTGCTATTCATCATGAGAACACAGACCTCAGGGAGCCACTGGTCCAGGGGAGATGCGAGACCCTGAAGCAGACATCCTCAGCTCCCTGAAACAGATCAGCCACTAGCTGGAGGCAGAGTCTGCTGACTGTCAGAACTGGGAGCAGAGAAATAAATGTTTCCTCCTTGTCTTCCTCCGTCCAGACTGCTATAACAGAACACCATGCATAGGTTGCCTTAAACAACAAATAGAGTTTGTTGTTTCTGCCGTTCTGGAGTCTGGGAAATGCAAGAT
Source organism: Odocoileus virginianus (assembly GCF_023699985.2). NCBI lineage: Eukaryota > Metazoa > Chordata > Mammalia > Artiodactyla > Cervidae > Odocoileus > Odocoileus virginianus. The sequence goes on along the minus strand of NC_069705.1, from coordinate 4,226,189 downwards.
CAAGGTGCTGGCAGAGTCAGTGTTTGGTGGGAGCCCATGTCTTGGTCCGTAGATGACCATCCTCTCGTGGTCAGAGAGCAGAGGGCAGCAGGATCTTTCAGGATTCTCACAACAGCGTTATGCCCATTTTTTACCTCATCTGATCTTAATTATGTCCCAGAGACCCTTCCTCCTAATGCCATCACATTGGGGGTTAGGGTTTCCACATACGGATTTTAAGGGTGCACAGTTCAGTCCGTAAGACTCCTCTAAGGCACTGAGATTGTTAGGTTGTTTGCTCTGTGGTGTTATGGCACAACAGCTGACTACTGCAATCCGTGAGAAATAGCACGAACAGCGCACCAAATGGGGATGAGCAGAAAGGCGCCTTCCAGGACTCTGCCTATGGCCGTCAGTGAGTGGCTCCCCAAGATTAATGGGGAGAGCTAGATCAGTGCTGCTGCATTCCCATCCTGAAGGGCACACTTTATTTCAAGGGGAAATAATTTATGTGTGTGTTGTGTGTAGAGACAAGACACGCCACCTCTTGGTAAAATTCTGTGGGCAAACCTTTCATCAATACCAAAATGCCCGTCTCCTGTGTTCAATCTGATTCTCACTGAAAGGCAAATGACTGTAGGTGCAGAAAAGATGACAGTAAATATTTAGCTCGTTTCCAAAACTCTCCATAGATGAGGTTGGTTAGAACCATGCCAAGACATATGTTTGCATTTTAGTCTGAAGCATCTTCCTAAGATTGGCCTGAAAACTTCTTAAGACTCAAAGGACACAGAACCCAGGGGAATGGAAGGAAGGTTTTTACAAGATAATTAGCACCTTGTACTGTTCTGCACGGAACTTTGCATATTTCTGGGAAGAGGTGAATTTGTCAGAGGAAACATATTCCATAGTTCATGGGAAAAATAGTTGTCCGTAGTATTGATGTAATGGCACTTTCTCATATGATCATGGTTTAAAGGATTATATTGGTTAGATGTGTAAGAGCTCACATCATTAGCACACATTAAATGATTTTATACATAGTTTCCAGGGCTGGGTTAAGAGTAGCTTGTGAAGCAACTGGAAGCAAATGTTGGCACAGAGACTCTCCAGGGAAGACTTGGTGATAAGGGTCTCTCATAAAGAGAGCGAGGGAGAGAGACTGTGTAACAGTTATTGTTACAGATTCACTGCATGGAAAAATATTTTCCAGAATTATGAATTAACAGCCTAGAATTCTTTTTTTTCATGCTTATGAACTATATAATGAAGGACTACAATGCATTTTGCGTAGCTTTTATTTCTTTAAAATTGCTACTTTCTAAAATTCTCTTGGGCTCACATTTTATTGGGGAACCCAACTACTAATCAGTAGAGTTTCACCCAAGAAATAGCAATAGTTGGACATTTCTGAATTTTTCCGTATTGCTTTTTTTTTCTTGTTATATTTATACTTGATTTTGAAGGATTGCTTATGTTTGTGTCACTATAAGCAATCAGTACCCAGTCATCGTGAAAAACATGATGATACTTTTTGTAGAGCAAAGCCTGAGTTTTTACCAACTGGAAACCCCTAGAGTTAAGTGTCTCCCTCCTAATCCATTCATCTATACCATGGCCTTTTCTCTTCACACTCAGCAGATTCATAAGCTTATTTGCCTTTAGTGATTTCACTTTCTTACAGTATGAAATGATGAAGGCTGATAAAAGGAGAGATTACATTTAAAAAAATAATAAAGAGCAGGAAAGCAAAGCTAAAAGAAACAGCAGCTCTAATATATTTCTCTGTGAGAGTCTCGGGGCTCCTTAAATGTTTTCCTGTTTCAGCTCTTCAAATCCAGCCTAAGCTAAAATGGAGAGGTATGGTAGATGCTGTTACACACACACACACAGATCCCAAAGACCCCAGTAGAGAAGGGAATGGCAACCCACTCCAGTATTCTTGCTTGGAGAATCCCAGGGACAGAGGAGCCTGGTGGGCTACAGTCCATGGAGCCTCAAAGAGTCAGACACAAAGAGTGAAACTGAACAACTTTCGCTCACTCACACTCTCTTCGGGACCAAGGTAAGCACTGTACCCAAAGGCTTCCCATCAGTGGGGCCGTAGTTCCCAATGTAGGTGGCAGAAGTATCAGGAGTCTCCCCTTCACCTTCTCATTCACATCATGGTGTCAAAGTGCATTGTTTGTTAGTTGGAAACATGGCCTGGAAATATTTGCAGAGAATCCCTCAAAGCTGTGTCACTGCATAGATCACAGCTGTGGTGTGATATCCAGCTTTGAATCTTGGATTTTCCCATTTTTCCTAAGAAGTCACCCGAGATGACTGTGAACTTCAGTTCTTTACTGTGAAGTAACAAATAATAATGACTGCAGGGGTTGTTATGAATGTTAAATAAGATACTATGTGTCAACTGCGTGCTGTAATACTTAGATATAAGACCTAAGTCCCAGTAAGGCTCCGTGCTATGTGCCACTTTGATGGCTCATGAAATTGGGAAGGGCATGAGTGGCTTGCCTACTTTTCCCCTCTCTACCCCTCTGCTCCCAAGGACAAGTTCCCTGGACCAAACAAGCCTCCTTATCATGGGAAAGTCACAGCCCTTGCTTACCCCCAAATAGCAAGCTCCAGTTTCCTGCCAGTCCACAGAATTATTCCAACAAGCCCATCATTTTCTCCTGTGGGAAGTGGGAGTACCTCACCTTCTTGGTGTTACCAGCCAGGATTTTTGGCCTTCCCCGATCAGTAGAAATTGATCAGAGGCCAGACAAGAAATTCAGGCAAGGCTTTATTGGGGCTCCTACTGCCCCAGAGGGGAGCAAAAACAAGGAACAGTTTCCCTTGCTCATCTGCTCCCCAAGGTGGGGGCAAGCTGGTTCCTTACGTAAAGTGAGGGTACGGGAGCCCAGGGGTTGAGCTGGAGGGGTGCCCACCCCTTTGATGGTGTTGAACGCCGGGGGCATGCACAGTGCCCTGCTATTGCTCCTGACCTCCTAGTCTTGCTCCTGGCTCTTCAGAAGTGGTGACTGGGTTTTTGGTCTTTGTGTATCTTGTTGTCCTGAATTTGCCCCAACTGCGCATGCACACAGTTATTTTTCGTCCCTTATAGATTCTTTGTGTTTTGTCGCTGGAGGAGACATTTGTCCAGGCGCAAGCTCTGCAGAGGGTCCCAGGCCCCAGCCTGTCTCACTGGTACTACGACGCCTGCCCCCACTGCCCGCTCACTCTGCTCTTCAGCACAACCCCCTGCAACTCTGCAGGAGCCTCCTCCCTGGGACTGTGAGCACACGTGACTAGTAACCGTGTCCATCCACCTGATCCGCCGGGTGTCGGGTGTCTTCTGCTTGGCCATCCATTCAAGGTAGGAATGTCCCTGCACAGTGTGGTAGGGAGGAGACAGCGAAAACATAGCTGGCACATTGCAAATAATAACTGGTAAAGATGTCATAATTTTCAAGAAAAAGAAACCCCCAACTGCTCTCAGCCTCTTAGAAACCCCTTTAAGAACCCTCTTACACTGTTGGTGGGGATGCAAACTAGTAGAGCCACTATGGAGAACAGTGTGGAGATTCCTTAAAAAGCTGGAAATAGAACTGCCATATGACCCAGCAATCCCACTCCTGGGCATACACACTGAGGAAACCAGATCTGAAAGAGACACGTACACCCCAATGTTCATCACAGCACTGTTTATAATAGCCAGGACATGGAAGCAACCTAGATGCCCATCAGCAGATGAATGGATAAGAAAGCCGTGGTACATATACACAATGGAATATTACTCAGCCATTAAAAAGAATACATTTGAATCAGTTCTAATGAGATGGATGAAACTGGAGCCCATTATACAGAGTGAAGTAAGCCAGAAAGACAAAGACCAATACAGTATACTAACACATATATATGGAATTTAGAAAGATGGTAATGATAACCCTATATGCAAGACAGCAAAAGAGACACAGATGTATAGAACAGACTTTTGGACTCTGTGGGAGAAGGTGAGGGTGGGTTGATCTGAGAGAACAGCATCGACACATGTATATAATCAAGTGTGAAACAGATCACCAGCCCAGATTGGAAGCATGAGACAAGTGCTCAGGGCTGGTGCACTGGGATGACCCAGAGGGATGGGATGGGGAGGGAGGTGGGAGGGGGGTTCAGGATGGGGAACACGTAAATCCATGGCTGATTCATGTCAATGCATGGCAAAAACCACTACAATATTGTAAAGTAATTAGCCTCCAACTAATAGAAATAATTAGGGGGGGGAAGAAACCCCTTTAATAAAGTTGTCTCTCCCTAAGGCATGGAGATGCTTGTCTTCCATCTTGTGTTACTCAGAGCTGACATGTGAATACTGGGACGGAGGGCGGGGAGTGAGGACACAGCTGGGCAGAAGCCAAGGGGCCTGTGCAATCGATTCCTCCCTCCCCGTGACCCAGAGTGTGAAGGGAGTAGGAGGGGAGGTCGGATTCCACAGCCACTGCAACTATCTCAGTATTCCCAGGGTGTCCTACCCCACGGAGATCTGATGCGGCCGCCCCAGGCACACGCCACGCTCTGTCTGCATCCCAGGCGTTTCCTGGTGCGTGAGCCTGGACTTACGCCCCCAGTGAAGCTCGGGTGTGAAGAGTTCTTGCAGGACAGAAGCAGGGACGGCGCATCCTCTGTCACTGACCACTGCCGCTCCCTAACGGGTGCTTCTTCCTGGAGTTTCAGTCACGCTACTAAGTGAGGTGCAGTGACCCTGCCGTCTCCTGGTGCCTTCACTGTACTTGGAGGAATGCCTCATTTTCAGAGGACTCTCCACAGACACGTGTTGAATGAGTTATTGATTGAAAGATCGATCATTCAATTCAAAAGTCACCTGAACTTAGCACGCGCCTAACACACTGTAAGCGTGTAAGAATCTTGAGACAAGATCCCTAAACTTCAAGAGACTGCAGTCTGTTTTGAAGAGAGGTAACTGGGAAGGAAGAGTTGGTGGTGGCTCCTTAAAGAGGGTGGAGGACTTGACTGAGCCTGAAAGAAGAGGAGGAACGCGAGGAGTCAGCCGGAGTGGGCAGGGTGAACCCACGCCTGTGCGGCCATTGGCGGCTGACCTCCATGCTTCTTGCCTGCTGTTTCCAGAAGAAGGAAGCAAAAGTGAGGCTGAATGGGCCTACACAGTGGGGCAGGAAATGCTGGTGCACCTTTAAAACAAATCGTCACTCTCAGAATATGCAAATTAAATCAAAGGATTTCTTGTGAAAAGGAGACAGCAATTTTGCCCCATTTTGCTTTCTTTTGAACGGCAACACTATCAGTTTCGATTGTTCTCATCTGTGAAATTCACTGTACCCGGTGTCCTACTAAAGTATTATTCACACTACGTAAATGAATTCCAACTGCAGGATAAACCCATGGAAAGTGTGTTTTCCTTTGATTTTTTTTTTCCCATTGTGTACAGAATAAAATGGGAGCTACGGTGTAACCAAGACTTGAAAAAACAGTGTTGTTGTGACAAATATCTGAAACAAATATATGTGACATGAAATATGACCACTAAAGGGAAATAATGGTACCTTTCAAATCCCCCTGCCCAAATCCCATTATAGAAATAGGAAGCCAGGAGCTATGCTTTTAAGAAAAGACATGAAGCCAATTTCTTTCTCTCCTTCTCTAGAGGGTGTGGTCAAAATATTAGAATTAGAAATTGAAATAGAGTCTTAAAAGCCTGGATTAATGGACAAAATTATATTACCAACCTGAAAAAAGCTGCTGCTGCTGCTAAGTCACTTCAGTCGTGTCCAACTCTGAGCGACCCCGTAGATGGCAGCCCACCAGGCTCCCCCGTCCCTGGGATTCTCCAGGCAAGAACACTGGAGTGGGTTGCCATTTCCTTCTTCAGTGCATGAAAGTGAAAAGTGAAAGTGAAGTCGCTCAGCCATGGCCAACTCTTTGTGACCCTGTGGACTGCAGCCCACCAGGCTCCTCCATCCATGGGGTTCTCCAGGCAAGAATACTGGAGTGGGTTGTCATTTCCTTCTCCAGGGGATCTTCCTGACCCAGGGATTGAACCTGAGTCTCCTGTGTCTCCTGCATTGCAGGCAGATTCTTTACCCCTGTGCCACCTAGGAAGCCAAAAGTGAAAGTGTAAGTAACTCAGTAGTGTCCGACTCTTTGCAACCTCACAGACCATACAGTCCATGGAATTCTCCAGTCCAGAATACTGGAGTGGGTAGCCTTTCCCTTCTCCAGGGCATCTTCCCAACCCAGGGATCGAACCCGGGTCTCCTGCTAGGCAGGTGTATTCTTTACGACTGTGCCACCTGGGAAGCCAAGGAGAGATGTAGATCGCCCTCCCTTGGGCTGTCCACCAACTCCTGTCACGGCGTCGTCCACAGATGGAGAGGGGGCCGGCTGGCTGAGTCAGAGCAGAGCAGGCAGCTCGGGGTCTACAGGAAATTCAGTTTTACTTGCCACACCAAGAGTGAATCAGGACTCCGTTGGGGTAATGAGAGTGGACCAAATGGCATCTATAGCCAGGCAGGCACTCAGGCCCCCTCAGGCGGTGTGTGGGCTCTCTCATCCAGCTTACAAAGAACTGGGGCTGGTCGGGGCCACCCCTTGAGTGTCCCCCAGAAGGGTACTCAGGACATTCAGTTCTCATTATTGTTACATGCACATCTCTGGTGATGCTTTAAAGAATCTACAAAAAGTCCTTGAAAGCTATTCTGGAAACAGTAGTATTTTCACTAGAATTAATAACGAACCCCTCACCCAACTCATCAAGCCTTTAAAAAGTTTTCTTTTTCTTTTTTAAAATATATGTATATATACATATGTGTATCTTTTTCCTAAATCTGAGGATAAGTGCTTTGCAATATTGTGTTGGTTTCTGCAATACAACAGCGTGAATCAGCCATAAGTATGCAAATGTCCCCTCCCTCTTGAGCTTCCCTCCCTTCTAACCCACCCCCATCCCACCTCTCTAGGTATCCTAGAGGGTTGAGCTGAGCTCCCTACACTATACATCAGCTTCCCATTAGCTATCATTTTACACATGGAAGTGTATATATGTCAATGCTACTGTCTCACACAGAGGAATTGAGAGTAGCACTCTTAAAATTCTTACTGGAACCCAGTTTTGAGTCTCACTCATTGAATCCTTCTCTTTAAATCAGTAGTCAACAAACTTTATTTGAACATTCTAGGACTGGGGCTTAAATATTAGGTTTAACAAAAAAACACAATCAGGATGAAATAAGAAGCCCTTCCTTGGCTCAGCAAGTTGATCTGGATAATCCAATTGCAAATCCTTCTGTTAGGAACAGATTTGCAAAACCTCAATCAACACAAAGGGGACCTTTCATAAAAGCTTTTCTCTGTCACAATGTTTCGCCACCTTATTCTCAAAAAAAGGATAGCTTCTGTGAAGATGCCTAACACACTACATGATTTAAAGTATTTTTTAACCTATTTAAAACATTGTCTCATTAAAAAATAAGGTCAAGGAATACTAGGTGTCATGGTAATAACAGGTACTTATAATACAATTTGAAAAAGTTTGCCTTATCCCTGTAATTACCAATTTGCCCCATTACTTCCCTTCTTTATGCTCATCATTATCTTTTAATTTTTTAGTTCTTATTCTTTGCCCTCATTTGGTCAGCCTGTCCTTTCTTCACCCCTTTTGCTTCCTAGAGCAGAGCCACCCTAGCATATTTTCTGTATGAAATTTCTAGAGGAATAGAGTTCTCATGAATTTTCAAAGAAACAGGTTCTTTTTCCACAGTCATACCTCGTTTGCAGTGGGATGTGCATTGGGGTTATAGAACACCTCTAGACTTCTCAGCCTCTTTGGAACTGGAGATGAAGAGGGAGAAAAGTTCTCTATTTTTATCTGTGAAACTTGCCCTTGACAGCTCTGCTTGTGGATGACTTTTTTTTTATCCCTTTAAGTTTAAGGAGGACAAAGACTGATCCATCTCTTTTCTAAAGAAAAAAATCTCCAGCCATTGTAATAATCTTGTAGAAATAATGATCTCTCAAGGACAGACTGATTTTATTTGAGAGGTTTCTGGAATGGTACAGCATTTTCGGGAAGAATGAGCAGATGTCCGTAGGATGGAGATTGTTATAACTTGATGAGTGTTCATCCATCAGGAAAGATAAGTGATCAGCTCTGGAAAGATCCATCATGTTGGAACTTGGCATTTGTCCTCAGTTTAGCCAAGGGCTGTGGCTCAATTCAGGGTTGAGATACAGCCAATACTAGTGCATTCCTGCTAATTCTACAATCTGTACTTTTATTCTAATTTCTCCAGTGCTGAACTTAGAGCCTGGCTCAATCTAGACTCTGAATAAATATTTGTTTTTTTTTTTTTTTAAGTGACAAATACTTTTTGGAGGGAAGGCTTACAGGGACTCTTTTCATTGTGAAGGAATAAAGGGAAAACCATTCATATAAATCCAAACTCAAGTGGTTCGCCACGGCAGTGACACCAGCAATGCCAGTCTTGGGTCCATCTCACAAGCAACTCTGTGAAGACAGCCAGAGCCTTGTAAAGTGGGAGCCCCAGGACCCTGTAAAACGTGTCACTGGCACAGATTTCCACGGTCACCTTCAGTGACTGAGCAGTCACTTTTTGATGGCTCTTTTTTTTTTTTTTTAATTGGAATGTAATTGCTTTACAAAGTTGTGTTGGTTTCTGCTGTAAAACAAAGGAAATTCACTGTGTGCATACATACAGCCCCTCCCTCCCTCCATCCCACCCTTCTCAGTCAACACAGGGCTCCAAGCTAGGCTCCCCGTGATGCAGCACCTTCCCACTAGCAGTCTGCTTTACACAAGTTAGTGTATAGACGTCACTGCCACCCTCAATTCATCTCACTCTCCCTTCCCGAGTCTACATGTCTGTTCTCTACCTCTGCCCCTCTATTTCTGCCCTGCAAATAAGTTCATCGGTACTCTTTTTTCTAGGTTCTATATATGTGTGTGTTTTCCTTTAATTTTCTTTATTCTGGGCTGGTCTTCATTTCTGGAGGCTTTTCCTTAGTTGCAGTGGGCGGCTCCTCGCCGCGGTGCGCTGGCTTCTCACTGCCGGCGCGGCTGGAGCTGCGCAGCGCGGATCTGGGAAGCGTGGGCTTCAGTGGCTGCGGGCACGGACCAATGCCCCGTTAGCTGCTCTGTGGCAGGCGGGATCTTCCCGGACCAGGGATTACACCTGTGTCCCCTGCACTAAGCCGCCAGGGAAGCCCTACACGTGTTTTAAAGTAGAAAGTTACCTAAAATTTGAATTGCATAAAGCACCTGAAGGGTTTTAAATGCCAAGGAAAAAACCTTTTTTTTTTTGTATCCAGAATTGGGGATAAAGTGTCAGTACTGAAGGGGTTAAAGTTCTCAAACCATATTGAGATAAAAATATACAATGACCCAAGTTAGACAAAAATATTAATTAGGATACATGTTGAGACTGACTTCTCTATATTGAGCATACTTATCATTCATGTCACGGTGTTTTTGGAAGTGGGGAGGAAAAAGACAGTAGAAAAAAACAACAAATATATGTGACCAGACCAAGATGGTACAATAGAAGGGTGCTGAGCTCACCTCTGCCCACAAACTCATCAAAAATACTATACACGTGGAACAATCCTCATTGAAAACAGTTTGGAGACTGGCAGAAAGTCTCCCGTACCACTAAGACCATAAGGAAAGATCCACGTGGACTCGGAGGGGAGGGAAGAACGTGATCCGGCCAGAACGTACACAGACAGAGAGGTGATCCTCACTGGAGGGTGACGGGTTTCAATGGAGTATAATTTACAAAAATACTGAACCATCACCATGTTGGACGCTTGAAACTAATGTATTATCTAAAGCATCTCTACTTCAATACAAACAAACAAAATTCCTGAAACAAAACTGACCTCACTTTTAAAAGATTTCTTGAGTAATACATTGAATATTTAATTAAAATTCATTAGGTAGATAAAGGTAGAAGGATGAAGTGGTAATTTTTTGGCTTTATGTCATTTATTCATTCTTTTATTCATTTGTAACATCTGTCATTTCCTAAATGATTTTAAGAAAGACCTACTTAAGGCCCAATGTACACATCAGAATTCTACTGCTTTAAAAAGTCATTGACTCTTCTCTTGCAAGAGAGGAAAATTTTAACTGTGTTATGTTGTGTTAACTGGATGCTTGTGTCTCATGGCTGTTTCTCAGTTTTGCCCAGAAGGTCTCAGGTTGGGACTTCACTAAGTTCTATTTTTAATTCACTCTCTTTGAAGGAGATGCACTGCTGGATGGGGTGACCCATGGGGCCAGAGCCCTGGGGGAGATGGAAGAAACTGACATTCTACGGGCACAGAAATCTCCCTTCAAACCTGCTCCCAGAACTTCCTTGGGAGTTACCTGGCGGTCCAGTGGTTAGGTCTCTGCACTTCCTCTGCAGGGGGCATGGGTTTGACCCCTGGACAGGGAGCTGTATGCCGTGAGGTGTGGCAGAACACACACACAGGTATAACATGTGTATTTTTAAAAGTTGCCAGGTGTTGAAGCTACTATGCATCATAGACTATAATTGTTACTAACTTTTGGGAAAATCATAATAAATCATTTTTAAAAGTTTAACAAAATGCACAGTGGCCAGATAAAAGTCAGTCTGCTTAAAGCCTTGTAGTGAAGTGGCTCAGTCGTGTCCTACTCTTTGCAGCCCTGTGGACTGTAACCAGACTCCTCCATCCATGGGATATTCCGGGCAAGAACTCTGGAGTGGATTGCCATTGCTTCTCCAGGGGATCTTCCCGACCCAGGAGTCAAACCTGGGTCTCCTGCATTGCAGGCAGACTCTCTACCTTCTGAGCCACCCGGGAAGCCCTTATTGTGTGAATACTGCTGTGTATTTTAGATATTCAGTTTAGATTCTGCTTACTTCTAACTTTGTTGCTGAACTCTATACCCTCTGCCCATCCTAACCGCTTCTCAAGAAATCTCGCTTATGCTATCAGAGTTTCATAGAATCAAGGAGAAAAAGAGAGCCCATTTCACTCTCCCCCAACTCATGACCTTCTCTTATGAGAAGAAATAAAATTAAAAAGAGCTACTCTTTCACCGAAAACACAGCATCTCTTTTCTAAGGAGCATCCTCCTCTAGAACAGAGCAGTGTGTTGATAGTCACGACAGGCGGCACCACCGAACTGGCCGTATCCATCCGGGTCACCTTCAGCCCAGGCCAACACACTGCCCCCAGACAGTCCTCGGAGGCAGAGGGATGGGGCAAGTTTCCGGTGGCTCCGTGTGTAGTGAGAGTCCCTTCCTGACTCACTCATGTGCTAGTCCATATGCTGGCCATAGTCCTTGTTTGTTTCAATAGAACACAGAAAACCAATAAAGGAAACAGACCCTGGCAGTGAGGAGCCAAGGTCAAGCTTCGTTGAGGACATATCCCCCTCATTGTAGTTCTAGCTCCAGCCCATCAGGCCTTTGGGAAAAATGTGAAGGATACAGGAGAAGGAAGCCCAGGAACCGGACGCCCCAGGTGCTACTCGCTAGCTGGGTGGCCTCAGACAGACCATTGGCTTGTCTGCCAAGTGGCCCTTCCATGAAACAAAGACTCGGGCAAAGTCATTCTGGGGCCTCCTCCCTTAGCAGAGGCCATGGAGACTTTGTTCACAAGCCCCGTCTTCTTTCTGCGGTTTATAAAACAGAGTTCAGAGGTATCAGCTTGGCTTTACACGCCATCCTTATACTCAAGCTCCTTCCTCCACGCACACCCAACGCGCTATCCATTCTAAAGAAGCTGGGAACTGTGGTTGTCCCTGGATATATGCCTGTGGGTGGGACTGCTGGACCACCTGACGGCTGAGTTTTCAAATGAACTCCATACTGTTCTTGCTAGTGGCTGCACCATTTACATTCCCACCAATAGTACAGCCTCCACACCCTCTCCAGCATTTATTGTTTGTACGTTTTGTGATGATATACTCCAAAACAAGGTTTGTTTTTTTTTTAAGAAAGGGGAGAGATGAGTGTGGTCATCCTTTGTGATGACCATCACAGGTTCACAAATCCTGTGACATCTGTTGACCCCAACCTCAAGTCCCTTGTGGGAGGTAAGCCTTTTCCCCCCTTCACTGGGTGCCCAAGCTAGCCCGGAGCTTGGCACTTTCTAAGTGCTCAATAAATACTTGTAAAATGAGAGAATTCAATATGTTGCTTTCCCCAAGGTTGTTTATCAAACAACAAAGGCTGAAATTGCTGTAAAATTTCCAAATACCAGTAACTAGCAGGCAGTTTTCAGTAAAATAGGGATGCCTACTGATAGGATGTCTACTGATACCCTTGAAGGCTCATATCCTGGGTGCCTGTATACCCTATGTATAAAGATTCTTCCTTTATTCTCAGTTCTTTTTGATTTTCATGCATTTCTGGGTCTGCTTCTCTCTGTCTCTCTTTTTCCCAAGCCCTGTACCATTCCTGAAGACTTCTCAATCTCCAGGCCTGTGTGTCTTTCCTCTCCTAAAGTCATATATTGCTACCATCCAGGATTTATTTATTAATATCTAAACACTTCATAGGGAAAAGCACAGATATCAGGAGACTCGGATTCCTGTCCTAAGCCAGTACTGCCCAGCTCTGAAATTATAAACAAGTGTCTTTACTTCCCTGAATCTAATGAGGGGGTTAGATGAACCTGGCCCCCAAAGAAGTTTCAACTTTTGTGCTTCATGATTGAGAAGATCCATCTGGAGCAGGGTTCTGTACAGATTTTTAATATGGTCCTTGGGATTAGTGGGAAAGACTTTAGTTTGCAACTTTCGCTGTGGCCAGAGGAGGAATTGCATCCGAACGCTAGACCCAGGACTAAACTTCAGGAGTATCTGGGCACAGGTCATCTTTCTTGTGAGCACTAACATTTTCTTTGCCTTGTTTTTCTCTGAAAGGGCTCTTCTCTGACAAGGGCTCTCCTGCAGGCATTTGCTCTGTATCCCACACGTAGGAGCTACTCTATTAAGATATTTTGAATGAATAAAAGTGTCACTGATCTGCACAGTTAACCATAGATAAAACAGTATGTTCTGTATTATATGACTTTTAAACATTTAAAAAAGACTTAAATTTTGAAAAATTCTGAAGACAGCCATTTAAATGAAATCAACATACATTGAAAGAAATACACAAATTTATTTTTCCACAGTGAATTTTTTTCAAGAGTTTATTTTCACTTCAGTCTCCAAGACTTAAATGTGGGTTTCTCTAGAAAGAATTCTGTATATCCAATGTGATGATGAAAAGCTCTTAAATGCTACCAGAAAGTTATAGCCACATGCTTGATGAATCCTGTATGATTAAGTGACTGAGACTGGATGTTTTTGCATGCAGCATTTATTTTTAATTTTTTAAATAACAGCTTTATTGAGACATAATCACATACCATAAAGTTTATCCTTTTAAAGGGTAGAATGCAGTGGCTTTTAATATACTCACAGAATTGCATATTTATCATCACTGTCTAATTCCAGAGCATTTATACCAGCCCCCAAATAAGCTCCATACCCACGTGCAGTTAGCCTGCATTGCGTCTCTTCCAAAGCTCAGCAACTCCTTAACTGCATTCTGTCTCTGTGGATTTGCCTGCTTTGGACGTTTCATGGTAATAGCATCACACGCCACATGACCTTTTCTGTCTGGCTGCTTTCACATGTTTTTAGGTCTCATCCATTTGTACCATGTGTCAGCACTTCACTGCTTTTTACGACTGAATGGCATTCCATTATGTGGATGGACGTTTGTTTGTCCATCTGTTGATGGGCGTTTCAGTTGTTTCCACTTTTTGGCTATTTTGAACAATAGCCAAATTGCTGCTGTGAACACCTTTAGGTTCTGTGTAGTGGGAGGGGTGGGAATTGGGTCAGATGGTTAATTTCTAACCTAGTGAGAGACTCCCCCAAACTGAGATATTGGGGGACTATTAGCCATATTTTAATGATGCTGCGCCCAGATGATAAGTTCTGGCTTATCCCTCCACTCTTACAACCAAGCAGCTTGGTGACACGCCTGATCGGTAGCAGGCCCCTGATGGGGGGGCTCAGGCGATGTGGAATGATGGGGCAGCCTCACCATCACTGGTCCCCACTCACCTTGAGATAATGACACCAGAGGGGCAGGAAATTTCAGCGAAGGCAGGAGTCATCTAGGAGTCCTCTTCGAGGGACTGGGTCCTGAGTCTGACATACATCACGTTCCCACTCCCCGCCTCCCAGTCCATCTCCACTGTCCCCAGAATTTATCACCTGCACGATGCAGTTCCGGACCTGTGTCCTTACCCGTAATAACACCTCCCCCAGGGAACTGTTAGGAAGAAATGTGGGATAACAAATGAAAGCATGTGGGACAGGGTCCAGCCCACAGAACAGAAACAGTATTTCAGGTTCTAACCCTTCTCTTCAATATAATGCAAATATGAGTGGTCCGAAAAGTGGTGCGCTTGTAATTAGAAGATAGGGGTTTGAGTTTTAGGTTAGCTTTTTGTTACTTTTATGAAGTTGAACAACTCAGTGTGAGCTGAACTTCCTCTGCCTTTGAAATGAAGATAATCATGCCTCCTGCCTTGCAACTACTTGACTTCCAAGACTTTTAAGACTCTATGAAGAAGTGCTTTGTGAAGGTATGAGTGTTCAATGAATATGGATTAATACAATTTTTGACCTCCATCCCTCCTGGCAGGCTTCATGCTTGATTCATGTCCTCATTGGCCACAAGAAATAACAGGGAAAAAAGACCAACCCAGCCTCCAAGTGTGCACTGCCAGGGGCTGCCACAATCAATCACCATATGACACGTGCATCTGCTAAGTCACTTTAGTCGGGTCCGACTCTGTGTGACCCCACGGACTGCAGCCCGCCAGGCTCCTCTGTCCACAGGATTCTCCAGGCCAGAGTACTGGAGTGGGTGGCCTTGCCCTCCTGCAGGGGATGTTCCTGACCCAGGGATCAAACCCACGTCTTTTACATCTCCTGCACTGGCAGGCAGATTCTTTGCCGTTTGTGCCACCTGGGACACACCTATGACACCCATCCCATGACACAGAGATTCTGTAACATTTGGGGTCGAAACTCCTCTTCTCCTGATTTCTGAAACTCAGGCCTGAGAGAAGCATAATATTGCACTGAACTGAAAGTAGAATCATCCAGCCTGGAGCAGCAGTAAGTCTCTAAGTTTCACAGTCTAGGATCACTGAGTCTGGCAGAGGTCAAGGGTACCCAGGGCCCATGTAATTGTTAATACTGACCTTCTCTCTTAGCAAAAGTGCGCAGTGCTGCATGCTGCATACCTGCCCTACATTTCTATGTAGGGGGAAAAAACTCTAAATCAGAAAGTCTAATGCTTATGGTAGATACTATAGTTGCTTGACTCAACAGATTCTCGCTTGCCTTCCAGAGCCATGGATACTGTCACACTAAAAATTATACGTTGAAATTATTGAGGAATTCCCTGGTGGTCCAGTGGTTAGGTTTCTGCACTTTCACTGGGCTCCTGCATTTGCTCCCTAGTCAGGGGACTAAGATCCAGCACATCTCATGGTGCTGCCAAAAACAGAACTCTTACAAAGGTAGAAATCTACAAGGAAACAGAATTGCATGCATAGACACTGTCCTGCATATCTTGGGGGGAAGAGAAAACACTGAAGCAGAGCCCAACATTGAGAAGATCCAGTTTTTGGCAATCACGGGTACGGTTATTCTGGACCACAGGGAATGTTCTAAGGTCTAGGCATATGGCATATACAAAAGGGTAGCTCTGCCCTGGCATCTGGTAGGCAGTGTCAGCAGTGATGTTTCTAGTGGAGAGCTTCATTCCATCTGGCTGCATTGTTCTTCGCTGAGCAGCATCTAGGACTGAATCCCCATGAACTTCTTGTACCAAATCACATCTTTGTCTGATTAATAGCTATAGTGGATTCTGTTGTCAGTGACTAACAACCTCAACCGAGACTACTCCAGCATAACACCCTAATGAGAATGAAAGAGAACCATGGAATTCAGATTTGAAAAAACATATTTGGAAAAGGTGAAAAAGAGGTTTTATTTTTTTAAATCAGTTTTATGTAATGTCTCTAATATTATGAAGTTGAGTGAGAACTAGAGATCTTTTTTCTGTGATTGTAATCAATTTTGTGCTATGTATGTGACGTTTTTACAGTCATAAAGTCTGTTGTTTTTGATAAAGTCCATTTTTGTTTAATACTTCCAAACTTTTCTTCTAAATGTGCTTTCTTCAAGTTAAAAACAGCAGTTTCATGCTGAAAGTTAATAAAAATATTTGAGTTAATGTTTGTAAAGTTTCCTAATTTGCAAACACAAATACTTTAAAATTATGATTTATGAAATTAGCACAGTATTAACCATATTTTACCCTTCTGGGGACCTTCTGCTGGAGGACTTTTAGTTTTTCAGTCTAGGATCTTGAGGCTCTAGATATAAATCATTGTTTGAGTCTTAGAAGAAATTTTAGAGGCAGAGACATCTTATTTTAGATAAGAGAGTCAGGCAAAGGTTATTCTAGCAACTGGCTACTGCCTTATTCTTGCACACACACACACAAAAAAAAAGGAAGAAGGAATAAAAGAAAGAAAGTTTCATATTACCTTCTACTTTTAGGAGCTGGGCATTTGTCCCATTTCTTCTAAATTGGAAGCCTATTTTATTTTTGTTTGAATTCTCCAGACTGTAGTTCTTTAAATCTTAATCACTTTGCTGGGGAGCTGTATTCTGTCAAATACTCTATTGAAGAAAGTCAAAGACAGTCTCCCTTTCTACCCAGTGTAACCTGTGTCCTCTTTTTACAGTTAACTAATTCATTCATCTTCCATGTATTCACCACAAACTGTTTCCCTTTGTGATTGAAAGAATAAGCCCCCTAAAGACGCCCAAGATGTCTATATCCTAATTCCTAGAACCTGTGAATATGTGAGCTTGCATAGAAAAAGAGAGGAAATCTCCAGATGGGATTAAGTCATTGGGATTAAGTCATTGAGAAGGGAAGCTTATCTTACATTATCTGCGCCGGCAAATGTAATCACAAAGGCCCATATGTGATAAAAGCAGTAGGTTCAGAGTAAGAGAAGGTGATGCCAGGAGCTGAGATCAGAGGCAGCGAGAGGGTGGAGATGCTACCCCGCCGACTTTGAAAATGAAGGAAGCACAGCCTGCAATTCAACCTCCCACCACAGCCTTTACCAAGTCTCCCTTCTCCCTTGGAATTTTAAACATGGGGACGTTTCTACACGGAAAAATAAAAGTCCGTGCAGGTGTGAGCAGCTCCCTAGCCTTCTGCCTTCCCCTCCGGGCCCTCACAGCAGTGTCAGAGGGCACATGGCTTCCTTGGGATTGCCCTGGAGGAGAAGCCAAATTTTGCTTTTGAGTGACTACACTGGGTGATGAACTCAGCTCTTGCCTTTGACCCAAAGGGAACTGGATGCAATTCTGTGATGCTCAGGGTAGAACTGCAGGGAAGGGGCGCATTTTCTTGCCCAGAACGGCTCCCCGCCGGGAAGCCTTCAGCAGAGGTCCCTGTAGCCACCGCTTGTCTCTGATGGCTCTCGTTGTGTTTGCCAGGTCCTCAGCCCCGCTGGGCAGGCAGGACCAGGCTGCCTAGGAGTGATTTATATTCGGGCTCACTGTATACAGTAGCTCCTGGTACACAGAGGTAGTGGTATTTCCTGCTTTCCCCTCTGTAACTACCGTTGATACTGACTATACTGTATGGTCAGTGCAGTGAGAAAAGCAAGAAAAAATGTCCAGTTTAAAAGCTGATCAAGAGAAGCGGGCCAAGGCAGAAGAGAAAAGGAGAAAGCCTGTCCTGTTTAGAAAAGCTCTGTGAAAAGGGGAGCAAAAGTCTTCCAAGTGATTTACCAAAAGGGTTCCCTCTGCGGGAAAGAAGGGTTGTTTGGAGACTCAATAAGTTTATTTTTTTCTGGAAGTGTTCCAAACATTAACCAAAGGATTAAGCTGTAAAATAGAAACCCAGAAAGAAAATTATATTATTATTATTCTTACCATTATATGTGAGGTTCTTTAATACATTTTTAATGCTTTTAACTATATACGTTTCTATTGCCTTCTCATATGACAAAGATCTTGCAATTTATCTCTAGAGAAATTAGAAAGTTATTTCAAAATTTCATCTGGCATGAATACATGAAATTTGCTTTTCAACTCTTGAACAAAAGGTTCTATCCCAGCCTCTAATGCTACTGATAGACAGGACACCCTTACTCAGACAATCAAGCATACTCACTCTGATTCTGGCCATAAACATGAGCTTTTCTTTAAAATTATTCAATCTCAGTCAGAACAATGAGATACATTTCAATAGAAAGTTGTAACTTCCCGATTGTTACATGGATCCTTCCTGAGTTATGGGATGGGTTTGTATGGCTAACACCAGGGTATGGTTAAGTTTAAAGACCCCGCTATGTTGGGAAAAATTAAATTGCACTGTCTCAGGTAGAGCTAGTGCTAAAGAACTGGCCTACCAATGCAGGAGATGCAAGGGACACTGGTTCGATCCCTAGGTCAGGAAGATCCCCTGGAGGAGGAAATGGCAACTCACTCCAGTATTCTTGCCTGGAGAATCCCATGGAAAGAGGAGCCTGGCAGTCTACAGTACATGGGGTTGCAAAGAGTCAGACATGACTGAGAACAGCATCCAGAAAAGATAATGAGTCTAATAACGCTAGAAAATTGGCCTGGGTGCCTTATGAAAAATGCCAATATCTCATTTCCCTTAAAGATAGTGATTGGTGTGGAACAAATTGGGTCAGGCAACCAGAAATATACAGGGTCACACCTAATGAAACTCAATATCTCTGAAGCACCTATCTACAGCCATGGCTTCCACCAGGATGGATAGGAATGAGTACTTTAGGATTCCCTTGTTCTCAAGGCTACTTGAGTGCTAATTTAGATGTGACTCTAGCAAATTTGCCATTAACACAAGCCTGATGGACTCAGAGATCTGTGTTCCACTGATATGACCATTTAGCAGCTATTTTTGTGACTTCAGTAGAATTAGAAGATGTAATTGCCCACACTGAAGCCTTAACAGAAACAAACACTTAAATGATAGTAACCAAGCTATTAGCCTACTGAATTCTGATGTCTCTTTGATGAAGTTGCGTTACAAAGTCACATGGTTCTCCATAACCTTACAGCATCTCAAGGAGGCACTTGAATTTGAATTAAAATTCAAACTGAATGCTGCATTTTCACACCAGAAGAATCCTCTAATATTACGCATTTAATGACACATGAAAAATTAGATTTCTGCCTTAAGTGTTTCACTTTCTAGTCTTGGTGATCATTTGGGGAGTTGAGCTGGTTCCGAAGCTCATGGCTTAAATCCCTCTGAAAGCTTTATTAATGTTACTGACTATACAGTCCATGGAATTCTCCAGGCCAGAATACTGGAGTGGGTAGCCTTTCCCTTCTCCAGGGGATCTTCCCAACCAAGGGATCGACCCCAGGTCTCCCACATTGCAGGCAGATTCTTCATCAGCTGAGCCACAAGGAAAGCCCATATATATATAGATCATATGAAACGCTAATACTTTGGCCACTTGATGGGAAGAACTGACTCTTTAGAAAAGACCCTGATGCTGGGCAAGGTTGAAGGCAGGAGGAGAAGGGGACAATAGAGGATGGTTGGATGGCATCACCGATTTGATGGACATGAGTTTGAGCAAACTCTGGGAGATAGCGAAGGACAGGGAAGCTTGGCATGCTGCAACCCATGGGGTTGCCAAGAGTCAGGCACAACTGAGCGACTGAACTGAACTGAACTGATATATACATATATACATATATATATATGTATATATATATATATATGTAGATAATTGTATAGTACAACTCTACTTATGGGAAAAAGCAGCAGGGGGAACATTTCCTGGATCATAATGGACTAGTAAAACAGGCAATCCAGAGAACTTTAGATTATCAACAAAGCCTACTAAAAAAATTTGTGCATTGAGTGGCCTATCAACAGAATCCTCGTCTGATGAGCCATTTTTTTTTTTCCTCAGCTGACATACATCCTAATCCAGCAGGAGAACAATTAGAATAATTTGATCTGGAGCACAGAAAAGAGCCCTGGCCACGTGACTGATGAGGAAAGGAGTGAATTATCCTCACTTACTCCGTCTTCTCTAAGACTTGATTTAGTTCATTTGATTCTAAGTCTTCACCTTCCAGCTATTACCGTGGCATCCTTTGTACTCATCTGTGTATTGTCAGATTTGACTCCCTACTTCCTAAACTGAATTTAAAATCTCATGCCACCTAGCCATTTCGCTGAAATGTGTGAATATTTACTGCCAGCAATTAATTGCCCAAGACATTGAAATAACCATCAAAATGCCAAGCTTGGCAGACACAGCCTATTGTCTGCAAATGACATTTTCACCAGTTACTTTAAAGGGCTGAGCAGCTATCATCCCCTGGGCAAGAACTGGCATATTGTTTTGCAAAATATCAACTTCTCTCAAAATAGAAACACATTCTGCTGATTATTAGTGCTTCTCTTTGAAAAAGTAATTATAGTACTTTACTCTTAGATGGTTCTTCATACCTTACAAACCATTCTATTATCACATCTTTTTTTTTTTAAGCAATCACTGTTTATTAACTGATCAGACTGCAAAAATAATCACGGTAGATACCTCAGTTCATTCTTCAGATAAGCCTGTTGATCTGCTCTTGCCTGTTTCCAGCATCTCCACCTTCTGCAAAATGGGTGGTCTTTTTCTTCATTCCACTTCATGGAGAAGACAATTTAAGGGGCCACAGGAAGCTGTTTGCTTCTTTGAATTGCTTCCCAGCAATATAGATCTCATGAATCAGATCCTCCATGCAGATAATGCCATATTTCCCATGAGACTGAACAATCAACCTGTTAACTGTCAGGACAATTGACTTCTTTTAGTTTTGCCATAACCACGCTTGTAGATCAATTCATTTACAGACTTCAGATTTGGGTACCCTTGATGGCAGAAAAGACTCTTGAGAGTCCCTTGGACTGCAAAGAGATCCAACCAGTCTGTCCTAAAGGAGATCAGTCCTGGGTGTTCATTGGAAAAACTGATTCTGAAGCTGAAACTCCAATAATTTGGCCACCTGGTGCGAAGAGTTGACTCATTGGAAAAGACCCTGATGCTGTGAGGGATTGGGGACAGGAGGCAAAGGGGATGACAGAGGATGAGATGGCTGGATGGCATCACCGACTCGATGTACATGAGTTTGAGTAAACTCTGGGAGTTGGTGACTGACAGGGAGGCTTGGCGTGCTGCAATTCATGGAGTCGCAAAAAGTCGGACACGACTGAGCGACTGAACTGAACTGAACTGAATGGCAGAAAGCAAAGAGGAACTAAAGAGCCTCTTGATGAAGGTGAAAGAGAGTGAAAAAGCTGGTTTAAAGCTCAACATTAAAAAAACTAAGCTCATGGCATCCAGTCCCATCACTTCGTGGCAAATAGATGGGGAAAAAAATGGAAATAGTGAGACTTTATTTTCTTGGGCTCCAAAATCACTGCAGGTGGTGACTGCAGCCATGAAATTAAAAGACACTTGCTCCTTGGAAGAAAAGCTATGACAAACCTAGACAGCATATTAAAAAGCAGAGATACTACTTTTCCAACAAAGGCCTGTATAGTGAAAGCTATGGTTTTTCCAGTAGTCATGTACAGATGTGACAGTTTGACTATCATGAGGCCTGAGCATCAAAGAATTGATGCCTTCAAACTGTAGTGTTGGAGAAGACTCTTGAGAGTCCCTTTGACAGCAAGGAGATCAAACCAGTCCATCCTAAAGGAAATCAACCCTGACTACTCATTGGAAGGACTGATTCTGAAGCTGAAGCTCCAATACTTTAGCTACCTGATGTGAAGTGCCGACTCATTAGAAAAGCCCCTGATGCTGGGAAAGATTGAAGGCAGAAGGAGAAAGGGACGACAGAGGATGAGATGGTTGGATGGCATCATCGACTCAATGGACATGAGTTTGAGCAAACTCTGGGAGATAGCGAAGGACAGGGAAGCCCGGCATGCTGCAACCCATGGGGTTGCCAAGAGTCAGACACGACTGAGTGACTGAATAACAACAGACAATGTATGGTTCCATGATTCTCAGTGTGTTAACTGAAGCCTTGTTGAGCTTCACAGCTTCACCTTCACGAAGGTGCCTTGTTGGCAATCCACAAAGGTGCCATTGAAGATCTGAGGGAGGCAAAGAAGTTGAAACACATTTCAAACCTTTGGGCTCACACCACTGATACCTATGATCCTGATGACAAATGCCAATTTGGGTTCTGCAGGTACATAGAAGTTGCTGACTTCTTGTGTCATCCTAGTCATTTGAATTTCAGTTCTGTACATCTGCCTGTATTCCTTGTGAAAGTGCTCAGCTTTGTCATAGATAAGCTTTATCTTTGCCTTTTGAAGCATCTTTTTGGCAAACTTATTTCTCAGGTGCTGGAGCTTAAGCTCTCTGAAATTCTTTTGCTTTTTCTTAATGGTTTCTGGCATAGCAGCAAACCTTTTTCTTCTCTTCTGCATCCTCCATGCTTCCAGCTGGGAAGGAGGTACATTTCTCAAAATTAATGCTTATTCCCATTTTATGCAAAAGGAAATCATGATAGTCAAATATTTAAATCCCTCCCCCTTGTATGTTGCTTATCGCTATTGATGTTGGGGTGGGTCGTGTGACTTGCTTTGGCCAATGGAATTCTCAGTGTCTGTGATGTAACCAAAGGCATGGACCTCATTTGTGATGTTGCACATGTCTTCTTTTGCCTATTCCAATGTGAAGAGCTTCCCCTAGATGGCCTAGTGCCTTCACTATAGATCCCAGAATCAACCCATGTAGAGAAATTCTGAGTTAAACCCACAATGAGGAGGCTATCCCGGCTCACCCACCACTTGAAACAGAGCCTCTCCAAATCAGCCAACCTGCGGTGGACCTACAAACTATGAACACAGGAATAAATGCTCATTGTTGTAACTGAGTTTTGTTATAAGGCTTTGTTGTAGATACAGAACCTGAAGCTTACAGATGTTAAAAAAATTTCCCAGCATGACACAACTGCTAAGTGCTTACAGTGAGATTCACACCCTGATCTGTTATACTCTCCGTAGATTGCTTTCCCCCCTGTATAACTCAGTGGGGTGTGAGCAAGAGAAAACACAGTTTATGCACTTATTCTCTTCACTGCCCTTTACAGGCACCCGTCCGTAGCTCAACCAGTTGAATGGCTTTGCGGAGGCATTGCAAAGAAGTATATTTCTCTCTTCTGGTTCTACATGTTAGAGCAGATTCTAAATGAGACAGGGTATCATTTCCCTCTGGTCTTGTTAATGTCTTTCAAGTTAATGGAAGACTTGAAATAGAAACCTCAGAGGTCTAGAGATTAAGCAAGGGGTCTATCATTGTGATCAAGAGCACCGACTTTGGAATCAGACAGACTTAGGCTTCAATACATATTCAATACCGTGCGTGTGTGTGTGTTAGTTGTTCAGTCATGACCAACTCTCTGCAACCCCATGGACTATAACCTGCCAGGCTCCTCTGTCCATGGAATTCTCCAGGCAAGAGTACTGGAGTGGGTTGCCATTCCCTTAGGCACTGTATATGTGTGTCTATATATAGATGTGTGTATATATATACATTGGATACATTAATTTTCCTAAGCTTTAGTTTCCTCACATGAGTGCAGTAATATGAACCTTACAGAATTATCCTGAAGATAAATGGGATGATATAAAAATAGGGTGCTTATTAAGAATATGGATTCTGTAATTAAGCTAATTAGTCTGTGTGAAACTTCATTTAATGTGTGAACTTAGGTAAACTCATAAATTCTCTGTTCACTAGATTCCTTTCACATAGAATGGGGACATGATTGTATTTATAGGATTATTTCATAGATTAAATATGATAATAAAGGATCTGACATGCAGTATGTACTCAATACATATTAGTATTATTTTTCTTCCTTAAAAGTACAGAGTAAAGAGTAGCTTCATTAAAAATTCATTATGATTATTCTATACTCTGATGCTATAGGGGATTGGAAAATCCTTATAAATTCTAAACCTCTTTGCAGGGAGACTTTTTGAGTATAAATCTAGTGCTAAACATGAAAATAAAACTTCCAAAGGACAATTTGATAAAAGTGTAGACTTTTAAAATAAGAACCTTGTCCAAAATGTTATGTGAATATTCTTATTTTATAGAATGTTATAGCACAACCAAAGACCACATAGACCTAGTCCTCACAATTGCCGGGGAATGGGGGGGGGAAGGGTGGTGTGTTTGTGTGTGGGTGTGGGTGTGTGTGTGTGCAGGAGACACAAGGCTTTCAAAAACCAGGCAAGGCACCATAAATGCATATGGAATAAGAAAACAGTGAATTGTGGGTACAGGTGAAAACATAAAAACTAAGCCCTGCTTTAAGAAATCCGGTTTCCAAATTCTGAACACATCATGTCGATAAAACAAGGCACATCTACAAGCTACAGTCTGCGGTGGGTCACCAGCTGATGCCTCTCTTCGGGAGGCAGGGGAGGGCATTTGTTTCACAGTCCTTACTAGCAATGGGGGGTAGGGAGCATTTCTGTGTCTGTTGATACATTGAGGATGTCAGATGACCTGGAGCATCTCTTTGCATGGACTGGTTTCTACTCAGAAGAGGCCGTTCTAAAGGCGATGTGTGTACCAGTACCAAGGGGCAGACCCTGGAAAGGAGAGGGGAGCTTGCTGTCCATCTGGCCTGGGCAGGAGCATCAGGCAGAGGTGGGTGGGTTGACATGTGAATGGCACCCCTAGAACTGTGTATTAACTCACACGTGTGTGCATTGGCCTTGCAGCAACAGGGACCACGGATCTATGTCAGAGCCTTGCGTAGGGCTGACTGTTTTCTGAGAAGCTCTGTGATCCAAGCAGCACTATATGAGGCACTGTCTAACAGCCTGTAGTCAGTTCAGTTCAGTTCAGTCGCTCAGTTGTGTCCGACTATTTGGGACCTCATGGACGGCAACACATCAGGCCTCCCTGTCCATCACCAACTCCCAGAGTTTACCCAAACTCATGTCCATTGAGTCGGTGATGCCATCCAACCATCTCATCCTCTGTCATCCCCTTCTCCTCCCGCCTTCAATCTTTCCCAGCCTCAGGGTCTTTTCCAGTGAGTCAGTATACCAAAGAACAAACACGTCTTCCCCTCCTGCCATAGAACAGACAGGCTGATTGCTTTGTTTTTGCTCTGTTTTTAGTTTATTTTTTATTTTATATTGGAGTATAGTTGATTTGCTCCCCTCATGGCCCAGTGGTAAAGATTTTACCTGCAATGCAGGAGACTCGGGTTCAATCCCTGGGTTGGGAAGATCCCCTGAGGAGGAAATGGCAACCCTCTCCAGTATTCTTGCCTGGGAAATTTGATGGAGAGAGGAGCCTGGTGGGCTATAGTCTATAGGGTCACAAAGAGTTGGACACAACTTAGAGACTAAACCAGCACTGCCATAGTTGATTTACAGTATTGTATTAGTTTCAGGTGTGCAGCAAAGTGAATCAGTTATACATACACACACATCCATTCTTTTTCAGATTCTTTTCCCATATAGTTATTATAGAAAATTGAGTAGCATTCCCGGGGCTACACAGTAGGTCCCTGTTGTTTATTTGGTCATTTTGTGTACAACGGTGTGTGTATGTTAATCCCAAAGTCCTAATTTATCCTCTGCCCCACCTTTTTCCCTTTGGTAACCAAACTTAGTTTTCGAAATCTGTTTCTGTCTTGTGAATAAGATCATTCGTATCATTTTTTTAGATTCCACATATAAGTGATATCATTTGCCGTCTGATGGGGGGGTGATTCTAACCAGAGGCAGCATCACCCCTCGGGGGAGCGTAGCGGATGAGAAAAGAAGTGTCATTTTGTAAAACTACATTCCAAAATGATTTGACTGGTTATTTTTCACTGATTCAAGTGACTTCGATGGGAAGTGCAATATTATTTTTATCCACGCGTTAGAGAAAGCTTGAGATCTATCATGCCCTGTCAGCCAAGTTTTGCCAAGCACTCCTGAGCTTGGTATACATGGCAGATGCCCGAGAATGCCCTGGGGGCTGCAGGCTTCTTCCAGAGATTGCTGCCTCCCCCGACCTCCCGGAGGGCTGAGAAATCTGCACTCCTCAGGGTCTGAGAGAAAGAGGCAGAAGCTCAGGGAATTCGAATTTGAATGTCACGGCTACTTTCCTCTTCTGCACCCACAGGCTGGAAAGTTCTGAGAATACAAGGAGATGAGACCCAGGTTTTGAATAAATGCCGATGAATGTGGTACAGTTTTAATATAAGCTGCATGCGTGCTAAGTCGCTTTGGTCGTGTCTGACTCTTTGAAACCTCATGGACTGGAGCCTGCCAGGCTCCTCTGTCCATGGGAATCTCCAGGCAAGAATACTGGAGAGGGTTGCGTGCCCTCCTCTGGGAGATCTGGCCCACCCAGGGATCAAACCCACATCTCCCATGTCTCCTGCACTGGCAAGCGAATTCTTTACCACTGAGCCACCTGGGAAGCCCAATTTTTACTGCTTATCCATGTGGATTATCAGTAATCTCCTCAGCCTTCTGGTTCCTGATCTGTATGCACAGCATTTCTGAAACAGCCCATTAAATCTGGCATTGAATATGCTTCACCAAGGCTCATGGTCCATGGAGAGCTGAGTCATCACTGGCCCAGTGAAGTGGTGCTTGGGGCAATGGGATCATCCACTCACCCCTTCATCTACATCTTCTTCATTTACATCTGCATCTGAGATGATTGTAAGTAGGAAGAAAACTCTTGCCCTGACTTCTCAAGTAAGAAACAGATTCATGTATGTACATATTTATCTTTGCAAGGAGCATTTTACCCTTCACACCTCAGAGGGACAGAAACATGCTGCATCTTTTTAACTGAAGTGAGGACTCCGTTTCCTTTTAACTGTGGGTCAATGTTTTGCCTCATGCTTTTTAGAGTCTTTTTAAAAATATAATTTTATTAAGGTAAATTGATGTCTGGGCTTCCCTAGTGGCCCAGGCAGTAAAGAATCTGCTCCACATATTTAGTGCATACAGTTTGATGTTAATGTATATTGATATTATTGTACACAGTTTGGACATAAACATACACCCAGTTGTGGGAGCATGACCGCAATCAAGGTAATAGACGTAACCATTCCCTCCAAAGTTTCCTGTGTCTCTTTGTTTTTTTGCTTTGTGTGTGTAGGGGGAGGTAAGAAAATTTGACACAAGGTGTACCCTCTTCCATTTTCAAGTGCACAATATAGTATTAGCTACAGGCGCTTTTTGTACCGCAGATCTCTAGAACTTATTCATCTTTGTAACTAAAGCTTCATCCCCAGTGAAACAAGGACTTCTCCATATGTTGGCCTTTGCAGACGATCCCATTTGGCACAGAATATTGACTTAGTGAGTCTGTTATGATGCTAAGGGCCTGTTTGTTGAGAAAGAAATTCCGCAGGGTGCATTTTCTATTCCCCATGCATCCTTGATTCCCAGAAAAAGATGGAAAACATATGTAGAATTATCATATGAGTCTAATATTTAAAAGTACATTACCAAGAGCTTACTGTATGTGAAGGGAAAAAAAAAGTTTGCCTTTAAAAGTTTCCCAGAAGGAAAAGACTGTGCAAGGGAAACAGAGTGGGAGAAAATGACTGATTTTGTTGCAGCACATGATCGCAAGAACAGAAAGCGAGGTGGGTAGGTGTAAGCCGGCGGCCCTGGTGCCTTTCGGCTCTGACCCTCTGGTCAGCCCAATGCAGAGGCTCGCGTTTCAGGAGCAAGGGCCCTGAGCGACGGTTTCAGCGTCCTCGAGAGCAGATTAATGAGAAACAGCCCACCTCGTGGCAGACGTGTGTTTAAGCACAGGAGTCTTTTTTTTTTTTTTAAAGAAGGAATTATTTTTTAAAAATTATTTATTTGTTTTGCATTCCCACACTCAGAAGCAGAAAATCCTGGAGTGGAGCCCTTAGCTACAATTGGCTTGAATGCCAATTTCCAGTGTTTTAAAATGAACTTTTCAATGAATACTAATGTTCTCGAAAGAGAGCTGCCAGAGGTCAGAAAAACTATGTTGGTGACTTCAGGGTGATAAAATGAAGAAAGCACTAAACTGAAAGTGTATGAACCTAATTTCTAATCCCAGTTCTGCTTTGCACCAACTCTGTGACTAGCCAACTCACTTTCCCTCTCTGTCAGCATTGGCTTTCTCCGCTAGAAAGTAATTGAAGACTTCTAAGTCATCCAATACGACAGGCCATAAGGTGGTGCTAGTGGAAAAGAACCCACCTGCCAAAGGAGACATAAAGGAAGTGGGTTCGATCCCTGGGTTGGGAAGATCCCCTGGAGGAGGGCGTGGTAACCCACTCCAGTACTCTTTCCTGGAGAATCCCATGGACAGAGGAGCCTGGTGGCCTATAGTCCATGGGGCTGCAAAGAGTTGGTCGGACACAGCTGAAACAATTTAACACAACACAACACAACACACAAAGTGTGTGTAGATCAAATTAAAATTCCCTTTCTTGGTAACACTGCTGCTGCTAAGTCACTTCAGCCATGTCTGACACTGTGCAACCCCATGGACTGCAGCCTACCAGGCTCCTCCGTCCATGGGATTTTCCAGGCAAGAGGACTGGAGTGGCGTGCCATTGCCTACTCCACTCAGTAACACTAGTTGACTTTAAAGTGGCACATGTGGTTAGTGGCTACGGTATTGATAGCACAGATTGTAAAGCATTTTCATCCTTACAGAAAGTTCTTTCGAATAGTTCTAGTAGTGATGATGTGTCTATTCTATTCTGACTCAGAACTTTGGAATCCATTCCCACATGCCATCTGTGGAAATCAGGATGATAAAGCATGGACTCCTGGCCCTGGAACAGTAGCCCTTGTCTGCTAAACATGATAATCAGGGTGGCATTTGTCACAGGGTTGGAAAGTATTGGCTGGGATCACTGTTCACCCACCAAGCAGATGCAACATGAAACACAATGGAAAACCCACCAAAGGGGAATGGAAGACAGAGGGGCTGGCAGATAGTTCCCATCCCCAAACTTCTCTCATGATCAAACCTCCAAAAGGGACAGAAATATTAGACCCAGCCCTCAGAGAACAAGGGTTTTTCTTGTATGCATGTGTGCTTGCTAAGTCACTTCAGTTGTGTCCAGCTCTTTGCGACCCCATGGACTGTAGCCCACCAGGCTCCTCTGTTCATGGGAGTCTCCAGGCAAGAATACTAGAGTGGGTCACCATGCCCTCCTCCAAGGGATCTTCCCAACCCAGGGATCGATCCTGCCTCTCTTACGTCTCTTGGGTTGGCAGCAGGTTCTTTTCCACTAACGCCACCTGGGAAGCCCCTTTTCCTTGTCTACCTACCCTTAACCAGCTGATGCTGGATAATTCACCATTTAGAACCTGGTTAATGCTATCAGAACTAAAGTCCAAAGGATCCTGAGTGCCCAGAAGCTAGTATCATAGACTCAACTTTGCAGCAAACTAGGAAGAAAATGCAGCCTTGTACTATCCCTGTGGGGCTCAGAACCTGGTGCTCAGAGAACCAAGTCACAGTATTTCTGACCACTCAGCTCCTGTCCTTTGGCCACTCGGCTCCTATTCCCCCCTTGGCCACAGCTGACTTTTGGTCGCTCCAGGGGTTTGTTGGGGTTTTACTTTTTTGAGTCAGGAGAGCTCTGAGCATAGGAAAGGGGCACTGTTAGAAGGATGTGGGGATTCAGGCCAAATGCAAATAACCCATGCACATTTTTCATCCTAATGGAGTGCAGCTGAAGCCACAGCCGACTCTCATTTAATCACGGCCTCGGGGTCTGGAGAGTGGGGCCAATGGAAAATCCACTGCATCGCCCTTTTAGCCCAAAGTTTACATTCTCAACTCAACTCATTTCAGCCCTTGCTCTAATAAAACAAGAATGATCACAAACATTCGTCTAGCACAAGCTATGCCATTGGAATGCTTCCAAAGACTCTAAATAGATTTGCTCATTTAATCATCACAGTCAACTCAAGAGGTGGGTATGATGAGATGTTCCCATCTGACAGTGTGTAACTAAGACACAGAGTTGAGATCCTGTAGTTAGAATGTCTAGTTTAATCATGATGCTATATAGCTTTTCTAAATAAAATAGATTTCAGCTGAAAACCAGCTTGTAAATAGCAGAACTTTTATGGTTCTGAGGTAGTTTCAAGGTTGACATATTAGAAAAGGAGACAGAGCAGATTGACCAGACAGGTGCAGGGGAGAGCCTCGTTGACCCTCTTTAAACCAAATCAGTGACCACACCAGTCATGCAAATTAAAACCCAAAGTCATTCTAAGAACAGAGGCTCTTAGCTAATACAGTGCTAATGGATTAGACTTTCACCTTCGTCACCTCACTGGGAAAGTGCAACAAACGGTGAAGTAGTCAGAAGGAAAGACATTACAAGGTTGATACAGTCATAAAAAGAGACATAAAAAAGAAAGAAGTTGAGAGTACAAATTTGAAATGTAAGGGAGGAGCCCACTTGGGACTAGGCTCAGATTGATGGTGTTTGTCATATTTTAAGAGCATTTACTCTACCAATCTACTTCCTGCAATCCAGGTGGGTGCCACCCCATGGTTAGAGAATTTCCTGTGGTTGTAGTCAGTGTTTGGCTGTTTCCAGACACACGGATCTGAGAACAGTCTAAGAGGTTAATGCACAGTCATATACCGAATACAATTTGTCAATAGAATAACCCCCTCCTCTGAAGCAATAATATGAAACAGTTTAATGCTTTCCCTAAGACATTGAGGATCATGAGTAGCAACTTAAGAAAATTAGCTCATCTCAGTGCTGTCTACCTCTTTCATATTCACTTCGTGTTGATCTTTGGTGGTAAACATTCTTAAATTCCTTTCAGAGACAGAGTCCTGCTTTAAAGAAGCTTTTTTCATTGTGCCCAATCCTCCCATCTCCAACATCCTCGGTTCCGCACACACGCGCTCACACACACACACACACTTCAGTCTGAATCTCAGCCTCAAGTTCTATAAGCACTTAGCATTTCAATTTCCTGGCTCTATTATTTCTACGTTTCTTTTTCTTTTATTTATTGTTGGGGTATAATTGCATTACCATACTGTGTTAGTTTCTGCTGGATGATTCAACAAAGTGATTCGGCCCTAAGTACATATATTTTCCCTCCCACTTGGACCTCCCCTTCCGTCCCACCCCTCTACGTCATCAAAAAGCGCTGGGCTGGGCTCCCTGTCTAAAGAGCGGCTTCCTACCAGCTGTTTGACACACGGTGAAGAGTACACGGCAACGCGGCTCTCCGTTCATCCCACCCTTCCCTCCCCACTGTGCCCACAGGGCCGCTCTCTACATCCGTGTCTCTGTTCCTGCCCTGCAAAAAGGTTCATCTGTGCCATTATTTCTCTTCATTTCCTTTTGCTCCTCCACTCCCATTCCTTAAATAAGATGAACTCTTGCTCTGGAGGCAAAGTCTGTATATTTTAGATTCAGCCATTACTAAGTTTGTAATTGGTTTGGGCCACTTACTAACTGTGCCCATGTGGAAAATGGAGATTTTTTTTTTTTAATACCCTCCGAGCCTTATTTTCCTCATCTGTAAAGTACAATTGATGCTTTCGACTTCACAGGGTTGTTGGGTACAGACCAAATGTCTGGGGCTTAATAGACGTTTAAAGGATCAGTCCCTTTCACTGATTTCTTTCTTTCTTAGCTCTAGAGGGTGGACAATGGTAGATATTCATGAGATAACTGAATGTTTGTATGAATGAAGGAGGATGGATTTTTCACTGTATAGCAATGGTTCTGAGCTTGACACAGTAAAGACATCTCCTGAGTACACTAGTTAACTAGATTTGATCCCTTACTTTCCTAATTTCTTTCCTCTGTCTTTTTACTGAATGCACATCTGATTCCCTTTTGTTCATGACAGTATAATGGCATGCCTGACTCTATAGACATGTGGACTGACTATGAGCTGTGTGGATCTAATAGCTAGGAAGATGATGATATATTCAGAATAAAACCAAGCAGTTGAATCCAATCAAGGTTAAGATAGCACGGGCTGCAAATTTCCTTGAGTAGAAAACAAAAGAATAAGATATCAATAGGACCTCCACTCAGATGGTAGGTACTCTGCCTTGTTAAACTTTTAAAGTCTCTGTCACAGAGATCATAAAAAGTCTGCAAATAAATTTTTAATCCTAGACAGTATCTCTAGTTACTTAGTAACCTTCACTACTTCACTAATTACTTCATTAGTAGCCTTCACTAGTTGATAAGGTAACTCTTGTTATCAGATGAGAATCTGTTAGCATTGAGAAAATTTGGAAATAAATGTAGACATGTTTAAGGGAATTATGGTATTAGCATTTTGTATTAACTATGTGCTTGATATTTAAGGATCTGCAATATTTAAAATAAGTTTAGAGTAACAGATCAGCTTTATGATTCTAGTGTGGAATGTGTAGTAGCAATTGATTTGAATGTGTGACCTGAGTTTGAAATTTCACCATGTATGCACAGTGTGAGGTTTGTGTTGTGCTAGTCACTCAGTCGTGTCTGAATCCTTGTGACCCCATAGACTGTGTGTAGCCGGCCAGGCTCCTCTGTCCATGGGATTCTCCAAGCAAGAATATTGGAGTGGGTAGCCATTCCCTTCTCCAAGGGATCTTCTTGACTCAGGGATTGAACCTGTGTCTCCTTCATTGCAGGTAGATTCCTTACTGTCTGAGCCGCCAAGTTTAAAATTTCTGTTTTTATAAGTTTAATTTCTAGATTTGAAAGTGATTTAGGTGCTTGAGAAGGCTTCTCACATGGTATTTAACATTCTTTAAAAAGAAATTTAATGTGTTAAATTTATAAATGGAGTTTAAAAGATTCAAAAGAGTTAAAAATTTCAAGTTTTAAATAGGACAGAATATGAGTTGAAGTCCCTTCAAAACTGAGTGTTATATTTTGCTAAATTTGCAAATAAAATAAAAAGATTTGCAAGTAGAACTTAAAACAAGAAAAAACTAGAATATTTAATTAATTTTAATAAATCATACATTATTGTTAAATGATATTTGGATTGTCTTTTCTGTTAATGTCTTCCTGCTCATGCATGCATACTGAGTCGCTCAGTTGTATCCTACTTTTTGTGATCCCGGGACTGTAACCCACCGGGCTCCTCTGTCCATGAGATTTTCCAGGGAAGAGTGTCTTCCTAGGAAACCCCAAGTCTTACCCTAACAGTTTACTAAGCCTAGTTTTTTCATTCCTTTTTTTTTTTTTTGGTGACTATCCCAGCAATGAATTGGGAGTTGAATGTCAGTCACCAGAGGGGTCATGTTATGGGGTTCTAAACCAGTCTGAAGTTAATCAGGAAAATGGCTTTAGGTAGTTAGGTTTCCACACACAATGTTGTCCATAATGGGCAAAGAGTAAATATAGTCTCCTCTCTCAGAAATGCCCACCATCTTAGGGGAAAACTGAAGTTAGCCAGTTGGAAAACAGAGTCTGAGGTTGGGTACTTTCAGGCAGAAAGCAGAGCATGACGGAAGGTGTCCTTCCAGCTGATGAGGAGTGATGGATCCTAAGAGCTAGAGGTCAAGCCATTTCACACGCATTACAAAAAAGAAAAGTGGAGTGAAGACAGGTACTGCAGAAAAATGGCAAGCACTTAACCTGCATGAAAGGATTTCAGAAGGTATTTTGCTGCTTTATGCATGTAAGTTGTGTCTATCTATAGTGAGTAAAAATGACCATCTGTAATCATTTACAAATACCAGAGTATGCTGACATCAAAGTTAATTTCAAATAAAGCATAGCTTTGTATTATATTACATATAATAAAAGTCTTATTCTGAATGTACAGAGTAGGGTATACAGTTTTATTTATGGGCACTTAGCCCCTGACTAATAAACATTCCACAAAAATAAAGAATGTCAGCTTGAATGGTGTGTCGAGTATGGCCTGTTGGGGGCCCACATGTCTAGCCCTCTTATTTATCCCAGGGTTAAATCCAGGAAGTTATGCTGTAAGAAAATGCATGTGTGCTAAGCCGCTTCAGTCCTGTCCTACTCTTTGCGACTCTAGGACTGTAGGCCGCCAGGCCCCTCTGTCCATGGGATTCTTCAAGCAAGAATTCTGGGGTGGGTTGCCATGTCCCCCTCCAGGGGATCTTCCCAACCCAGGGGTTGAACCCTGGTCTCCTGCGTCCCCTGCCATGGCAGGAGGGTTCTTTACCACTAGAGCTACCTGGGAAGCCTGCTACAGGAGAATATCCGACAGAAAAGTCTGACACTATGTGCATGTACTAGAGACTCCGTTTCCCCAAACAAAATGAAGGTTCTGCTTTAGTCTGGCATCACTGTGATGCCAGAAACACCCTGATTTAACACCCTTCTTTTCTAGGTAATCTCTCTTTGGTGTTTGAGCTAGTGTTTAATAATCTGATTTGCTACTAAAGATTACACTGTTTTCCGTTTTCTTCCAACAGACTGTTGATTTAGATAAAGAAAGGGAAGGCTCAGAATTTTTCAAGGTGTTTTAGCATCTCCATTTTCTGAAACTTTAAAATATATTTTGATTTGGGTAGAATACAATAGAATTTTTTTTCGTTTTTATTTTTATAAATTTTGAAAGTATGAAAACACACTTACAGAAGACTTGGAAAATACAAAATAAGGTTAAAATAGTCCTCCTTTACATTGCAATTATTTTTTAAGTAGATAAATTAAAAGTTTTAGTTGGAGTTTCAATATCAACTCTCAAAAATTAATAGAATAAATATACAGAGAAGTAGAAGGATATAGTAGGCCTGAAAAGCACTATGAACCAATTCAACACAGTTAAGATGTATACAATTTTCACACAACATTAGGATACAAATTCTATTCAAGTTCCCTTAGACTGTAAACTGGAAGACACTGGAACATATTCAGGGACATGAAACAATGTGGGAAAATTTCACAGTCTAAAGGTTTTGAAATCATACAGAGTCTGTTCTCTTATCACTGTGGAATTATGCTAAAAATCAATATCAAAAGATATTTGAAAATAACCCATATATTTTCAAGTGCAATGTGACATTTACAAAGAGAGATCTTCAACTTAGCCATTGAAAGCCTCCATAATGTTAGACTGAAAAAAAAAGCAGAGGTTGATTGCAGATAAGAAAGCATTTAAATGAGAAATTAATATTAAAGATACTTTAAACAAAATCCCATGTGTTTGGAAATTGAATGTCCATTTTTGAATGATGGGTGTATCTAATGACTCAGACACTAAACAGTGTGCCTGCAGTGGAGGATACTGGGGTTCAATCCCTGCGTTGGGAAGACCCCCTGGAGAAGGAAATGACAACCCACTCCAAAATTCTTGCCTGGAGAATCCCATGGGCAGAGGAGCCTGGTGGGCTACACAGTCACGGGGTTGCAAAGAGCTGGACACAACTGGGCGACTAACACAAGAAGTCATAACAGGAAAATTAGGAAGTATTTGTAATAGAATAAAAATGAAAAGAGAATTTACCAGAATTTGTCACATGCAGCTGAAGCTGCTTAATGCAGCTAAAAAACAATGTGGAGTCTTGAATAAGGTATGAAAACAGATAATGGACACTAGCATAAAATTTTGTGAAATTTGAACTAAGTCTGTACTTTAATTAATAATACAGCACTATTTAACAGCCTTATTGTCCAACCCAGTTAAGACAGTGCATCTGAAGAACAAATAATTTACATTTACTGAATTCCTTGTTGGCAGGCGCCAAACAAGCTTGAGTCATAGCTCTTGTTCAGTTCAGTCACTCAGCCATGTCTGACTCTTTTTGACCCCATGGACTGCAGCACACCAGGCTTCCCTGTCCATCACAAAGTCACAGCCCTTGAGAGATGCAGTTTTGTCATCTCTCTACTTTTGGTAACTGGAGTAAGTCATGTCTGGCAAGAGTTTCTTGAAATACACCAACTTACTGACCTAAAGGAGTCACCTGTTTAAAAGGTCCAACTCTTGATACAAAGATGTGAGCGCTGTAACAGAAGCCTTCACAAAGTGCTTTGAAACACAGCAGGGGAAATGATGACTTCTCCTAGAGATGGGGAGACCTTTGATGGCTCAGATGGTTAAGAATCTGCCTGCAGAGTAGGAGGTGAGTGTTTGATCTGTTGGTCTGGAAGATCCCCTGGAGAAGGGACTGGCAACCCAATCCAGTATTCTTGCCTGCAGAATCCCACTAACAGAGGAGTCCATGGGGTCTCAAAGAGTTGGACACAACTGAGGAAATAACACACACAGAGAGATGGGAGGTGTGGGTTAGCCATAAATCTAGGGACTTCAACTACGGTTGGATCGAATTTTAAGAAACTTCTATAGCACCAGGAATTTTCTTATTTTTGATAGGTGAAAGTGTTAGTCACTCAGTCATATCCAGCTCTTTGTGACCCCATGGACTGTAGCCTCTGTCCATGGGATCCTCCAGCAAGAATACTAGGGTGGGTTGCCATTCCCTTTTTCAGGGGATCTTCCCAACTAGGGGATTGAACCCAGGTCTCCAGCATTGCAGGCAGATTCTTTACTGTCTGAGCCACCAACAATCTCAGCTTGTTTTTTGATAGGTAAGAAGTGGGTTTCTTTAGATACACATTCCATAGACAGAATGCAGACTGCCTCCAAAGGCAAGCACAGCCCTGGGAGAGACACACTCCATGGACAGTGTGGGCAAAAGTTATTAAGAAATTTCAGGGGAGATTCCTACTTGAATGGTATCGTTTCATTTATAAATTCAGGGGAAAGAAGTTGAAATGTGTTAGGATGGAAAATGTGAAATAGAAAGGCAAGAATCAGAGAGTAGAGTAGGCACTCTGATAGTACTGGGTCATGTCAGATTACATCCACCAAGTGACGTAGCTCTAAAAGATCAGCTAAGACTAAGTTACACCATGCGTTTATGCCAGATGTGTGTGTGTGGTGCATCAGTCTGAAAGTCAGTTGTTTATTCTGACATTCTTATTGCTGGAAGTGGTGTCAGGAAATGACGCAGGAGATTCCTTCTTTGAGGTTAAGATATCGTCTCTGGCAAATCACTGCCAAGATTTTATGAGACACTATCACATTCTTTAAAAAAAAAAAAAACAAACAACAATAATCATTTAGCCATATTTCTCCTCAGACTACAGTTTTCTTGTCATACATACTGAATAATAGCTTCAGTTGATATTTGCTTGACTAATTATCATAAATCCTCTTACCTAGTCCATGTCTCAACACCAAGGAAGCTTTCAGGAAATGTCAATGCTGTTGAATTTTTGCTGAGAATATTAAACCAGACAGAGATGTTTCCTCTTGGTAACTAGAAGAAAAATCCTATTGTTTCTTCAGGCCTGAGATAGTACTGATTTAAGCTGATGAAGTATCACATTTGTTACTTTGTTAAGTTTATAAAAAACATATGTATCAAATAAATGAACCCTGCAAATTACACATTCTATATTTCAAAGCTCTATTCATTATCCTGCTTCCCCGCTGGTTCAGCACTAAAGGATCCTCCTGCCAATGCAGGAGACGAGGGTTCGGTCCCTGGGTTGGGAAGATCCCCTGTAGAAGGAAATGGCAACCCACTCCAGTGTTCTTGCTTGAGAAATCCCATGGACAGAGGAGCTTGGAATACAGACCATGAGGTTGCAAAAGAATTGGACATGACTTAGCAAGGGAACAACAACAAATTCACTATCTGATTGTAAAGTCTTGTAAGACACATATAAAAGATGTTTGAGGCCCTTCCGAGGACTATAAAAATGACAATGACCATCTAATACTCAAATCCAAGATACGAGGCCTAGTTCAGTTTCCGGAACTTGCAGAGAATTTAATGAAAATTTCCAGAATGATGAATTGTTGCTACAATCTATTTGCTGAGAGGAAAAATAAATAGATTAACCAATTTGTGTCAACTAGCTAAAATGACAAATTAGCAACATTTTATTTTACCTCTGGCCAGGCAGGAAAAGGCTCTGCCCACAGGGCTCAGAACCTACCCTCCTTTCTGAATGGCTGGCTTGTGAATCAAGAGTCCTTATGACCTAATAATGGAGAAAAAGAGGATGAAGAACATGTTCTCAGCCACTGAGTTTCCTGTTAGTTCATGTAGAAGCAGGAAAGAATTCAGAGTTTATTTTTCTTAAGGGCAATTAAGCTTTGTAAGAAAGCAGGCCACAGTAAAAAAAAAAAAAAAAAAGGCACTTAATATTCTACTATGTGTGTAGAACGATGATCTTGCAAGGAAGAGAGAAGATTTCAATGCCTGCTGTCAGAGCATCTCGCTTTTGTATCCTGTACCCCAAATCCTTACAGAAAGAGGTGAAAGAAGGCTCGTGACCCCAGCCTTCTCATCCATCCCTACTCATCTTTGTTTGGCCATCCTGGGCTGTTTACATATCAGCTAGACACAGACCGCCCCAGAATGTAATCTCCAGCCCAAATGACTTGACTCAACTCTGCTTTTGGGTCCCCAGGTGCTTACAGACAAGGTCCACCCAAGGGCTGTGTAGATGTCTCAGATATAGCACATGTAAAACTGTCTCTTCTTTTTAGCCAGCCTACCCTCCTCCATGGTGAATAGCACGACCATCCACAGAGTCACCAAACCCAGAAACTCAGACCTCACAGTGAGCGTCTTGCTCCCTCCCCCTCACACCTGAGGTCTGCTCATGATCTGTCCTCGGATGATCCGTGGACCGGTGGGACCTGTTCATCGCACACGTGCAGCATATCCTAAACCACACAGTCTTCTCCCTCCCATGCGCTACTACTAATTGTAAAGTTGCCTTTCATTGCAAAAAGTTGATTCAATTCAATTAATTTTAATTAAAAGCTTTCTTATTTTTACATTAGAATTTGGGGGATGCAAATAAAATTCTTATAGGGTCTCATTACAAAGAAAAACAAAAAGACATAGCAGTATACATAATAAAGTCCCTTATGTTTCCCCACCTCACTCTCATCTCCAGAAGTAACAATTATTAACATATTAATTAGTGTCTTCCCAGATCTTTTGGTATGCATTTAAGGAAACATGCACTTATGACCATAATCATAGATATTCAAAGATAAATGGAATTATAGTGTCTTGATTTATGATATTGTGTTAACCATGAAAGTGAAAGTTGCTCAGGTGTGTCCAACTCTTTGCGACCCCATGAACTATACAGTCCATGGAATTCTCCAGGCCGGAATACTGGAGTGGGTAGCCTTTCCCTTCTCCAGGGGATCTTCCCAACCCAAGGATCAAACCAAGGTCTCCCACATTGCAGGTGGAGTCTTTACCAGCTGAGCCACAAGCAAAGCCCAAGAATACTGGAGTGGGTAGCCTATCCCTTCTCCAGTGGATCTTCTCAACCCAGGAATTGAACCAGGGTTTCCTGCGGCTGGATTCTTTACCAACGGAGCTATCAGGGAAGCCCAGATCTTAGGGATTATTTTATATTAGTACATATAACAATATCTAACATCTAGTAATTATTATCTGCTAAAAATGATTCTAAGTGTTTGATATGTACTATCTCACCTAATTATCACATTTATGTGTGATTAGTGTTATAGATAATGTCCCTATGTCACACATCAGAAAACAGATACATATAGAAGTCAACTAATTACAGATAAAATAGAGAAAACAATTTAGCTAGATTGTAGAAAATAAATTTAAATTTTTGTACACCAGCAACAATCTGAATGCACCAATATTAAAATATACACTAGCATAAGAAATCAAGTAACTAAGAATAAATAGACCATATTGCAAACTAAAAGTTATTAGCTCTAAGTGTGTGAACTTCAAAATTACCTAAATAAACAGTGAGATGGTGTTCATGGAAGATTCTCCACAAATTGGTCTTAAAAGCAATATAATTAAAACCCCACAGAGGTATGTGTGTATAAATTGACAAGCTGATTCTAAAGTTTACATGCAAATGGAAAGGGACAAGAATACCCAAAACATTACTGAAGAAGAGGGAAAACAATCAGGGCCAAGCACCAAATTTACTTTAATGGAATAGGAATTAAGATGGCACAGGCAGGGACTTCCCAGGTGGCCCAGTGGCCAAGACTCTGTGCTCCCAATGCAGGCGGCCTTGGTTCAAATCCTAGCCGGGGAACTTGATCCCACGTGCGACATGAGGGACATGGGTCTTAGTCGTCACATGTGGGATCAAGCTCCCTGACTAGGGTTTGAACCAAGGCCTGTGTGTGTGTGTGTGTGTGTGTGTGTGTGTATTTGAGGAAGGGAATGGCAAACCACTTCAGCATTCTTGCCTTGAGAACCCCATGAACAGTATAAAAAGGCAAAAAGATATGACACTGAAAGATGAGCTCCCCAGGTCAGTAGGTGCCCAATATGTTACTGGAAAAGAGTAAAGAAATAACTCCAGAAAGAATGAAGAGATGGAACCAAAGCAAAAACAACACCCAGCTGTGGATGTGACTGGTGATGGAAGTAAAGACTGATGCTATAAAGAGCACAATTATTGCATAGAAACCGGGAATGTTAGGTCCATGAATCAAGGTAAATTGGAAGTGGTCAAACAGGAGATAGTAAGAGTGAACATCAATATTTTAGGAATCAGTGAACTAAAATGGACTGGAATGGACAAATTTAACTCAGATGACCATTATATCTACTACTGTGGGCAAGAATCCTTTAGAAGAAATGAAGTACCCTCATAGTCAACAAGAGTCCGAAATGCAGTACTTGAGAGCAATTTCACAAATGACAGAATAATTTCTGTTCATTTCCAAGGCAAACCATTCAATATCATAGTAATCCAAGTCTATGTTCTAACCAGTAATGCTGAAGAAGCTGAAACTGAATGGTTTTATGAAGACCTACAAGATATTCTAGAACTAACATCCCCAAAAGATGTCCTTTCATTATAGAGGACTGGAATGCAAAAGTAAGAAGAAGACAAGACATACCAGAGTAACAGGCAAATTTGGCCTTGGAGTACAGAATGAAGCAGGGCAAAGGCTAACAGAGTTTTGCCAAGAGAACGCACTGGTCATAGCAAACACCCTCTTTCAACAACACAAGCGATGATTCTACACATGGACATCACCAGATGTTCAATACAGAAATCAGATTGATTATATTCTTTGTAGCCAAGGATGGAGAAGCTCTATATGGTCAGCAAAAACAAGACCGGGAGCTGACTGTGGCTCAGATCATGAGCTCCTTATTGCAAAATTCAGACTTAAATTGAAGAAAGTAGGGAAAACCACTAGATCACCCTGGTGTGACCTAAATCAAATCCCTTATGCTTATATAGTGGAAGTGACAAATACATTAAAGGGATTAGATCTGATAGACAGAGTGCTTGAAGAACTATGGACAGAGGTTCATGACTTTGTACAGGAGACAGAGAGCAAGACTATCCCCAAGGAAAAGAAATCCAAAAAAGCAAAATGGCTGTCTGAGGAGGCCTTACAAATAGCTGAGAGAAGAAGAGAAGCTGAAGGCAAAG
Organism: Odocoileus virginianus; assembly: GCF_023699985.2. NCBI lineage: Eukaryota > Metazoa > Chordata > Mammalia > Artiodactyla > Cervidae > Odocoileus > Odocoileus virginianus. Next base: position 4,184,584 of record NC_069705.1, on the reverse strand, counting down.
GAGAAAAGGAAATCTATATCCATCTGAATGCAGAGTTCCAAAGAATAGCAAGGAGAGATAAGAAAGCCTTCCTCAGTGATCAATGCAAAGAAATAGAGGGAAACAATAGAATGGGAAAGACTAGCGATCTCTTCAAGAAAACTAGAGATATCAAGGGAAATTTTCATGCAAAGATGGGCACAATAAGACAGAAATTGTATGGACCTAACAGAAGCAAAAGATAATAAGAAGAGGTGGCAAGACTACATGGAAGAACTATACACAACAGATCTTCATGACCCAGATAACCACGATGGTGAGATCACTCACCTAGAGCCAGACATACTGGAACATGAAGTCAAGTAGGCCTTAGGAAGCATCACTGTGAACAAAGCTAGTGGAGGTGATGGAGATCCAGCTGAGCTATTTCAAATCCTAAAAGATGATGCTGTGAAAGTGCTGCAGTCAATATGCCAGCAAATTTGGAAAACTCAACAGTGGCCATAGGACTGGAAAAGGCCAACTTTCATTCTAATCCCAAAGAAAGGCAATGCCAAAGAATGTTCAAACTACTGCATAATTACACTCACCTTACACGCTAGCAAAGTAATGCTCAAAATTCTCCAAGCCAGGCTTAAACAATATGTGAACCATGAACTTCCAGATGTTCAAGATGGATTTAGAAAAAGCAGAGGAACAAGAGATCAAACTGCCAACATCTGTTGGGTCATTGAAAAAGCAAGAAATTTCCAGAAAAACATCTACTTCTGCTTTATTGACTACTCCAAATCCTTTGACTGTATGGATCACAACAGACTGTGGAAAATTTTTAAAGAGATGGGAATACCAGACCACCTGACCTGCCTCCTGAAAAATCTGTATGCAGGTCAAGAAGCAAGAGTTAGACCTGGACATGAAACAACAGACTGGTTCCAAATAGGAAAAGGAGTATGTCAAGGCTGTATATTGTCACCCTGGTTATTTAACTTATATGCAGAGTACATCATGCAAAATGCCAGGCTGGATGAAGTACAAGCTGGAATCAAGATTTCCGGGAGGAATATCAGTAACCTCAGATATGCAGATGACACCACCCTCATGGCAGAAAGTGAAGAAGAACTAAAGAGCCTCTTTATGAAAGTGAAAGAGGAGAGTGAAAAAGTTGGCTTAAAACTCAACATTCAGGAAACTAAGACCATGGCATCCGGTCCCATCACTTCATGGAAAATAGATGGAGAAACAGTGGAAACAGTGGCAGACTTTTTTTTTGGGAGCTCCAAAATCACTGCAGATAGTGATTGCAGCCATGAAATTAAAAGATGCTTGCTCCTTGGAAGAAAAGCTATGACTAACCTAGACAGCATGTTGAAAAGCAGAGACATTACTTTGCCAACAAAGGTCCATCTAGTCAAAGCTATGGTTATCCCAGTAGTCGTGTATGGATGTGAGAGTTGGACTATAAAGAAAGTTGAGTGCCAAAGAATTGATGCTTTTGAACAGTGGTGTTGGAGAAGACTCTTGAGAGTCCCTTGGACTGCAAGGAGATCCAACCAGTCCATCCTAAAGAAAATTAGTCCTGAATATTCATTAGAAGGACTGATGCTGAATTTGAAACTCCAGTCCTTTGGCCACTTGATGCGAAGAATTGGCTCATTTGAAAAGACCCTGATGCTGGAAAAGATTGAAGGCAGGAGGAGAAGGGGATGACAGAGGAGGAGATGGTTAGATGGCATCACCAACTCAATGGACATGAGTTTGAGTAAGCTCTGGGAGTTGGTGATGGACAGGGAGGCCTGGCATGCTGCAGTCCATGGGGTCACAAAGAGTTGGGTGCGACTGAGTGACTGAACTGAATATATATTTTTAAGATGGTGCGCACAGTAAAACATATGTCACAGAAAATGAGTTCAGTAACAGACCCGTCCTCATACAGGTACTTGATTTATGAAAGGGGCACCATTGCAAAGAAAGTGGGGAATGATTGTCTTTTCAATAAATGGTGCCAGAACAATTGAACACCCCATAAGAAAATGAAAATGAAATCTTGACAATATCTTATCACACACATGCAATTCTGCATGAATTACATAGATAAAAGTAGAACATTAATTTTCTAGAAGAAAACATGCAAGGATGTCTTTGAAACCCTGTGTAAGGTAAAGACATTTTAAGCAAAGCATAAGCATAGCAAAAACCATAAAGGAAAAAATGCAATGATAAATCAGCCTAAATTAAAACCAAGAAGAAATTCTATTCCTCAAAAGTGAAAGACAAGACCTCAAGTGGACAAAGTTATTTGTCCTGTATATATGGAATGAAAGATTTGCATCTAGAATATATGTTTTTTAGAATTGAATATGAAGAAAAGCATGAACTAAAGGAAACATATTATAAAAGACATCCAAATGACCCAAACATACATAAATGTAAAGGGCTCAATATCATTACTCATAAATAAATGAAAACACAATGAAGAACTATTATATACCACCAGAATGGCTATAATGAGAAAAACTAAGAATATCAAATGTTGGCAAGAACATATCACGACTATGCTGATGAGAGTTTAAATGGTACCCCACTTTAGAAAAACATTTAAACACGCTCATACATTGTGATCCAGAAATTCCAATCCAAAAGGCCTGTATAAGAACAGCCAGGAGCAGTTTATAGAAAATAGAAATTGTGGGTTCATTAAAGTCTGGTGGAACTTGCTCCTCAAATTTTCTGAACCTAATTCCTATTTAGGGCTATTCAACTCCTTTTCAATTTTACTTAAATAGACAAAATTGGAAACCACTCATGTATCTCTCAAAAATAGCATGAATACATACATTTGTGGAGAATTCACACAATAGCAAAATGACCTACACCTGTCTACTGACTGTTACAGGTCTTTAACAATAAGTGCACACTGATGTGCACTCTAAACTGAAGCTGCCTTTCAGATTAATCAGGTTTTCCATGCCTAGGTCATAATAGATATTTAGGCCACATTCATACGGTCAATTCTTACCTCATTAGTTGGCACAATGTAGGCTTTCAGTGTATGTGTGTTAAATTGAAATTCTGGCTTGGAAACTGAGGATAAGAGAACATTTCATCCTTTCTTACAGTGATCAGTGGATTTTGGAAAATGTCTAAGATGATGGAATAAACAGATGAACTATCAGTTTACAATCCCCCAGAGTTGTTGGCTTCTTGCTATAAGCATGCCGCAGGCTTCCAATAGGCTGGTGGAGTAACTCAAGATTCAGGCAATATACTCTCATCATCATGTCAAGCTCCAAGAAAGAGAAACGTATCTGGGTGAAGGGATGCTAAATAGAAAGGCTTATAATTAAAGATCAAGGGTTCTTTCAAAGAGTAGATGAGTGTAGAAAGGAAATTCAGCTTGCAGCCTCTCTTTCTACCAGAAATATCCTTAGGGTGCCTTCTGCCCTCTGTTTTAGTCAGCTTGAATATTCATGGGTCCATTCACTTTTCGAGCTAGTTTCAAACATTGTAGGATGTAATTAACCATTAAATCAGGCATAGAAACATGATATAAAGTGTATTTGTAGTTCATTCTTGGGTTTTTCCGGAGACAATGTCTTGGGAAAGACTCTCTAAATTTGGGCTCTCTTTTTCCTCTCAAGAACTCAGCATTTTTAGCTGTATAACCCAGGCATCCCCGCCTGGCACTCTGTGATGACCTACGGGGGTGGAATGGGTGGGCAGAGGGAAGCTCAAAATGGAGGATAAGTGTGTGTGTGGGTGTGTGTGTGTGTGTGTATAGGCTTCCCAGGTGATGCTAGCCGTAAAGAACCTGTATGACTGATTCTTTTTGATATATGGCAGAGACCACCACAACATTGTAAAGCAATTATTCTCCAATTAAAAAAAAAATAACATAGCCTTTTTATCATGTGACCTTCAGGGCACACAGGTGTCTTCCTTTGTTTTAGCCTCCACCTTGGATGTTAATAGTAAATAATTCTATGCTTTTCCCCAAAAGATTTATGGGCTAACCTATCTGATTGTGAAGTTGAAACCAACAATTTAATATGTGTTCTCCCCTCAAAGATGTTGAGTTATCTGTAGAAGGCCTCACTTGACACCCAATGCGTTCATGTGTAGTCTATTTCTTCAAGAAGAATCATCTCCACTTTGCCCTTACTGCTACCTAGAAGTGGAGTAAAAATTGGGAATTTGGGGTTGACATGTACATACAGCTATGTATAAAACAGACGAACAATAAGGACCTACTGTATAGTACAGGGAACACTGCTCACTATTCTGTAATTACCCAAATGGGAAAAGAGCTTGAAAAAGAGTTGATATATGCATATGTATAATTGAATCACTTTGCTGTACATCTGAAATGAGCACGATATTGTAAATCAACTATAGTCCAATATAAAATAAAAATTTAGAAAAAAACAAAAATGAAGTAAAACAAAACAGAACAAAAATACTAAAGAGGCAGCTGTTGATAGAAAAGAAAGTTGCTTTTAATCAGAAAGTTGGCAATCTGGGGAGAAGGCAGACTTGTGTCCCCCTAAAACTGACTCTGAAGGTTTCACTCATTCATGAAATTTTTGAAAGAGAAAAGTGGAATTCATCTCAGTTAATCGTGGAGGAGGGAGTCAAACTCCTAGCCACCTCCACTTTGTGCAGGTTTGTCAGGTCCTCATGATCTTTCTTTAGAGGCCACCTTGTTTATACAGTTTGCTTGCAAGATCACTGAAGAGGAAGCTGGGGAAGAGATCTGGTCATCCACTAATTACTAATTCTTAATTTCTACTTCTTTGATCTAAGAAAAGAACCAACTTGTTGGGCAAGGCATCATGTGAGCAAAATATTTGACAGATGTGCTTGGGCCAGAAACAAATAGGGCATGTGGCTGCCTGGATAAAAGTTAGTTACAGTGCAGCTGAGCTAAGATGACAAGAAAGAAAGAGTTTTCTGCTGAATGTAGTTTCCTGCAAAGAGCTCCCTACAACCAGTTCCCCATCAGATATCATTCCATTTCTATTGGACAGGGGTGAAGGTCCATCTCCAGTAACTTCTTCATGCTGAGAAAGGGTATTGAGATTTTAGAATAAAAAAAAATACTGTCATGAGTTTGATGCATCTCTTTGCTGACAGTTTTAGTTGCCCATTTGTATATACAGGCAGTACAAGTCACAATTATTTTGAGGCCCACAAAGTCATAGATTATTGTGAGCAATAGGGTTAATCTCCTTCTTTTGAGGCCAGTTCTTGGAATTTGTGAAGCCCTAGATTCATGCTGCTCAAGATTGAGCATCTGATACCATGACTACAGTCTGGTCATCATGCACTTAGCTTTTTCCCTCTGGTGGCAGTAATAGAATCTATAAAATGATTCAGGGATGTGCATCAGATTCTGAATCTGTGACTTTATTGTCCTGATCATAAACTGCTTGAGCCTGCTCTTTTGTGACTCAGGGAGGCCTGAGAGATTTTAGCTTTCCTGCAACAAGGGCAAAGAGAAGTCTTTGTACTTGTAGAGGGGTGGCTGCAGAATCCTGCTTGGTTCCAAATAGAGACAAAGATGTGTAAGAAATTATTAAAGACATGGTTAGACAATAAGATGATGACATTTCATTCAAAGATATGGAGCAGCTTCAGTGAAAAACCGTAGCAGATCAAGGACCAATAAATAGCTTGTGACATGCAGTGACAATAGTTTCTATTAAGTGCCAGGCTGGCTTAACCTAATGTCTACATTCCAGTAAATGGATCATTATTGAAAGTAGAATAATTTTCAACTAATTTGTCAGTCACTGGAATATATCAGCCAGTTGATAAATGTCAGCTAAGCATAAAAGACTTTTGAGAGTCCCTTGGACTGCAAGGAGATCCAACCAGTCCATCCTAAAGGAGATCAGTCCTTTGTGTTCATTGGAAGGACTGATGCTGAAGCTGAAACTCCAATACTTTGGCCACCTCATGTGAGGAATTGACTCGTTGGAAAAGACCCTGATGCTGGGAGGGATTGGGGGCAGGAGGAGAAGGGGACGACAGAGGATGAGATGACTGGATGGCATCACCGACTCGATGGGCATGAGTTTGAGTAAACTCCGGGAGTTGGTGATGGACAGGGAGGCCTGGCGTGCTGCGATTCATGGGGTTGCAAAGAGTCAGACACGACTGAGCAACTGAACTGAACTGAACTGAAGCATAAAAAAAATTAGATAGATAGCAGTAGACAGCAGATCATTGTTAGCAAATCCCACTGTGAATGTCTAAACTGATATCAACATACAGTTTTTTTTAAAAAAAAAACTGTATTTTAAAACTGTTGGAAACTTCTACTTCCAAACAGAGTAAGGAAAATCACATGTAAACATTGCTCTCTTCTGACAAAACACAAGCTAGATAAGCTATAAAATCAGTTTTTAAAAATATGTCAACTAACACAACATTGTAAAACAACTATCAGTTCAGTTCAGTCACTCAGTCATGTCTGACTCATTGCGACCCTATGGACTGCAGCATGCCAAGCTTCCCTGTCCATCATCAACTCCCAGAATTTACTCAAACTTATGTCCATTGAGTCGGTGATGCCATCCAACCATCTCCTCCTCTGTTGTCCCCTTCTCCTCCTGCCTACAGTCTTTCCCAGCATCAGGGTCTTTTCAAATGAGTTAATTCTTTGCATCAGGTGGCCAAAGGATTGCAGTTTCAAATTCAGCATCAGTCCTTCCAATGAATATTCAGGACTGATCTTCTTTAGGATGGACTGGTTGGATCTCCTTGCAGTCTATGGGACCCTGAAGAGTCTTCTCCAACACACCACAGTTCAAAGCATCAATTCTTTGGCACTCAGCTTTCCTTAAAGGCCAACTCTCACATCCATACATTACTACTGGAAAAACCATAGCTTTGACCAGATGGACCTTTGTCAGCAAAGTAATGTCTCTGTTTTTAATACGCTATCTAGGTTAGTCATAACTTTTATTCCAGGAAGCAAGTGTCTTTTAATTTCATGGCTGTAATCACCATCTGCAGTGAATTTGGAGCCCAGAAAAATAAAGTCTGCCGCTGTTTCCACATCTATTTTCCATGAAGTGATGGGACCGGATGCCATGGTCTTCGTTTTCTGAATGTTGAGTTTTAAACCAGCTTTTTCACTCTTCTCTTTCATCAAGAGGCTTTTTAGTTCTTCTTCTCTTTCTGCCATAAGGGTGGTGTCATCTGCATAGCTGAGGTTATTGATATTTCTCCCAGCAATCTTGATTCCAGCTTGTGCTTCCTCTAGCCCAGCGTTTCTCATGATGTACTCTGCATATAAGTTAAATAATCAGGGTTACAATATACAGCCTTGACATACTCCTTTCCCTATTTGGAACTATACCCTAATAAAACTTAATTTAAAAGATATATCAAGACCTGATGATGCAAAGAAAACTAAATGAAGAATTTCCAGAACATGACAATTCTTTATAGCAGTAGATCACTTTCAGGACTTGCAAAGCAGTGAAAGAAGGAAGAATCTACCTTAGGGATAAAAAGAAACAAAAAAATGTAGTGAACTCTTTAAGTCATCTGTCAAATGTTATGAAAAACTGGAATCCTGAATGGCCTCAGCTACAGAGCAGTCTGAACTCACCTATTGAATATTACCTTCAAACCTTTGATAAGTGCAGGGGTAGTAGGCTGAAGTCTGGGTCTAAGTTGGAAAGCTAGAAAACACCCCTCCCACTCCCAGAAAACTTCAGAACTTCGCCAAATGCATTGTGACTGCATACCTTCTGAGGCTGGAGGCGGAGCAGCAGAATACATTTTTCTAAGAGCAGAAAGGCAGTGGTGAGAATGGGGAATGAAGAAAATTCTTTAGCAACCCAGAGAGCAAATGACAAAGAACTAAACCGTAATCCAAAGTAATATGATGGCAGCAGGGCTGTAAAGCTTATAAAGGTTCCTAAAATCTTGAAGATGCTCAGATCCTAAGCCCTGCTAAAGAGAAACTGTGTCTATTCTATTCTGAAAATATCCTGAGCCAGAGACGAGCTGAATCTAACAAAAATGACATGAATCTCAGCCTTTTCCTCAATTGCAGAACAGGTTATCCAAACTCCCCAAACAGCAGCCCTACAGAAGAAGGTACAAGCCCTTTTTGGAGAAACATATTTATTGCTCTACACACACAAGATTCACCATTAAAACAGATTATGAGATATGTAAAGAATCAAGAAAATGTGACCATGAAAAAGCAAAGATATTCTCAGTGGGAATAGCCTCAGAAATGGGCCAGATGTTGGAATGACCAGAATTTTGTAAATGAATGTATTAAAACATAAACTCTAAAAGGTAAAGAACATGGGGTGAGAACAGTCAATGGGAAATTTGAGCAGACATGTGGAAACTACAACATTAACCGAAGGGAAATGTTAGTAATGAAAATACAGTATCAAAAAGGAAGAATCCATTGAATGAAATGAACAGCAGGTTAGACATTGCACAAAAAAAGAGTCAGACACCTGAATGTAGGTCAATAGTTTATTCAAACTGGAAAACGCAAAGAGGAAAAAAAAAAAAAACTGAAGAGAAAACGTAACAGATCAATATCGGTGGGAAAATATCAGGTAATTTGTATACAGACAATTGGAGAAGCAAGAGAGCGGAGAGAAAATGAAGCAAAAGAAATATTTGAAGAGATAGCAACGGAGGATTTCTCAAACATTATCAAAGAAATTAACTCAGAGATCCAAGAAATAATCTCAAGTAAACCTCAATCAAGATAAATTAAAAGTAAAATATGCTGAACTGTATCATAGTCAAAGCACAGAAAGCCAAAAATAAAGAGAATATTATAAAAATAACCAGAGAAAAATGTCAGGTATTCACAGGGGCACAACAGTAAAAGGGATGTCCTACTTCCAATGAGAAGCAGAATGGTCCAGAAAGAACTCACCTGAGGTGTTCACAGGAAAAAAATGTTAACCCCCAAATTCTACATTCAGTGAAAACACTAGTGCTAAAGAAGGAAGATGAAATAAAGACATTCACCTGAGAAAACCAGAAAACTCCTGACTACACGGGTAAAAAAAATATGTTGTTATTATTTAGTTGCTGAGTCGTGTCCGACTCTTTGTGACCCCATGGAGCTGCCAGGGACTTCCCAGGCAAGAAGACTGGAGTGGGTTGCCACATGCTGCTCCAGGGGATCCTCTGGACCCAGGGACTGAACCCACGTCTCCTGCATTGCAAGCAGACCCTGCACTGCGGAGCCACCAGGAAAGCCCCCAAACACATATACACACTGCTCTATATGAAATAGACAACTAAAAAGGACCTACTGTGTAGCACGGGGAGCTCTGAGCAATGCTCTATGATGGCCTACCTGGACAAAGAACCTAAAAATGGGTGGATATGTGTAACTGATTCACTTTGCTGTGCATCTGAAACTAACGCAACATTGTAAGTCAAAGTGAAAGTGAAAGTCGCTCAGTCTTGTCACACGCTTTACCACCCCCATGGACTATACAGTCCATGGAGTTCTCCAGGCCAGAATACTGGAGTGGGCAGCCTTTCCCTTCTCCAGGGGATCTTCCCAGCCCAGGGATTGAAACCAGGTCTCCTGTGTTGCAGGCAGATTCTTTACCAACTGAGCTATCAGGGAAGCCCATTATAAGTCAACTCGACTCCAATAGAAATTAAAACAAAACAAAACAAATCAAAGTCCTACTGTACAATGCAGAGAACAATATCCGGTATTCTATGACAAATCATAATGGAAAAGAATATTTTTAAAAGAACATATATAATTGAATTACTTCACTGTACATCAGAAATTATCACAACACTGTAAATCAACTACATTTCAATAATAAAAAGAAGTAATGACTAGGGAATTTGTCAACAATGAACTGACACTACAAGAAATATTCAATTGATTTCTTCAGGCTGAAGGGAAATGGAAACAGATGGATAGGCTTTTTTGTTTGTTTGTTTATTTTAGAGATACTCTTCCATAGAATATGAAGTTAGATGAAAGAAATTTTTTAAAAGCATGATTCTTCAGCTTAAAAATTACCTAGAATGTGCTGGAAAAAAGTTGTCTTTTTTTTTTTTTTTTGATAATAATTCCCCACTGCAAAACAGACATGTAAACTCAGCAAACGGAAAAGCTTATGTAACAGCCTTTCAGTTAGGAAGATGTGAATAATTCCAAACATTTGTAACATTTCCAAGAATTTCATGAAATAATGCTTTAACATCCTGACTCAAAAGATAGTAGCAAAAGACACCAAACACCAACTAAGCCAAATGATAAATTTCATTTTGAGAAATATGGAAAAATCACATGGCCATAATGAAAAATAATGACTTAATCAGACACTGTCTTGAAAAGATTCAGAGAAAGAATTCTACGGGAAAAATGTTTTGGGAGAAAAATTAATCTGAAGACACATGCAGGCTGCTCCTTACTCCTAAAATAGATCTCAATTTCAAGAAGAAAATAGCCTATTTTTCTAGTGTTGTTTCTAAGATATTCAGGGCGCACAATAGAAAGCTGAAAATATGAGAAAAGAACGTGTCTGGTGACCGTTTATACTTTCCCCAGGAAATGTTTTTTTTCTCTGCTGGCAGAAATCAAAAATAAAAGCCATTTGTATACCAAGCATGCAATCAATGACAAGAAATAAATGTGTGCATATGTGCTGAAAACAGTATCACTCTCAACTAAAAATTAGGTATGTCTTCAGTTCAGTTCAGTCACTCTGTCATGAAAAATTAGGTATGTCTTATGTAAGTGTAGGCTTCCCTCATAGTTCAGTTGGTGAAGAATCTGCCTGCAATGCAGGAGACCCCGGTTCGATTTCTGGGTCAGGAAGATTCGCTAGAGAAGGGATAGGCTACCCACTCCAATATTCTCAGGCTTCCCTTGTAGTTCAACTGGTAACGAACCTGCCTGCAATGTGGGAGACCTGGGTTTGGTTCCCAGGTCGGGAAGATCCCCTGGAGAAGGGAAGGGCTACCCACTCCAGTATTCTGGCCTGGAGAATTCCAGGGACTATACAGTCCATGGACATGACTGAGCCACTATCAGTTTCACTTTAAGGTATGTGTGGACCGTAAGAAGTCGGTCTTTTTTTCCGGGTAGGTTGTTTGTCTCAGAGCCTCAAAAGCAGCAAAGATTTCTAACTAATTCTCCTTCTGTGTACTTTAGGGCCCAATATATATTCCTTCCTCCTCTAGTTTTATTTGCTTCTATTGATAATCATTTCCAAGGTTTTCTTTTGAAAATAAACTCGATGTTAGGAGCAGTAGCATATTTGACCTTAAAGATGGTTTTTCTGGAAATAATGATGGGATCCAGTTAAGAGAAGAGAACGTTTAACATCGGGTTCTTTAAAATATACTATCACATATCCTTGCATAAAGCCTCATAGAAAATAATTGAAATCAGTCTCATTCATGACACTTGAGTAGATGCATTAGGATTCACTAGGATTCCTATGCAAAGAGCATCTATTTGTCTAAAAAACCAAACAAGACAAAGAAGTCAGCTGTATGTTGTTAAGCTCTTTAGCCAGATGTAGTGTCCGAGTGTGTCATCACCCATGTAGCAAATTTAAGGGAAATCAGTAATTCATTGTGAGTCGTAGCTGCTACTGGTGCCCCATGCAAATTCCCTGGCACTTTCCACCAGTGCACACCTGTTAGACTCCCAGCTGCATTCCCGCTTTACTGAAGCCTTTCCTCTGGGATCTTAGAGCTCACCTCGCTGCCTTCATGACAAGATGGAAGTGCCAAGGAGTACGTGCTCCCTTGGACCAGCTTCCCTCATGCTAGGTCAGAGCTGTGTGTGACTGTCCCAGCTCGCTGCCGCCTTAGGAGGGATCACGCTCTGGCGTGGTCCGCGTTGGTTCCTACGGTTCGCTTGAATGATACTGAACCCTTTACTGGCTGCCTCCTCCTCTGTCTCATTTCCTCACTCCTCTCCTAGCCATCTCTGAAATCGCCACCCACATAGGCTTTCTGTTCTCTAGTCCTGTGTCTCAGGATTCTTCCAAGGGACCAAGCAAAGACATTCTGGAGCCATTGCGCATCTACTCTGCGATTGTTCAGAGGTTCAGTTTGCTCTAGTGGAATGAATCAGCACTTCTCGACTTCAGTTATAAAACTGACACTTTCAGTGGCTGAGTCAAAAAAGCCTTAACCAATGAGGTTCCATTACAAAATCATATTATCAATAACAGAGCAGGTTTTATATAATTTTGCTATCAAAGGTGGGGGTCCAGCTGCTCGCCACTCAAAAGCCAGTAAAGAGGCAAGGTTGGAAGAAAGGAAAGCTTTCTTTATCTAGATGGCCTGCAACCTGGGCGGGAGGCATGTGGACTCCTGTTCAGTGGCCAGCTCCCCCCACTGACAATCAGTGGGCAAGAGCTTTTAGCCCGCATGTAGAGACAGCACAGTCACCTCTCACAGTCATCCTGAGGTTAGTCATGCAGTGGTCTAATCAGTATCATCCTGATTGTTTTAGGAATAGTTAGTCATTTGTTTGAGGCCGGTTGTAATTGTGGCAGCTCATGCCATCATGCAGTTAACTTCTTCCATCTTTGGGAGTTCCAGTCTCTGTAAGACAGCTCACAGGATATGGCTCAGGATATCATCCATAGTCCTGAAAAAAAACTAAAGGTCCTTGACTTTGCTTAATGATTAAAACTATTATTATTTGGTCTCTTTTTATTGTTTTCCTTTGCTTCTGCGTTTTCTCACTTGTTGGTTAAACTGATTGTTTGGCTAAAGTTTTTCCACAAACAAAAGGCAGGCTGAGGACATGGGAGACCAGGACTCGGTTTCAATTTCAGCCTACCATATGAGACAACCCTTTCACTATGGCATTCCAAAGGTCACTATCTACAAGGCTTCCCTGGGTGACCCATTATTTCCTAGACAAGAATTCTCTCATCTCTCCTTCAGGGAATTATAAGGCTTGATGCTGGCATTCTGAGGACGAGACAGAAATGTTGTTGAGAGTTTCTACTTGAGGCAGTCTCCTTGCTTTTATTTTGGTTTGCAATCTTTAACTTTACCCAGGTTGTGCGTCTCAGAGCCTCAAGACTCTGTTTCCTTTTTCCTTGGCAATAAATATCCACTTTTTCTCCCAGGTGGGGAGAGATACTTGCAGAAGGTGAGAATGGTAAACACCTCATGCATTGATTTAACTGAAATCTTTTTTTTCAGCCCCAGGCTTTCACCCACATTCTGCTGGTTCTCCAATTCCTGGGACTTTTCAGGGAGGAGAAGGGGACACTGGTTTCTCCTTAGTATCTGTCTTATGTGGTCTCAGGTTTCTCTGCTGCCCTAGTTATTGCTCCTCCAACTGAGACCATATTTCCCCTTCTGCTGTTCTGCTCCCAGTTTTCTCTGTCCTTGTAGCCTTATTCCTTTTAAGTAATTTTAATGAGATTTCAGTATGAAAAGAGGAAACATTGAGATTAAAACCACAAGGTTCCACAGAAGCTATAAATTGGGTTTTTTGTTGCAAAGAAATGTCAACTAAGGTTATCATTGCCATCATGAGTCCCACAATCCTTCCAGTTTTGCAAAGTGCAAGATCCGAGCATGTGCTGTGAGTCCTGTTTAGCTTCTCTGCATAGAAGTTTCATTTTCATAATAGGGAAGAATCAGGACCTGCAGGAAAGTATCCAATTTCTTTGCTGCAGCATCATGTTCAAGACATAAAAGCCCTTCACATTTCTGTGGACGCTGTGCTGTTTTTGAGCCAGTAGCATAAAGTTTCATTTAATCTGCATGAATCGAGCATATTTGGTGCCAAATGGCTTTTTTTTTTTTTTTTTTTGCCTTAAAGGAGAAATAAAAAGATTAAGAGCTTGACTGTCTACTCACACAGTGGCCTCTGTGACAGTCACACAGTCAGTCTGTGGTGGTAGATCAATGCTGTGGCTGTTTGTTGTTTAGTCACTCAGTTGTGTCCAGCTGTTTGTGACCACATGGACTGTAGCGTCCAGGCTCCTCTGTCCATGGCATTTCCCAGGCAAGATTACTGGAGTGGGTTGCCATTTACTACAGCAGAAGATCTTCCCAACCCAGGAATTGAATCCATGTCTCTTGCATCTCTCCTGCACTGGGAGGCAGAAACTTTTATCTAACAGTAGGTAATGCATTATAAAAATAAAAAACTACTGAACATGGCTCAGTCTTGATGTGCTTATTTTTTTTTTGATTTCTAATTTCTTTCAGGTTTTAAACTACTTGTAGAGTATGATGGAGGTGATAAAATACAGTAGGCATTGTACATATAAAGGCTCCAAATGGTACATTCTTCATGTTTCATCAACAACACAGTTAAAATATGCAAGAAAAATATTAGGATTGGCTTCCTCTAGCTTCTCTGTTATATTGCTCCTGCTAGAACTGCAAAATTATAGGAGCAAAAGGAGGATGCTGTGTCATGCATTTTATATTTAGAGAGTCTTACAATAAGAACAAATGTCAATTATTTTCTGCAATATTTAGTTAAAGAGTAAAATGAAGCATTTAATACCCATGAAAAGATAGATTAAGAAATAGATATATAGGGGTCCCATCACTTCATGGCAAATAGATGGGGAGACAATGGAAACAGTGGCAGACATTATTTTCTTGGGCTCCAAAACCTCTGTAGATGGTGATTGTAGCCATGAAATTAAAAGATGCTTGCTTCTTGGACGAAAAGCTATAAACAAACCTAGAGAGCATATTAAAAAGCAGAGGCATTACTTTGCCTTCAAAGGCCCATATAGTCAAAGCTATGATTTTTCCAGTAGTCATGTATGGGTGGGAGAGCTGGACCATAAAAAAGGCTGAGTGCCAAATTAATGCCTTTGAACTCTGGTGCTGGAGAAGACTCTTGAGAGTATGTTGGACAGTAAGGAGATCAAACCAGTTACCTCAAAAGGAAATCAGCCCTGAATATTCATTGGAAGGACTGATGCTGAAGCTGAAGCTCCAATACTTTGGCCACCTGATGTGAAGAACTGACTCATTGGAAAAGACCCTGATGCTGGGAAAGATTGAAGGCAGGAGGAGAAGGAGATGACAGAGGAGGAGATGGTTAGATGGCATCACCGACTCAATGGACATCAATTTGAGCAAACTCTGGGAAATGTCGAAGGATAGGGATGCCTGGTGTGCTGCAGTCCATGGGGTCACAAAGAGTCCGACATGACTGAGGGACTGAACGACATATAGGGGAGTGAGGGAGAGAGAGAGAGAGAGAATGACTTTTGCACTTTATAAATAAATGCTATTAATAAATCTGGAATTTAATCAGAGAATTTGTTTAGGGAAAATGTGAGCAAGAGCAGGCACCTGTTGTGCCAAATTTGCCTAATCATTTAAAAATAAATGTTCAGTTCTGCCTAGGATTTAGTAATATGTTTTAAAAATATTGAAGTAGAGTTTATATACAATATTCTAATCAACTCCAAGTGTACAGTACAGGGATTTATAATTTTTAAAAGCTATATTCCCTTTATAGTTATTATAAAATATAGGCTTAGGATTCAGTAACTTTAAATGATAGAGTTTTATTAAGAAGATTAGTGTAAGTGATAAGGGTCTTTGAACTCTTTCATGAGCTTTTCTTTAAAAACTGAGAGTTAACAACTATGGAAAAGTGCCACCTGGTGCTTAAACAAGGCAAACAGTCATACGCCAAGGGAAGGCTATGACCATAACTGTCATCTACTAGGAGCTGAGTCCACTCTAATAAGGCCATGTGGCAATATCAAGGGTCATATGCAGCAGATGTGGGTACGCTATGTAGAAGTTAAGTCTTTCCCTAAGACAGACTTCGAAGTTTAGTCCTTAGGTACAATAATTTCATACCACAAACACTAAACAACAGCTAAAACCTACGGCAGGGAAGAAATTCAGCCATTTAAACTTAGCAAATATAGCAGATTCATGAGCTTAAATACATAAATAATAAATTATTTTAAGCCACTATATTTTGGGCTGATTAGTCATAAAGCAATAGATAATATAGCAGATACTAATGATCAATCCATAACAATCAATTAGTTTAATATGCAGTGGTGTGAGATAAGAACTTGGGATCAGAAACTTACCTTTGAGAATTATTGAAAATATGTCAAAAGATAACCATAGGCTTACATCTCCGTAAGTCATCCTTACTCACAACATTGATAAAGCCATTGAAATTCTATCTTCAAATCTAACTCTACTGAATTTTCTTGGCAGCTACAATCCTCACACTTGCATTCAAACACACGATCATGTGAACATGACTCTAGGGTCTCAGTGCTGTTCAGCTATGATTCTGAATCTATTTTTCATGAGTCTAGGAATAAAAATTTAATAAATTATAAAATCAATGAACATTACTCCATGGACCAATAACCAACTCATTTCATACAGGTCACAGAACAATTGGCCCATGGTAACGGTCCTGCATTCTGGATGCTCTGTGCTAAATTTCCTCTCACGAAAGTCGGGAAGAAACTCCAGCTATTTTATCTCAACCTCTTCTCCACCCTGAAGAAGGCTAGTTTGGTTAATGAACACAATTAAGACATCATTTCTTCTCCAAAATGTCTATTGCAGCTTTCATTTGTGACCAGTTTAGTCTTTTTTTTATGAGTGAGTGAAGTCGCTCAGTCGTGTCCAACTCTTTGCGACCCCGTGGACTGTAGCCTACCAGGCTCTTCCATCCATGGGATTCTCCAGGCAAGAATACTGGAGTGGGTTGCCATTTCCTTCTCCAGGGAATCTTCCCGACCCAGGGATCGAACCCAGGTCTCCTGCATTGCTGGCAGATGCTTTAACCTCTGAGCCACCAGGGAAGCCCAAATGCTTGCAATAGATACTAACTCAGAAAATTAGAAGTCAGGATTTTTAGAGTCAGTAGGATTTTTTCCAAGATGAGGTAAGATTTTAAGAAATTTTAAGAAATCTGTAGGGCCAGTGCGATTACTTCCAAGATGAAGTCTTGCAGCCCAAGGTGTCTGAGGGCATGCAACTACTCCTCAGTGAACCCAGGTCTTACAGAATGCACCAGAAGTGGGGGGATCTTTTCGCTGATCTATCTGTGTAATAGAAGAGCAGTCAGTGGGAAAGGGGCACAGTGCTTTTTTATCCACTAGCACTTTTGTCTACACCTTATGTAAGTAACGGCTATAAGTTACAGTGTTACCTGCGTAGATGAAATATAAGTTGCAGATACTATCTGTGAGGTCTGGCTGTCTCCTCCAGGCAGAAGATGGTAGGGGGATTTAGAGCTCCCTGTCCCCAGTTCTTATACTAAAAAACCCACAAAAACTGTAAGAAACTCCTGTGACAGAAACCTACAGTGACCTTCAGAGACTGCAACAGTAACCAACCTGTCCTTTAACTTCAAACTTATACAAACTTCTTTTACATATAAAAATTCAAGATATTTCAATTAAAGACCAGACTATATGATATTGGCAGTTAATCTACTTTCTTGAAATGTAATTAACATCATATTAGTTTCAAGCGTATAACATAATAATTCCCTGTTATACACATTGTGAGATGATCACAATGCTAAATCTAATTAACATCTATGGTCATATGAATCTTTTCTTGTGATGAGAAGTGTTAAGGTTTGCCCTTTAAATAATTTTAAAATGTGCAATACAGTATTATTGATTATAGTCTGTACATTCCATTCTCAAGACTTATAACTGGAATTTTGTACCCCTTGAGCCCCTTAACACATTTTGCCGACCTGCCTACCCTCTGCCTATGACAGTCACTAACCTGTTCTACCTATGAGTTTGGATTTTTGTTTGTTTGCTTTGTTTTAGAGTCCACGCATAAGTGAGATCAAACAGTACTTGTCTTACTCTTTGACATTTCATTTAGCACAATCCCCTCAAGGTCCATCCATGTTGCCCTGCAAAATGTATATAAACATCCACCATCATATTAGGCTTTCCCAGGTGGCTCCGCGGTAAAGAATCCCCCTGCCGATGCAGGAGATGTGGGTTCGATTTCTGGGTTGGGAAGATTCCCCCAGAGATGGAAGTGGCTGTGTGAAGCTCCAGGACAGCTCAGTCTAGGTTGTGGAGGCGAAGGGCCTGTGGCCAGAACAAGACTTTTGAGAAAACTCAAAGTGGCTGGAGGGTGGTGACTGAAGGAGAGGTGGGAGGTGATGAGGTCAGAGAGAGGCGGGAGCCCCATCTGTCCGGGATACGAAGCTCAGATCGCACCCCTAGTGTAGAAGGGGCCACCCGAAGACTTTTCACGGGGAAGGATATCGCAACTGACCTTCAGCTTTTTAGAGAGCTGTGACCTCATTCATGGAGAAAGACTGCTCTGATGTCCCTAAAATTTGGTCTATGTTCCACAACATGCAAAGGGAGCGGAGAACAACCTAATCAAATAAACAAGGCAAAACATAACTGGAATTATTTGAACATGATTTTGACCGAACCACTGGGAAAAGAAAGTCACAGAAAAAGACAGCTGCAACCCAGTACCGTCTAAGAATCTAGGAACTTTGAAGAAGCTCATTAAAACTCATGGTAAAAACTATATGATCAAAATCAATTTTGTGAAACTCACAGAAATGAATCCTAATGTGAACATAAATGTGTTCTGTTCTAAATCTAGCTCATTTTCACATTCTTTTCTCTTGACTTTGATCATTTATTCTACATTTATGTGAACTGTTCTTGAGGGAGCGGAGATGCTCTATTAAGCCGTTTGCCTCATTCTCTGAGGACCAAAGCTCTAAGCTTCAGGAGAGCCCTTATAGTATGTTACGTACCATCTCACTTACTTAACTACAAAATTATGAGACAGAGGTTCGTTTTTTTCTTTCTATTTTCCAAATAAGAAAGTTGAGACTCAAAATGTTTGGCAAACTGTCCCAGGTCACACAGCCTATAAATATCAGAGCTGAGCTTTTAATCCAGGAGAGTAAGGATTCAAAAACCAAAACCTTTTTCTTGGGGTATGCCAAAAAAGACTTTTTCATGCTATAAGAGAAGCTCAGATAGAGTTTTGCCTTGCCTTTAGCAAACCTTGTCATATGCATTAATTATTAGTAATTATAAACCACCTTCCCATCACTAATAGAAATATTCTTACACATTTTTAAAACCTTGAGTGATGAGTAATTAGACACCAATGGTGACCCAGGAAATTAGGACTAGTGTAGCATTGTAATAGCTTTAAAATTATCTTTTGTTTTTAAAAAAACCTTTTTAAAAGTTTGGGTGTAATGTAATAGCCTCCCCACCACTATTTATTGAAGCAAATTGGGTTTTGTTTTGTTTTGTTTTTGGGGGTAGTAATTTAATGCTTCTCTGAACTGACTCCTGTGGTTTCAGAAGCTGGCCTCTCAACAGTCATGCACATTGATACAGACTCTCATGATGAGAAATTCATTTTCTGCTTGAGTTTATAAGTGAAATTACACTCTGACACCATTCTTTTCTGTTGTCACTAAAAGGTACTAATGAAACATGGCACCAGAAATTTATTTGCAAGATTGCCTTCTATTATATCCTTTGGTCTGAAAATATCTTTTTAGATTCTTGTAGCAAGAGAAGGGGGAGAAAAGAAAGCTGTACTTTAGTCCTGGAAATCAAACATATTTTCTGGTCTCCAGATTGAAGGGAAGTCAACATTTTCAGAGAGGTCTTGATGTCATACAAGAGAGCTATTCTCAAATGAAAACTATATCAGTGTTTATATTCTGCCACTGGATCCCATGCCTCAGGTTGTCTTTAAAGAGGATGTCCTACTTATCAAAAGGCCAGAAATCACTGGAAAGCCTATTCCATCCTTCAGAAATGGGAGCTATCTAGACAATGAAACTTGTTGCTCAGAGTTTAGATGTTTAGCATCTAAGCAAAATGTTTAGCATCAAGATGAAGCTTTTTGGAGTGTTTCCCTGTTGACTGACTCCTTGTTCTCACCACTCAGAGAATAAAAACACTGATACTTAAACAGCAGCTTGTTCAGATGCTCTAATCCAATGACAACTCATCCAAGACTCTTACAACATCCTGTCTATCTCCTGGCTATTTCACTATGATTCATTCATTACACTTACCTAACCAAGGTCAGCCAGTCTGCACTTAAGGGTCATCTACACATGTCCCTAAGTTATTCTCCAAGGCTTTTCTTCTACACCCAACATAAGCAACTTGCACCCGCCTTCCTGTAGAGCTATGTTTACACAATAGAGTGAGTGGTTTGGTGTCCTGGGTAACATTGGTCGGCCGCTGAGAATATTCTTCTTGACTTCTGCTATATCCCCAGCAGAAGCACTTAGCACATAGTAGAAAAGCAAAGACTACTTGTTGAGTAGATAAATGGACAAGTAAATCTAGAGAAGTTGTTTGGCTTCCAAAGTTACGCAAACCATGTTACTCTTATAGAATCAAAATTATAAACAGAACCAGACTTGATTTCCATAAAATTTTCTAGGTACTCTCGTGCTTTGAATTAATCTGCTTTTCACCATCCTTGTACGCTTGATTTCGCTATCTGATGGTTGCAGTTTTTGCCACAAATTGTTTACTGCTTATTTTTAAAACTATCTGAACCTGAACATGGGCTAATATTTGATTTTTTTGTTGATGAGATGCATTCTGATCTTTAATTTTTACCAGTGGCAGCTGATACAGACCAACGGGACTATGATAGTTCATTAAAAATCATTTGTTCTTCTGGAATCTCGGAGGGGTCATTGTTTTCCCAGTAGCTCTAACATGAAGGTGAAAGTGTTAGCTATATAATATATATAAATAACATAATATAGTATATATTATATATTAATATATTATATACTATATATGATGGATGAATAGAAATATATATATTATTTTGTAAATATAATATATAATATATGTTATATATTATATATTATTATATATTTATAATTATACTATATTCATAATTATAATTATAACCATATATAATATTTATATATTATATATAATATAACATATTTATATATAATTATAACTATACTCTCTAATATATATTATATTAATTATATAGTATGTATTATAAATTATATATTAATTATATATATATATAATTTTCATGTTCTTTTCTATTACAGTTTATCAGAGGATGTTGAATATAGTTCCTTGTTGAAAATACACTAGGATCTTGCCATTTATCCATCTTATGTATGATAGTTTATATCTGCTAATTCCAGACTCTCAGTTCTTTCCTTCCTTATCTCCCTGCCCCTTGGCAATCACATGTCTCTTTTCTATGTGTATGAGTCTGTCTGTGTGTCATAGATGAGTTCATTTGTACTGCACTTTAGATCCCACATATAAGTTACATTGTCCTTCTCTGTCCAGCTCTCATCACTGAGCATGGTCTTCTCTAGGTCCATCCATGCTGCTGCGAATGGCATTATTTCATTCTGTTTGATGGCTGAGTAAGATTCTATTTTATTATATATATGTGCCACATCCTCTTTATCTGAAGATGGTTATTAATTACCCCAGGCTCTGGGCTATGTCTGATTGGTGTCTATCAGCATACTTAATGCTCATGACAGTCCAGTGAGATCCAGAGCAAGTCACATTTTGTGCAAATTGGGATCATGCAAAATTTAATTATGCAAATCTGAAATAATTTAATAAAAACTATCAACACATTCTCAGTTTATTTACAAAATTTCAAGCATAGCAAATGTCTCCTAATTTGAAAAAGTATGAAGAATTTCCACATTTAAATGATAAACCACAGGAATTTGAAATAATATTTATGCTTTGGTCACATGAGGATGTGCCACGTTTGCTGGAAAAGAATAATTATTAGAATGAAAGTTAATGCTTATTGAACACTACCTAAGTGCTTCATAGGTATCATCTTTATTTTTCATGCAAAAAATTTTATATGACATAGTCACGTTTAGCCCCACTCTGCAGATGAGGAAAAGGTAAGTAGCAGTGGAATTTAAATTTGAGGAGCCTGGATTCAGGCTAATTAATGCCTACCTCATTTTCCAGGATTAGTCTTGAAGTACTGTGCATTTTGTAGTATATGACATTTATGAAATCTCCTTTTAGGTGAAACGCACCTGCATTTTACATAGTATATTCTCATCTTTAAAGCTTCAAACTGGTAATGTAACACCTCCAAGGCCTCAAAGCCAATAGAAGCCAAGCTCCTTTGTCAGAAACATTAGCTATTATGTCTAGATAAAGTCAGACACATCTGGCAGGCCAGTCTGAGATGCAAAGTCCTTCTGTCTCATGCCTTCATAGACTCCTAGATTTTTGCTTATTGTTAGGTAAATTAAGCCCACACAAGCTCTTATATTCAATTTTTAAGCCTCTTTTCTTTCCCCAAGGCCATTCAGATATTAACATTGTCCTAAGAAAAATGCACATTTCCCAAATTCCTGACTACTCTGCCATACCCTCCAATTAAATTCCAGACAAAAGAACCCTCTGGGCATTTCTCTAAGTCCCACACTCCTAACAATGTCTGTTCTGCAACTATAACACCATCTTGTCAAATAGCAACTAGAATCAATACATGTTCTACCAAGCAAGTGTCAGGGGAAGTGGAGGGGGTTAACCACTAATAACCCCACCATACATCCTTATCAAATTCAGATAGGCTTTTGCAGTGCATGTATTCTCTCTAGGTTGGAATCAGAATCAACAAAAACTAGGTTGTAAGTGTGGAAGTTGAAAATTGAGGACATGTCCTTTTACTGTTCTCCAAATATAGTGCCACAGTTGTTAAAGCAAAGCTTTTGTTTGAGAAGGAGTCCACAAACATGTGTTATGCTGGATAACAAGGGGCAACTTTTGCATAGGAAGTGCTGAAGTTTTCTGCCATTGGTACTAGTGAAAGATTTAACCTTAACTCAGGGGTGTGTGTGTGTGTGTCCATGTATGCATATGTGCAAAAGAACATGAAAAAGGAACAGTTTTCTCAACCAAGATGGCCACAGCCTACAGATTGTAAATCCTCTTTGTCACAAAATAAATCCCTTCCCATAAAACAGGAAGACACATAAAATAGGAGAGTCCTTAGCAACACACAGCTCTGGGTCCTATCTCCTGAGTGGGTGTGTGTGGGCAACAAACATTCATTTGAGAAAGCATTTGCTTCCAGGCCATCTGACGTGGCTACTGGAATCAATTAAAACAAAGCAAAACAAAACAAAAAAAATCCTTCAAAAGAAGTACAGAGCTGAGTTTCTTCTTTCTCATCATCAGCATCAGTACTCAGCATTTAAAATTCTGTTATCCATACTTACCTTGTAACAGTCAATTTTTTAATACAGTGAGCTCACGAGCTCCACTTGCAGAGGTCGGAGTCGGAACCCAGAGAGGTTAAGCAGCTTGCCCAAGGTCACATGGTGATGGGTCTAAGGGGAGAACCTGGGGCCCGCTGGTTGCTCTGTCACCTCTACAGCGTTCTTCCTTGACTGAACGTCTAGCACACCTTCCTGACGTTTCCCAATCTCTGCTTCCAAGAAATCATTGTCTCTCTAGGTGGGCACTTTTAAGAAGAGGGGCCCGAGGTCCCTTGCTCAGAGAAGCCCTTGAAGAATAAAGAAATGAAGACAAGGGGGCCAGCCAGCAGGGGTGAAGGGGCCTAGCTGCCGGACCCCCCGCACCCTCAGTCTGCTTGAGTCTGCAGGGAACAGAGGTCTTTGAAGAAATGCCAAGGGAACGAGGTACTTGTTAAAGGTCAAGGCTGAACCGTTTCAGTTTAGTGTAAAGAACAGTCGTTGCAGTTACATGAGGACGAAAGGAGGGTGGAGAGTGAAGCTAGGAAATGCCGAGGCGCTGGAGCACCTCTGAAGACAGGGGAGCAAGACCTCGACTAGGACCTCCGGGCAGAGAGATCAGGGCTCCACAGCTGGAACTGGCGGGAAACCCAGCCACAGAAACGCTCCGGTTTTCTCGCAAGGGACCCTCCCACTGGCCTGGTTTAGGTCACGGTGGAAGCAAGGTCTGGCTTCCTGCTTAAATACGTATTTACGTGTGCATGCTCAGCTGTGTCTGACTCTTTGTGACCCCGTGGACTGCAGCCCACCAACCTCCTCTGTCCATGGGAGTCTCCAGGCAAGAATACTGGAGTGGGTGGCCGTGTCCTCCTCCAGGGGATCTTCCCGACCCAGGGATCAGAGCTGCGTCTCCCGTGTCTCCTGCATTGCAGGCGGATTCTCTACCGCTGAGCCACTTGGGAATTCCTGTCATGCTTATGGTTCCAAGAAAAAAATAGATGGCAGGTAGTTAAAAGAAACAGATAGCCACCTCAGCATGTTTTAAAAATATCTGAGTTTCCACACACATCTTCAAATAAGATATGTATCACATTTTAAAAGACTGGGTGCCTTGTAGGCTCAGCAGTAAAGAATCTGCCTGCCATGCAGGAGACGTGGGTTTGATTCCTGAGTTGGGAAGATCCCCTGGAGGAGGAAATGGCAACCCACTCCAGTATTCTTGCCTAAGAAATCCCATGGACAGAGGAACCTGGTGGGCTACAGTCCACGGGGTCACAAAGATTTGGACATCACTGAGCACGCACTCATTAATAACATTTTAAAATGTATTTTCAAAGTTCTTATTTTGGTTGATTCTGACAAATAAACTCACAAAAGAACAAGTAGATATTGCTATTCTCATTTTTAAGGTGAGAAAAGGAAAGTTCAGAGATGCTAAGAGATGGACATAAGACTATGTGATAGAAGGTGGTGTTGTCTGCAGTTAAAGTCAAACTCTTAGTGTTCTGTCTCAGGTGTACCCTGCCCCCCAGCTCCATGATGTCATATTGATGATGGTTGATCATATCAGAGGAACAAAAATGAAATAAGATCACACTCAGATCAACTAGCAAAAGCCTCTAGGGGAATAACCCAGGTATCTGTATTTTTTCAAATGCTTCAGGTAATTTAAAAATGTAAAAGGAGTGGAAAACCACTGTTCTAAAAAAATATCATTTGAATGTCAGAGGACCAGAGGCAAAATAAAGTTCTTGAGACTTGAAATGTTAAAGGTGTGCTTACACTTTTGCAGTGCTTTCCATTTAAATGCTGTCCTATTCCAATACGAACTTGGATTTATAACTGCCAACTCTGCAAAAGACAATGATTTGAGAGGAAGTTGAGGTTGTCTGGGCCATCCAAATTACCAAGGGATCCAGCAGAGTGGTAGCAGTGAGTTCAGCATCAGCCCACGGTGAGACTGCTCTGTAGGAGGGCACACTCTCTTTGCTTCTTTAAGCAGAAATTAGAACATTATTCCTCTACCACTGAAAAAAGAACATTTCACTCTGCCAGAAGATGCTTTCGTTGGTGACACTGGTTTTGTATGTATGGGAGAAGTAAAGAGATTCTAAATAGAAAAAGATGGAACCACAATCCTCTCTTCTTGGAACTACTTGATTTCTATACTCTCTCCCTCTTTTATGAAGGATTTTGGAGACAGACCGCCAAAGGCAGACATGCCTACCCACTTCCTGCTCTTCATTGGCCAAAAATAAAATGAAACAAACAAACAAACAAAAAACCCCAAGAATACTCAAACAAAGGGGCACAGAACTTCTAGTACCAAACAGAGGATTTTGAGTGTTGCCACGGTCAAGCTCAGATCGGATTTGATGAAGATTTGGGACTGAGGCTATAAAGAGTGAGTTTTCCTCTTTTTGCATGTATTCCCTAGTTGTGGTAGCACCTTGGTATCTTCCGAGCTAGTCTTCAAAGTCAGGATGCTAGCTGTGTATTTACCCACCACGCAGTTTGTATGGGCTTCCCAGGTGGTTCAGCGATAAAGAATCCACCTGCCAATGCAGGAGATTCAGGAGACGCGGGTTCGATCTGTGGGTCAGGAAGATCCCCTGGAGAAGGAACTGGCAACCCTCTCCAGTATTCTTGCCTGAAAAGTTACATGGACAGAGGAGCCTGGTGGGCCACAGTCCGTGGGGTGGCAGAGTCAGACACGACTGACCACACAAATGGGGCAATTTATATATGTTGCTAGAGACCTGGCCCATTTACTACCAAAGCAAAATGGTTCCATACAACTGATGCCCAGTGACTGTTAGGGGTTATTTTGAGAGGAAAGAAAAATCAGCTGGGTGTGTATCATGGCAGAAAATAGAATTATCGTATATGGTAACTACAAGGTACCACAGTGCTAGCTGATTTGAAATAAAATCTCATTTAATCCTGTAACTATAATCCTGTCTCACTGATGTCTCAATAACTGATGAACTAAATGTCATCATCTGCAAGTTAATTATTACTCTCATTTATCAGATTGGATGAAAATTCAAAAGTGTATGACTTGTATGAAGTTATACTTTAATATCTTCATGAACTTAGCCAGTGGTGTCTGTTTAATGTGAAAAATTCAGTCAAGATTTACTTTGTCCATATGCTCTTTCTCAACAGTTCTTCCAGTGGGTTCCTCAAGGTATAGAGGAAACAGCCAATTAATACAGTGAACGCTTATTTATGTAATTTGTTATTGTGGTGTTATATACACCAGCAATGCCTGAGACACACAGACAATAAATATGCAATTGTTATTAACAATGGATAGAATATATATATCTATAAACTGTTGTCTGGATTTGTCTGATAAATCACAAAGAATTCTCCCACATATAAAATAGTCTTATGATTCCTGGGTTGCATAAGCATTCTTCACCTTAAAAACATAGACTATTTCTCTGCTATATGAAAGCTGAGATACTTCAAAATTTATCAATAACTTTGAAAGAAGTGAATAAATACGCTTGAGTTAGACTTTTTAGATAATGAGATACCGAGATTTTTTTTTTTTCTTTACAGGTATTTTATTTTTAGTTTTCTTTTTGTCAATGTTTTAAATTTTTTCCTTACGCCTTTTTTCATCTTAAAATGCACTTATCTTTGGGGCTGGCTCAAGAGAGGAATAGTCAGGTTGATGGACCTTGAATGGATAGACAGTGAGAGAGCATTTTCCATGGGGGAGGCATTTTGGGACCTACCTTCTCCTTTCCTTGAATTCCTTCTTGTTTTTATATAAATTGTAGTTGTTGGCCACAATGCAGGATGAGGTAGACACACACTGAGATGTTCAATGACACTGAATTCAATTCAGGGTAAAAACAAGATGGTATAGACGACCCTGAAATACAAGACAGACAGCCTGAAGACTATGAAAATATTTCAGTATGTACTGGTCAATCTTTCATCTTACATTTTTCTCTTTGCCAATTAATAATGTCCAAGTATACTTGTTTTTGTACTCCACAAGTTTACATGACTCTTTTGTATGTAATTACCAGACCAGATCCTTAAGTCATCTAGCGATACTTGGAATATATTAATTATTCCCATTTTATAAACAAAGTTCTTCAAATGTGTCTGACTCTTTGTGACCCATGGACTCTTCTGTCCATAGGATTCTCAAGGCAGGAATACCAATGTGGATTGCCATTTCCTTCTCCAGGGGATAAACAAAGGTACTAAGAGTCAAACATGTGAATGATCCGCCAAAGACTACCAGGGTCAGTAAGATCTGAAGCTGGGTCTCAACGTTAGGTCCTTCTAGTCTGATAATCTGTTCAGGAGAGCAAAAGCCAACCATGGTTCTCACACCAGCATCTTGGCTCTTGTCTCCAGAGGCAGCAAACTCGAGTGTTGACAACAAGAAGCACACAAAGGCAATGCTCATCCATTAAATGTGTGCATACAATGCAAGACCCACGACATCTAAGGGAACTGACACAAAGTAAATGGGAAAATGTGGCGTGTACTCTTAAGATACTCATTAACAAAACAGAGTGATTCTAATGGAAAATCTCTCCTCATGCCCAGTAACTTCAGGAAGCCCCAAAGAGACAGTCACCAATCACTTTTAAGGCTCCTGACTCCTACAGTGAGTGGTCAGGCCTTCCAGGACTCAGCTATTCAGATAGAGAACACCCATTAATCCTAAAAAGCATTCCTAAAAGACAGCCACACTCTTATATTTCAAATGGTATTTATGTCTAAGTCTTAGCTATTACATTATAACTAATTTCCATTAACCTGTTTTTTTCTTTCACATTTATTTTATTTTAAATTTTTCTTCTATATGAGAGCATAGCTGGAGATGGGGGTGGCAGAGGATGAGATGGTCAAATAGCATCACCAACTCAATGGACATAAATTTGAGCAAACTTCAGGAGATAGTGAAGGATGAGGAAGCCTGGCATGCTGCAGTCCATGGGGTCACAAAGAGTCGGACACAACTGAGTGACTGAACAACAACAAAATAGTTGATTAACAATGTTGTGTTCATTTCA
The DNA here is from genome assembly GCF_023699985.2 of Odocoileus virginianus. NCBI lineage: Eukaryota > Metazoa > Chordata > Mammalia > Artiodactyla > Cervidae > Odocoileus > Odocoileus virginianus. The sequence continues at coordinate 4,156,315 of NC_069705.1, read as the reverse complement.
GGGGCACAGCAAAGTGATTCAGCTCAACACACACATGTAACTATTTTTTTTAAATTCTTTTCCCACTTAGGTTACTACGGAGTATTGTGCAGCATTCCCTGTCACATACAGGAGGTCCTTGTTGGTTATCTACTTTAAATATAGCAGGGGTGTATGTGTCAATCGCAAACTCCCAATTTCAGGACAACAGAGGGATTTTCTGGTCACCAAAGGGAGAAAAGCATATTGCAAAGTGATGCACCCGAAATGAATGGCCCTGAAAAGCAGATCAGAGTGCCCTAGGAAAGCCTGGGGAGATGAGCATCGGAGGGAAGCATTGGTTATGCCCATCCAAGCTCTTTTGTGAGGCTGACAGTCTTGAGAAAGGCTAAGGCAGCGGGGATATGCAAAGAAGAGACAGAGCACACAAAAATAATTTTAATATTGATTTAAGCAAAACAAAAACAAGGAGATACATTTTTAGTCTAAGTGGAAAGGAAATTAATGTTTACCAAGTGCTACTCTGTTAAACACTTTAAATAAACCTCCCTGAATACCATTTGCCTTGGTTCACCACGAATAATGAGAACTCTTTTGCATTAATAATTACTTGTAGTTTTCAGTAATTAAACTCTAGTTTATTTATTTATTGAACTGAATTTAATGTATTCATTATGCTACGGGGAAAAGGTAAATGCAGAGTTGCCTTGAAAATTGATCAGAAAGAAGGAACTAAAATCTATACACAAAAGCTTTTCATTCACTGCAGCATATTCCTGTAGTCTTAGGTATTTGTGACAAACAATGACTGTTTTTCTATCATAAGTAATGAGAATTGTTTTTCATATATTCCTTTAAGCAGTAAGGTGCTACTTACATTCTTAGAAGTTGGTCACACTCATATTTGAAGTGACATTTATGTATAAACCATAGCTGTTGCAGATAGATCTTAAAGATATAAGTATAGCCCATCAAATTTCTATCTCCCCTTTTCCACTGAATAAAGAGAAGAAACTTTCCACAGGCTCACAGATGATCCCAAGCTTTTTCTCTTCCGGTCTCTGCTGCAAAGCCAGGAGGAGACTATTAATTCAGCAAACACAGCTACCTCCTTCATACTTCGTGGTTGGGATTCTGAGGGATTCTGATGCTGTAGAAAAATTTCCCCTGTGGGATTTCCCAGAGATAAAAAGAGCTATCCTGAAAGATGAGGGTCATCTTAGATTTCATTTTGGCTATCCAGAGATGGTCTATAGCAGTCAGAGTCCAATAAGAAAAAGAGAAATGACTAAATGTTTTAGGCAGAGACATTTAATTCATATTTGGTGGCATAAGAGAGAGAACAGCTGTGAGAAAATAAGAGAAGATGAGAAAATTGGAGGTCAGGAAAATCAGGATGCCATATGCACCGCTAGGATAGCGTCGGGATGGGGGTGGTGGGGGTGGCAACACCAGAACCCAAGGACTGGGTCACTCAAGGCAACTGGGCCTATAGTGGGCTTGTCCAGCCTGAGCTGGAGCCAGGGAGAAGGTAAAGCCTCAGGCAGAGAAGGTAGAAAATGTCTCTGTCTTCTTCCTCTCCCCATGCTGTGGTCTCTGGGAAACTCAGGAAGGGACCAGCAAGCAAAAGGACTGTGTCATCTTCATGTAGGGCACATCTTACCCAGCAGCAGTGAGATGCATGAAAGGCACCCTGAAGTGCAACGCCAGCTCACAAGCCCAGGCCACCCCCTCTGCAGGACGAGAAGCAGCTATACAGGCTTGAAGTGAAAATGCCCATGAGAATTGTTTCTGAGTTCATGTTTGACACCTGCAGTGTCCCCCTTCCGATGGGGACTCCAGAAATATCTGAGTGAGGTAGGGAAGAGGGAGAGGTGGAGAAAAGGGAGGGCCCGAGGGCCCCCCAATACTCAGAGAGCAGAAGTCAGTGAAACGTCAATCATTCCCATAATAAAGAAGACCTAGCATTACCTCTAGACTTCCAATACCTGGGAAATTTCACATCATTCGCGCAGATAACTAAAAAACACACATCAAAATGTCAGCAGTGAGCATCAAGTCTATATTTTCTGAAATTTATACAATGAGTGTAATTTACTTTTATTATTTCCAAGGTTTCTAAAAATAAGGTAGCATAACCCATTTTATTTAGAATACTTGCTGCTTTCTGCCTTCCTGGCTGGACCTTGACTCACAAAAACCCTTTCTGGGTGGCTAGCAGCTGATTATCCATCTTGAGGCAATTCAGCAAGGACCCATCTCCCAGGGTGCTGCTTGCTGTGAGCAGATTTAATTGGCCCGACTTGTCAAAACCAAGCATTCTGCTGTGATTCTTGATCTCTGAAAATCTCTGACTGAGGCAGCTTTAATGCTCCTGTTAGCATGACTGAACTTTGGGCAACTTTCTTCCTGATTAGAGGCCCCTGTCTCCCTTATTTTAGACAATTTGCTTTAGAAAACTAGTATTTGCAATTTTTTCTCTGTCTTTGAAAAATATATTTAAATCTCCTTAGAAGCCCCTTGGGCTTCCCTTGTAGCTCAGCTAATGAAGACTCCACCTGCAATGAAGGAGACCCTGGTTCATTTCCTGGGTCAGGAAGAACCCCTGGAGAAGGGAACAGCTACCCACTCCAGTATTCTTGGGTTTCCCTGGTGGCAGATGGTAAAGAATCTGCCTGCAATGCAGGACACCTGGGTTCAGTCCCTGGGTCGGGAAGATCCCCTGGAGAAGGGAACATGGCTACCCACTCCAGTACTCTTGCCTGGAGAATCCCATGGGCAGAGGAGCCTGGTGGGCTACAGTCCAGGGGGTCACAAAGAGTTGGACAAGACCAAATGACTGAGCATGCACACAAGGAGATAGCTCCCCACCTTCCAGTCTCTGGGGGAGGATAGGAGCCTGACTTCCGCAGCTGACTCACTCCATGTTGTAAAACCACCTCCTGTCATGAAGATAGGAGAAAGTTCACTTCTCCTTTGGGTAAAGTCAGTTAGCAAGCACAGACGGCTATGGTGTACCCATCCAAGTTCTTATACCCCCAGAGAAAACTCTGAACTCATGTTCAACACCCGCAACACCGCTCTCTCCAGCTGGATAGTCCCGCTCCCCTATTGCAACAGTCTTGCATAAAGTTGTCCTTTCCTGTTTAACTTTTTCCAGTGCAGTCCTTAGTTTGACATCTTCTTCCTCCCTCCTGGGCTCATCCTATATTTATGAATCATTAATATTTTTTAACAAAGACAAATATGATTCTTGATTGACTCTTTCATCTCCTTGGGAAGCTGAGGAAGATGAATCAGGCACCTGCTTAAAAGGGCTTGCGTAAAGCAAGTTGTGATCTGTAAGACAAGCTTCTTTTATTTCCAAAAGGCTTCTAATTGAGAAAAGTGTTAGATTTCATTCTCTTCTCTCTCCTCTCTTTTCTCTCTTCTTTCTCTCCCAACACACTATACCCCCCACACACACACTTCCTTCTATCTTATTTGAAAGAAGTACTTACTCTTCTCATTAATTTAGGAAAGAAACTCGGAGCCAGGAGTGTGGGACAACAAGCAGACCTTCCTGTGTGAAGGACTGTCAGCCAGCAGCTGGAGGGCAGCTGGTGGAAGGCCTTCAGTTGCTATTTCCTTCAGCAATCGCCTCACTCATTTGCAGAGAGTGTCCATGCCTAAGATCCCTTGCCCATCAAACACAAAGTACCCTCACTCAGGGATGGGCAGACCCCAGACCTCTTGGCTCAACTCAAGACAAATCTTCAGCATCCCCTTCCAGCTCCAAGAGTGCCCATGGAATCTTCCAAAACTGCCGTAGGGCGGGCATCACACTTCAACTTCTCCCTCTGCCTCATCCTGCTTTCTTCTCCCTCTTCCCTGGGTGTTAATCTCAAGAATACTTCATAATAAACATCATAACCACTAAACCATCACAGAATCTGCTTCCCAGCAAATGCAACCTGCAACAGGATTGCTATGAGAACCAAGTCAAATGTACATGAAATTCCTGCAGAATCTCTGAAATGGAACGAACTGAAAGGTATAAATAATGAGGCCCACTGATTGAGTACTATGGCAGGCACTTTAATAAGACTTTTATAATTCTCACCAGAACTGCAAGATAGATATTGTCTCCTTATCTTCAAGTGAGAAAACTAATCTAACAGAGGTCCACATTTTGGCTCAGGTCAACCAGCTAAGTGTCCATAACGAGGATTGGCCCTGGGGTCTTTGGGGCTATGCTTCATTCTCCTGCCTCATCACCTATGACAACCTCATCTTGATTGAGATAGCTTCTTGACTGCATGCCATCTATGAACTTGTGAGCCATGACTTTAAGAGACAAGAGTATTAAGACGGGACGTAAAAGTGCCTCCCACTGGGGGTGGGGGAGCCATGCATTTGATAACAACCAGTGAAAAGTTCAGCTTCCGCCTCCTAGCTGTGCCAGGAAGTGCTTCCTGCTAAGAACAGAGAAAGGTTATCAAGTCTATTAACCTCAGTGACTAAATGGGGACCCAGATGCTCTCCTTGAAAATAAAATCCTCCCCAACAGATGGTCAGGTTTAACAAGTCAGTATTGAGACTGAAGCTTCCAAGCAGCTCATCCATACAAAAGCAGAATCAAAGAGAACCAAAAAACTGCAGCCAGCCCAGTTGGGGCTTAAATATGGGTACCAGGAGTGGCCTGCAACTAAAAGGAGCACCTTTCACCAATGCCAGTGTCCATGAGGTAGACCAGATGGCTTTATTACCTGACCAAAGGAGCCCTGATTTGGTGACCAGAGACTGTCTCACATGAGACAATCCTGCAGGAAGACATAATCCACTGTTTTTTAAAAAATTTTCCTTGCAGCTTAGTTGCTTTACTGTGCTGTGTCAGTTTCTGCTGCACAGCCAAGTGAATCAGCTGCATGTACACGCGTATCCCCTCTCTTTTGGATTTCCTTCCCCGTTAGGTCATCACAGAAGATGGAGTAGAGTTCTCTGTGCTATACAGTAGGTTCCCCTCAGTTATCTATTTTTACAGCGTATCAGTGGGTCAGTGGTAAAGAATCCACCTGCCGATGCCGGAGACATAGGAGATGCAGATTTGATCCCTGGGTTGGAAGGATCCCCTGGAGGCGGAAATGGCAACCCACTCCAGTATTCTTGCCTGGACAATCCCATGGACAGAGGAGCCTGGTGGGCTACAGCCCATGGGGTCGCAAAGAGTCGAATATGACTGAGTGAGTGAGAACAGCATCTTGGTTTGCAGAAAATACTTTCAGTTCTCTTTCGTACCTGCCAGAGGAATGCATCAACTATTCACAGGTCTTCATAGATCTGTCAAAACTCATCTTGCCCAGGCTTAGAGACTGACTCCCTTCCGGAGGGTCTTGGTCAGTCAGAGACGAAAGCCATCACAGCACTGATGCAGCTAGGAGCGGTGATGGGGAAAGGCCACAGTCCCAGTCTCAGACGGTGCTGGACTAGAGCCCCGTGGCCTCTGAACCGCCTCCCAGAGGTCAGTAGTCTCAACCTCCTCCCATGTTTTAACATGGGTTGAAATATCCACAGATGTCGAATAATGATGGCTATGTCAGAAGTTAAATTCACGAAGTATATGTCACACTTATTAGTTCTGAATGTTGGGTGGTTTTAAACTTTCAGCCTCAAGAGCATGATACTCAAAGTCAAGGGTAGGAAGAATGGCCATAGGTCCCTTTACCCATCTGACAAAGGGTGGGGGGGTGGAGGGGTCAGCATCACTTGGTAGTCTCAGAAACTCTCTCCATAATGAGGAGAAGGAACAATTTTCAGCCTGAAATAGAAAGATGGAGGTACGGATTTGAGCGATATAAACTTGGGTTGGAATCCCAGCTCCCTTATTTGCCAGCTTTATGGCTTTGGGTTAAGTCACTTAATCTTTCTGACATCACAGTCTTTATCAGTAAAGTGGGGTCCCTTTATATTTGCCTTGCAGAAAAAAATAATAATGGATTTCATGCCATACATTACACACCAGGCCATTCACTGCACAGAGCATTCCTCACTCAGTGGCAGCTTTGAGCACGGTAGTGCTTGATTTATAGCACAAGTGTGCATGCATGCCCTGTTGCTTCAGTCGTGTCCAACTCTTTGTGATTCTATGGATTGTAGCTCCCCCAGGCTCCTCTGTCCATGGGATTCTCTAGGCAAAAATACTGGAGTGGGTTGTCATGCCCTTCTCCAGGGGATCTTCCCAACCCAGCAATTGAACCTGAGTCTCCAGGGTCTCCTGCATTGGCAGGTGGATTCTTTACCCACTGAGCTACCTGGGAATAAAACTATTAATACTATCTTCCAAGCTAAGCACTTTACTCATATTATGTTTTTCTTTCAAGAGCTCTAAAAAGAAATTCTGTTAATAGATGAGAAAACTCAGGTTTACAGGATATAGTAACTTAGCAAATGTCACAGAAATGAGAATGAATATATTCAGACAGATTTTGCTGCTGAGTACTTAACAACAGGGCTTGTCAAACACTAATGTGCACACTAATTGAATCACCTGAAGACTGCATTCAGTGCTCATCCAGGCTCAGTAGGCCTGGGTGGGATGAAAGGTCTACCCGTCCAGGTAGGACCAGGTGGTGCTAATGTGGCTGGGCTGCGGCAGCAGCAGGAGTGTAAAAAGCGGTCCTGGTGTTGCGGAAGCTCAGCCTCTGTACTCGGGTGCCAAGTTAGATCTTGGAGACAGAGTTTGGAGTGAAGTAAAAAAGAATAGTTTTATTGCTTTGCCAGGCAAAGGGGGACATAGTCGGCTAATGCCCTCAAGACTGTATGTCTCACGCTGGAGCGGGTATGGAGCAATCATAAGCAGGTTCAAGGAGCAGGGCGTGGTCAAATCATGGATGTTCTGATTGGTTGGTGGGGAGGTGACCAGGAGTCAGCATCTTCAGCCTTCTGGTTCCAACCCATCTGGCGGGGAGGAGGTCTATGTGCTTGTGGGCAGCATACAGTTAAAGTCTCCTCCTGGTGGGGGTTTCAGTATCTGCAAAACAACTCAAAGGACAAAGCTCAGAGTATCATCTATAGTCCTTGAGGAAGGGTTACAGGTCCTTGACTTTGTTTAATGGCTCGAGTATTATTATTTTATCTTGTTTGACTGTTTTCCTTCCTTTCTGCGTTTTCTCACTTCTCTGATTAAACCTCTTCTTTGACTGAAGTATTTCTACATACAAAAGGCAGGTGGAGGACATGAGTGGGAAGGTCTATTCTGGGAAGGTCTCATAGGGTGGTGCTGATTACAGTGGTGGCTGTTGAGAAGTAGGGATTCCCAGGAGACTCAGCAGTAAAAATCCGCCTGCCAGTGCAAGAGACAAAGGAGACTTGGGTTCAATCCCTGGGTCCAAAAGATCCCCTGGAGAAGGACATGGCAATCCACTCCAGTATTCTTGCCTGCGAAATCCCATGGACAGAGGAACCTGGCAAACTATAGTTCATGGGGTTGCAAAAGTATCGGACACGACTTAGCAGCTGGGCATACATACATAAGTGAGAAATAATTGCTTTTCGCTGCCCAGCAATTGGCCTTAGAGGGAATGAAGTTGACTTGAGCAAATAAACAGTCTCATAGCTGCTCAAATTAACTAGCCAGTTCACTGCCACATTTTTAACAATGCCAAAAAAAATGCCAACATTTGGAACTTCAGTGAAATAATAAGGATTCATACTCCCAACTGGTAAAAATAAGTAAAGGCTGCAAGTTTTAATGAACTTGCATGCAAGGGTGCTCAGTCAGTCTTTTCCAACTCTTTACCACCCCATGGACTGTAGCCCACCAGGCTCCTCTGTCCATGGGATTCTCCAGGCAAGAACACTGGAGTGGGTTGCCATTTCCCTCTCCAGGGGATCTTCCCGACCCGGGGATTGAACCTGTGTCTTCTGTGGCTCCTGCATTGGCTGGTGGATTCCTCACCACTGAGCTACCTGCAAAGCCACTTTCATGAACTCAGATGCTTATAACTTCTCAATATAACCCCCAGAGACTGAGTTGACTGATCAGTTTACTTTCAACTATGTACACACACCTCCCTCAGAAGCTACAGTGATTCTCACTTCTTTTTACAAGTTCGATTTTGTATTATTGAAATCTCAAAGATTCTTAACTTCCTCAGCAGAGACCCTGTGGCCCCAGAGAATACAAAAGTGTTCCCCTGAGTCCCAGAAAGCCCTAGAAAACCCCCCAAGCAACTTGAAATTCTGCCAGCTATTTCAGACAGTAATAAAACTTGGTGTTGCAGAGCAGCTATGGAAACGCAGATATAGAGAACAGATTGATGGACAAGGGCAAGGGGAAGGAGGGAGAGGGGAGACGGATGGAGAGATAGCTGTAAGCATATACACTAACGTATATAAACAGACAGCCAGTGGACATTTGCTATATGACTCAGGGAACTCAAAGTGGGGCTCTGTGATAACCTAGAGGGGTGGGAAAGGGCCAGAAGTGGGGTGGAGATTTAAGAGGGAGGGGACATATGTACACCTACGGTTAATTCATGTTGATGTATGACAGCGGCTCAGATGGTAAAGAATCTACCTGCACCGCAGGAGAGCGGGGTTCAATTCCTGGGTTGGGAAGTTACCCTGGAGAAGGAAATGGCAACCCACTCCAGCATTCTTGCCTGGTGAGTCCCATGGACAGAGGAGCCTGGCGGACTACAGTTCATGGGGTCGCAGAGAATCGGACACGACTCAGCAACTTTCACATGACAAAAATCAAACAAATATTTTAAAACTATCATCAAAAAAAAAGAATTATGAAAACCAGGAAAAGGTATTTAAAACATTAGCTTCTATAGGGATGTCCTTCTGCACTGAAACATAAAAAAGCATTTATGGTTTTCCCCACCATATGGTTATTTCCCAGCATTTCCCACCCCACCCCCAGATGCATTTCTGTGGTTTCAGTGTTAATAAGCTTATTAGGGCAAGTTCATGGGCCTGAGACACAGTTGAGGTCACACTACCCAGCCAAACAAACCAAAGCTTGGAGTTTGGAGCAGAGAAAAGATTATTGTAGGGCCATACAAGAAGAATGGCTTCTGACCCCCTCCCACTCAAATCCTGAAATCTCAAAGGATTTCTGCAAAGAATTTTTTAACACATTATTAACCTGGGGGTTTTGGCAGAAACTAATGCCACAGCCGGTGATTTGTTATGAAGTGAATGTTGTTGCTTGACAGCAATAAACCTTCTTCTGCTCCAAACTCCAAGTTTTGGTTTGTTTGGCTAGGTAGTTGGGCCTCAACTATGTATCAGGCACTTGAACTTGCATTAACAACATTATCAAAACTGAAACTACAGAAATGCATCTGGGGGTAGGGAGCACTCCAAAGAGCTTGGGTAACAAAGGATGAATTAATACATCTCTGGTCAATAATGTGTTAGAAAGGCCAAGTGAGGGGAGGAGACTGCAGCATATGCAATCAGCTCGTGTACAGATCCCTGATCGGCTGATGGCGAGGGAACAGGGCCCTGTCACAGGGGTTAACATCATCAGTCCTGAGGCTCCAGGGGGCCACATGCTCCTGGTCATCATGCAGTTAACATTTTCCATCTGGTGGGGGCTTTAGCATCTGTAAAAGAACTCAGGAAGTATGCATGAGATACTGTTCTCCAGGTTCTTTAGAGAGGAGCTGCTCCACAAGATAAGGGGGAGGAGTCTGTCCTGCTTGGTTACAATTAGATGCTCCTCTGACTTTCATGGCTCTGAATTCAGAAATGTGTTGGGTTGAGAGCAGAGGCAGGCAAAGCATCGGTTTTGCTGATACAGACCTAACAGGCCAAGCTGGGCTCTGGACCATTAGCAGCTCCTTTCCTCTGGATTTCAGCTGAGCCTGAAACAGTGAGGAGCTGGGCAGACTGGTGCTGCCTCCTGATTTCCAGATCCCGGTGGAGGCACCTGACGCACCACAGCAGGCACCTCCTGCGGACTCAGCTCTTTGATGTTGGCCAGTAATCAATCCTGGGGACCTGGCTTCTCAGACTGACAATGATTTTGTTGACACTAGATTCTCTGTATTAAACCCCCCTTTCTAAGATGCCAGAATAGCTTCTGTTATCTTCAACTAAGCAATGATTCAAGTAAGGGTCCAGAGAAGGAGCCATAAATAAGTGACTAGGATCTCATGTTGCATACTAAATACTTAGGAGTAGTTCTCACTTTTAAGCAGTAATTCAGACTGTATTTTTTTAATTGAATGTATTCTTGGCCTATCTTTAGTTTGTTCTTTGTAATAGACACATCATAGAACTATTTCTGTACTAAGAATATGAAGAACTATGAAACCAGCCAAACAAAGCTACAGAGATGTGTTTCGGGGGCTTCAAGTAGCTCCAGTTCTTTACATCTTAGCACAGAGAAAATTCAGTATGGAATTGGCAGAGGAAGTATGGAATTTGGAAGAGGCAAAGTGATGGATAAGAAGGGATTTATTAAAAATAGGACTCTTGTGAGGTTTACGAGCAGGCAGGCAGGAAGGTGATACTCTGAGAACTTGGTGGGCTGCAGTTTTATATTCAAAGGAAAAGTAGGGAGGGAAGGAAGACTACCTTCTTCCTCATGCTTGAATAGATGTCACGCTTCCATCATCAGCTCCTCCTCCGTGTCAGGCAGGAAAGTTGTCTTGGCCCTGTATAATCAAACTGGGATTGTCATGGTTCGACAGAAATGAGCAAAAAGGCGATATATGCACTAAAGTATGGTAAATCATCTCAGGTTTCAGCTTAATGTCACCCTTTTCCCTATATTTTTGTTTTTCATGTTCACAGAGGAACGTGTCCTAGGAATCGTGAACTTGCTGAGCTCATTGGGCAGGTTGTGGGTTTCATCCCACCTTTGTTTTATTGTTTGAGGACGTGTCCCGTGGTTCTTCTGTTGCATGACCTTGTTGCTAAGCGAGTCTGCTTGGCTTTGTAGTTAAGCAAACCTGCTTTCTTGAGTGATCATTGACTTACAGGGTCTCGCATACTTTTTCCTTCGCTTATGATCCCTTCTGGGATCAGCTATCTAATCACCTACTTTTCCCCTTTACTCTGTCCCCTATCACTAACGTGCTAATTGGCACCTAACAATTGACCACGGCTTGGGGCACGTGTGAGGCTTTATGCAGACCGTGGGAAAGTCACAGCAGAACCTTGAGCTGAGACGCTGTGACGCCCGAGGGTAGGGTAACCGGGGAAGAAGCGGGCAAGTCGGCGGGGCAGGTGTGTCCCGTGAAGAAGAGCATCCCTTACGGCGCCGGCGTGTGTGCGTGTGCATGGCAGGTCACTCCCGCCTCGCAGGTAAGGGTGGCATTGCACTGCATGAGACAATGAAGCAGAATTCGTGAACCGATGTCCTACAGATCAGACCAACCTCTCAGAATCATTTAGTTTGGCCGACATTGTGTTTTAAGAAACTTGAACTCACGCTGGAAAATGAGAGCACATTTTAGAATAGGGATCTCTAGTTTTGCTTGACAATAGGAAACTCTGACAACGCTGTGGGACTCCTGGGCACAAAAGCTTCTCTGTGTCCCTCATTTCTTTATTACAGGAAACAGGCTTCACTCAGTCTCCATGACCTTCCCTAAGTTCCAAAGGGCAGGTTCTTGCCACTGTTAATCAGGGACGGAAGGGGTGCAGAGACAAGGCAGGCGCAGCCAAGAAACAACAGTGCTGCCCTGGGGCAGGGCCCTGTTTCCCCTCAAAGGAGGCACATAACAATACCCGTGAGCTGTTTCGCAGGTACTGAAACCCCCATTAGGTAAGAGAAGTTAATCATCTGCTGCCCACAAGTACTAGGCCCCAGACCAGTTGGAAGCAGACCCCTGATGATGCTGACTCCTAATTACTTCCCCACCAACCCATCAGAAAAATGTCCATGAGCTGTCCACACCCTCCTCTTTGAACCATTATTGTAAAACTCCTCGCTTCCCACTCTGGGTTGGGACACAGTTTTGAGGGTATTAGTCGACTGTGGCCCCCTTTTCTTGGCAAAGCAACAAAGATATTCTTTTATACTTTACCCAAAACTCTGTCTCTGAGATTTAATTTGGTGTCAGGGTACAGAGGCCAGATTCAAGTAGAATACCTTCCCATGTGGCAGTGAGCAACTGGAGCTGAATCCAAGGAGTTCCTCTCTTGACCCCCTAGTCATCCCAGCCACATAAATCACACTGAACTGGGCTTGTCTCTGTGTCCGCCTATCTTTCCACTGGACTGTGAGGTGAGGCTGGTTTGTGTTTTTTACACCTCTGTTCCTCCCACCCTGATTTACACAGCATCTACCAATTAAAACATTAATATCTTTTTATGAAGTGAGTGAATGAATAAGTATAGGGAGTCATGTTATCTACTTTTACTTATGTTAAACAACATTTATTGAATTCCTACTCTACCCCAGGCACTAGGAGCTTTTCAGAAACCTGTCAATCAGGCAGTAAACCCGCTATAGCCATGGTCCAGAGTAGTCAGGGAAATGAGAGGAAGCTAAGGTGACATGATGAGTCTCCTTCAGAAATGATATGAGACTTCAGTGCCTGGGAAACAGACACTTAAGATTTATGAGCAGAAAGTGCATTTGTGTTGGGGGAGGTGTCCTCTGCATCAGTGCCCATAGCAAAGAGAAGCTGAGCTTCAGTGTACTTACAACAAAGGCCTCAGTGGATTCTGGAGATATGATGGATCTATCAAGTCCAGATTTCAGTTGATTTTTAAAAGAAGGGTAAGATTTCAATAGATAAGATTCTAGAAAGAAAATAACCCTGGTTCAAGGCATGTCTGAAGAATGAAGATCAGACCACTTTCTGTAATAGCCCGAAGGAGATGAAGCTAGAAAAGAAAATAAGGGTTATCTGCTAGAATAAATAAAGACCTGAATCAAAGCTTCAGATCTGATTCCATACACACTGGGTGCCATTTATGTAGATATAATCAAAGGCAGAGTGGAAAGATTTAACTAAGCATAATTTGTAGAAAACATTATGGCTGGAAAAACTGTAACTTGTAAAAGCAGGCAGCTTTCAAGACATGTACATATGTCAAAATTCATCAAGTTTTACACTTGAAGCGAGTGTGATGTTGTATTTCAATTAGACATCATCAGGAAACCTGAGCAGAAAGGAGGTGGGCCTTCATAAATGCCTAATTTATATTCTCAAAGGCAGCAACATTGCAGGGACAAAAACGAGCTAACGTTTATTAAATCTTACTAAGGGAAAAGCAGAGTGCTAGAGATTTTTATCCAAGCTACCTCAATTAGTCACACAGCAGCCTAGCCTGCAAGAGAGACGATATCATCTCCATTTACAGAAACTGAAGCTCAAAGATCAGCTCTGATGCTGAAACTCAGCCTTTGTGTACTGGTACTGGATTAAATCTCAGAGATAGAGTTTGGGGTGGGTTAGAAAGAAATAGCTTTATTACTTTGCCAGGCAAGGGGGACCACAGCCAGTTAATGCCTGCAAGACTGTGTGTCCCACCGTGGGAGGGATAGCGAGGACTCTCCCACTGTTAAGGAGCAGGGCGTGGTCAACTCGTGGACGTTCTTCTGATTGGTTGATAGTGAGGTAAGTGGAAGCCAGCATCGTCAACTTACTGGCTCTAACCCGCCTAGTGTCTACGTGCTGTGGGCAGCATATAGGTAACTTCTCCATGTGATAGGGGTTTCAGTATCTGCAAAACAGCTCAAAAGACATGGCTCAGAATATTACTTACCGTCCTCGAGGAGGAGCTAAAAATCCTTGACTCTGTTTAATGACTAAATTATTATTATTTTGTCTTGTTTGACTGTGTTTTTTCTGCATTTTCTCACTTCTCTGATTAAATTTATTCTTTGACTAAGGTTTTGTTTTTTGTTTTTTTTTACAGACAAAAGGCAGGCGGTGGACGTGGGTTCGGTTATATTCTGGGAAGGCCTTGTGGGTTCCTACTGGTTACAGCTCCAAAGGTCACAATTAGTAAGCAACAGAGTTAAGATTTGAACTCGGCTCTGTTTCTCCTCAAAGCCCTCATATTCTAAGTGGTGTCACTCATGGTGGCTACTAACGTAGAATCAAGAATTCATTCTCCACTCTGGTGTCAAGTACCCAGGTAAGTGGGTGGGAGCATATACGTGATCTGATTAAAGATTTTGATCACTGTCCCTCAAGAGTACTGGCCTATAATTTTCTCTTCTTGTGGTGAAGTTCTTGTCTGGCTGTGGCATCAGGGTTGTGCTGGCCTTGTACAAATGAGTTTGGAAGTGTTTTTCTTGTTCAATTTTTGGAAGAGTTTGAGAAGAATTGGCATTAATTCCTTAAATATTTGAAAATATTAACTGATGAAACCACCTGGCCCTGGTCTTTTCATTACAGGGAAATTTTTGATGACTCCTTCAATCTCTGTACTCCCTGTTGGTCTGCTCAGATTTTTCTATTTCTTCGTGTTCAACCTTTTTTAATTGAATGGATAAAATTTTGTTTTTATGATTCAGTCTTGGTAGGCACTAGGAGGATGAGTGAATGGGGAGATATTGGTCAAAGGGTACAAAGTCTCAGTTGTGTAGGATAAGTTCCCGAGATCTAATATTCAGAATAATATTATGACTCATGATATTTTATTATATATTTGAAACTTCCTAGGAAAGTGGATCTTAAATGTTCTCACCACAAAAACCAATATTGTAACTATTGATGAGGTGTCAGATATATTATTTAACTTGACTGTGGCAATCATTTCATAGAATATGTATCACATTGTATACCTTAAACATATATAATTTTTGTTTATCCTTTATACCTCAAAGAAAACTGGACAAAAGTTTAAGACTTACAAAAGTTTACTCCAAAAACCTGTTCTATATTTTTAATAAATTTGTCATATTTTAAAACATTCTTAAACTGGCTGGAAATGCAGTGAAAAAGAGAAGACAGAGAAGAGAGAAAAAGGGAGGGAGGGAGGAAGCAAGGGACAAAGTAAAAAGCATACAGGCAGCTGAAGATTACATTTGTACAATATACAGCTTCTGTTAAATAACCATCTTAGCCACCCTAAACCACCTATCCTGAGCACCACCAACTTCACCTTTGAAAGCTCATCCATTATGCCAGTTAGTAAGCCAGTCATATCACCAATAAACGCATATTGTTAGGTAACAATGCCTCTTGTGTTGATCAGAAATAAAGACAGAGAAGTCCTGTGTGAACTTTCTGCTCACCCTGTCTTGAGCAGAATTCCTCTTTCAGGACCCGACAGCAGTGATGATGTACCTAAAGCATATACATGACATTTGGCTCAACCTGAAGTATTTTAAAACAATCGAAACGCTCAGTAAAATTTTTGGTTTAACTTACAAGGTGTTAAATAAAAAGCGTACAACACATTCAACAACTCTGAGTATCAATGTATCATCTTTGAGTTACAGAAAATCTAGGCACAAAGTTGTTTTAATCATACAACCATGAAGATCCAAAACCTAGATTCCTTTCGCTGTCATTTCTAAATTTTAGAAAACGTTTTCATTTATTCTACTTCATTTGCCCTCAGATGGTTTATTGTTGTTCATTTGCCCATGAACTTTTTGAGTGTTTGGGGGAATTTTTGTTGATTTTCACTTTGGCATTATCCTCCTAGACTTTTTCTCTACTAAGCTTCAACTTCATTGGAACCCTTGTGGCTGCCCTGGTGGTCAGCTGGTAGAGAATCCGCCTGCAATGCAGGAGACCTGGGTTCCATCCCTGGGTTGGGAAGATCCCCTGGAGAAGGGAAAGGCTACCCACTCCAGTATTCTGGCCTGGAGAATTCCATGGACTGAATAGTCCATGGGATCTCACAGAGTCAGACACGACTGAGCAACTTTCACTTTGATTGATGAGAAATGTGTAGTAGTGTTGAAAATACTTCTCAATCTGGCTATTCTCTTGCTATCGTTAATCAAGTTTATGTGCTTCAAAAATCATTGTTTATTCCTCAATTATCTCTTTTAAATCAGTATGAATTTGTTCCTGCAGTAGAGAAGAATGTCATTGCAGCCTTAGTCACTGTGTTAAGTGACTCTTTTCCCCACTGAAAATGGAGAAATGAACATTTTGCTCTAGTCTAGAATGTCACATCAGGTATGTGGTTTAGTCAAACAGTAGGGCAAAGACTGCAAATATCCTCTTAGTAATTTTAGTACATGTAATAGTAGAACCTTCTTCACTGTTCCCCACATTTAATGCTCTCCTGTACTTAAGTGTTGAGGAAGTGTGTCAGAAAAGATTAAGATAATTAATATCAAAGAGTATCACATCTAATCCATGAGCTATAGCACTTTTTTTGAGGGAAGGATACAAACTACAAAATTGTACAGATAAGAAGTGGTGGGTTTCTTCTTATGACTCTCACTCTAAAAACCATGCCTGTCACATGATTTTTAAACACAAGGGAAATGAAAATGTAACAAATTTTCAAACTTCCACTTTATGGTTCACGGAGACTCTATTTCAGAGGCCCAAGGCAACCAAAAGATTGCAAAGACTTTGCGTGCTTTCCTCTAAGTTAGCATCTTTTCAAAGAAAGAAGACATATTGGTTTCCATTGTCATCATCAGAAATGAGATACTCAGAGTGAAGATGAGTGGTGTGAGAGCTGATAAAAGGGTTGAATGATGGTCTAATTCTGAAAGTGCTAAATAATTTATTGAGGTATGTCCTTATTAGAAGCCAGTGTCAAAAATAGATTCCAGAAATGGGATGAGAATATTGTCGAAATTGAATTAATTTCCCAAAGAGAAAAGAACCCTATTTTGTCAATGTACAGTAATTCTATCTTCTCATAAAAATTTTACCTCAGTAAAAGCATGTGTATCATTGCTAATGTTCAACTTTTGCCCAAGAGCTAAATTGATATTCTCCATTTTATGCAGTATTTCCACTGAAGGATGCCCCGGGCAACTTGTCAATGTACTGAAAATTTCCCTTCCCCTACATTTTACCACCGTATAAATTATGTATTTTATGGCTAATGTTCACTATTTGAGAACTACAGAAGTATTTCCCCAATTATGCAATTGTTCCATTTTAGAAGGTTACTTGTAACTCAAATTTTACAAGATCAAAAAAATATATACTTTATGCATTCAAGGTACATAATGAGATTAAGGTGCAAAGTGGATGCTGAAAGTTAAGGGAATGGGGGTAAATTCTTCAGAGACCTTGTGAAGCAGAAAATCTCATGGAGGAGACTGTGATGGCCTGATCACCCCAGGGTTCCTTTAACAAGGAGGTTTCTTTTTTCTTTTTCAAGAACATGAAAGAAGCCATGGGATTTGTATGCTAGCTATCCTATGTAGATTGGGGCTTCCCGGATGGCACTAGTGGTAAAGAACCCATCTGTCAATGCAGGAGCCATGGGTTTGATCCCTGGGTCAGGAAGATCACCTGGAGTAGGAAATGGCAACTCACTCCAGTATCCTTGCCTGGAAAATTCCATGGACAAAGGAGCCTGGCAGGCTACAGTCCCTGGGGTCAAAAGAGTCAGACATGACTGAGCACACACATGCACTCCTTAAATTACTCTTGACTTCTCTCCTAATGAGCAATGTACCATCTCCACAGCCGTATGTTACAAAAATCATCAAGGATTGGAACTGGAATGCCTGCTTGTTACCTGGTTCTCAACTTGCCATCTCACTTTAAGGCCTTAATTCAAGTACCTGACAACTTTGATATTCTATAGTACAAAACACACTATTGTCTGTCTCTAAAGAATAACAAGCCTTATGGAATAAACTGTGCAAGACTTAATTCCTCCTTGGCAAGCAATTCACGACTGATAGAGCACCCAATTAGCTTCCAGAGTGATACACATAGCTCAACACACACACAAACATATGTATAGTTCAACACACACACTTTACAATGTGACATATGAGCCCACTTTCAGTTTTAGATTTGTGCCTGAAAGAATTTTATACGCAAAGTCCCCTACGTATGAGCCTTCAAGTTGCAAACTTTCAAAGATGTGAACCCTCCAGGACAATTTCATTGACCTCTTCGCAGTGCAGTTCGAGGAGCTTACTAATGAAGCCCTGAGGGAATTGGAGGCCCAGAGAAAGAGCTAAGAGAGACAGAGGAAGCAGAAGGAACTGAAGAACAGGAGAGATCACAATGCAGAAGATGGCCAGGGGGTTTTCTTTATTTGAGGAGGCACTGTTAGTTTTTGAGACGCAGGACCTGAACCTAGAATGGTACACGAAGGTTGCAGCAGCTGTCCAGAATGCAATCCAACGCTATCGTGTCATCTATGATGAGGGAAAAAGAGCTACTACCCAGATGTCATGGGATCGTTTATTCAAGAGGGAAGATAGAATTGAAACCAGCAGGGAACCAGAAACTGTGCCGTCAGCATCAGGCATGAGTGACGTTGCAGCAGGCCCTCCATCTACTATTGCTGACGATCCTTCTGCTGTACCATCACCCTCCTCCCCCTCCCTCCTCCACTTAGAGTAACTCTTCTTGCCTGTTCACTCGATGCTAGCCCTGGATGCCAGCTGTTGTACTGTACTACTGTGCTTTTCAAAGTACTGTACATAAGATTAGAAATATTTTCTTTTGTTTTTGTTCATGCTTGCTTTTTATGTATTATTTGTGTGAAAAGTACTTTAAACCTATTAGAGTACAGTACCATACAGCCGATTGTATTGGGTACCCAGGCTAACTTTGTTGGATTTACAAACAAATTGGACTTATGAACACAGTCTTGGAATGGAAACTCATTCGTATGTAGAGGACTTACCGTTATTTGGTGAATTTTTAAATCCATCTGTGGAAAACATGAAAAGGAGAACCTATTTTGAAAACTCTGTTGAGCATTAGAAATGTTGAATTTTATCATGTGATTATATTATCATAATGTTTAGAAACCAGCAAATATTTATCTAGAAAATATCTGTTGAATGATAGACCAACTAAAATTAGATTTATTCAAACTATTTTTACTTGCCAAGTTAATCAAGAAAGATATAGTCAATGAATTAAACATAAGTTCTTGTCTCAATTAGGCATTCTACTTTCTTTTCAAAAGAAAAATATCCATTTCTTTCTAACTGTACTCCTATTACTGAAAATATAGCAATAAATGATAACAAAAACCTTTCACTGTACTTCTAGATCTCTACATTGAGGATACACATCTATCAAAATTTGGTACCACTTTGACCACACATGTGGATTAATGATCAAAACCAGAATTGTTCACCTGCCATGTGTGTGAATCCGCATGTCCGTGTTCACACCTGGGCATGTAATTTGTCTGAGGCAACACTGGTACATATGCATCTCCACTCTCCTAAACAGGTTTAGAAATGAGACTGAGAAAAGTGAACTACAAGATGAACACCTAGACCAACTTTAGTTCCGGGTTTAATACCGATGCTGTCTCCTAGTGCCAGTATTTATTGCACGTCGGGCAACTAGGTGTACTGACTACACGAAGATCCTCCTTCTCTGTGGTGGAAATAGCTCTTGTTTATTTCATTTTTCAGATGAAGAAACAAAAGTAAAGAGACCACCTTCCCATAACCAGTGGGAGTGGAAACTCATTTCGAATCCATATTTGTTAGACAAAACTAAGCAATCTGTCAGTTGTCATTTTCCACTACATACTACTGTAAATATCACTATTTTCATTTTAACACGTTTCCTGAAATTCTTGCTTCTTCTTGCAGCGCACTCTCCTTATATCAAGGATTTGTAGTTTAAAATAGGTCTGCCTTAAAAAAAGAAACGCCCACAATGTTTCATTATATCCTGTAAATGTTTGCTGGATTATACTCACTGTGCTCATTTCCTGGTCTTTCATTCAAGATTTTCTTTTTGTCACTTGGCCACCTTACTATCTGCTCATTGTCAGTCACTGACTGTCATAGTTCTGGTCATCCTCCTCATTGCCTTGACCGCAGTCCACCTTTAAATCATTACTGAAGCTCACTCCACTTATGGCTTATCAAAAATACTGTTGCTATTATTTTTTGCCCTGACCAGAACTATGCTGGGTTTGATTCCTAAGAGATCTCTAACATTGTTTTAAGAAAACTTCTGTCACATGTGTATATGACTCTGAATGTTGTTATAATCTCTTCCCTCTTTCAGGGAGAAAATTCACTCACTAACCAGGTAATTAAACGTTTGGGAAAGGATGAATCAGGAGCTTGGGATGAACACACACTACTGTATATAAGATGGATAACCAACAAAGGCCTACTGTATCGCACAGGGAACTCTGCTCAATATTCTGGGATAATCTATATGAGAAAAGAACCTGAAAAAGAATGAATATATGTGTATGTATAACTGATTCCATTTGCTGTACCTCTGAAATGAACACAACATTGTACACCAACTATACTCCAATAAAATCAAAATTAAGGAAAAGGTTAGTCATGACCTACTTGCAAGTCCTATTTCTGGGGACACTCTCCGATGTCATGGGTCCTTTGGCCTCCCCATCCCTGGATGTTCTGGAATGGCCAACTGCCATATGTTCAGTCTTAGAATTAGCTAGTGTCTTTAACTAGTAATGACCAAACAACACAGAAGGCTGCAAGTAAGAAGACGATTTATTTGGGGGCTTAGGAATTGCAATTTGGGAGGCACAATAGTTTCTATAAAATCCAGAGTGTTACAGGCAAGTGAAGGAGTTAGGGGCTTATCAGGGCAAAAGCCAAAAGGTTAATAAAGTTGTCTGGCAAGAGTTATTATTGGCTCTACTGCAAGAAAGGACATTCGTCCTTCAGGGATAAGTTCTCACAAGTTATTGAGGGCAAGTGTCCAATAAGTAGCTAGGCTGTCATGAGCTATTTGAGAGGAAGGGTCTGATGAGTGTCCTGAGTTTCTGGAACTTGGCAGAGGTTCTGGATGCCTGTGTAAAGACAGTAAGTGTCAAAGTTCAGATTCCATCCAGGCTATGCCCAAGTCATGCTTCCTCAGTGTCTTCCTGGCTCCATTTTAGAGAGCTCTCTTATCTTAAACTAGAGACAAACCTAAAAGACCACTAGTAGCCTCCTTTTACCTAGAAGGTAGAATCTGGAAAGAGCTGACAACCTTCCTTATTGTCAGGCCACCTGGAGGTAAACAGACATGAATGTCCTTCACAGATGTCCCTTCCAACATTCCCTTTTCCCAGGACACAGCCACTTGACTTTCCAGTAATTTCCATCCCCTCTCAGTGCAGAAATGATCTTTCTCTGCAAACACACACCCTTTTTCATTTTCCTCCTTTTGCTAAATATGTCCCCACACTCCTAGACTCACATGGTAGTCTTTAATTCACCACCCCATGGCTGGTGCTTAACTGAGTAACAGTTCCTCAAGGACAATAAGCATTTCTTGAGCACCTACTGTATACTCAGAACCTCCTACCACACAAGGCTTCCTTTTAGAAGATTGAGGTCATTTTTATCCACTCAGGAGACATCATTCAGTCCCTTTCATGACCCCTTGCATTCTTCAAACATATATTTGTTTCCTCTGGGGGCATCCTGTTGTACATATGTATGTACACACACACACACACACACACACACAGAAGTGGACACAAACAGGTATCATCAGTGAGAAATCCTGCAAGTGGAGACATCAGCATCCATTGACAGTCCTCAAGTGAGCACGGGTGAGCCCGGGGGTGCCGAGGGGAAAGAACCTTTCCTGAGACATCAATCCTGGATCAAGAGCAAGAGTGGCCACACGCAAGCTGCTCCTGACCGGGGCGCTGAGACACGAGGTCCTGGGCGGCTGACCACGTGGAGGCTCAGGCTCTGCCGCCTGGTCTCTGACCCTGATCCCTCTGTCTCTTTAGAATTCTCCCTCTCTTCACACTATTACTGAACCCAAAAGCTACAAATTAAACTGGAGGCTCAGATGTTAAATCTAGCCAGCAGATGGCCAGAAGGGCGTAATCATAGGTTTTGGGTTAGTTGCTAAAAAGAGGAGGATTAAATACGAAACTCTGAAATTGCAGATTCCCTCCCAGCCCTGGGGTGCATGGGACCTTGAAACCTCAATGTCAGACCAGGCTGCTGCTTAAAGATTATTTTATGTACCTTCCTTCTGGATATTGGGAATCCTTAAACAAACAGCAATCCCGGCAATCTTCTTGTTGGCAGAGCCTCGCTCCAGCTGCCAACTCCCCACAAAACAGTTATCACACACAATCCCCCACTTCCCTCACGTCACATAGATCCAGCTGGCCCTTTTGTGTGAACAGGACAAAGAGGATGGGAGGCAGGCACCCAGCTTTTACAGAAAGCAGGAGCCAGAGGGAGCCAGGTCCACTCGCTCCAAACTGCTTCATTAAATTATTCATTTGACAACTTCTGCCAAGACCTTGTTGCTGCTTAATTACTTGCTTTCTTCTTTCTCTTTTCAACTTGCTTTTAATTGAAAATCCAAGCCAGCCCTGTCACAGCCTGGGAAGTTGGATCACTTGGAGGCATCTTCTGATTCTGTCTCATTAGGTGTTCAGCCACTGAAAAATGCATGATGGTGGAGAAAAGGATGTAGGAGCAAACAAATGCAAAAAAGCAGATTTACCAAGAACCTCTAATGAGGGAAACAACACTTTGAAACACAACCCAGTTTTCTGTTTAACAAGCAAAGCGTTAAACTGCAGTCACACAAATGAACCAGGAGTCTAAGAGTGACTTCTAGTAGATGGTGGTTGGAGTCACGAATAGAGAAAACAAACAGCAAAGATGCACACAGCCAGTACCCCACTGTGGTCTTAAAGGGATTTTAGACCAAATGAGGGATCTAAAATCCAGCCCTGAGAACAGGAAAACAGAGCCCATCTGAGCCATCAAACAGAAATAAGAACTCAGTGCTTCGTCGTGGAAAGAAGACTGTACAATTTACCTGAGCTTATGAATTTCAGGCTCGGTTCTCAAGATGCTCAGAGCTGGTGGGAGGGCCAGAAAAGGCCAGACACATATACTTTAGATACACAATAGATCCTGCTTTCTATACCAACTGCCAGAAAAGATTTTCTTCAAAATGTTTCATTTAAATCAACAGCATCTTATTATTAATAAATGTTAAATACTAGTACTTAAGAATTATATTTTACTACTGTTTATATATAAAATATTTTTTCTAAAGGTAACCAGGATAAAAATATTACTGAACTATCCTACATTCTTTGTTTTGTACTAAGTCTTCAAAATCTGGTATATAATTAATAATTTCAGCACTTTGGACTAGCCACATGGAGCTAGTGTCTACCATATGTGAAAATACAGGCCTAGAGCAGGTACTTTTTCTTTCAGATTTTCTCTCTATCACAGCAGAGCATCTCAATTTTATCTTCTGACTCTCTTCCTGGATGTTTTATTTCTGCTGTCACTTAGAACTTATCAGAATGTTTTATTTTCTCTTATTATTTTAAGTGAATAAAATAGCTATCTGTAAGAGACTATCCAGTTCTTAATAAATCCAATATTTTCTCACATCTGTGTGCACTAGTAGATTTTATTGTACTGTTTTGCTTTCAGTTCAGTTCAGTTCAGTTGCTCAGTCGTATCCGACTCTTTGTGACCCCATGAACCACAGCACACTAGGCCTCCCTGTCCATCACCAACTCCCGGAGCTTACTCAAACCCATGTCCATTGAGTCGGTGATGCCATCCAGCCATCTCATCCTCTGTCGTCCCCTTTGCCTCCTGCCCCCAATCCCTCCCAACATCAGGGTCTTTTCCAATGAGTCAACTCTTCGCATGAGGTGGCCAAAGTATTGGAGTTTCAGCTTCAGCATCAGTCCTTCCAATGAACACCCAGGACTGATCTCCTTCAGGATGGACTGGTTGGATCTCCTTGCAGTCCAAGGGACTCTCAAGAGTCTTCTCCAACACCACAGTTCAAAAGCATCAATTCCTCGGCGCTCAGCTTTCCTTATAGTCCAACTCTCACATCCATACATGACCACTGGAAAAACCATAGCCTTGACTAGATGGACCTTTGTTGGCAATGTGATGTCTCTGCTTTTTAATATGCTATCTAGGTTGGTCATAGCTTTCCTTCCAAGGAGTAAGCGTCTTTTAATTTCATGGCTGCAGTCACCATCGGCAGTGATTTTAGAGCCCAAAAAAATAAAGTCTGACACTGTTTCCACTGTTTCCCCATCTATTTGACATGAAGTGATGGGACTGGATGCCATAATCTTAGTTTTCTGAATGGTGTCCCTTCTATTCCAGGTCTCTTTCCTTTAAGTCACTTTCTGCCTTTGCTTACTTTGGCCTTCCTAGGCCTGATCATTTCTGTATGTGTGCATGCATGCTCAGTCTTGTCTGACTCTGTAACCCCATGGACTGTAGCCCTTCTGCTCTGCCCATGGGACTGTAACTGCCCTGTCCATGGGATTCTCCAGGCTAGAATATGGGAGTGGGCTGCCATTTCCTCCTCCAAGGGATCTTCCTGACCCAGGGATCAAACTCAAATCTCCTGGGTCTCCTGCATTGGCAGTCAGATTCTGTACCACTGAGACACTTGGGAAGCCCCGATCTCTGTATATCCTATGCAAAAGACAAGAATTCTGTTGATGAACTGAGGGAGGGAGTATGCTTTCTTCTCTTTGGGCCAAATGGGCATGGGGCTGGCTGTGAGGCTAAGGAACAAGGGAGAATTTTAAGGTGAACCTAGTTTCCCATGGGATCTTTAGTTTGTTTAGAGATGAGTCCTGTGGGTTTTGGCCAGGGCAAAATGCTATATTGCTGAACTCTGTGATGGAGAATATGTGTCTGGATAGCTTCCCTAAGTTAAGATTTTCTAGTAACTCCTCTTCCCCATCATCATTTGTTCTTGACTGATGAGCAAAATGAGACTCAAGAAGCATCTCGCTCAAATCTGTGGCATGTAATAGGACTGGGATCATTCCCCTTCCCCTATTTGATGCTGTACCATCAGCCTCTCTGAAATGAGCACCTGCCTTGACTCAGTAACAAGCATATGAGCTGAAATTCCCACAGAGGAGAAGCTGTCTTTCCGACCAAGGAATTGTATCTCTCCGTGATCCCATTTTATTTTAAAAGGAACCCAGGAAAGAATGCTCATCCTAGGTCACACACAGTTAATTTACTTAGAAACCTTTCCCTGAGTTGTCTAATCAATCTTATGAATCATTCATATTACAACATTTCAAATTCTGAAACATAATGTATCTTGCTTAGAGTAACCAGGTAGTGAACATTGGAGCTAGCCTTAAATCCCAGTCTTTCTAATCATAGACAGATGCTGCTCACTATCAATCTAGAAGATACCAATTCAAAAGCCTGAAAACCACCCTCAGTATCTGATGGGTCTAAAGAAGTCCAGATATGACACCAAAGTCCATCAGTCCATTAATTTTTTTTTAATTTCAAACTTTGTATTTGACAGAATAATGCCTAATCACAAGCATTGAAATCCAAGCTGTTAAATGATTCATATTTGTAAGGAGGTTACTGTTCTTGGAAGTTATCTAGACTGCTAGCAAAACAGAAAGAAATTCAGCCACTGTCATCTATTTTCCAGGGAACTGTCAATGGGGGTTGAAGTAAGATGTTCTGTTTACTTTCTGCATTCATTGTCCTATTAAAAAGCACAATTTATCTGTCCCACAGTGCTTCACTCTGAGGCATGTAGATCAGTCCATCAGTCATTACCACTGATCTCCCATCCAACTTGGAAAGATCATCACCAGTAGATGATGATATTGTTTCTAATATAGTCTTATTGGGGGTACAACTCTGATAAAATATTCTCCTCTAGGAATTACCTGAGTAGGTGGTTACCCAAATCTTCTTACTTGTCCCCTGTTTCCAAATAAATTCAATGAGAAAAAAAAAAATGAACAAACAAAACCTTTGCATCTTTCCCAGACTTTAGACATGGAGTTATTTCAGAATGTGTCAATGACACTTTTCTCAAGTCCTCTATACAGTCTTCATGATTAATATTTTTGTGGCAGAATCAGGTCTCTAAGTGATTTTTAAATCCCAGAAGATAAGAGACTCCTGAAATCAAATCATAGTTCCTGGGTTTTAGTAGCCCAGAACACTTTTTCCAAAGAATAGCATCAAACATGATAAAGTGATATCCCTCAGCGTATCCCAGTGATGATATCCAGAGAAGAGCAAAGACTGACTCAAATCTGGTGCAGCACAAATGCAATTTGATCTAATTGAGAGATTGCAAGTTTCTGTAAGCAGGGAGTTCAGAAATTGATATGGGCTCCATGTTTCAGTAGCAGAACATAAGAGTGATTGAACTAATATATGTTTGGGGGTTTCTGGAGGATCCTGTTGTCATTTTCTTTCATAAAAAAGTTCTAGGAAAACACATAAGTATTGCTAGTAAGTTTTCTGAGGGGAAAAGCCATCAAAGGCATAGTGTATTATAACAGACAACATAATCACATAAGAGCTGTTCACATAAACCCCCTGCCACTTTCTGCAAGGACTTTTTCTACAGACATATACACTTCGTAGATTAAAGAGTAAGACCCAACTAATAATAAGAGTAGTGATAATTGAAAGCATCCTGTACAAAACTAATTGGGTTTGAGTAGACATTCTTCTAACTCTGTAGTAACAATGCTGGCTTGTGTGTGGGTAACAAATCCCTGGGCCATCCGTTCTCATATCTTGATTACTAGGTGTGTTGGAAGAAAACACAGACTAGATTTTATTAAACAAGTTATCAGCTACCATTTTTTTTCCTTTTGGATTCACTGCTATTCCAGAATACAGACTCAGATTGTCTTTATCAGTGTGAAATATCGAGCACAAAAATCTATTTAGAGGAATTAAGTTTTATCACATAACAGGTTTTGATTCTGGAAAATCAGTCACAGAGGAGGATAAAACTCACTTATAAATTCTCATTTGGGCATAATGATTTGGGAAAGAGTGCTGAATGGACACCTGGTCTTAGCGATATCTAAAGTATGTCCCCTGTCAACATAGAAGAGGATACTTTGATTGTAAGATGTGAGTTTTATGTATGTGAATACGAATGATGTTAACAATAACTGAAATTGCTTCTTCAGTGAAATTTCTCAGTATATTGCAAAACCAAATCAAACCAGATTTTCAGAAAAGCAAAACCTTACTTAGTGATTTTGGCCACTAGAATGTTACAGGTTTGTTTATTTTGTTTGTTTGTAGGAGGAGAGTATTCTTCCCTTTTCAAGAATAATTTATTGCATTTATTCCTGAATCAAAATCTTGCTAGACTGAATATAATAGCTTCTACTTCATAAAAAAGCAAACCAATATTGGTACCATGCAATGACTGAACTGCCAGTTCCAGGGAATCCTTGAACCTGGTAGTTAAGGCTATTAGCTAACTCAACAGCTAACATATCTGAATGGATGACTTGCTCATTGAGACATTTCAAGACCTCCATCCCACTGTTACCACCAACCTAAAGCAACTACATCATAAACTCTGCTCAGCCCCAAACAGCTACTATCTGCAAGACCCATGTTAAAGTCACCCTCTCAGACCCTACACCCTGGCCCCCCAGGACTCTCTCAAGTCATGTTCTCCTAAGATGCAATCCATTTCCTAGAAAAACACAAAAACTCCAGAATTCTTCAACATGTCCTACTTTATTGTCATGAGTTTTCATTCTATTAACAGCTTAACCTTCATGAGATATTGTACTACTGCTATAAATAAATAGCCAATATTTACTTTTATTCACCTATATATTTAACCTTATCAAGAATCATTCATCTCTGAAATTTTGATCTGTACCACCTGCAATTTTTCTTTTTGAAAATTTCCTTTATTTTGCCTTAATTTGAAATAAAAAATGCTTCTTGCCATACAGTTTAAGGCTAGCAGCTATGTTCTTTTATCAATTTGAAAATATTGTTTCATTGCTTTATCTTTATCTCTGTAGAGAAGTCAGCAGAAATCAAAAGTCAGGATTACTTTTGCTATTTTGGAGAAAGTCTGTCCTTTCCCTCCAGC
Organism: Odocoileus virginianus; assembly: GCF_023699985.2. Lineage (NCBI taxonomy): Eukaryota > Metazoa > Chordata > Mammalia > Artiodactyla > Cervidae > Odocoileus > Odocoileus virginianus. The sequence continues at coordinate 4,128,365 of NC_069705.1, read as the reverse complement.
TATTTTTTTTTTTTTTTTTTTTTTTGGTTAGGAAATAATAAATATTTTATTTTATTTTTTTTAGGTCATCTCTATTTTTATTTTTTAAAATTTATTTATTTTAATTGGAGGCTAATTACTTTACAATATTGCGGTGGTTTTGCCATACCTTGACATGAATCAGACACGGGTGTACACATGTCTCCCATCCAGAACCCCCTCCCACCTCCTTCCCATCCCATCCCGCTGGGTCATCCCAGTGCATCAGCCCCGAGCGCCCTGTCTCATGCATCCAACCTGGACTGGCGATCTGTTTCACATATGGTAATATACATGTTTCAGTGCTATTCTCTCAAATCATCCCACCCTCGCCTTCTCCCACAGCTATTTTTTAAATACTTCCTCTTTGTCTTTGATTTCCAGCAGTTTTATTATGATGTCCTTAGTTGTGGTTTACTTTCCATTTCTTTTGCTTGGAGTTTGCTGTTCCTCTTGAATATGAGGCTCGATTTTTTTGCCTTGGGAACATTTTGACCATTATCTCTTCAGTTGCGGCTTCTGACCTACCTCTCTCCATTACTGTTTCCAGCTACACGCCCATGAGTCTCAGGTGCAGCTCTCCATACTTTCCGTCACTTCGCTTCTCCGAGAAGAGAGGCGCACGCGGACCGCGGGGCTCAGCGGAGGAGCACCGCCGTGGAGGAGCACCGCCGCGGAGGAGCACCGCCGCGGAGGAGCACCGCCGCGGAGGAGCACCGCCGCGGAGGAGCACCGCCGTGGAGAAGCCCGCGGGACCTCAGCGGAGCACAGGCAGACGTGCTCTACGTCCGCAGACAGTAATTCCCCCCCTCCTTGGCTTTGGGTGTTGGCAGACTTTCCAGAGTCTTGTCTGAACTGGAAAAGGACGTCTCTAGCTCAAGGGCAAGTCAAGGACAACTCCATGGTCATGAGCGCCTCTTCAGGGGGCTCCGCACACATGTTCCCCGATGACGTCCATGGAGTTGGCTCGTTGCCAAGGCTTTGTGCCCACGGGAAAGATGAAATGAAGAGGCAGACCCCCAAATCACAGCTATTACACACGGGGTCCTTGGTCTTCCCAGGCGGTGCTAGTGGTAAAGAACCCACCTTCCAACGCAGGAGACATAAGAGAAGCCGGTTCAGTCCTTGGGTTGGAAAGATCCCCTGGAGGAGGACATGGCAACCCACTCCAGTTTTCTTGCCCAGAGAATCGCATGGTCGGAGGAGCCTGACAGGTTATGGTCCATGGGATCACAGAGAGTCAGACACAACAGAAGTGACTTAGCAGGCACGCACATGGGGTCTTTACCATGAGTCAAGCATTGGGTTCATTGCTGGATATGCACTATTACCCTTTAACAATGCCACAAGTTAGGCACTTCTACTTCCATCTCAAGGCAAGGAAACTAAGACTCAGACAGGTTTAGTGAGTGGCAGAACTGGGACTTGAATCCCGTTAGATACACCTCAGAGAAAACACGCTTCACCCCCCATGTTTGGTTGGGCTGTGTTGGAAGCAATGAGTTTAGACCTCTCATTTCAGCCTTGTTCACCTCCTATGTCACTGGTCAGAATTACACGCTGCCCTCCAGGGGCTGCCGGTGCTGGGAAGACAGAAGCCCGAAAACCTGGCTCAGTAGAGAGGCCTAGAGCAGAAAGAGGTGAATGAACACCAGGCCTCCTTCCAACAGGAGAGAGACACCCGCCTCCCCAAGAAGGGGAGGCCCCTTCTGTGAACCATGGCTCCTGCAGCTTCCCCATCGTGAGAACCGCAGGAGCTTGGCACACCCCTCTGTAGGCATGGGGGTGCGGGGAGCGGGGAGGAGGGGTCGGGGGGAGGGGACAACTTAAGCTCTCGTTCCTCTCCCTTCACTTTCCCCCTTGGCACACCTCTTTAGCGTGTGCACGTGTGCTCAGCTGACCAGTCATGTCCAGCTATTTGCAACCCCTTGGACCGCAGTCCAGCAGGCTCCTCCGTCCATGGGATTCTCCAGGCAAGAATACTGGAATGGGTTGCCATGTCCTCCTCCAGGGGATCTTCCCCACCGAGAAATCGAACCTGCGTCTCTTACGTCTCCTGCATTGGCAGGCAGGTTCTTTACCACCAGCGCCCCTGGGACGCTTTCCTGAAGCACTCTGCAGCTCGGCCTGTGCGCCCAGCCTGTGAGCATCGCCTGGACAGCAACTCCTTCCAGCGGCCCAGGAGGCATGTGGGCTTTCAGACAAGGCACATGGGCTGTCTCTGATGGCGAAGCTTGAGTTTTTGAAGTTTTTCTAAGATGCCTCACACAATCCCCATTCAATAAGGTGGTGAATACAGCTCCTGGGACCTCTCCCACTGGCCAGAGAAGGGCTGTCTGACTTTTGGAGAAGGGAAGTGAGATCCACTATCCTAGGTAAAAATATAAGCTTTATAAAGCCCTTCTGAGGATAGAAATAGATGAGAGAATGGAGTCCTGGGGCTGAAAATGTCGAGGTTAATTGCTTTGATTTCAGGTAGACACGTTTAGGTCATTTCATCTGCATGCCTCCCTTGGAGGGAGCACGTGCTTGGATTATTAATGAATTCTGGATTACACTGGAGCAGCATCTAATTCCCTTCAGCGGGTGCAGGGGGATGACAGTAGCAAAGAGGAACCTGGGGAGATGTGTGCTCCATGTGGAGTCCTAAATGTTCTTTGCTGTGAGCCTAAGATTTAAAGAGAAAGTGGGGGGCCCTCCTCCTTCCCCGGGAGAGCCTGCCTCCTTGCAGGATCAGTGTGAAGACTCTTGCATCCTGCGGAGGCAGGAAGGGCAGTCTGATCCCAGACCACACACGGCTCACAGCAGCAACTCCCCCACAACAAGCGAAATACTGGCTGCAAATCCATACCCCCTTGAGGGTTCAGCGCCACCTGACGGTAAAACGGAAAAGGGTCCCCTTTCTGCTTCCTGACCTTTATTTCCAAATAGAAGTATGTAAGACTCTTTTGTTGCCTTGCATGGTGCCCGCTGTATAATGTCCCAATAACGGATGTATGGATGTCCAGATGGATTCATGAATAAATGGAAATATGAATAAACGGATGAAAAACTAACCTCTCTTCATCAAGTCAGACATAAGGCACAGTCAGATACCTGGTCCTAGAATCTAGCCTCTGAGCAGCTCGGAAAGGATTCTGGAATATTTTAGTTGACTTGAACAAACTCAGAATGGCAATGCTTGTCATGCTTCAAGCAGCAGCTTGAAACTTGATTAAACAGCCTGAGCTACCAAGGAAAATGTCAGTCCACATAGGAGGAAGGTCTTCGATGTTTGCTTATGACTCTCCAAATGTGAAGCAATTGATTGTGGTCGCTCTGCCATTTTCCCTAACTCATGTGCCCATCTATATCCCTTTGAACAAGTCCAGGGACTCCTACTGGTAAGGAATTAGCATGCTGATCAATTTAGATAACCATCAAATTCAGAAGTAATTATATTTAGAGACTGGCTTTCTGAGTTCATGCCCATCGTCCACAAATCCATTAAACCATGGCCATATAGGTTCAGGTTACAGGCTGCCATTCGTACCCTTCTATGCCTTGGAGACTAAAAGGTTCATTGATCCAGATCCCATAGAGGGTAAGATTTTCTCCATGTAATCAGCGGTACTAGGAACAAAAAAATATATTCTATTGATCCTGGCTTTTAATTCATAGTATGTTCGAGCCAGAAGAGAAATTAGAGATGACCCAATCATTTAGATTGGTGCTGGTTCTGACAGTTTAAATATGGAAACTTAATATGTTCTGCTTTCTTCGTTTTCTTTGAATAATGGAGTGGTCAGTTTTCCCCACACCTCCAAGGAAGTTTTGGAAATTAAGCCTGCCCTACCATAAGAGCGACTTCACTTCACTTTCACCATATGAAAACAAAGCAACACTTTGTTCTGTTTTCATGGTTACATAAGTTACTAAGTTAAGTTGTTGTCAGTCACTCAGTCTTGTCCAACTCTGCAACCCATGGACTGCAGCACACCAGGCTTCCCTGTCCTTCACTATCTCTCAAACTCATGTCCATTGAGTCAATGACGCCATGCAACCATTTCATCCTCTGTCACCCCCTTCTCCTCCTGCCCTCAATCTCTCCCAGCATCTGGGTCTTTTCCGATGAATCAGATCTTCGCATCAGGTGGCCAAAGTATTGGAGTTTCAACTTCAGCTTCCATCCTTCCAATGAAGAGTCAGGATTGATTTCCTTTAGGATGGACTGGTTTGATCTCCTTGCTGTCCAAGGGTATCAAGTTAACTAGTCAAGCTTTATTGAGAGAAGGGAGAAGATCCTAAGGAAGTTTCCATAGCAGGACAGGCCAACCACAGAGTAAGAGCTGGGTGAGTGAAACGTCCCAAGTTCCCTGCAGGAGTCGGGTGTCTGGGAGAAACATGAGAGCTGATCTGACACCATCAACTGTCAGGTCTTCACCTGGGGGCGAACATCTCACCACCCGGGGTGGGTGTCTTTACCAACTGCGCCTCCCATGGGTGCCCAGTGGGAACGGAGCTTTGTCAGTGTGCGTCATCGCCCCGAGGACTGCCCAGCAAGAGTGACGTTTGATCATGAACTGCAGTCCATCTCTAATCACTCCCTGGGCATAGTGCCTGCAGCACATCAGGAGCCTGGGGACTCAGAAGGAGAGGCTAGAGCCTGCCACTGGACGGGGCTGAAGTCAAGCCTCAAGGACCCTTGAGCTGTGTGACAAAGGCCACTTCAATAGTGCTTTCCTTCTTCTTCCCCCAATACTGTTTTATTTTGCCTATGAAAAACAAGCATTCAGAGAGGATCTTAGGATTTGCTTGAGTCACAGAATATGGTCAACACCAAGACAGACTTAGGATCCAAGCTGCCTAAGTCCATGGACTTCAAGGTTTCTTTTGTTGATCATAAGTAATATGCACATAATGGCCATAACTGGTAGAATTCATCCTTAAATGAACCTAGAGAGGTCAGGGTAGGAACTCCCAAAGTCCCAGTGACTTATTTCTGGACAGACTCTGGGAACATTTGACTCTGCCTCACACGAAGCCCTGAGTGAATTCTCGCTAATTTTTTGGATCACTTGGTGTCTTATCTTACACCCTGCCTGCAGATTAAATAAGCTTCGCCTAACAGTGACCGCTCTGAGCTGACACCTGCCATTTGTAAATTTTAAATTAGGGCCTGCAGTTTTACTGCTCAAGTTAAAAGGCTCCAACAGGAAGAAACTTCTCCTCTGAGTCACTTTCAAATATTTATTTCAATTTTTTAGTTGGAGGATAATTGCTTTACAATGTTCTGTTGGTTCCTGCCATACGACATCAGGAATCAGTTGTAACTACACATATGTCCCCTACCTCTTGAGCCATCCCACCCCTCTAGATTGCCACAAAGCCACTTGTGTTTTGTAAGGTCTGTTCCTTTCCTGCCCTTTTTCTGGTTGTCGGAACTCTTGTCTCTGACTTCTTCTCCAAGTTGCCTCATTCCTGGGCTTTACAGAGACACATTCCTTTTTGTATCCTTTGTCATTAATTTTCCACTTGGAGTTTGGCAGCTCTCTCCTTTACTGATTACCAATAATTATATTCAATAATTATATTCATTAAAGAGTTTCTCATTGCAAAAAAAAAAAAAAAAAAAGGCAGAGAAAAGACTTGCAGAGTCAGAGGTCAAACTAGCTCCTTTTCCTGGCTCTGGCGGGTAATGCAACCCAACTCCACTGGGAGAGAAGCTTCTGTCATAGGGACCTTGCCCCACATATCTCTTCATCTGGCTGTTCTTCTGAATCTTTTATCTTATCTTTAATAAGCTGTAAGCATTTCCCGGAGTTCGTGAATTGCTACAGCAAATTAATCGAACCTGAGGATCATGGGAACCTCTGACTTGTAGTCAAACTGGACAGAAGTTGATGAAGTTACCAGTTTAAGAAGAACCATTATATCCTCTTAATCTCCTCCCACCAACTTCCACCGCCACTGGAATCCCAAAGAGCAGCTGGAGAGGGAAAAGGGGAAGCACAGGGCCGAGAAGTAGAGACCGTACGAACACACCTCCCTTCCTCATCGCAGACTGGCCGCCAGAAGCCAGCCAGCGCGGGGCCGGGGAGGGGGAGACCCCATCACAACCAGTTCAGGGTTCTGAGTAGTATCTTTGCACACCCTAATTACTCAAACAAACTGTATTTTTACTAGCCTAATAGTGAACAGAAAAGCCACAAACCTGCCAGAGTTTTCACTTGGAAAATAGCATGAACTCCCTTGAATAAATTTAAAAGAGATGATGGAAAATGAAAATAAATTTATGTTTTGATCTGTGAACTTGAGCTTCAGAAGTTCTGCATATTCCAAACAACAAGGTCCTACTGTAGAGCATAGACCATGTTCAATATTCTATGGTAAGCCATCATGGAAAATAATATTTTTAAAAAGAATAAACATATGTTCGTCAAAGCTGTATATTGTCACCCTGCTTATTTAACTTATATGCAGAGTACATCATGAGAAACGCTGGACTGGAAGAAGGACAAGCTGGAATCAAGATTGCTGGGAGAAGTATCAATAATCTCAGATATGCAGATGACACCACCTTTACGCAGAAAGTGAAGAAGAACTAAAGAGGCTTTTGATGAAAGTGAAAGAGGAGAGTGGAAAAAGCTGGCTTAAAACTCAACATTCAAAAAACTAAGATCATGGCATCTGGTCCCTTCACTTCATGGCAAATAGATGGGGAAACAATGGAAACAGTGAAAGATTATTTTCTTGGGCTTCAAAATCACTGCAGATGGTGACTGGTCATGGAATTAAAAGATGCTTGCTCCTTGGAAGAAAAGCTATGACAAACCTAGACAGCATATTAAAAAGCAGAGACATCACTTTGCCAACAAAGGTCTGCCTAGTCAAAGCTATGGTTTTCTAGTAGTCATGTACAGATGTGAGACTTGGACCACAGAGAAGGCTGAACATCAGAATTGATGCTTTCAAATTGTGGTGTTGGAGAAAACTCTTGAGAGTCCCTTGGACTGCAAGGAGATCAAACCAGTCAATCCTAAAGGAAATCAGTCCTGAATATTCATTGGAAGGACTGATGCTAAAGCTGAAACTCCAATAATTTGGCCACCTGATTCAAAGAATCGACTCATTGGAAAAGACCCTGATGCTGGGAAAGATTGATGGCAGGAGGAGAAGGGGCGACAGAGGATGAGATGGTTGGATGGCATCACTGACTCAATAGACATGAATTTGAGTAAACTCCGGGAGACAGTGAAGGACAGGGAAGCCTGGCATGCTGCAATCCATGGGGTGGCAAAGAGTCAGACATGACTCAGCAACTGAACAACAGCAACTATATATACATATGTATATGTATATGTGTATATATATAACACTGAATCACTTCTCTGTACAACAGTGATTACCACAACGTTGTAAATCAACTACACTTCAATTAAACAATAATAATAATAAAAAAAAGTTCTCTGTATACCATAAGCCATTCTCTCAGAATGGTTCCATTACTCTCAGAACCACTAGAGTAATATAATCCAGAGTCAGGGTAGATTGTAGAAAAATAGGTTTTCCAGAAAATAGAAATCCAAAGGTGGAAATATCATCCAGTCCCACTTGGCCTGATTATAATTTCTCTTTCTGGATGAAGAGCCAGTCTTTATAGTATTAAGCATGTTTCAGAAGCCCAATATTTCTGAACATCCTCTTCAATGAGGATGTTTAAAATTTTATTGTAGGACAATGGCTCTCAAACTGTGATCTTTAGACTGACCATTGTCAGCATCACCTGGGAACTGGTTAGAAACACAAATTCTTACGCCCCATTCCAGGCTCACTGAATCAGATGCATGGAGTGAGCCTGGCAGTCCTCATTTAACAAGCCTTCCAGGTGGTGTTGACACAGTGTAAGAACCACGGGTGAAGAATATTTCAGAATATTGACACAAGTCCTCATATCAAAAGGCAGCAAATGAACAAAATCACAGCTTTGAAAAAGAAGATTCAGGCAGCGGGCAGGACAGGATCTGAACTAGGAGAAGCTTGGACCAAATACAGACAGAGGGCATCTAGACACAGCCGACTAGCAGGAAATGATACCAGCCTCCTTTGGCATGTATTTTACATGCCTATGAGAAGCCAGGTGAAAAGAAAACCAAGCACAAAAATGTGTTTATTCACACAGGTCACATAAATATCATGACCATGACTATTATGCATGTGCAGTTGATTTTAAAAATTACTTGGATTCTTCACGGGACACCTGAGAATGCAGGGAAAGAGTTTTCCACGTACAAGCCACTGTTGTTGTCGTTTGGTTGTTAAGTTCTGTCCGACTCTTTGCAACCCCGTGGACGGTAGCCCACCAGGCTCCTCTGTCCATGGGATTTCCCAGGCAAGAGTAATGGGGTGGGTTGCCATTTCCTTCTCCAGGGGGTCTTCCCGAACCAGGATCCAACCTGTGTTTTGTGTACTGGCAGGCTGGCGCTTTACCACTGAGCCATTTTGGAAGCCATGCAGTTGCACTATCTATTATATGAGCTGGAAGCCTGTGGTTTGTTACATGAAAAAGTAGCTGAATGTTAATGTTTCTCTCTCCCATGCATTTCATACAACACACACCTCTGTTTATTAAAACTTGTGCAAGAAGTGGGGGAGGGAAGGATTGGGCTTAGCATATACAAACTGCTCTACAGAGAATGGATAAGCAGCATGGTCCTATGTATAGTTCACAGAACTATACTCAATATCCTGTGATGAACCATGATGGAAAAGAATACGAAAAAGAATATGTATGTATATAACTGAATCACTTTGCTGCACAGCAGAAATTAACACAACAATGTAAATCAACTGTATTTCAGTAAAATAATTTTCTTTTAATCCTACATCACCGTATAAGTAAGTGCAAAGCTACAGTGAGGATCCAGCTGAAGGGGATGACACAAGTCAAGTGTCCCAGATTTCTGAAAGAACAGGTCTGCCCAATAGCACTCATTTATTCACCTTGCATTTAGCTCAGTTGGTAGAGGATCCCCCTGCAATGCAGGAGACTCCAGTTCGATTCCTGGGTCAGGAAGATCCGCTGGAGAAGGGATAGGCTGCCCACTCCAGTATTCTTGGGCTTCCCTTGTGACTCAGCTGGTAAAGGATCTGCCTGCAATGCAGGAGACCTTGGTTCAGTCCCTGGGTTGGGAAAATGCCCTGGAGAAGGAAACGGCTACCCACTCCAGTATTCTGGCCTTGAGAATTCCACGTACTATATAGTCCATTGGGGTTGCAAAGAGTCGGACACGACTGAGTGATTTTCACTTTCACTTAACTACTTGTACCAGCATCATTACAACACTAATATATTGAATAGTTAATGTGTCATATACCTTCTTACAAATCAGCCATATGATACTTAAAGGGATTTTCTCATTTAAACCTCATGGTAATTTATCATGGAAATACCATAATTATTCCCATTTCAAAGAGGAAACTGACTTTAATAAACACCCCAAGTTGCCCATCTGGAAAGTGGTAGAACCGTTTTCAACCTAGGCAGTGTATGTATTATCTGATCTCTTAAGCATGACACTGTATTTTTCCCTACAAAACTGGTAATGTTCTATATTTTTGTCTATAATAACAAATAATCTCTGCTTGTTGCACACAGATTGCCCGTTTTCTGCCTAACACATATCTGACATTTTAGGCAGATAAGCCTTGGATCTGCCATTTATTACTTGTGAGAATGAGGGCACGGTACCTAATGTGACTCAGCCAAAGTTTTCTCTTCTAGTTAATAAGGCTTTTATGAAAATGATGTGAAGTATCTGCAGCACTTGGTACGTAGAAGGTTAATAAAACTCCAAGAAACACTTTGCAGAACAAGGGCCCCACCATCAGCGCTATTCAATCCTGCCTCCATCAAAGCAGACCTGAAAGTACACTTCGGGGAAGGTCCTGCTGTAGATTTCCAGCTTGGAAACGGATCGCCCTAATAGTGTCTCCTCCTGTGAAAAATGTGACTTTGTATACATTAATACAATCAAAAGATTAAGTCTGTCCACGTGCAGCCAATCAAATGAAGGTGCACGCCAGGGCCAGAGTCACCAGCTACCAGGGACCACTTCAGGAAGTCACTTAGGCCAAACAATAGGGATCTATTTACAGTGTCTTGCTTCATCCTCATGAAGCTAAGTTAGCATCGTTCTCATCACATTCTGGAGGAGAAAATTAAACCACAGACAACAGCTTATCCATGTCATACATCGGAAGAGCTGGGATTCCAACCCAGGCCAATCTGAGTTTAAAAGTCCAAACTATTACCTCTAAATGATGCTGACTCCCCAATGTAATGACGCATGTGGATTGTGTATCATTTGAAAACTAGACAACCTCTGTTCTTCGCCATGAGTGTGACTGATGAGGTAAATGACTAATGTCACCTTAAGTTTCCTCTGTAGGATGTGTTGGCATGAGAATTGAACCTCTTGACTGGTCAGTGGACCTCTCGTATGTCTGGGACTAGATTAAGGCTTTCCAGTCCTCATGCACTTGCCTGCCACCAGCTCGACTGTTGCTGTTTCTAAGTGACACTTGGAAGGGATCACCGCTATTACCTACCTCAGACAGAAGGCAGTCATAGAAATAGACATGATGAAAACTAAACAGTCATGTTACACGCTAGCTATATCATGTGTCCTGTCTTTATGTGGAAACAAATTAAAACATTAGAAAAGTGGTAAACACTTTAGCATCAACCTGAAACTTTCTACTGTACTTAATCAGAACAACATTATAGTATTGAAAAGGGAACACCATTCAGTAGGTGATTTAGTATCATTCAATGCCTTGTCCAGCTGCCAACTCAAATCATCTCATATGTTCATATGTTCAAATGTACCAGAGTGCATTTGTTGAGGCCCTGGTGGTAAGCCTGGCATGCTGTGGTCATGGGATTGCAAAGAGTTGGATACAACTTGGCAACTGAACCACAATAACCATGGTAAGTACCACACTTTGGGGAACAGTGAAACTAAAATATTGTCAGGGCTCCTTCTGATCCTTTGATTTTATGGAAAATGTTCCTACTTATGCCTTGGCAATCTACCTATTAAGATCCCTAAAGTAATGTACATTTAAGCAGTGCTCAATAATGTGCGTGTGTGATAAATATTATTGTTTTGTTGTTGTTTAGTCGCTAAGTTACATCTGACTCTTTTTCAACCCCATGGACTGTAGCCCACCAGGCTTCTCTGTCCATGGGATTTCCCAGGCAAGAACACTGGAGTGGGGAGCCATTTCCTCCTGCAACAGGACCTTCCTAAGCCAGGATCAAACCTGCATCTGCTGCATTGGCAGGCGGAGGCTTTACCACTGAGCCTCCAAAGAAGCCAGAGAATGGTAATGGATAAGTAATACAATCCTCACCCCCTCAAAGGCTCACTAACAGCCAGAGAACATGAGAAAACATGGTCTATCAACACAACACAGCTCAAAGCAGTGCGAGGAAATTGTGCTGACTCTTCTCCACCAAGTAAGCAGCACTATCGAGTCACATCTGGAGTTCATCTGTAATGAAGAATTGCCTTCCAAACGTTCCTTTCTGCCCCTCCAAAATATTTCATTTGTATATAAGAGAAAAGATAGACAATTACTAGGGAGAGGAAGAAGCAGAAAGAGAAAGCACCTACCTGCATGGTCCCTGCTGGCTTTCCCCAAACTGTAAACATTGAAACAATGAACAATGTGTTAGGGAAATAACAATTGATTACAAATAAGACTACCTGATAAGAGATGGTTCTCTGTTGACTGGCCTCACTGTAGTCAGGCAGATGCTCCTAGACATGCAAATACTGGTGGTTTTCAAATAAAAATGTTCCTTCCATTTATAACTATCCTCCTGGGAAATTTCTTTAGAAAATTCATTAGATACAGCTATCACCTGCATAAATTTTGCTGTCCCTTTCACAGACTTGAAAGTTGACAGAGAGCAAGTAGAAATGATTCAGCAAGCCAAGTGATGGACGTTATGCTTCATTTTAAGCTATATCCAAAAGACACCATGCCAAGTAACCAGAAGATGCTAACAGAAAAGTCAGGGAGAAAAACCTTGTAAGGAAATCCCTCACATCTACCATGATTATATTTGTATCATCCAAACAGGGATGGATTTTTAATGAAGAAGGAATGGATCAGTTAAATATTACTATGTTACCAACCACCCCAGAACTCACTGGCTTAAAAGAACTATTGTTTATTATTTCTCTTGAATCTTAAATTGGCTAGGGGCTGACTGATCTAAGCTGGGCTTGACTGTGAGTAACTGTTCCAGAGACTGGATCCAGCTGGCTGGTCTGGGCATGTCCTTATGTCCATAGCAGAAATTATCTTAATGATCTTTCTTCTCTTTGTTAAGAAGCATATTTTATTTATTTAAGTGTTTTTTTGATGTAGACCATTTATAAAGTCTTTATTGATTTTGTTACAACATTACTTCTGTTTAACGTTTTGGTTTTTGGCCACAAGGCATGTGAGATGGCTATTAGCTCCCCGACCAGGGATTGAACCCACACCTCCTGCATTAGAAGGCAAAGTCTCAACCACTGGACTGTCAGGGAAGTTCCCTTAATGGTCTTTCTACATGGTCTGTCTGAGCATTGGTGCTTAAGTGTAGCCAGGCTTCTTATACGGCAATTGAAGCCTCCAACGCAAGCGTCCAGAGAGAGCTCGACAATGCCGATAATATTAACACCTCCTGTAATCTGGCTTTTGAAGTCACCCACTGTTCCTATTTACTATGTCCTATTTGTTAATGAAGTTACACAGTCCCTCTGGTTTTAAGAGGAAAGATAGACTACTGCCTTTTAATGGGGGTCTGGCAAGGTTCTAAAAGAGCAGACGAGAGAAGAAACATTTTTGTGCTTATTTTTGGAAAGTACAGTTTGCTAGAGAGGAATAGCGTCATGGCGTGCCTCTTCATTTTGTCGGCTGCTCTCTCCTTTCCCTTTCCTGTCCTGGCGCTTTGCTGCCTTCTTCTCTTGTGCTCTTAGAACTCCAAGTCTGTCTCCCTCCGCTATGCAGAAGAGCTCAAGTCTCTCCCAGATCCTGTGTCCTTTGCTAGTCAGAACATAGGCACCTGATTCCCCAGGAACCTTAACTTCTACCTTCTTTAGAAAGGAATTTTGTCTCCTCACTCAGATTTAGAAGTAAATGATACTTGGGCCCATTCTCTGCAGACTACAGAGAACAGTGTGGGAAAAAAAATCAAGAGAATGTCAGAAGGTAGGATGTTCTTTTTGATCACCACATCCTTTGACAAAGAATTCTCCTTGAAAAGAGCAAAGAGAACGGAGTCTCACATATTCCAAGAAATAGGACACATTCTTAATAATTCAAGGGAGAAACACATGTGGACAAGACTCCTGAGGCTTAGACAGCATCGTTTAATGGACTTTGTGAAGATGGAGGCATTCTATTGCGTCAGCATGGAGTAAGTGATTAGTCAATGAGATAAAAATGTCAGATACACAAAAGGCCTCAGAAAGAGAAACAAAACTTCCTGTAACTGCTAGAGCAATATCAAAACCCTCCTAGGAGAGTCCTGCTTCATACTTTCATTTCATCTCGGGTGTGTATTTTGCAAGTAGAAGAAAATCATTATGATAATTTCTCTGAAGATGCTTACTGCATAAAAATTGTTCTGATGCCAAGAAAATTTCATTTTCCTTGAGAAAACATGCTTGAGATGTGCCAGTTTAGATTACATTCTATAGCATGTAAGCACATATTTGATTAATAATGACAAATACTTAAGGTTTTTTTTTCTTATGTAAAAAGAAGTCCAGTGGTTACCAGAACAGTCAAACGAATAGTTTTATGATTTCATCAAGGATTCATTTTTCTTCTATATTTTCCAACTCCAACAAGTTTACTGTGTGGCTTTTATCCATGTGGTTGCGAGATAGCTGCTGCTGCTTCAGGTATCACATCCATATCCAGGTCAGAAAAAATGGAAGGCATCAAAAACCTTCTCCTTGGGAGGATTTGTCTTTGTATGACAAAAAGAAAACTCTTCTCAAGGACTTCTGTCTACATTATATTAAGCTTTTACACATGGCTACAGCAAATCAAAGTGATATTTTAGCTTTCCAGTAAAGCTAGGCAAAATATAGGATGGAAGTTATAAGTGACATTTGCTTACAAAAGGACAGAGTCTGCCATAGTAGTGAACCAGGGGTCAACCAACCCATGTTGGTGTCTATCTAATCCTTTAACCTAACAAAGTGTCTAATCATGGAAAAGCCTTTTAACCTCCATGATCCCAGTTTTTCCATTAAAAAATGAAGTGATGATTTTAAATAGAAGATCTCAGATACTCTGTGACTATCTATAACCAGGATAACTTAAAGGCAGGATTGTTGGGGCAGACACTGTCCACTGATCCAACAACTATTTCCTTCTTGTCTTCCTTATTGGCAGAGGTCAGGTTCCACTGAAAAACCTGGTGAGGTTTCTAAACTTATTTCCCAGCTAGAGCATGACCATGTGACCAAACCTTGGTCAAGGACACCCAAGGAAAAATGTACGCCATGACATTTGGGAAAGATTTTCACCAGACTATAGGATGAATGTGTAAGGATTAGTCTTCTGGCTCCCTCTTCCATCTCTCCCCATCCAATTACTTGTCTTTGGACTCAGCTGCATGAACTCTAGCAGCCATTCTGTAGCAATGAGGAAGCAAACCCACTGAAAATGATGGTATGAAAGGATGACAAAGAATCTTAGTCACTGATGAAATCAGTTGTGGGACCACCATTTCATTACTTTATGTTATGGGAAACAACGAGGACCCATTTTATTTATGTTTTTTTTGTTTGATGCTCCTACTTGCTGCCCAAAACATCCTATATAAAATAGTGACCTAAAAAATTTACTCCACAATTGAGGATTCTGAACTAGTACACAGCTGTCTTACACTTTATGTGCATATAAATCCTCAGAGTAGCTTGTTAAAATGTGGATTATTATTATTATTATTATTATTATTATTATTATTATTATTTGGCTACAATGGATCTCACTTGCAGCACTTGGGATCTTAGTTATGGCATGTGGAATCTAGTTCCCTGACCAGGGATTGAACATGGGCCCCCTGCATTGGGAGCATGGAGCCTTAACTACTGGACCACCAGGGACGTCCCAATGCAGATTCCTGATTCAGCGGGCCTGGGATGGGGATTAAAATTCTGCATTCCTATCAGAATTTCTAGCAGATGGTATTGGGGCTTCTGCTCTGCAGATGATCCACACTCCCCTTTGAATGGCACGATTCTAAACCATGTGTGACTATCATATTACACAGCACTGATCAAGTCACCACTTCCCTGGACTCAGTTTTCTCACAGTATCCTACATCTATGGTTCTAAGTACTATCAGAAGAAAATATAGTAATTTACTCCACAAATGGAGATACACATGAAAAGTGACACAAAGAAGCATAAACGCTGAGATTTATTTTAATCCCTGTGCTGAATGCTCACTCATCTCACTTTCTGATACAAACTGCATCCAGGACTAGGTGCCCAGGCCGTTCCCACGACTGTTTGCCTGCCCCCCACCCTGTCTCCCCGTGGGAAGTACCACGGGGACAGAATGTTAAACGGAGCTATATTTGCAGTTGCTCCTTGGGACCTCAGTAGGTATAATGTGTGTGCTCATCAGAAATTCAATAAAGATTTACAAAGATTTGGAGCCTCCATCCTCTTCTCCACCCCTCTTTCAATGAGAATGAAGAATGACTGTGGTTATTTTGATAACAGAGAAAGCCATCTGCCTGCAAAGGTGACGGCCTCTTGGTTTCCTCTGCCCCAGGTGCTCCTGGGAGCTCACAGATATCTTGGCCGAGATGCTCCAACACTGAAATCTGGTGGCTTTCCTATCTGAGTGCTCTCTCCCGCCTGCCATTGCTGCGCTTCGATTATGCAGCTGGTGGAAAACAACCCGCTCGCCCCAAGACACTTCAATCCAAATTCTTGGACATCTGTCTACTGTATCCTGAAGCGTGGCAGTGGCCAGGAAGGGGCGGGACTGAGAGCTCTGTGATATCATGAGTGGAAAGATGGGAGATAGTCTTTATTTTTTCTTTTGCATATTTTAATGAACCTTATTTTTTTTAATTGGTTTATTTATGTATATATTTTTAGTTCTCATTGTACTATTTTTTTCAGCTTTTTTGTGACATAATTGGCCAGTAAAATTGTAACATATTTGAAGCATACATCATAATTCTGTTTTATATGTGTGTAATATATATAAGCCTCTTGATGAAAGTGAAAGAGGAGAGTGAAAAAGTTGGCTTAAAGCTTAACATTCAGAAGACTAAGATCATGGCATCTGGTCCCATCACCTCATGGGAAATAGATGGGGAGACAGTAGAAACAGTGTCAGACTTCATTTTTGGGGGGCTCCAAAATCACTGCAGATGGTGACTGCAGCCATGAAATTAAAAGACGCTTACTCCTTGGAAGGAAAGTTATGACCAATCTATATAGCATATTAAAAAGCAGAGACATCACTTTGCCAACAAAGGTCCGTCTGGTCAAGGCTATGGTTTTTCCAGTGGTCATATATGGATGTGAGAGTTGGGCTATAAAGAAAGCTGAGCACCGAAGAATTGATGCTTTTGAACTGTGATGTTGGAGAAGATTCTTGAGAGTCCCTTGGACTGCAAGGAGATCCAACCAGTCCATCCTAAAGGAGATCAGTCCTAGGTGTTCATTGGAAGGATTGATGCTGAAGCTGAAACTCCAGTACTTTGGCCACCTCATGGGAAGAGTTGACTCATTGGAAAAGACCCTGATGCTGGGAGGGATTGGGGTCAGGAGGAGAAGGGGATGACAGAGGATGAGATGGCTGGATGGCATCACCGACTTGATGGGCATGAGTTTGAGTAAACTCCGAGAGCTGATGATGGACAGGGAGGCCTGGCGTGCTGTAATTCATGGGGTCGCAAAGAGTCGGACACGACTAAGCGACTGAACTGAACTGAACTGAATATATATAAAGTATATATAATATGTATTATTTAATGGGAAAATATTTACTCTCTTAAACATTTTAATTATACAACATAGCATATCCACTCTACCAGCCATGTTACACTTTAGAGCCTCAGACTTTATTCATCATACAGCTGAAAAAAAATAGCAGTTGGTCTGGAAGAACTGGTCTAGATTTTCAGAAAAATTAAGACAGCACAGTGTTTTCATTTAGCTGACATTGGTGTCCCCTGTTATCAGCATCTTATAATAGTATGACACATTTGTTGCAAATAATGTACCAAGAGTGATACATTATTAACTGAAGCTCATAGTTATTTAAATTCTTCCCCTTTTTTTTTGGTTTTTTCTTTTTTTGTTGTTTTTCTGTTTTCTCATTCTTACGTAGCAGTCATCTTTTCTTCCAGGATTCCACAGGACATTGATGTTATGTTCTTCAGGCACTTCTTGGCTGTGGTTATTTCTCAGACTGTTTAGATGATCCTAAGAGTTTTAAGGAGCAGCGGTCAAGTATTTTGTAGGATGCCCCACTGTCTAAATTTGTCTGATGTTTTTATCGTGATGATACTGGGCTTATAGGTTATTAGAAAGAAGGCCAGAGAAATGAAGTGCCATTTTCACCCCATTTTATCAATCGTACGTACTGTAATGTGATTTTCAGCCACTGATGTTGGTCTTGACTGCCTGGCTGAAACAGGGTTCTTTAGGTTTTTTCACTGTAAAGTTACTTTTATTTACTCTTCCCATGTTATACATTTTGAAGCAAATTCACTATGGGAAACCTATATCTAAAGGGTGAGGGTTTATGCTCCAGTTTTGTGGCAATATAGATCTGCATAAAATATTTGGAATCCTTCTGTGTGGGAGGTTTGTCAATTCCCCCCCCATCATTAATCTGTTCAATAACTTATTTATGCCAATGCAGATTTGTGTATATTTATTTTGGGATTCCCTGGTGGCTCAGCGGTTAAGAATCTGCCTGCAATGCAGGAGACGTGAGTTCAATCCCTGGGTCAGGAAGATCCTCTGGAGAAGGAAATGGCAACCACTCCGGTGTTCTTGCCTGGAGAATTCCATGAACAGAGAAGCCTGGCAGGCTACAGTCCATGGGGTCACGAGAGTCAGACACGACTTAGTGACTAAACCACCAACCACATATTTATTTTACACTTTGAGTGAAAAATCTGATATTGATTGATTGAGTGCAGTGCGTGCTCAAGTTTTCATGGCCATTGGGAACTGTTTTAGTTGACTCCTATTTCCCTGTAGCATAGTCCCATCACTCTTTATGTGTAGGGATTGTATCCTTTTTTCCTTCTCTTTCTTTCTTTTTTTCTTGGATTGCTTTCTAACTTTCTGGTGCTACAAGAAGATAAGACTCATCCTGTATATTTCCTCTTCCATTTATAGAATCAGTCATCTTTCCAAATAACTGGGTTTTTTTTTTCTTTTCTAAAATTTGAAGAATGGTATTAGAAACCAAGATCTGGGGTCTAGGTGTGTGCATTGCTATTGGAATGTCATTTCTTTTAGGCCCTCTCAGCTAGTAGAGACAAACAGGATGTGTTTATACTAATCTGTCTATATACAGAAAACTATGAACATTCCTATGTATAAACACTATCTATACAACGCTAATTGGAGTTCACACTGATGTCTCCAGTTCTAATTCACTGCTTTTTGTGGCTCATGCTGGCTTCCTCTCCTAGCTTATCTGGAACCTCCCACTCCAACAGTGAGAAAACTAGGCTCTCATCATCTGCCATCCATTTAATGAATTCTTGCATCCCAGTATGAGTGGCAGTACCAGAATTAACCAGTACTCCCACAGGAGACAACTTTAGCAATAAGGGTACAGGTCTTCACGTGCAATTCCTTTTGCCTTTAGTTTTACAAATCAACTCATTTCCAAAGATGCTTAGGTCAGCACTGTGAATGGAAGTTAGACATCCACAGGCCCCCAGTGTTGCATGAGACGGGGATTCTGGGCAGGACCAAAGGCCATGAGAGGCAAGCTTCATACCTGCTTTGAGGCAGCTCTTGGCCAAAAGAGAGAAACTTGATCTTGGGTTCAAAGTCACAGGACCCCAAATATCTTTCCAAAGCAGTGACTATTGGCTTCACAGAGATATGAAGAGGGTGACAGATAGAAGTTAGACTAGGTTCAGATGAAAAAAATGAAAAAAGAATCACCTTATATTATTGATATTAGACAGAATGATGGGCTCATAATTGAAATTGCTTCAGAAAAGCAAAAAAAGAGACAAAAAAGAAACATAAAATGTCCAAGAATGTCTACAGAATCATATAGCGACAAATGCAAATCTGGCCACTTCTGCTCACTAACTAGGTGACTTTGGACATGTTAATTGCACTTCCCTATCCTAACTCTCAATCCTTGTAAAATCAGAATAATGATACTCATCTGGCAAGTTTGTTATGAGGGTGAAAAGAGAAAAAAAAAATCTAGGTAAAACAACACAGCACCTTAATGACAGAGAAAATCAACAATCACCAAAATTTATTAAGTATTTATTATTTGCTAAACATTAAACTAAATGTGTTACCTGTAGTTCTTATTGTTAGTACATCATTGACCTATAAGTAATATCAGAAGGTTGCAGATTTTCCTTCTTACAAAGTCCTCAAATCTGAATAGTTTTCTTCTATTTTGGAGACTTTGTATGAAGCAAGCTAAAAGCAAGAGAATAGGAAATGATTCTCCCCCAAGTCTTTGGCGGTGGCAGAATCCATGATATAGTGAGAAGTCCAGGGCAATGCTGGATACAAAATGGGATGCGAAGAATGCTAGTGGCATTTGTATAATAGCCCAATCTTCGAAAATATAGTCTTCAATATCTAGCGCCTTTTGTTAGGCCAGAGAAGTTTTATGAACTCGTTTCTTCTCAGACTCAGGAATCTGCTGATTGCATCTCTTAGAAAAAGGGCTACATTTCTCAGTAACTGGTAACAATTTCTCTCAATGAAGAGGAAAGCAGATTGTCACTTAACAAAAAAAACCCTGCACAAATTGCAGGAGCGGTAATTACTCTTGCCCTTAGGCTCCTGGGGACTCCTGCTGTCTTCCTATGGTGATTACCATGATTACATGCTATTTAATTGTGTATTTAGATCTCTACAGAAACTGCAGACATGTTTCAGCTTTGCTAGAGGAGTTTTCAATAAGTATTCCTTATGAGAATAAGGACTACTCTTACATTCCTTACATGCCTTACATTCACCTTAGATATATGATCATATCCTTGGGATTTTTCATGGGGAATATTGGACACACTCCCAGTCATCACTGTCCCCATCTGGAAAACCTTGTGGGATCAGTTGGTCTAGGGCCTGACCTTTAGGACTAGGCTAGTCCAGTGAGGAAATAGAGGCCAGGCTAAATCCTTCTTCCTTACTGGGCGGAAAGAATTTGAAGTTAATGCCAGATTCCCAGTAGGTCCATGTTATCTTTGTCTAATACAGCACAGTAAGACTTTCCTGGCCAGCTAAAGTGACAGATAATTCCCGACTAGTCTGGGAGCCAGGGGAGTCTGTGCCTAGGGCTTTGGCGACCTTCTGTCCCTTCAAAATGAAGATGGAAATCGCTGAGACCTGGTGAGGACAGAGGAATAGGGTGAGTTCCTGGTTCTGTAAGGGTCTTTCCATTCTCTGAATGGAACTTTACTCCCCAAACTCAAATCCTTAGGGCTGAATGAGAAGTGTCTATTGAGTGAATGGCAAGGGAGGATGAAGAACTCATTTAAGAACGTCATGACCAGACCTAGGAAAAGGCCTTATCCACTAGTCACTTACATCAGGGCCAATCAGCCCATAAGTTGCTCTTTCAGATTATTGGTATCTTGCCAGAAGAACTCAACCACTCAGGTACATAACAGAGAGAGCCTGACCTGGTTTTGGTCAAATCTACCAACAATTTCAGGACTTTTGCCTTAAAAGCCTCTCGTTACAAATTAGACAACCTCCATAAGGTACCATATATCTGTTCAATGCTCATCTTCCCTGGGGGCTCAGACAGTAAAGCGTCTGCCCACAATGCAGGAGACTTGTGTTCAATCCCTGGGTCGGGTAGATCCCCTGGAGAAGGCAATGGCAACCCACTCCAGTACTCTTGTCTGGAAAATCCCATGGACAGAGGAGCCTGGTAGGCTGCAGTCTATGGGGTCGCAGAGTCGGACATGAATGAGCAACTTCACTTTCTTTCAGAATGACCTGACCATAGCTGGGAGACCTGGATCTAACCCTGGCTCTGTCACTAACAATGAATCTGCTTCAAGAAGATGTGATCTTGTTCAAGTCCCTCATCTATGAAATAAAGTAATTAGACTAGATCAGTATTTTTCAACTTTGGGCATGCATACATGTATGTATGTAATCTATAAACTGTAGCAATATTTTCCTGAACCTAGCTCCTAATATAAAGGAAATATGGGCAAAAATAAATAAATGGGACATAATCAAACTTTAAAAGCTTTTGCACAGCAAAGAAAATGAAAATACAACCTACTGAATGGAAGACAATATTTGCAAATGATATTGTTAAAATGTCAATACTACCAAGAGCTATCTATAGATTTAATGAAATCCCTATCAAGATTCCACTAGCAATTTTTATATAAGTAGAAAACCACTCCTAAAATTTATATGAAACCACAAAAACCCCAAAGAGTCAAATAAATTCTGAGAAAGAAGAACAAAGCAGGAGGCATCACACTTCCTAATTTCAAGCTAAATCAGTATGGTACTGGCATAAAAATAGATAAACAGACCAGTGGAAGAGAATTGAGAGTTCAGAAATAAACCCAATCACAATGTGGTCAACTGAAATTTGATGACAGCCGAGAATACTCAGAAAAGACTATCTCTTCAATAAATGGTGCTGGGATAATTGGATATCTACATATAAAACAATAAAACTGTCCCTGAGCCTGGCAGGCTATAGTTCACAGTGTCACAAAAGAGTCGGACACGACTTAGTGATTAAACGACAATAACAAAAATATCTTATTCCACTCACGAAAATAACAAAATGAATGAAAAATAATATTAATACCTGTAACCATGGAACTTTCAGAAAGAAAACATAGCAATAAAACTCCTAGACATAGATGGTGGTGATGGTTTTTTGAATATGACACCTAAAGCACAAGCAACAAAATAAAAAATAAACGAGTGAGACTACATCAAACTATAAACTTCTGCACAGCACAAGAAACCATCAGCAAAGTGAGAAGACAACCTAAGGAATGGAAAAAAATTGCAACCACACATCTGATAAGCAGGTTAACGTCTAAGATATATAAAGAACTCATACAACTCAATAGAAAATAAAACCAAGTAACCTAATAAAAATGGACAAAGGACCTGTATAGACATTACTACAAAGATAATGCAAAATGCCAACAGGTACTTGAAAATACACTCAACATCAATAGTTATTAGGGAAATGAAAATTGAAACCACAAGGAGATACCACTTCACGCCTTTTAGAACGGCCAGCGTCCAAAAACCAAGCGCTGGTGTGAATGTGAAGGAAAGGGAACCCTTGCAAATTGTTGTAGGGACTGAAAATTGATACAATCATTATGGAAAATCATATGGAGGATCCTCAGAGAATTAAAAATACTGCTAGCGTATTATCTAGTAGTTTCACTTCTGGGAACACATCCAAAGGAAACAAGAACACTAACTCAGAAAGATATCTGTATCTTCACGGTCATAGTGGCATTATTTACAATGGCCAAGTCACAGGGTCCTTTGATGTATGAATGGATAAAGAAGTAGTGTGTGTGTGTAATGGAATATTATTCAGCAGTAAAAAAAAAAAAACTGAGAAAATACTACCATTTGTGACACCATGGATGAACTGACTTTGAAGGCGTTACGCTAAGTGAAATAAGTCACCCAGAGAAAGGCAAATACCATATAATATCATTTATATACATAATATAAAAACAAACAAACTGAACTCAGAGAAAAAGAGATCAGATTTCCAGTTACCAGAGGTAGAGTGTGATGGAAGGGAGAAATTGGAAGAAGATAATCAAAAGATACAGATTTCTAGTTAAAAGGTAAGTAAGTACTAAGGTGTAATGTGGGGCTTCCCTGATGGTTCAAATGATCAAAAAAATCTGCTTACAATCCAAAATATCCAGATTCGATCCCTGGGTCAGGAAGATCCCCTGGAGAAGGGAATGGCAACCCACTCCAGTATTCTCGCCTGGAGAATCCCATGGACAGAGGAGCCTGGTGGGCTACAGTCCATGGGGTCGCAAGGTTGGACATGACCGAGTGACTGAGCGACACCATAGTACAATGACTCAAAAATGGTAGCAGTGGTCGTTGTTACTTTTGTTATAAGCTCTTGGCTGGAGTGCATTAGGGACAATTTGTTTTCAGCACCTATTTTGACCCTTCGAGATGATTCAGAAAGCCTGAGAGGTTTACGGAGCACACTTTCACATGTGAAGTTGAGAGGAGAGTGCAATAGTGGAACCACGTCTGCAGGGGAAGGAACGTCCTCCTCTCCTTGTCCCCCATCGTCACCGCTCCAACAGCAGGAGGGTCAATGCCGAGAGGATGGACACTGGAGGGATGAACACTACACTCATAATCCCTTGTCTGGGTTAAAGAACAAAAACACGACTTTTGTCCATTCAACTTGTCCCTAATATATTCTGTCCTTTTCACTATTAGAGCTAGTCTTTCTCGGACTCTGTTCTGAATAACTTCCAGAGACTAGATGTCATTCTTTTGAAGTCATAGGATAGGAGGCTGCATGCCAGCCTTAGAAGTCCTTAAAAAATTATTGTGTTTGAGCTGCTTCATCCAGGGGGAGCACAGCCAAAATGCATCCTCTTGGCTCAAGCAGAGCTGTAAAAAATATTAAGTTCCAAAGTTTGCTTTTCAGAGTCTCACACTCGATGTGGAAAGTTAAAAAGCTTGACCCCAGAAAGACTTTCTCTTTGGCTGACAAGAACTTTTGAGAAAGTTGCCCAACAACCCCCAGAACTGCCATTTATTTGGCAAAGAGGGGACTGCTTTTCGAAAGAGAGTGAGGGTGTGCCTGCTCAGTCATGTCCAACCGTGGACTTGTATCCTGCCAGTCTCCTCTGTCCAGGGAATTTCCCAGGCAAGAATATTGGAGCAGGTTGCCATTTCCTCCTCCAGGGGATCTTCCCAACCCAGGGATCGAACCCACGTCTCTTCTGTCTCATTCACTGGCAGGCAGATTCTTTACCACTTTGCCACCTGAGATGCCCTAGAGAAGTCACTAAAATAAAAGGCAACTTCCCTTCCATGGAAAAAAAAAAAATGAAGAAATGAAAGAAGTATTTAGAGGACAAGTAAAGGGAATAGTAAATTATACTGAAAAATAACAGTAAGAACTTAACAAATTCATTACCAGAAATTTGGCTTGAACTAAAACAAAGAAGCTCAGAAAAATTCTTGGATAGGAGACCCATAGGAATCATCAACCTCAGAGGTCTTTAAAATGTTCACAACATCTGAAATAAATGTTAGGGACATCAAACGCACCCTCCCACAAAAGGCCCTTTGGTGACACCATCAGAAAAGCAATCATCACAGATTGATCCCTGTGCTGCGTTCATAGTTTCCTGGACACACAGAAGAATAAGCGAGAAAAAAAAGATAGATTCTTGATGTTTTATGTAAAGAATAATTGCTTTCAACATCATGGTGTTTATCTGAGGGGTTATCTGAATGAAATTTGCCTTTGTTCAGGTTCCATGATCACTGCAAGCTTTATGATTAAAATCAGAAGCAAGCGAAGCGTGAGAATCATATTGTGATGTACAGTTGGCACTTGCTCACACAAAGTAGGACATGACTGCTGCCTTTCAGGGATCTTCTCTGGTTCACTCTGCAGATGAAAAGCTGAAAACAGAGGCGTCTAGAAGACTTAAGGCGCAGACTGATGGTTACCAAAGGGAACGTGGGGGGACGAATAAATTAGGAGCTTGGGATTAACATATACACACTAGTCTATATCAGACTTCCCTGATAGCTCAGTTGGTAAAGAATCCACCTGCAGTGCAGGAGACCCCAGTTCGATCCCTGGGTCGGGAAGATCCACTGGAGAAGGGCTAGGCTACCCACTCCAGTATTCTTGGGCTTCCCTTGTGGCTCAGCTGATTAAGAATCTGCCTGCAATGTGGGAGACCTGAGTTCGATCCCTGGATTGGGAAGATCTCCTGGAGAAGGGAAAGGCTACCCGGTCCAGTATTCTGACCTGGAGAATTCAGGCCATGGGGTTGCAAAGAGTCAGACATGACTGAGCAACTTGCACTCACACTCTACTTTACACTGAAACTAACACCACCTTGTAAATCAGCTATACTCCAATATAAAATAAAAGCTAAATTTTAAAAGGCCAGAGGAAAAAAAAAGGAGGTGGAGATTAAAAGGAGGAAAGAAAGAAGAAAACAATTGGGAAATTGTGCTCAGGATAGCCTTCTGTCAACTCCTGCTGTGGAGAGATCTTGGAAAATGCATCTTCCCTAGTAGCTCAGTTCAGAATCTGCCTGCAATGCAGAAGACCTGGGTTCAGTCCCTGAGTTGGGAAGATCCCCTGCAGGAGGACATGGCAACCCACTCCAGTGTTCTTGCCTGGAGAATCCCAGGGACAGAGGAGCCTGGCGGGCTACAGTTCATGGGATCACAAAGAGTTGGAGATGACTGTGCAGCTAACTTTCACTTTCATAGACACTACAAGTCCACTTAGAATGACCTCTCCACATTGGAACTAAACGACTGAACCATGCGACTCCAGGGGCAGCGGGTTATGGAAAGGATGTCCCACCTGCTCTGAATGGTCTCATGGAAGCTCTTCTTCAGCAGCTTCCCAGGTCTGGCACTTCTCCAAGTAATTAGGAAATCATTTATTAGACCCTGATCATGTCTTGCATCAAAACTGAGTTTAAAAGAATAGCATCATTGTCTTTATGGATGACAGAGGACTTGAGAGTGGAAACTGGGGCTTATTTGCCTGGATTCCCATCAAGAAACCAAATGTCTTTGACAAATGTAGTTTATCCTCCCCTTTCAACCACATGAGATGAAAGTAGTCCATAATTTCCTCCATAGTTCACAAAACTGGCAGCTAATTAGATGTTTTGTGGATCCATGATGATACGCAGGACTTTTAAAATATTTACAAATATTTTATGAATTATCAAGTTGCAGAGTAAGAAGCAACATAACTCACATATGAAAATTACTGAACCTCATTTATAATCAGAGAAATAAAAATGAAGACATTAGGAAAGCATCTTTTCCATTTAATTGGTAAAATTGATGAAGACTATGGACAATAGTCATATGCATATACTGCTGACGACAGTGAAGAATGGTCCATATCTTCTGTGGATGGTGGGGAGAGGATTGGCAAAATTATCGAATGCTTTAAAAATTCACATGCACCTTAAATCCAAAATTCCACTGTTTTGAATGTATTCTAACAAAATAATGGAACGTTAAGCACAATAACTTTTGTGACAGTGAAAAGGCAGAGCCTACAATTTTTAAATTGTATCAGGTGAGATATTGTCTCTCTGTATCATGGAATGCCATTTTGCCACTGAAAATGACATTGAAGGTTTTCTTTCTTGTTTCAAAGACATACTTGTAGCATATTTTGGTTTAAAAGAAAGTTGCAAAAATTATGACTTCATTTTCAGTAAAAGCAAAATGTTAAAAGGTGAAAAGGTGGATAGGGTTTTGATGGCATTAATTGGGTCAGGAAACTCAAGAATGGCTGGCTGCCAAACTTCCTTGTCACTTGCAATTTTCCCAAAGAAGAAAAATGCAAGGAACAAATCTAAATAGTACACAGAGCAGCAGCTTATTAGCTGAGTCGGTCCATGAGTTTTCTTGGGTGAATGCAGGACCTGTGTGGGGTTTCTGTCTCCTCAGCACAGCCAAAATCAGACATTGTTCTTAGGCAGACACACAGAGACAGGAAGGAAAGTCAGGTCTAAGTTACGGATCTCCCTGCATAGAACGAGGAGAGACAATGACAGGACTACCTGGGCACCACCTTTTCATCAGTCACCCGCTCATTAGTAAACACAGCCAGTGAATGCCAGGGAATCCCATCAGTAACAGTGGCTTCTTCCCTTCCCTCTGGTGCTGGGGGGAGGGGAGTAAGCTTGCAGGTGGACTGAAGCATTGGGACCCACAAGGTTCAGGCCACACTGTACTGTTGCAATAATCTGCTGCTGCAAAACACACTACTCCAAAACCCAGCGGTTTACAATAGCATTATTTCTCTTGATTCTTTGGATTGGCTAGGCTCCGACACGCTGCTCCACCCCGTGCAGTATAGCTGAGCTGACTCCTGCAGCCGCATTCAGACGGGTGCCTGGCTGGGGCTAGAACCTCTCAGCCGGCATCTTACACTCCAGAGTCTCACTCCTCATTCGGCTGTGGTTCAGTCACTAAGTCACGTCTGACTCTTTGCAACCCCTTGAACAGCGGCACGGCAGGCTTCCCTGTCCTTCACTATCTCCTGGAATTTGCTGAAACTCATGTCCATTGAGTCTATGATACCATCCAACCATCTCATCCTCTGTCATCTTCTTCTCCTTCCGCCCTCAATCTTTCCCAGCATCAGGGTCTTTTCCAATGAGTCAGCTCTTCGCATCAGGTGGCCAGAGTACTGGAGCTTCAGCTTCAGCATCAGTCCTTCCAATGAACACCCAGGACTGATCTCCTTTAGGATGGACTGGTTGGATCTCCTTGCAGTCCAAGGGACTCTCAAGAGTCTTCTCCAACACCACAGTTCAAAAGCATCAATTCTTCAGTGCTCAGCTTTCTTCACAGTCCAACTCGCACATCCATACATGACCACTGGAAAAACCATAGCCTTGACTAGATGGACCTTTGTTGGCAAAGTAATGGAGAGCTAGTGTCTGGAGAAGGAGGCAGCTTTCGCCCCTTATGAGGTAGCCCCAAGCCACTCGGGGACATACACCCTCTATGAAGGGGACCACCATTACTTACCATAGCTACTCTAGCTTTTTCCACAGGGTGATCTGTAACATCTCACATGAGGGCCTCTGACCCCCAGCACAGAGTCAAAATATGCCCTCTAAACAGAAAATAGACATCAAGTGGTATATTCTGATGAATGAATGTTAAGCATGAGAAACTCAGAATTTCTCCTTTATGTATAAACTATGAATCTTTTATGACTTCAGGGAGTGGGGTTCCAGGGAGCACACCAGGATCTTATAGATAAAACATCACACTTTCCTCTTTGAAAGGCTCTGTGACTCTGATGATAAGGCAGATTTTGCTAAACTGCCCCCTCCCCCCTCAGTTTCCTTCCTCTGGGCTGAAATCATGCATGAGAAATTCCAAAGAGGATCATATTTCTCCTAAAGGTTACAGGCTTAAATTATAAACTCAAGTCAATAAGTTAGATGTCCAAAAATTCTAAAAATAGGGTTGGATAATAAGAGTGCTTTCTCAACCAAAACCACAAACGGCCCTCTGTTGCGCTCAGAAAAAGCAGCAGAAACTAATCTTTCTCCCCAAGTGGAAAACTGGGGAATAGAAATCTCCCAGATGCCTTGCATTGTGTGCACTGACAATGTATTTCCATCAATCTCATTTATTGTTGTCTGAAGTCTTATTTTCAGGCCATTACATTCAAATACTGAATCGGACCATATCCGCCAAGATCCTCTGGGAAGAGGAAACGCTTCTTACTAGAGGCAGGCTTGTTCTCCGGTTTTTACCATCAGTGATGACATGTTTCCTCTGAAAGAGGTTCACAGAATCTTAAGTAAGCAATTTTGTGTCTTGGGGGTGGATCTCAGTTCCCCAAGCAGAGATCTAACCTGCACCCTCTACAGTGGAAGCGTGAATGAAGTCTTAACTCCTGGACTCCCAGGGAAGTCCCTTAAGTAAGAAATTTGATAGAGGTTCTTGGAAGCATGGATGAATCCAGAAGTCTCTGCTAGGTGAGTTGTGAAATGAACAGAGAGTGACCTTGCCAGAATGGCTCCAGCTTCACTAAATGGAGGGATAGGCCATAAAAAAAAAAAAAGAGAGACGAAATGTTCCAGCTCCGCTATGGTCCAAGTGAGATGGGATGTGAGTTCAAAGGACTGCCCACCTAGCTTCCCAAATCCCACCTGCCTTCAACAACTAACCTATGTGACCAGCCAGAAAGAAAATAATTGAGGCCAGAAAGAAAAAAAAAAAATTGAGGGAGGGGTACATACAGCAAGCTAGGAAGACAGCCGAAACGGTGATCCAAAAGAACAACGATCCTTCTACATCATTGTTCAACCACTGAATAAGTATAATTTTATTCTTTTCAACATAGGTAGTAAGTTTTACAGTGTTTCCCAGTGGCTCAGTGGTAAAGAACCTGCCTGCCAATGCAGGAGACACAGGTTTGACCCCGGAGTCAAGGAGGAAATGGCAGCCCACCCCAGTCTTCTTGCCTGGAGAATCCCAGGGACAGAGGAGCCTGGTGGGCTACCGTCCAGGGTGTCGCATAAGAATCAGACATGACTTAGTGACTAAGCAGCAGTAAGTTTTATACACACTCAGAATTTTTTCAGATACACAAAGACACAGAAAACAAATAAGTAGACCTTTTTACACATGATGATTCTTTTTTAAAAAATCGTTTCGTTTATTTCTTTTTGGCTGCGCTGGATCTTCGCCGCTGCGTGGGCTTTTCTCTAGTTGTGATGAGCACGGGCTACTGTTCGCTGCGATGAGCGGGCTTCCCACTGCGGTGGCCTCCCTTGTCGCAGAGCGCAGGCTCTAGGGCTCCTGGGCTTTGCAGTTGAGGCTCCCGAGCTCTAGAGCACAAGATCAATAACCGGGGTGCACGGGCTTAGATGCACCGCAGCATGTGGGGTCTTCCCAGACCGGGGATCGAATCCGTGTCCTCGCATTGGCAGGTGGATTGTTTACCGCTGAACCACCAGGGAAGCTCCACAAGATGTTCCTTGCTTGGAATTTGGACAGTTCTGCTGTCTTCATTTTCCTCACGAAGACTTGCTTTGAGGCACACATTTAGCAAACTACCTTTGTGTTTCCGCGCCTCCAATCCCCGCTCTTTGTCAGTTTCCCCCTCTCTCTCCCTCTCCTGTTCTTTCTCTTTCTTCCCCTCCTGCCTTCCACCCTCATCTCCAGTCCAGGAAAACGTTTGGCAGGTCTATTCCTCCCCCTTCTCCCAGGGGTTCACTGCGGGCATCTGGTCGTGTGATCTCTGCTCCCTACTCCAGGAGACTCTGCAGAATAGCAACCGTCCTCTGAAGATACCCGTGGCTCGTCCTGTTCCTGGGGAGTTGAAGGAGACAGCAGCATATGCTGACGCCTCGTTCCACCAGGAAGCTGGCTTTGGGAGGGGAGTACGCAGCAGGGCCCCTCCGATGCTCACCTGCATGTGACCCCACGTGGCGGGGGTCGAGGAAGGAAGCACAGTCACGGTCCTGGGGCGTCCTCCCCAGGTGGGTGGGGTGCTGCCCGGCTGCCAGGGGCAGGACACGGCAGCTGCCAGTGGATGGGCTGAAGAACACAGTACAGATTCTACTCCCAAACCAGAAGCTTCAAGCTAGTTCTAGTTACTTCACTTGGACTCTATCAGGTGAAGAATAAAAAGAAGTTAGTTGCTCAGTCGTGTCCAACTCTGTACGACCTTATGGACCGTAGCCCGCCAAGTATCTCGTCCATTGAATTCTCCAGACAAGAATACTGGAGCAGGTTGACAGTCCTTTCTCCAATATTAGGTGAAACCCCATGAAATTGCCAATATTTGACTGCCTTAAGTTAAAAACAAATGGTCAAACCCAATCTCCTGTGTGTCAACCTAATATGTCCTGCATTTTGTCTCCAAATGACAGTGAAATTGTGCCAGTAAATGAAAACCTCCATTCATCATGTTGACTGCATCACTCCCATGCTCAAAAATATCCAGTGGAATCCCCCTTAATATCACGATCAAGTTCACCTCCATCACAGTGGCAAGCAAAGACCTCTTCAAGGGTCCAGCCTACTGATCAACAGTACCCATTCCCGCTTCCCCGCACCCACTCAAACCTGCCTTTGCAAACTTTCCAGACCTTTGTCTCTCTCCACCTCTTGAAGTTCAGTGTATGTTATTAGTGTTTGCAAAGCTTCCAACCTGTCTCCATTTCTTTTACACAGTCAATGTAACCTGTCTTCCAAAAAGCAAAAGATAACTATAATCAAAGGGTGATGAAGAAATTTACCTTCTTTTCTAGAACCTGAATATTTATTTGAAATTGACCTCACAAATTCAAAAGACAGTTCTGAGTTTCTGTTCAAACAGTTATTTGATCTTTAACCCACAAAAGGAGGGATAGGACAGGATAAGCCTCAGTCCATGAGGCTCTTCCATGGGGTTGAGGAAACTGAAAATGGTGCCTCTCTCAGGGCAGTGCCACCTGGAATCCTTCAGAGGAAAAAAATGTTTTCCCAGCAACTTAGGTGGGGACACTCATGTTGGGGCTTCCTCTAGTTCCTCAGGCAGTTGGTTTCACAGAAAATCGGCCTTTCAGGCACCATACTCTCCCACAGTAGTGATGGATGGCCTGAATCATGAGAAGCCAGAGCCCAACGGACCCTCTTGCTAATGAATGCTCGCCCTAGTAGGTCACTGGGGCTGGTTAGGGACTGCAAATTCCCTAGACGGTAGGGAGATTCCACAGACGGTATTTCCTGGGTCGTACTGTGACCCTGACAACGAGCATGTGGTTCGTCTTCTGGGACACCGCTAACGAGAGCCACGTTCTGTCAGCACGTTTACCCCTTCCTCCTGACACCTATGTCTTCTCCTACTTTTCTCTAGGAAGCACTCCCCCCACCCCCCGACTGTCTCTAACTTTCAGATAGGTTGAGTCAGGGTGGATGAAAGCATAGTTTAGTTTGGGTTCCCACAGCCACTGTTCACGCCCCCCAAGACATGGATTCTGTGAAAGGTAGTTTTTATGGAAGACAATTCCAACAAATACGTGTAGCGGAGTGGGAAAGGGAGATAAGTAAGGACAGGAGACAGTACAAGGTTCAGGGTCGGACAAGTCATCTCTGAGTGGGATGAGAGTTTACATAGCTGAGGATCTCTGGGAACCAGTATAGGACACTTGCTTCAGAATTTCCTCAGGGAAACAGCGTGTGTGTGTGTGTGTATATATACTTACCTGCCCCCAGCCCAGTCACGGGGGAGAGCTGCTGAGGAGTAGGGGTGTGGTGAAATCCACAAATGTTTGGTCACCTGGCCGGTGTGCAAACTGAGTTTGTATTACAGAGAGATGTCAGGCTAAATAAGTGCTGGAAATTTGTTTTCCCCAAGGTGGGGAAAAGAGTGTCGACAGTGTCTACTACAAAACTAAAACTCAATTAAAGCAGAGAAGAAGCAAAGGCATCGGGAAAGACAAAGTGAGAAAGATGCTAATCAGAAAAGAAGCTCTGTAGCCTGTAGGCTGTTGGGAGGGGCCAGGTCTTCATGCCAAAATGAGGATCTCAGGGAGAGCTCACGCCCATCAATTTCCTCTGGTCCCTCGGCCACCTGAGTCCTTGTCCCCACAGTGTCCTTGCCCCCACAGAGAGCCAAAGCGGCCCCCACCTCCCCAGGAGACCCTCTAGATCAGCAGGCAGGCCTGACTCGGGCTCCGGTGGAGTCGCTGCTCTTGCTGGGTCTCAGCGCACGTGGAACGGTGCGCTGCCGAGAATGGAACTTGTTCCCCCAGTCCTGTGGCGCTCCTGCACTTAAGCCCTGCCGGCCCTCAAAGCCAGGAGCTCTGGGGGGCTCCTTCTCCCAACCCCAGACCCCCAGGCTGGGGAACCTGACATGGGGCTCAGGACTCTCACTCCTGTGAAAGAAACCATGTATGGGCGGAAAAAATCTGGAAAAAAAAAAAAAGAATATATGTATATGGATAATTGAATCACTATGCTATACACCTACGGCAGCCCACTCCAGTACTCTTGCCTGGAGAATCCCCAAGGACAAAGGAGCCTGGCAGGCTACAATCTATGGGGTCACAAAGAGTCGGACAAGGCTGAGCAACTAAGCGCATATGTATATACACTGCACACCTAAAACTAATACAACGTTGTAAATCAACTATACACCAGTGAAATTTAAACAGAAAAAACAGCTCTGTTACAGAACCTTAGAAGGGTACTTAATCCATTCTTAATTTCCAGCAAAAGCCATCCATAAATTATACCGACATGTTAATTGTGGAAAACGAGGCACCATCCTCCAAGTTCCCCAGTTGAATAATTGAGGTTTCATCCCAACCGTTGCACAGCTTTGGTTCCCATCCCTTTCCAGCTCCTGCCTCTTTTCTTCAGTTGGACATGTCCCCTTCCTGCCCAGCGTGCGCAGGCCAGGCTCACTGTGACTGCCGGCCACACAGCCTGGCTGGGAGCCCCTCCGCCTCCTGCGAACTTCTCACCTTTGAGCCCTGACTTGCACCTCCTCTGTTCAGCGAGCTCTCAGCTTTGCTGGTAGCTCCCTCCAGATAGACCTGTCCTTGCTGGTCCCCGTGGTGGACAGAGCAATGGCCCCAGAGAAGCCCGTCCTGATTCCTGAAATCTGTAACTCTCACTGGAAAGAAGGGACTTTGCGAGTATGATTAAGTTAACAGTTTTCAGATGGGAAGATTACTTCCAATGATCCAAGTAGGCCCAACCTCATTCAAAGGGGCCTTAATAGATGAAAGAAGAGTCACGGCCAAAGAGACACCCCGAGAGTGTGACCCTGTTTGGAAACAAGGTCATGGACCCCACGTTTGGTACAACTGGTGTCCTTATAAGAAGAGGAGGGATGCACAGAGAGAATGCCATTTGGTGATGGAGGCAGAGACTGGAATGGTGCATCTAAACACTAAAGCATGACAAGGATTGTACAAACACTGGAAGCTAAGAGAAAGGGATGAAACAGACTGTCTCCCAGAACTTTCAGGGGAAGTATGGCCTTCCCGGGGCTTCCCAGGTGGCGCTACTGGTAAAGGACTCACCTGCCAATACAGGAGACGTAAGAGACAAGGATTTGATCCCTGGGTCAGGAAGATCCCCTGGAGGAGGAAATGGCAGCCCACTGCAGTATTCTTGCCTGGAAAATCCCATGGGCAGAGGAGCCTGGCAGGCTGCAGTCTATGGCGTCGCAATAGAGTCAGACACGACTGAGCATCTGAACACATACTATGGCCTTACCAACACTTTAATTTGGGTTCTTAGCCTGCAGAATTATTAGACACTAACTTTTCTACTGTTTCAAGCCACTCAGCTTGTGTTACATTGCTAACAGAAGCCCTAGAAACCAAGCCACTGTTATAGGATTGATGTGAAGGTTAAATTTAATAATACACGAAAATTCTTAAGCATATGGGAAGTTTTAAATGAATGTTAACTATTATTATTGCTTCATAAGTATTAGACTTTTCAGTAATAAGTACTGGACTTATCATTAATTTTTTATATTTCCCTTGGACATTTTAATATTTTTATGGAGGTATAGTTGATTTACGGTATTGTGTTAGTTTCAGGCATACAGCAAAGTGATTCACTTACACTATATATCTTCAGGTTTTCTATTACCGGGTATGTCATTAATTTTTAAAATACCAGTAAAGTGACTATAGGCATTATTCTTTAAGTGCCTCATGTGTAGAGATGACTTCTCATACCTCCTCACTGAAAACAATCCTTTTAAAAATTCAGTTTTAATTTCTAATATGATAGACATTGCTATATCTCACATAAACAAAAGCTCTCGAGGATCCTTGATAATTTTGTAAAGTATAAAGGCATCTTAAGGCCAAAATGCTTGAGAAATTCTGGAATAAAAGCTTTAAAGTAGAGGTCTTCTTTATTTTTTATGCTAAAGTGTCAGGTCTTCCCTTGATAAATAGTTTTCAAGCATAGTTGGTGGTGTCAACCTTCTGTGGGGTTGGACTTGGACAGTGAGATTGCAGAAAATCATTTTATGCTTCTTCAATACTGGCTGGGGTAAGAGGATACATATACTTAAGTGTGGGCTTCCCAGGTGGCACAAGTGGTGAAAAATAACAACCTACCTGCCAATGCAGGAGACAAAAGGGATGCAGGTTCGATCCCGGGGTCAAAAGATACCCTGCAGGAGGGCCTGGCCACCCACTCCAGCTTTCTTGCCTGGAGAATCACATGGACAGAGGAGCCTGGTGGGCTACAGTCCATGGGGTCACAAAGCATTGGACACAGCTGAAGCGACTTAGCAGACACGCACGCATATGTAAGTGTGTGCCTGTGGATTTCTGTGTATATTTGCATACAGGAATTCCACCATTTAGTGAACACCTCCCAGTTGAAACTTAAGGAATGAGCAAGAAGAATAAAAGAGGAATCCAATTGGGATACAAATGGAAGACAAGTCTAGTTGCAGGAAATAAACACAAGTTACGAGAAATGATATTGTCTACAAAACCACGATTCCCACACATAAGTAAATAGAGAGATTTACTTCAAGATTCTCTCATTTCTCTCCCTCTTTTTTGTTATTTTAGGAAGCCATCAAAATTACTCAACAGTGTGTACAATCCCGGAATCCAGTCCAAACTATCCAGACAAATATGTCACGCCTTAGACCGAGGCAGGCTTTCCTCTTCTACCTAAAAGGCTCAGAGAAGAAGCCAGAAAAACTAGATATGGCATCTGAATCCAGTATTTCTCAGCAAGAAGGTCATCTCCATAGTTTTAAAAGGGACTGAAATGCTCATCTCTCACATCCATCTTGAGTCTTCAAGGAACGCGAAAGGGAACTCAGTCAGACATATCCAGCCTGCTGAGGAGGAAGCTTCTGAATGCTGACTCAGATTTTCTCAGTCTATCTGCATTGCTGCAAGAGTCGGTAGACCCTTGTCAATGACCTAGGGCAACTGGGAGCCCATAAGCCTGAGACTGGGGATCTGGGAGCCTAGAAAGTCGCTAATGTTGAAGTTGGGCAAGGATTATACCAGGATGGGTGAACAGACTTGTTTGACATCCCCTGTTAAGTTCCTCCAGTGGTGGGCGAGCCTACCTTCCCCTTCCATATAACTGATTTATAGCAGGAAATGACAACTTTCTCCAGTATTCTTGCCTGGAAGATTCCATGGACAGAGGAGCCTGGTGGGCTCCTGGGTTTGCAAAGAACTGGACGCACCTGAAGCCACTTAGCACACACACACATGGTCTGTCTGCATCAAGTCCACAGCACCAGTTATAAGACTGAAATGTATCAGCAATCCCTCAATCATATCACAGTAACTCCCTTCAGCTACCACAAGTGCTCACAGGATGTGACCTAAAAGACTGGGTGCTTCTATTCCAATACACGTAGAAACATGGAGGCCCAACTTTCCAGCTGAATCCCTGATGGAACTGCCCACCAGAGCCGTGGAAGTCCTGGTGAATTCCCCAGACCTTGCATGTCAGTGAGACAACAAGGGAACCTCATGGGTCTCAGCCTCCTAATCTGTAAGATGAAGGGGTTGGGTCAGATGGCCTCTGCAATCACTGATTCTATGATTTTCAGAGTCCTAGTCAAGTCCTAGACTCAGCTCCAACAGAAATCTTTCACTTTTATTTATTCCTGTCTCCAAGACTAAGACTAAAATCTGTGAATCTAATTGGCAATCACCAAAAAAAATTGATAAAAAGAAGAAAAACTCAATCTCATGAAATGAGAGGTATGGCTTACAACATAAATGATGCAACCACACCATCTGAGCTCACCACCATTTTATAGCCTGAAAGTCTCTTTCAGATGGTGACATCATAAACATGTCCCCTGTGAGTAAGGGACATTATGGAGGGCTGCCTTCTCCTGCTCACTAAGGGTGTTTTGTCCACCTGTAATGTTAGTGGAGTTGGCATCACTGCAGGAAGGTGGCATGGTCCTCCTGAGTCTCTCCATTCATACTCCAATAACAGTTAGGAACTAATAAGTGATAATCCAGGAAATTTTAGAACTGCCGCAGAAAAGGAATACAATGATCTTCCTGACCATAAATTGTTTTTGTAAGGCTGCTTGATTGTGGTGTTGTCTGTTAGGCCAGGTTGAATCTGGAAAGTATTGGTCAGGAATATTTATTCAACTTAAGTGAAAGTAGATCTAGATTATGGAAAAGGAGTGAGGATAGCAGCCAGTCAAAATAAGCCAAGGTTTCCGCTAAAGGGAGAAAAGATCCCTAGATCCTGAGATACACAAGGTCTTTCCAGGAACATGTCTGATAATGGATGATCACAAACGTCCACAATCATCTTTATTTACAAAGACTAGAGTCAGGACACATCCTTGAATTATGCACACACTAATTTATCAAAGATGTTGTAAACCATAGGCATCTCCAGATACCGCAGGATACCGCAAACATCTGATGTCTCAAACCTGCCTGACAACTGTCCCCTGTTGCCTTGGCAACAGTATGCAAGCAGGCATGGAAAAATCCTGTTGCCTCAGCAACAGGATCTCAAAAAAAGAGGGTGGCGGCTTTAAGCTGTGACTATGGCAAAGGCTGTAGGTTCAGGCCAACAGGTGAGATTTTAGGCCAATTACAGTGAGAAACAGATCATTTATGCTATGATAACAATCACTTATCTATTAATTGACAAATATTTGTGGACTGGCCTCTAGGTGTAATACACCCTACCCTGAGGAATGCAAAGATGGACTGTAGTCTGGTTTGTGCCTGCACACAGGAATAAATATTAATTGACGAATCAAGGGATGTTCTTAAGAAGATCATAATACAGTGACCAAAACTTACTAGGTCTTGAGTGTATGTGATAAAGAGAGTGAAGCCCCTGTGTATATTATCAAATTCCACTATATAGGACAATTTATTTCTAAGTTGAAATAAAATTCTATGACATTGAGTTGGAACCATCAACATAAATATCAACTGAGTAAGAGTGTAAAACCTAGACAGAAACTGGTAAAGGCCAAGCCCATTTATAATTTTTTCCCAGCAAGTGGTAATGCAGGCAGAGGATTTAGATCACTTAGATCACTGAAGATGACTAAAATTGGAAATTTCAGACGAAGTACTAATTATTGAATTTTAATTGCTTTTTTCTTGACACATTAACTCAGATTTTGGCTAATTCTGTCAATATGCACAAAACATCAAACATTAACAATAAAAATATTTATATCATATGATTATTTCAAAGTAGATATTTTGTGGGTTTGACTGTGAGAAGTGAATTCAACTTTCCCTCTTCTTAACGATTTTTGTACATATCAAAATAAAAGATGGTTTCCACAAACACTTCAGTCCCTCTCAATACACACATGGAGTTCAAATCTCTCAAACTGTGAAGGTAAGACGTACAATTTCTCTAGGAAACAGTTTATCGGTTTCTTCAAATTTAGTGAGACACCTACCATGTGATCCAGACATTTCACTTCTAGGCGTTTACCCCAAAGAGGAAAAAAAGCATGTGTCCATACAGACATGCGTGTTCATCACAGCTTTATTTGCAGTAGCCAAATACTGGAACTCAAATGTTCATTAACAGATGAATGGGTTAACAATCTGTGGTATATCCATACAGTGGAAAGCTCCTTAACAATATAAAGGAATGAACTATGATACACTAACATAGACAGATCTTGAAATAATTACACGGACAGAAAGAAGTCAGGGAAATGAGAGTATGTATTGAATACTCTGTTAGTCCCATTTATATTAAATCCTAAAATGCAAACTAATCTACAGGGCAGCAAGCAGATCATCGATCGTCTGGGGTGAGGGGTGAGGAGCCCCAGGACACTTTTAGATAGGTATGTTCACTACCTTAATTGTGATTTTGCAGAAATACAGAGATTCAGAAACACAAATTTCACACTTTGAAAGAAATTCAATTTACTTTCTATGGATTACACCTCACTGACTCTGTTAAAATAACTTCTTACATTCTTAAGAAAAGTTACTCAAATAGAACATAATATGATCTGTGTACATTCATTGAAAGAAATATACAAAAAAGACCGCATGAGGTTAACTTCCATCTGCCATTTGTTACTTACTAGATGGAACTTAAACATAAGTCAGATTTAGCTGTCTGTTGAAGAGAACACACAGGTGAACGAACATTTTATTATTCTTTGTCTAGTCTTCTGCTGGCTGTTCAAAGTCTTCCTGGTTTTGTGACTCGAAATTGTTCGTTCCTGCTTCTTGGGTCCACCCTGGTCTGTTAACTTAGAATCTGAAATGGGAAATGCTTTGGATACCCTTTGGCAGAGCAAAATGTATGCTGCTCAGAAATTTGTCCAATGCTCTTCTAAGGGGCTTCCAATCCCAGCCTCCTTCCTGTTCATCCCCAGCCCTATTTCAAACCTAGGAGCACCTTCTGAGGCTCAAAACTTTCCTGCCAGACTCACTCTACCTTTTTCATACGCTCCTCCTTTTCCTGTCCCAAACCACAGATGCTTCTTCCTTAAATTATCCTCAACTGAGATTATTAGAAATTCACATAAAAATAAACATTGAGCTCGAGAAAAAGCAACTAGCTCAAGATTACAGAGGTAGCTCCTAGGTGTCAGAGGCAGGATGTGTATACAGGTATATCCACTACCGATATACATCCTGTAGTTTGAAAAACACAGCTCCTCTATTTAAACAAATTTCAATCTCCCCTTGGTGATTCAATAGAAATTTCAGAAATATAATTGTAAAATAAATCCTTGTGGGTTATTTCTGCTCATCATAATATTTCTAGAATGTGATGCATTACTATATTTAAGGAATACAACTGGCTTTCTACCTTTAGACATCTGGAATTTTTAAAAAATTCAAATCTGAAGGAAAATAAGCATGAAACTTAACAATTTCTCCTCCTGTGACCTTTTTTAAAAATTCTTCTAGTTTGAGAGTTGACGCCATTATGATGTTTGCAAAAGTTGCCTCCAGCAAATACACAAACCTATTAAATGGAGTTAGTGGGGGAAATGTGCGTACTTGAACAATGGAATTTGCCTGCTGTCATCATTTTTACTTCCTAACTACTTAAGATTTTTCTAGGAATAAGAGAAGGGGTTAACTAGCATCTGCATCCACTGAGAGGATGGACACATTCTGGGTATCAATATAGCAGCAAGGAGAAGGCGATGTAAATCAGATAAGAAAATTATCACTGATGTGGAAATCATCACCATTGCAGGATGTCACAGAGCTGTCACAGCGCTGGCACGATTATGTTTAGCACAGTTTTACTCATTATAATGCCATTTTTTTAAATGTGTGCAGCAGATCATAATACATTTCCAGTTAATAGTAATTCTAACGGCAACAGACTGACACTGCCCAAATTAACTGAGGCAGTAGGGGAAGAATTGAAAGAGCCTATTTTACTAAGACTAGTGCAATGTTTTAAATTGCATAGAATGTTAGTTTGATAAGAAGAGAGAGAAAGAAGACCAAGAAATAAATTAAAAGTATAATAGCAGTTATATCTTATGGAAGCTTTACTTTGGAACCACACACAATGCACTATTTCTTTTGTGTTCTGAGATATTCATATTCTATTTCAGGTATACCTTTACTGAGTTTCTTCCGTTTGCTTAGTTAATAACCATGACCTTAAATACATACATTTAGGGATCTCTAGTGTTGGATGGAAGTTCGTCTCACAGAGCGGATCTCTTCTCAGTGGCAAACCACATTCCATGCTTTTCATGAATGATAGCACAAAGAAAATTCAAAATAGGAGACAGATCCCTGCCTGTATATTATTGTACATAAACCCAATCCCTAAATTTCAAGGTACTAAAAATACCAGCCAGTGTGATCAGATGCTTAAAGGGACCATGTTGGGAAACTGGTTTTGCCACCACCGGCCACTGGGCAGATGAAGCAAGCCTGGGGCAGGGTTCTTCACTGTGGTGGATGGAAATCTGCTAGCTCAATGTCTGAATCATTTCATTGCCTAATTTTATTTATGAAACCCTAAAGCACGCTTCCTCTTCTGTGCCCTACTTACCAAGCAGAGAAGCAATATGTTCACATTAAACCAGAAAAATTGATGTATGGAGCCCTGAAAATAGCTAAATCCATAAATATTTATAATAAAGGAAAATGTCCTCTTCAAATTCAGATATTAAGAATTACTTTATTTTGAACTTAAAAATAATTATACAAAACTAGATATTTTGCTATAATACAATTAAATGTATATGATTATGATCTTGCTATTATGGTAACACTTTCTTAGTTAGAACTTCTTAAAAGCACAAGAACATACTAATGAACTGACATCGAATTAAATAAATTAGGGAATGTATTAATTATTACAATTCAATCTAAAATTTGAGTATCAAATTTACAGTACTTGATAATGTTTCAGGGTCCTCTCAGAATTAATGTAGTATCCACAGTGGGTTCTCTATTGTTACTAATTCAAAGGCAGGTTTTCAAGAAGTAATGATACTAATAAAGATGAAAACGGTGTCATAATCTGAAAGTATCATATTAAAAATACAGAAGATATGGTCTGTATCTAGTTACTGATCACCATTTTGTTTGAAGTCTGCACATAAAAAAAGGGGAAATAACTGAATGTGTGTGTTAATGTTTCTAAGAGCATTTCAAGAGGCCAGAATCAGCTAATTCCTCTCAACATACATAGGAAACAATATGCAGAGAATCATCAAGTGCTCAAGTTTTAAGATATTCTAATTCAGGACTGTTCAAACACAAGAAATGCCGCTGAAAACCAGCAGTGCTTTCTTAAGGCATTAACTAGCCTGCAATTAGACGTGAACATTGAAAAGGAACTCCGCACTTACTGTTCCATTTTAAACACAGAATTGCATGAGATCTAGATCTTGTTACACTACACACGCAGTACATGATGTATAAGCATCTGTCAGCAGAGAAAGAATTAAAAATTATGGAAAAATTTAAAAATTACCATCACCTTTTGCCTGGTCCAGTGTAATCTTCTCCTAAACATTGTCGCTACTTCCACTCTTGGCTTTCTGCCATCTAAACAGCAGCTGCTGCTGCTGCTGAGTCGCTTCAGTCGTGTCTGACTCTGTGCGACCCCATAGACGTCAGCCCACCAAGCTCCCCCGTCCCTGGGGTTCTCCAGGCAAGAACACTGGAGTGGGTTGCCATTGCCTTCTCCAATGCGTGAAAGTGAAAAGTGAAAGTGAAGTCGCTCAGTCGTGTCCGACTCTTAGCGACCCCATGGACTGCAGCCCACCACGCTCCTCCATCCTTGGGATTCTCCAGGCAACCGTACTGGAGTGGGGTGCCACTCCAATAGGTGCACCTTTTAAAATGTCATGTCACCCCCTTTCTCTAAGCTCATATCCCTTGTCTACACCGTGACCCCTCAGGATCTGCCATGATTGATGAGCATCTGGATATTTGCATGACTGCCCCTTTGATATATTCAGGTTTCTGCTCAAATGTCACATAGTTAGAGACTTTTCCATTCCATTATGACATTTCTATGTAAAATAGCCTGTCTCTCCATGTCTACCAATTGCTTTCTATTTCTGTTCAGTCACTAAGTTGTGTCTGACCTTTGTGACCCCATGAACTGCAGCATTCCAGGCTTCCCTATCCTTCACTATCTCCCAGAGTTTGCTCAGGCTCATATCCATTAAGTCAGTAATGCCATCCAATCATCTCATGTTCTGTTACCTTGTCTTTTAAAATATTTTTGTCCATAACACTTTAAATACATGTTATGTTTCTGTTATGTGTCTCACCTCACTATGAAGGTAAGGGGTCTTCTAACTATTTTGTTCGTTGTTATAGCATGAAACTAGAATAGTCCCCAGAAGAGAATAGTTGCTCAATAAATTACGCTGAATAAAGGAAATAAGAGACTGACTTTTTAAAGTGTTGCAAAGATAGTTTCCATGTTAAAACAAAAGGTAGAAATCAAAATCATAGCATGATTTTTTTAAAGAAGTTGTCAAGTTGATTCTAAAATTAACAAGGAGCAACAATAGACCTCAAAGAGCTAAATCAAACCTGACAAAGAAAAACAACATTGGAGAACTTACAGATTCTAATTTCAAAACGTATTACAAAGCTATGATAATCCAGACAATGTGGAATTGGCCTAAAAACAGGCATACAGATCAATGGAACAGAATAGAGTTTAGAAATATATCCACATACACAGTCAAATTGTTTTCTCAACAAAGATGACTAGTAAAATCAATGTAAAAAGATTAGACATTTTAAGAAATGATGCTGGAAAACCTTGATACCCACATGAATACTCTCTTTATTATTCTATGTACAGAATTAAATCAAAATGGGTCATAGACATAAACATAAAAACAATAGCCAAAAAGAATTTATTTATGGAAAAGAGCCTATTTTTGCAACTATTGATATAGGCAACAATTTCTTTAACATGGTGCAAAAAGCAGTAATAACAATAAAAATAAATAAATTGGACTTTAACAAAATTCAAAATCTCTGCTCATAAAAATAAATATCATTAGTAAAATAAATAATCAAGTCATAGACTGGGAAAATATTTTCAATACATATGTTTGACAACAAATTCATATCTGGGACATTTAAAGTACTCCTCAGTTCAGTTCAGTCTCTCAGTCGCCTCCCACTCTTTGCAAGCCCATTGTCTGCAGCACACCAGGCCTCCCCGTCCATCACCAACTCCCAGAGCTTACTCAAACTCATGTCCACTGAGTCGGTGATGCCATCCAACCATCTCATCCTCTGTCATCCCCTTCTCCTCCCGCCTTCAATCTTTCCCAGCATCAGGGTCTTTTCCAATGAGTTGGTTCTTCGGTACACCTACATATCAACAAAAACAGACAAATAATTCATTAAAAATAATGGGGGAAATAGTTGAACAGAGACTTCTTTAACACACAAATA
Organism: Odocoileus virginianus; assembly: GCF_023699985.2. Taxonomy (NCBI): domain Eukaryota; kingdom Metazoa; phylum Chordata; class Mammalia; order Artiodactyla; family Cervidae; genus Odocoileus; species Odocoileus virginianus. Next base: position 4,084,392 of record NC_069705.1, on the reverse strand, counting down.
GATACATAAATGGCCAATAAACACAAATAGAGGTGTTCCACATCCATGGTTATCAGGAAAATATAAACATAACTCACAAAGAAATACCCTTTTAAACCCACTACAAAGTCTAAAATAAAAAAGACTGGCAATTCCAAATGTTGACCAGAATGTGAAACAATTGGAACTCTCATATATTGTTCTTGAAGGTTTTAAACAGTATATTTTTAGAGAACTGTTTGGTAGTTTTTTTAAATTTACAATACCTTATGACCCTGCAATTCTATTCCTAGGCATTTATCTAAAAAAATGAAAATACAGCCACAAGAAACTTATGGAAGAAAATTCAAAGCAATCTTACTGATTATAAAACCTCAAATCTGGAAACAACATACTGTTCATCAGCGGGAAAATAAACAATTTGAGATACAGTCATGTGAGTAATATTACCTAGCAGTATAAACAAATTACTGATATTTACAACAATGCCATAGAGGAATCTCAGACATGTTATGTGATGTAGAAGCCAGATGCTGAAGGGTATAGGCTGTTGGATTTACATGAAGTCAAACAATATATGAAATTAATCTATAGTGATAGAAATATTAGCAGTCTGTCAAGGAAACAGTGGCTGACTTTATTTTTCTGGGCTCCAAAATCACTGCAGATGGTGATTGCAGACATGAAATTAAAAGACACTTACTCCTTGGAAGGAAAGTTATGACCAACCTAGATAGCATATTAAAAAGCAGAGACATTACTTTGTCAACAAAGGTCCATCTAGTCAAGGCTATGGTTTTTCCAGTGGTCATGTATGGATGTGAGAGTTGGACTGTGAAGAAAGCTGAGCGCAGAAGAATTGATGCTTTTGAACTATGGTGTTGAAGAAGACTCTTGAGAGTCCCTTGGACTGCAAGGAGATCCAATCAGTCCATCCTAAAGGAGATCAGTCCTGGGTGTTCATTGGAAGGACTGATGCTGAAGCTAAAACTCCAATACTTTGGCCACCTAATGCAAAGAGGAGACTCATCTGAAAAGACCCTGATACTGGGAAAGATTGAGGGCAGGAGGAGAAGGGGACGACAGAGGATGAGATGGTTGGATGGCATCACTGACTCAGTGGACATGGGTTTGGGTGGACTCTGGGAGTTGGTGATGGATAGGGAGGCCTGGTGTGCTGTAGTCCATGGGGTCACAAAGTGTTGGACATGACTGAGCGACTGAACTGAACTGAAGGACTGTGGATTTTATGGGAAGGGGCAGGAGGGAATTTTCTGAGATCATGCAAATGTTCTGAATCCTGTTTTGGGTAGAAGTTATAAATGTACCAAAAGTTATTGAACTAAAATTTAAATCTGTAAATTTTGTGTGCTGTGCTTAGTCACTCAGCCGTTCCAACTCCTCAAACCCAAGGACTGCAGCCCGCCAGGTTCCTCTGCCCATGGGATTCTCCAGGCAAGGATACTGGAGTGGGTTGCCTTTCCCTTCTCCAGGTGATCTTCCCAACCCAAGGATCGAATCCAGGTCTCCTGCATTGCAGGTGGATTCTTCATCATCTGAGCTGCCAGGGAAGATACTGTGTACATAAATTATATCTCAAAAAAAGGGAGTGTAGCATGGATGTGAGAATTGTATGTATAGCTGTGTGGGAGCCTATAAAGCATGGTTTTATTTTTCTACAACAGAACAAGTACAGAACATTTCCAAAACAAATCATGATCTTTCTTGATACTTCTTTGACTGCATCATTGCTTGTTGCATTTTCACAGCCTTGGGGAAAATTCAGCCAACAATTAACCAGACAATAAAAACAAAGCTGTTCACAAAAATATTGTCCTTTTAAAATATATCATTTTCTACATGGCTTAATTTAATCTCTTAGGAGAGAATTGCAGATACAAGCCTTTAGTAGGATTCTCAGCAATTTTAAATGACATATGGCATAATAATCAATCTGATTTCGGTGTTGACCATCTGGTGATGTCCATGTGTGGAGTCTTCTCTTGTGTTGTTAGAAGAGGGTGTTCGCTATGACCAGTGCGTTCTCTTGGCAGAACTCCATTAGCCTTTGCTCTGCTTCATCCTGTACTCTAAGGTCAAATTTGCCTATTACTCCAGGTGTTTCTTGACTTCCTACTTTTTGCATTCCAGTCCCCTATAATGAAAAGGACATCCTTTTTTGGTGTTAATTCTAAAAGGTCTTGTAGGTCTTCATAGAACTGTTCAACTTCAGCTTCTTCAGCATTACTGGTTGGGCATAGACTTGGATTACCATGATATTGAATGGTTTGCTTTGGAAATGAACAAAAATCATTCTGTCGTTTTTGACATTGCATTCAAGTACTGCATTTTGGACTCTTTTGTTGACCATGATGGCTACTCCATTTCTTCTAAGGGATTCCTGCCCACAGTAGTAGATATAATGGTCATCTGAGTTAAATTCACCCATTCCAGTCCATTTCAGTTCACTGATTCCTAGAATCTCGACATTCACTCTTGCCATCTCCTGTTTGACCACTTCTAATTTGCCTTGATTCATGGATCTAACATTCCAGGTTTCTGTGCAATATTGCTCTTTACAGCACAGGACCTTGCCTCTATCACCAGTCTCATCCACAACTGGGCATTGTTTTTGCTTTGGCTCCATCCCTTCATTCTTTCTGGAGTTATTTCTCCACTGATCTCCAGTAGCATATTGGGCACCTACTGCCCTGGGGATTCCTCTTTCAGTGTCGTATCATTTTGCCTTTTCATACAGTCCATGGGGTTCTCAAGGCAAGAATACTAAGGTGGTTTGCCATTCCCTTCTCAGTGGAGCACATTCTGTCAGACCTCTCCACCAAGACCCATCTGTCTTGGGTGGCCCCACACGGCATGGCTTAGTTTCACTGAGTTAGACAAGACTGTGGTCCTGTGATCAGATTGGCCTGTTTCTGTGATTATGGTTTTAGTGTGCCTGCCCTCTGATGTCCTCTCGCAACACCTACCATCTTACTTGGGTTTCTCTTACCTTGGGCATGGGGTATCTCTTCACGGCTGCTCCAGCAAAGCGCAGCCGCTGCTCCTTACCTTGGATGAGGGGTATCTCCTCATGGCCAGACCTCCTGACCTTGACCTTGGAGTAGCTTCTCTCAGCCCTCCTGCAACTGTGCAGCAGCCGCTCCCTGGGACAGGGGGTTGCTCCTCTCAGCCGCCACCCCTGACCTCGGACGTGGGGTAGCTCGTCTCAGCAATACGTGAATCGTGAACTTCCAGATGTTCAAGCTGGTTTTAGAAAAGGCAGAGAAACCAGAGATCAAATTGCCAACATATGCTGGATCATCGAAAAAGCAAGAGAGTTCCAGAAAAACATCTATTTCTGCTTTATTGACTATGCCAAAGCCTTTGACTGTGTGGATCACAATAAGTTGTGGAAAACTCTGGAAGAGATGGGAATACCAGACCACCTGACCTGCCTCTTGAGAAACCTGTATGCAGGTCAGGAAGCAACAGCTAGAACTGGACATGGAACAACACACTGGTTACAAATAGGAAAAGGAGTACGTCAAGGATGTATATTGTCACCCTGCTTATTTAACTTATATGCAGAGTACATAATTAGAAACACTGGGCTGGAAGAAGCACAAACTGGAATCAAGATTGCTGGGAGAAATATCAATAACCTCAGTATGCAGATGACACCACCCTTATGGCAGAAAGTGAAGAGAAACTAAAAAGCCTCTTGATGAAAGTGAAAGAGGAGAGTGAAAAAGTTGGTTTAAAGCTCAACGTTCAGAAAACTAAGATCATGGCATCTGGTCCCATCACTTCATGGGAAATAGATGGCGAAACAGTGGAAACAGTATCAGACTTTATTTGGGGCTCCAAAATCACTTCAGATGGTGATTGCAGACATGAAATTAAAAGACGCTTACTCCTTGGAAGGAAAGTTATGACCAACCTAGATAGCATATTAAAAAACAGAGACATTACTTTGCCAAAAAACGTCCATATAGTCAAGGCTATGGTTTTTCCAGTGGTCATGTATGGCTGTGAGAGTTGGACTGTGAAGAAAGCTGAGTACCAAAGAATTGATGCTTTGAGTTGTGGTGTTGGAGAAGACTCTTGAGAGTCCCTTGGACTGCAAGGAGATCCATCCAGTCCATCTTAAAGGAGATCAGTCCTGGGTGTTCATTGGAAGGACTGATGCTAAAGCTGAAACTCCAATACTTTGACCACCTGATGCGAAGAGTTGACTCATTGGAAAAGAACCTGATGCTGGGAGGGATTGGGGGCAGGAGGAGAAGGGGACGACAGATGAGATGGTTGGATGGCATCACCAACTCGATGGACATGAGGTTGAGTAATCTCCGGGAGTTGGTGGTGGACCAGGAGGCCTGGAGTGCTGCAATTCATGGGGTCGCAAAGAGTTGGACATGACTGAATGACTGAACTGAACTGATAGCATAATAAAAATAAAGCAATGCAGATAAAACATTTTTAAAAAATTTTCACTAAGAGGGACTTCCCTGGTGGTCCAGTGGCTAAGACGCCATGCTCCCAGAGCAGGGGGCCTGGGTTTGATCCCTGGTCAGGGGACTAGATACTATAGGCAGCAACCGTTGAGTTCGCATGCCACAACTAAAGATCCTGCATGCTGCAAAGAAGACTTGGCCAAATAAAAACTATATATTTTTTAAAAATTGCACTAAGAAAATGAGAATCAGGTGTTTACATATTTGCTCAATTCTTAATTGGCCAACTTTAGGATATTTGAAAATTTAAGGAAAAAATATCAACTGCTTGTGAATAAAGTTTTCTAAGAGCATATATAAATTGGATTATAACACTACAGTCAGAATTTCAAAATCTTTTAAAAGTTATGAAATTATTATGAAGGGCTTGCGAATTTAGAAAATAATCTTTGATGATAAGTACTCTATTAGTTGCCTTGGCCCCCAAATCCGACGGAATTTAAGATGATCATTATTTTTATTATATTCGAATAGTGTGACAGTATCAGATTACCATAAAAATCTTTTTTTTTTAAACTCAATGAAACCTTAGAGTAAATATCTAGGACTCACTACATGAACATTCAATTTATCCAGATTGGATGCAATTTTTAAAAGATGATATTGGTAGGCACATAAAGAGGAAAGATGATTCTAAATAACTGAGAGGAATGGATTCAATCATTTGGAAGTTCCTGGAAGCAAAATTGAGGCTTCTCTTAGATGGAAAGAAATTATATCCATGGACAGCCATTTCAGCCTGTCCCCAAAGTTCTAGCCTTCCCTAGGGATTTTGGACTTGCCAAGCTAGCCCCAACTATCATATAAGCCAGTTCCTTGCAATAAATTTCTTAATATGCATCTCCTACTGATTTGCTTCACAAATTTCATGTAGGATTGTCCTACACGATGTAGGTGTAATAGGTGTAGTATTAGCATCCATGGCTGCTGCCCCTGAAGTATCAGTACAATTCAAAGTCCTTGTGATAAACAAAATGACACCTGTCAATATGTACACCCACTTCCCATCAACCCCTCTTGGATAGTACAGAAGGGCTACCCTGAATCCCTGCTATGGATGAGGAAGAGACTCCAAGCAAAGTAGACTTTGTAATGACCCAAGATGAGACGTGAGAATGAGAACTGAAAGGATAAGATGGGTTTTCAGACATTTCAAAGACAGAATTGGTAAAAAGCTTGCTAGTGAGATGGATGGAGGATTTGCGGAGGGTGAGTTGAAGAAGATGTCAATGTTCTAGCTAAGGCGGTGGGGTACAGACCTTGACTAGGTTAAGAAAAGTCACCCACTGCGGGAGCTGCTGAGGATGGGGCACCGACAAGCAGGTAAACATCCAAACTTCAGGTCCGGCCCACAGGGGAGGTTGAGACCAGACAGGCAGCTTTGGAGGTCTTCAGAATAAAAGGACGAAAGTTGTTGGTAAAACACATCCCAATGTATTTTCTTTTCTTAGAATATGTTGTATACTTCTCTTCCCAGAGCCTGTATTTTATGAGACCATGCCAAGGGGCTGAGGCTTATAAATTAAAGGGTAAAGAACACCCAGGGAGAGAGAAGGACTTGACAGAGGGGAGTTTCTGGCAGAGGGGACAGGGAACTAGGGAGTCTTTTTGAGACGCAAAGGAGACACCAGATGGGAGGGAGATGAGAAGGCAGGTACAAGCCGTCTTGTTTTTCCTCCATACACCTGTGCCCGCAGGGCTGAGCCCCAGTTGGTAGGAACACTCAGAGGGTTTGAAGAGGGCAATCCAGGTGCATCCAGAGAAGGCTAGAAGCTTCAGAGAAGCTCTGTGCTCGCCAGGCCACTGTTTACTCGGTGGTCAGTAGGAGCGCTGAACACAAAGCCCATGAGGGTAGACTGCTTTCTGCTTTCTTCACTGTGGCTCAGCACACAGACTCGTGCCCGACATCTAGAGGGTGCTCACTCAGAAATTATTAAATGGGTAACTGAATGGCACATGGAACAGAAGGGCTGGAAAATATAAAAAAGGTACCTGGGCTAGAAGTGCCCCTGACAGCCAGTTGGTTCCCCACGGGCTGTGGGTGGATGGATGGGAATCCAAACTTCCCCTGTGCCTTGGGGGGCACATAGAAGATGTCTGTGGTGCCAGCCAGCAAGCTCACCAGGCCACTGTTGTGTGGGGGGGCACAGAGAAGACAGCTCAACACACGAATGCCAAGGTAGGTGCTCCACAGCTTCAGAGATGCGTTCACCCCACCTAAGGTCAATAGAAGCCAACAGAGGGAGGACATGTAGAGCCCCTGGCCCTCTTCCAGCCGTGGGGGCATGCTGTCAGGGAACTTAAATAAAAGCAGTCTTTTCAGGCTCCAGAGGCAAAAAAGCAGGGCAGGCCTCTGACCTGGCTGGACGCTGCCCTGACCACACACCAGGAAGCCAGGAGCTCTGGGAGTTGGTGATGGACAGGGAGGCCTGGCGTGCTGCAGTCCTTGGGGTCACAAAGAATCAGACAAGACTGAGTGACTGAACTGAACTGACTGAAGCCAGGAGCACTATAGATAAGGTAGTGGGTGGATCTTGGAATTGTTGAGCCCAAGAGGGGGTCTGGCCCGGGGCTTAACAACATTCCAAGACACACAAGACAAAACAAACAGCATTGTAAAAAAGATCTAACAAAATCAGAGCTGCAATTTACTGGCAAACTGATTATACACCCTGGGATTACAAGCGGGGAACTCCCAAAAGTGCAATTTCCAAGCTGCACCCATGGAGCGGATGACTGCCCATGACCTTTTCCCAGTCGGGACTCCAGCCAGACTGTTTGAGTCTGGATGCTGTCAGCCCAAATAAGTGATGTATGTGTCCACCTGATGTGAAGAGCTGACTCATTAGAAAAGGTCCTGATGCTGGGAAAGATCGAAGGCAGGAGGAGAAGGGTCAACAGAGGACGAGATGGTTGGATGGCATCACCGACTCAATGGACATGAGTTTGAGCAAGCTCCGGGAGATGGTGAGGGACAGGAAAGCCTGGCGTGCTGCAGTCCATGGGGTTGCAAAGAGTTGGACACAAGTTGAGCGACTGAACAATAAATGTGGGTTACTCTCCTCTACTATTTCTCTCTTTTCTTTTAATGATTGCATATTGAAGGTAAGCTAGATAATTCTCTATTAAATACTGAAATTATTTATTTGTATATAATGAGTGGTTTCTTTTGTCAACAAATCCTTAGAACCTGAAGCAAAAGTTAAAACTGTTGGCAAGAGCTTCCTTCCTCTTGCACCAGTTGCCATCTAGGGAAGAAGAGAAGAGGAACACTCTTGAAATGGGAAAGAGACTTTTAGGTCAAAGAAGACTAGTAGTGTTAGTCACTCAGTCGTGTCTGACTCTTTGCGACCCCATGGACTGTAGCCCCCCAGGCTTTTCTGTCCTTGGGATCTTCCAGGCAAGAATACCAGAGGGGATTGCCATGCCCTCCTCCAGGGGATCTTCCCAACGCAGGGACTGAACCCTTCCTGTATTGCAGGCAGATTCTTTGCTATCTGAGCCCCTAGGGAAGCCCAGAGAGACTAATACAAATGATTACATGGTGATGACGCCATTCACCATTTTCTGCCATCAGCAGGAAGCTGAGTTCAAAACAAAGTGGTATATGATCAGAAAAATAAAAGTTCCCATTTTGCACAACTGATTTTTACCCAAATTCATACAAAATGAAAAACCACTGGACTGAATGAAGCTCATCAAGGGAAGAATAGGAAGAGAAACAAACATCCAAATTTAAGACGCCAAGGCTGAAAGAAAAAATAAGAACATATTCAGAAAGGTAAGATGGAAACCAGGATAGAGGAGTATAGTGGAAACCACACCAAAAAATTAAAATTAAAATTCAAGAAGGTGCATGAAGGATGAATTAGCTTTCAGTTCGATAATGTGGGGGCTTCCCTGATAGCTCAGTTGGTAGAGAATCCGCCTGCAATGCAGGAGACCTCGGTTCAATTCCTGAGTTGGGAAGATCCCCTGGAGAAGGGATAGGCTACCCACTTCAGTATTCTGGCCTGGAGAATTCCAAGGACTACGTAGTCCATGGGGTTGCAAAGAGTAGGACACGACAGAGTGACTTTCACTTTCACTTGATAACATAGTTAGTTGGTCAGTATTTTGGAGAAATTCAAGGTTTTAGTCCATAGTGCCCAGATTTAATCCAAACACCTTAATTTAGACATTCACAAATGTCTGCCATCTAGTACCAGCCTGCTATTACATTTTATATATATATTACATTATTATATATACATTTATATATATACATATATATATATTACATTTTATGTATATATACACATATATATGTAATGCATTGTAAGTAAAAATAGGCATTGTGAACCAGGAGACCCTACTTTCAGCCCTAGGTCTGTCACTAACTAGTATTAGCTCGTTGACCTTGAGTAAATCTCTTAGCATCATTGGAAGAGAAGTGGTTAATCCTACAAATCTCACACAGGGAAACATGCTTCTCTCAGAATCACTCTCCAGTCTCCTTGGAACATTCAAGTCTGCTTCATTTGTACACATAGAAATATGCTGGGTTTTTTTTTTTTTTTTTTTTTTGTAACACCCATCCTTGCATTTGCTGATGAATGTCTAAGTAACACACTTACTTTTTTTTAACTTTTTATTTTGTATTGGAGTATAGCAGACTAATAATGTTGTGATAGTTTCCCGTGGACAGCGAAAGGACTCAGCCACATATACACATGTATCCGTTCCCTGCCAAACTCCCCTCCCATCCAGGCTTCCACATGACACTGAGCAGAGTCCCATGTAGCACTCTCTTTAGAAATGTCTGTAACCAGTTACACTGTCTGGGTTGTAAGACAATACCCAAAAGAAAAGTATGTTTAACATGCTGTGTACAATGCCAAAGCACCAATCATGATTTTGATTCTACAATGTCACAGGACCATCTCTATTACAATAACCTCTTATCATTAGACATTTAAGTAAAAAATATACCTCACTTTTCTCTGCTCTATTCTTCTCAGTTTTGACTCTGTGTTCTCCTTATTATTTCTCATTTTGAATTATGAAAATTAGAAAGCTTAACATTCTTCAAAATAAAAGTCATTTCACTTGTGTAGAGGGTAAATCACAGTATACAGGTGTGAAGTTTATTAATGAAAATTTCTCTGTCCTGTTGAGATATAAATAAATTTTTTTACTAGCCTGTTAACGTAAATTGCTATTATTAAGAATAAAATAACATGTAAAAATAAATAGCATACATTCTATGAGACAGGAGCCTTTAAAATTTCTTATGAATTGCTCACTTACCCACTAAAGTATCTCCTTATCAGTGCTGGGAATTTATAAAGTTCCACTGAATCCACTAACTTCCCTTTCTTTTGTCTAGTATTTATCATTGGATTATGTAATTGTACTATTGATATGAACTGCTCTGGGAGAACATTTCACTCTATATGAAATGAAACAATCATAATACCATAACATTGCTGAAGAAAAAAGAAACATCAAATCTGATACTTGTAACTTTTCTGCCATCAACAGTGTAGATAAAAGTTTTAAAATAATATTGGTACCTAGTGGAAACAATGCCAATTAACTACACGCTGTCTTCTGATACAATGTAATCATACTTTCTTCTCAGTTCTTTAATAAAGTTGCACTTTTCCTTTTAGAAAACATTCGATTAATCTCGAAATGAAAACATATCATTATACCTAATATAATGCAAGAGAAGAAGGTATTTTACCACTCCTTTGAACAGGGGTGTAAAGTTTTCTCTGAGGCAAACTAGTCCTCTAGGGTCCCTGAAAGAAGGAACACTCCATGAGGCATTCATGCAGGCCAGTTGCTGGTGCTCAAGAAATCTTTTAAATCACATACATAGATGTAGTACTAATGGGCCAGTTAGCGCTAGTTTAACAAGTTGCGTCCGCAAACTATTCTGGGGTTTCCCTGGTGGTCCGGTGGTGGATAATTCACCTGCCGATGCAGGGAACACAGGTTCGATCCCTGCTCCAGAAAGAATCCACATGCCGCACGGCAACTCCGGAAGCCCACGTGTCCTAGCGCCTGTGCGCCTCAACGAGAGAAGCCCCCGCAGAGAGAAGCCTGCATACCACAGCTAGAGAGCAGCCCCCGCCGGCTGCAACTCGAAAGCCCACACGCAACAACGGAGACCCAGCACAGCCATGTGCGTGTGTTAGCTGCTCAGTCCTGTCCGACTCTTTGCGACCCTCTGGACCGCAGCCCACCAGGCTCCTCCGTCCGTGGAATTCTCCAGGCAAGAGTACTGCAGTGGGTTGCCACTCCCATCTCCAAGGGACCTTCCTGACCCAGGGATGTCTCCCGCGTTGCAGGCAGATTCTCCACCATCTGAGCCACCAGGGAAGCCCTAGCACAGCCAAATAAATAAATATTTTAAAAACATTATTTTTCTAACATGCATTGATCATTTTATACATTGATGTTATCTTACAGTTTATGTCATTTTAAAATTTTCACAGTATATTTAAACACATTAACTTACTAAATTCTAGTGCCCTTTGCAATAGACAATATTTTCCCCTCAATTTAAAGATGAATACAAAGCCTCTAGAACTTCAAAAAATCCTGTCATGACTGTAGATCTAGTCCTGGAGGCTAGATTTCTGCAGTTAAAATGTCCCTGAAAATACATATTGGAATATTGATGGATGAGATGGTATGGATGAAACAAATCTTGCATTTGTTTCAAAATAATCTAGAGATGGCAATGATAAACAAATGGTCCAGAGTAGCAATTTTTGGAGCTGGATGGTGGGTACACAAAGCATTTCTCTTTACTTCTGTAAATGTATGAAACTTTTCACAACACAGGAGTATTTTAAAAAGCTGAGACCAATAAATAAATACAGAAGTCCTTCTCAAGGTGTTTTGCTAAAGATAAGAGGGTTTCTGCTGTTCGATTTTAGATTAACTCTAGCCATTCCCACATCAGCTACATGAATCTTATATAAATCTCCTTTTTTATATCCAACCGAAAATTTGCTAAGTAGGTCTGCAGTGCAGAGTCGAATAGAAGGCCCCAAATACTTAATATATAGAAATATCTAAGTCTCTTGCTTTTGGGGTTTGCTAGAAATTCTATACTCTGAATGCAACATGACATCCAGAGAATGATGTGCCTCTCATTGTTGCCCAGTTTTTACAAAGTCTGGGAGTAAAATAAAAAGCAATGTTCCCTTGGACTCCCGTTGTCTAATACTTAACTGAGCTCTGCAAGAGCTAAAACTCCAAGTTATCTGCTCCTAACATAAACCTGGGTCTTAGATAATCATCATGGACTGTTCAGTGAAATTACAGCTGGGATCAGCATTTAAGACAATGAAGATAAAAGAGTTCCCTCCCCCCACAAATGAAACTATATGAAGCTTCAATTTCTGGATTCTGAGTATGCCAAGACAAACCCAAAGAACAGTAGTGCTTTACTTATTTTTTTTTTTAAAATGGAGTTTTCTAAACAATATATCAGAATGGCTCTTCTTTGAGATCGAATTCTTACATAGTTTTCCCAGCTGAGGCAGAACAAGTCCTTAGGCTCTTGAAAAGGAATCTAATGACCAGGTACCCTGATCAAGGATGGCACTAACCCTATGCCTTGGGCCCCACCCTCAGGAGGGAAGAAAAGAATGCAGGCTGAAGGGCCCTTTATAAGACCCCTGCTCTGGGAAAGCCCAGGGCTGACTGAAGAAGGAGTCGTGGGCCCTGATCCACCAAGGACACAGAGGGAGAAGATTGGCAACAAGAGCATCGCCAGCACCACCACTTGCTCACGCGGGAAGGTGCAACTTTGACATTCGTTTCTCCAGCAGATCTTCCTGACCCAGGAATCGAACCGGGGTCTCCTGCACTGCAGGCAGATTCTTTAGCAACTGAGCTATCAGGGAAGCCCCTTCCTTTCCTAAGTTTCCCTCAAAATAACATTATCAAAATAATAAAGAGGTTACTGGCAATAAAAGCATATATTCTGATTGGAAACATGGTAACATTACTGCCACCACAGATAGTAATGCAAGCAATTACACTAACAAAAACATTTTAAGGCAAATATTATTTGCTTCTCTTCTAAATTAGAATACAGTATTTTCATCTGTATTTTGACACTCAGACTGCAGAAGAAATTAAATATAAGCATTCACATGCTATTTATGCAAAGATCACATTATAAACAGAATTTCTAAGAGATCTTTTTGATAGCTCTGGTTTTGTTATACACAACAAATTATGGGTTAGATCTTTGGAGCATGACTTACATTGACTTAATTTTAATTATAAGATATCAGAATGGATGCAAATATGCAACTATATAATAGTGAAATATTACATGTAGCAAAGAATATTTTTTCTAACTTAGGGTGTGTTTTCCTTAAGACAAACATGAACAACTTCAGACAGCCTCTCAGAATACATCTTGAAGAGACTGAAACGTTCCCACTTACATGAGATGGCAGAACTGGCTGGCGCTGACATGTGACTGCGTTCCTGTTGGCTTCCATATAATACCTCCGTATATGCACCTCTGTTTCCATTCCAGCTTTTTCTCCGAAGGCGGCTGTGATATGAACGAACTACATACACTTCATCATGACGTCCAACACCATGGAGCTGACTTCTACAATATCTGAGCAGGCTTCTGCTTTTCAGGAGTGAAGCACCTAAGAGAAGATAAGCTCATTACAACCCTCTGGTCAAAGTCCAGACCATTCCACAGGGTGCAAGGGCCAAGGTTAAATTCTGCTGTGTGTCCACCAAGGTGTCTGCACCCAAAAGAATCTGAGGTAAGATGGACATCAAGCCTGGTTTCGAGTGCAGGACTTCTCAAAAAGCATTTGGGAAGCTTGGGAAGGAGAGGGAGCAGCACTTTTCTCTTTGTAGTTAGGCTGGTGGGCAAGGGGTACAGTCTGCTCCCAGTCTCAGGATGGGCATGAGGGTCTGTGTCTCCCTGGATGGTAAAACAGAGAGGGATCTCATTAATGCAGGTCCTAATGATCATGCTTGATGCACCAAAAAGAAGGAAGGATTCTCGGGGAGCAGGGAGTGCGACTTACTGGCCTTTTCCAGCTGTACGGGGGAAAAGTCAACACAACTTGATCAGTGAGTCTTATAAAACACGAAGTCGTAAAAATAGAACTCAATCCAGTTACTAGAGGTTTAAGATGTGTATAGTCATTTTTTAAAGGAGCTAAATTTGACACATTCAGTTCAGTTCAGTTCAGTTGCTCAGTCATGCCCAACTCTTTGCGACTCCATGGACTGCAGCACGCCAGGCCTCCCTGTCCATCACCAACTCCCGGAGTTTACTCAAACTCATGTCTGTTGAGTCAGTGATGCCATCCAGCCATCTCATCCTCTGTAGTCCCCTTCTCTTCCTACCTTCGATCTTCCCAACATCAGGGTCTTTCCAAATGAGTCAGCTCGTCGCATCAGGTGGCCAAAGTATTGGAGCTTCAGCTTCAGCATCAGTCCTTCCAATGAATATTCAGGACTTATTTCCTTTAGGATGGACCGGTTGGATCTCTTTGCAGTCCAAAGGGCTCTTAAGAGTCTTCTCCAACACCACAGTTCAAAAAGCATCAGTTCTTTGGCGCTCAGCTTTCTTTATAGTCCAACTCTCACATCCATAATTGACTACTGGAAAAACCATAGCCTTGACTAGATGGACCACATTACATGCTATCTAATAACATTCTCTGTGATTTTGGAGGCAGACAACACCAGTCAGCCTACTAAAGGGAGTATTGTTCCTGTCACAGCTAAACCCTAGTAGAAGCCTATGCTAAATGCCTGTAGAACCAACTATCAAGACCACTGGTTATCATGCTTTAAACACTTTGGGCACTTGCTATAATATTTTGTCTATTTTTTAAAATTCAAATACTCTAACTTCTAACTGAAGTCATGTGTACTTCTTAATAAAATTTAACATATTTGGACTTTGAGAAAAAGATCTAATTTTCACATCCTTCATTTCATAACCCATAGTTAATACAACTTTCACTTATACTGATGTCTCTAGGCAAGATTTAAGAATTATTACACATAATTACTCTTCACAACGGAAGTCAAAATAGGACTCTAACTTGTTAATTTCCTAATTGTTCTTTTTCAAGTTTACTAACCATAAGTAAAATGTATACATCATAATCAGATTTTCAGTCATTATTTTAACATTTCATGCTTTATCTATATGCTGTTTCTTTTTAAGTTCTAAAGCAGTAGGCTTATACGTGCTTATGACAGACACTTCTACTTTTGCCGTATCTGTATTTAACAAAGTTCAGTCTATGCATTTATTACATACAAAGTAAGGCAAAAGGTAATGGAAACAGAGTCAGCTACAACATTTGTGGGGTGCCCCATGCAAAATAAAAATGTGGAGCCCCAGCAGGATATGGCGAAGATAGTCTCCCCTTCCCAAATTCCAGCATCCCAACTTGCAGTAAATGAGAGACCACCCCCCACCACCACCAAGAGATTGCAACCTCCTTGCCTGCAGGACGTGGGCAAGAATCCACCACTGAATTGCTCACCATACGGGCCAGGGTGCTGCCAGCTTGTCCAGGGATGGCTGCTTTGCCCCGTCCCAAGATGTCACGACCCAGGACATACGCTCCGCCTTGACTTTCTCTGCTCCAGCACTGCTAATCTACAGGCGGAGGAGGGTAAGGTGAGACACAGACCTCCCCTGCTGACCCACCCCATCACCACACCAGGTGGAGGGCAGTTGCGGTAATCAGGCAGGGATGGGGAGATGGAGCTGGAGGCCAGAAGGGGCCCCGGGGGCTGGGAGCTGTCTGCTGAGCATCTAAGCCAGGGAGGGAAGACCCTGGAGGGACCATGCATGGGCTAGGGCCCAACTCCTCTGGGTGCATACTCCCTGACCCATCAGACTCCACTTCCAAACCACAGACTCCAAGGTTAAATTACCAAGAATTTCATGAGCTCAAATGCAGAGCCCTAAAACCTCAAGCACAGGGCCATTCTGAGAACAGAGTCCCTGTGCTTTGTTCATAGCATGCGAATCCGTCTTGGGTGACAATGACCTATCTGTGTTAAAGTTTCTTCCTTTGGCTCGTAATCACAAAAGAAGCTGAGTGTTGAATTGCATTGTCTAATTAAATCAGGTTTGTTACCTTCATTTCATTAGCAAAAGGGATAAAGCTGATAAAAAAAAAAAAAAAACATGCTTGGCTAATCAAGTATTGGTCATGACTACCACGTAAGCATCCAATCAGATCACCGCAGGACCAGTGTCGAGATGACTCCCAGAACTGACTGTGCTGTTTCTGCATGTAGCCCCTTCCTCCATCTATAAGAGCTCCCCCCACCCCCCAATTGTCAGTGTGAGGAGTCGGCTTTTGGACAGGAGCTCCCCTCCCTCTGGTTGCTGGCCTCTGAAATAAAACAAACATCCCTTTCCACCAACCTTGCCTCTTTATCGGCTTCAAAACAAGAGGCAGCCGGACTCCCCCTTTCCATTGCAGATTTTTGTGCCCAACGTGAGGTTGCTGCTCTCTCACGGTATTGCCTCCTGGGTTTCCCCTCTTCCAGCAAAGCCACGACCATGATGCTGGGCTGGCTGGGATGGCTGTGAGGAGCCCGCCGCAGGTGGCTCGCTGGCCCTGAGAGCCGGGGTTTGGGTGAATGTTCCTAGCAGCTGCCAAAGCCACTTGTTTCGGGGATCCCCCTCTGCTTTTCCCCTGCCTGGCACTGGCTGCCAACTATGCTTTTCCATGGTGGAATAGAAACATACATCTGGACAAGCTGATGGAGCTCCAAGACCAAGTAAGTCCTCAGGCTCACACGCGGCAAGCTTCTCTTTTGAGCAGGGAATGACGTTTGGGCATTTTGCCAATTGGTTGAGATGTGTGTCTGCCACTGAGGACCGTTTGTGAGTGCTGAGTGTCACTGGGGCGTGTTGCTAGTTGGTTCTGATGAGCGTCCGACATTGCGAACCCGTTATGTTGGGAAGTGGTTGTTTGGGACTCCTTATTACTCATCCTCTTGGCACGTTCTCTGTCTTCCGGTGTGTGGGTGTATATTTCATTCATGTGATTGGTATCTTTGTTGTCTTTTGTAAAATGGGAAATTCAGAGTCAATTCATTAGAAAAATTGTGATTAAAGAAAAAGAAAGATTTTTTTAAACAATGGATGGTGACAGTATTCTTTAGACTCCAGAGAAAATGGGTTAAAATGAAACTCTTTTAAAGCACCCCCCTAACTGATTCTTTCACATGTGCAGCTGAAGAAAGCTAGCTTGATAAAATACTGTTTTCAGAATTCTGACCCTGAGAGAACGAAAATATACCTAAGAGAAAGCTTGAAGTTAACTCTTCTCATGTCCTTGAAACATAAACACAGAACACTTCGCCTGAGACTTCAGCTTTGGGTTAATTAGTAGGACTTTACAAGATGTTTGAGTTCACTAAACATGCATCTTGTACCACATTAAAGAGAGACTGTGCTATGAGAAAAATGTATGTTTTTAGAGGTTATGGAGAGTGTTCTTAAGTTTGCCGGTTAAAAAATGCTGGTGTAACAATGCAATTACTTGTTTCTTGGTTTTGTTAAGGTCTTTTAAAGGTGGGAAATTGTAATATATAATTAAAGCTACTAGAATAATAAGGAAAACATTTCAGTATGTAAAGCAAGTAGGGTACATATTGTCGGTGAGAGAAGGTATAAAGACTGGAGATGTTTTTGCTGAGGAAGAAAAGGAGAAGAATTTTGTCCTAGAGCTGTTTGTTTACGTGGGGGGAAAGTAAGGGTCAAATTAATATAGATCAAGAAAGTGATCAAAGAAAAGTGATAAAAGGTTTGTCAAAAAGGAACTTTGAGGAAAGAATTTTGTATGTTGTCAGCACTGATTAAGATTAGATTGAATTTAATTAAATAAATGAATTTTGTTATTAATAATTAGCTGGTACAAGACTGGAATTTGATTTCTCTCTGAAGAGAACAGTTTTCCTGAAAATTAAACAGCTCTTTTTAAAAAAAAAGTTTTCCACTTATTTTTTTGGATGCTCCAGGTCTTGGTTGCAGCATGTAGGATCTTTAGTTGTGACGTGTGGGATTTTTAGCCGCAGCACGTGAGCTCTTAGTTGCAGTGTGTGGGATCTAGTTCCCTGACCAGCGGTGGAACCCTGGACCTCCCGCACTGGGAGTGCAGAGACTTAGCTACTAGATCACCAGGAAAGTCCCTCCACTGCTTCTGATAACAGGCTGTAAGTTTCTTCCCTGGCTAACTTAGAGCATTCCAGAAGGCCCCTGAGGCATCTCAGAAGAAATATTAAAGTAACTAAGATTACCTGGTACAGTGAATCACAAGGAAAGCTTTGTTAAATGATAATACTAAACATTCTTAGGCTATACTGTATGGGTACATGTCCTTAATAGAAATGTTCTAAAAGTTATTAAATACAGGTTTTTGATAAATTTCAGATCATACTACTAAACGGAGCAAAAAAATTTTAAACATTCCAGTGGAAACTTATTACCTAGATTTTTATCCATATTTTTAATGCAAATATTTAGGATAAAAAAAATTATCTAGTGAAGTTGTCACAGAGTATATGTACTCATAGTACATATCTACTGGCTTTAATACTTTTATGACAATTGGGTATAAGTGATAAAATGCATAGCCTATAAAATATTTCCACATCGGCATACTTCTGTACTTCTTTGTTATGTCTGATTAGTTTTTCTTTCCATGTGGATAACTAGGCTAATATATAAACAAAAACCTCTATTCAAGGGACATGAATGGACTCAGAGCAGGCAACAGAGCCACTTTGTCATGATTAGAAAAATGTATTGATTATCAGTGTCTTCTGTTGAAAGTTTTGCCAATATAATGGGAAAATGATGGAAGAAATTTTCACATATTGAGGTGTGTGAAAGTCATTCTGGCTTATACACGGTTTAATTTGAACTTTAGGCTAACCAAGAAAGCCTATTTGTGGCCCCTTAAACATACATTGTAAACTGCTTTATCCATTAAGGGAAAAAATACATTCAAGAATAATACAAAGATGCATTTTGATTATTATCCTCATTGAAATATGACCACTGATTTTCAAATGTCCAGGTACTATGATAAAGTAATCAAAGAGAGAAGTAATGTTTTCATAATACAAAATTTTGATGCTAAGCCTGGAACCTGAAATTGTTTTCAACTCTCTATTCATTCCCCAAATTAGGCAGGATTGTGCCCCCACTTCAGCAGGAAGTAGCCAGAGTGATCATCACCCCCATTCCCTCAAAGAGTTGGGGAAAATTGGAACAGAAATGGAAATAAAACTAGGCTCCTCTGCCAAGTTTGATTAACTTCTCTAATAAAAACCTTATTCCCTTTCTAGTTCTGTAACTGTCCCTCCGCAAGATTGAGGAGCATCAAAAAAAAGTGGGACTGAAACTGTGTAGGACCCTGTGATTCTCCCCTCCCCCCAATGTCCTTGCCCCAACTTTTGCTTGTGGAAAAAACTTCAGCCAAACAGTAAGTTTAATCAGAGAAGTGAGAAAGTGTAGAAACAAAGGAAAACAGTCAAATAAAACCAAATAATGATAGTTTAGCCATTGAGCAAATTCAAGGACTTTTAGTTCCTCCTCAAAAGCTATAGGTAATATTCTGAGCCATATCCTGTGAGTTGTCTTGTAGATATTAATATCCCCAGCAAGTGGAAGAAGTTAATTACATGATGACCAGACTATAACCATGACATGAGCTGCCACAATTCTGAGAACTGGCCTCAGAGAAATGGGAACAAACTGGCCCTGGAACTGCAGAGTAACTGTCCTGAAAACAATCAAGATGACGCTGATCAGACCTCCATGTGACTAACTTCAAGATGATTCTTAGAGCTGACTGTGGTGTTTCTACATGGAACCCCCTCCATCCATCATAAAACCCTTGTCCACTGATTGTCAGTGCGGGGAGTCAGCCTTTGGACAGGAGTCCACCCTCCACCTGTCCACAGGAGCTAATCTCCTAAATAAAGCAAACTTTCCTTTCCACCAACCTTGCCTCTTTATTGGCTTCCAAGTGGCAGGTAGCCAGACCCCCACTTCCAGTAATAATAGTATCTACCACATCAAGCTTGTTTGGTGATTAAATGAAGCCATGACTGCAAAGTACTGGCATGTTGTAAAAGTTTAATAAATTAAAAAGAAAATTCACAATTGTGTTTCTCTTCCACACCCTCCATCATGTCAAATAACACCAAGCATTGTGGCTTCTACCTCCTAAATATTTCTTGAATCTATATCCTTCCCCTCTAATGCCTTGGCTATTGGCCTATTTCATAAGCACTTGCTTAGACCATTGAAATAGTGTCCTAGATAACAGGCGTGTCTTTTGTTTATCTCTCATCCATTCTGTAAACTGCTACCAGCAAAATATTCCAAAGCTGACAACATCATGTCTATGTTCAGAATTCCTCAATAGCCCCTCATGGCCCAAAAGTCAAAGTGTTAGCTGTTCAGTCATGTCTGACCTTTGCCACACCAGGGACTGTACCCTGCAAAGCTCCTCCGTCCACAGTTTATCCCCGGGCAAGAATGCTGGAGTGGATTGCCATTCCCATCTCAGGGGATCTTCATGACCCAGGGATCAAACCCAGGTCTCTCGAATTGCAGGCAGATTCTTTACCACCTGAGTCAGCAGGGAAGCCCCATGGCCCAAGAGGACAAAATTAAAGCTCTCAGCATGCCACACAACCCTTCCGGAACTAGCCCTTACCTCCCTCCACAGCCTCACCTTCCCTCTGATTCCCCACCAGCAACACACCAGATGCTCCTACTTGTTCTTTCCCCAAAAGCCCATGGCTCTCCTTGCCCCCATTTCTTGGTCATTTTATTCCCTCTGCTTGATTTGGCTTGGGCTGATTTTATCTACATTTCCCAAACAATATCCCTTATTTGCTTACCACCCTTTTCCAAGTCTCCACTAAGAAGACTTCTTGAGCCTTGGATATACTGTCTCCCTTTTATATATTCTCATCACGCTGTCTACATTAAAGTACTTAAAATTACTATAATCTCTGTAGTGCAATGACCTCTTTCATCATTAGAAACTGGAAACTTCTTGAGGAACCTGGGTCTCCTTCACCATGATCTCCCCAGCATGTAAAATGGAATCTAAGTCCTGTCGGGCACTCAGTGAATGAATGAGTGAATGAAAGCCTAACACCTAAGAATCAATTGTTCATTAGTTCACTTCAGTTGCTCAGTCATGTCAGACTCTTTGCGACCCCATGGACTGCAGCACACCAGTTTTCCCTGTCCCTCACAAACTCCCAGAGCTTGCTCAAACTCATGTCCATCAAGTAGGTGATGCCATCCAACCATCTCATCCTCTGTCATCCCCTTCTCCTCCTGCCTTCAATCTTTCCCAGAATCAGGGTCTTTTCTAAGGAGTTAGTTCTTCACATCAGGTGGCCAAAGTATTGGAGTTTCAGCTTCAGCATCAGACCTTCCAATGAATATTCAGGACTGATTTCCTTTAGGATGGACTGGTTGGATCTCTTTGCAGTCCAAGGGACTCTTAAGAGTCTTCTCCAACACCACAGTTCAAAAGCATCAATTTTTTGACCCTCAACTTTCTTCATGGTCCAGCTCTCACATCCATACATGACTACTGGAAAAACCATAGCCTTGGCTAGATGGACCTTTGTCGGCAACGTAATATCTCTGCTTTTTAACAAGCTGTCAAAGTTGGTCATAGCTTTTCTTCCAAGGAGCAAGCATCTTTTAATTTCATGGCTGTAGTCACCACCTGCAGTGATTTTGGAGCCAATATAGTGTCTCACTGTTTCTATTGTTTTCCCATCTATTTGCCATGAAGTGATGGGACTGGATTCCATGATTTTAGTTTTTTGAATGTTGAGTTTTAAGCCAGCTTTTTCACTCTACTCTTTCACTTTAATCAAAAAGGCTCCTCAATTCCTCTTTGTTTTCTTCTGGAAGTATGGTGTCATCTACATATCTGAGGTTATCGATATTTCTCCCTGCAATCTAGATTCCAGCTTGTGCTTCATCCAGACAGGCATTTCTCATGATGTACTCTTCATATAAGTTAAATAAGCAAGGTGGCAATATACAGATTTAATGTACTTCTTTCCCAATTTGGAACCAGTCTGGTTTTTTTAATGTCTGGTTTTAGTTGTTGCTTCCTGACCTGCATACAGATTTCTCAGGGGGCAGATCAGGTGGTCTGGTATCTCCATCTCTTGAAGAATTTTCCAGTTTGTTGTGATCCACACAGTCAAAGGTTTTGGCATAGTCAATAAAGCAGAAGTAGATGTTTTTCTGGAACTCTCTTGCTTTTTTGATGATCCAACAGGTGTTGCCAATTTGATCTCTGGTTCCTTTGCCTTTTTTAAATCCAGCTTGAACATCTGGATGTTCTCAGTTCACGTACTGTTGAAGCCTGGCTTGGAGAATTTTGAGTACTACTCGGCTAGCGTGAGAAATGAGTGCAATTGTGCAGTAGTTTGAGCATTCTTTGGCATTGCCTTTCTTTGGGATTGGAATGAAAACTGACCTTTTCCAGTCCTGTGGCCACTGCTGAGTTTTCCAAATTTGCTGGCATATTGAGTGCAGCACTTTCACAGCATCATCTTTTAGGATATGAAATAGTTCAACTGGAATTCTATCACCTCCTTAGCTTTGTTCCTAGTGATGCTTCCTAAGGCTCACTTGACCTCTGACTCCAGGATGTCTGATTCTAGGTGAGTGATCACACCATCGTGGTTATCTGGGTCATGAAGATCTGTTTTGTACAGTTCTTCCGTGTATTCTTGCCACCTTTTCTTAATATCTTCTGTTTCTGTTAGATCCATACTGTTTCTGCCCTTTATTGTGCACATCTTTGCATGGTGTTCCCTTGGTATCTCTAATTTTCTTGAGGAGATCTCTAGTCTTCCCCATTCTATTGTTTTCCCTCTATTTCTTTGCACTGATCACTGAGAAAGGCTTTCTTATCTCTCCTTGCTATTCTTTGGTACACTGCATTCAAATAGGTATATCTTTCCTTTTCCCCTTTGCCTTTAGCTTCTCTTCTTTTCTTAGCTATTTGTAAGGCCTCCTCAGACAACCAGTTTGCCTGTTTGCATTTCTTTTTCTTGGGGATGGTCTTGATCACTGCCTCCTGTACAATGTCATGAACCTCCATCCATAGTTCTTCAGGCACCCTGTCTATCAGATCTAACCCCTTGAATCTATTTGTCACTTCCACTATATAATGGTAAGTGATTTGATTTAGGTCATCCCTGAATGGTCTAGTGGTTTTCTGTACTTTCTTCAGTTTAAGTCTGAATTTGGCAAGAAGGAGTTCATGATCTGAGCCACAGTCAGCTCCTGGTCTTGTTTTTGCTGACTGTACAGACCTTCTGCATCTTCAGCTACAAAGAATATAATCAATCTGATTTCGGTGTTGACCATCTGGTGGCATCCATTTGTAGAGTCTTCTCTTGTGTTGCTGAAAGAGGGTGTTTCTATGACCAGTGTGTTCTCTTGTCAAAACTCTTATTAGCCTTTGCCCCGCTTCATTTTGTACTTCATTTTGAAAGAATTAGAGCAACACAATGTCCAGCTGCATAAGAAACAAAGAGTCAAAGGTAAGGTGAAAAATGTAAAGCTCTCCTTGTCCTTGGAGCTCGCTGCAAGCATTAACTTTGCTAGTCATTACGACTGCCTCAGAAGCAATGTGCCAGACAGCTTATGCAGCTAGGCACAGAGACAAAAAATTAGGCAACGGGAATACTTTGTGCATGAAGGGAACTGTTCTTTCTTTTTAAAAAGTAAACAGACAAGACTCTCTTAACAGTGTACTGGAAGGTAAAAATAGTAATGCTGGTGTAAGGCTGAGCAACAAAATCTATATTTTTTCTGCCCCAAACTCTTCAGGGTTACTAAGTTATTCTCCCAATTTAAAAGCCGGCTAGGAAAGAAAAGTTCCAATGACAATGCACTTGTACACCACATGAAAGGAGAAAGGAAAAATGATGCATATTAAAAAATCAAACTGTGTGAGCTCTACTTGACAAGGGTATGAAAAATAAATGAAAAGATAGTAAGGCAGAAGGAGAAAGAAGATATGGAAGACTGAATATAATACCTAGTTTAAAATTAATAATAAGTCTAGTGAACCTCTCTATCATTGGTTGCCTTATATTTCAAAGGCTCTACAACATGACCAGTGATTGGCTCTGAGCCTGATTTGCTGAGTCATACCTGATTCTTAAGACCACTTTTGCCTTTAGGTGTTCCTTGCCCCAATTTCCTGAAGAAGATGGGAAACAAAGAAAACAGGAAATTAAATTTGCTCTCTAATTCTTTTGGAACTTTAATTTGTAAAGTCTAAAAATTCAAAGCAAATTAAATGTGTAATTGTATGAAACTCATGAATGATTTTTTTTTTTTTGGTCAAATGTTCTAGAGATAAAACTTTATTTGTGATATGGACCCAGACAATGAGTCTTGAATAATTTAAAATGAAAACTACATCTTGGTAGACTGCACACTACAATCTTCATTTTTAGTCATTTATAAAATTAAATTGCCAGTTCTTACTTCTCATGACATCTTAGTATTTTGTGTTAAAAGTGTACTCAAAAATATCTTCTGGAGTCCTCTAATAGAGATCACTCATTCTTTCAAGCACGCGGGTGATAGGAGATTCACCACCCATCCAGTAGCCAGCTCTGCTGTGTATACATCTAATGCGGACACACACTTCCTAGTGGTGAATTGACCTTGCCCCCACCTCCAGAACTTCCACTCCACAATCTTGGTTCCATTTGCTGAAGTTCCACATAATACATTCAATTGCTTTGTATTTTTAATGTCATTAAACGTTCCCAGTTGACGAAAGATATTTTTAACCATCTGATGATTGTACTCCAAAACCTGGCTCACCTTCCCACTCACAACGGAAACAACTCTACTCCTCTCCGTCGACACCACCGGGGCCAGTCAAAGCTGCCATCATCTCTGAGCAGGCAGTTGGACCTGCTCTTCCCTCCCACTCTCATTCCCTCCAGTCTTTCCCAGACATCAGCCAGCATGATTTTTGCTATAGAAGAAATGTTCACTATGTCTCCACTTGTTAATAACCCTCAGTACTCTCCTCAGTACTGGAGACAAGTTCAAAATTATAATCTCTCATTGCTTCTTTTACCATCCTTCATCAAATTTACCATAATTTTAAGTATACTTAATTCCATAAATAATAATATTATTACTAACAATCCCTAATTTATTGAGGGCTTACTACACACTGGGTACTATGCTAAGAGCTTCAGAAGCATTATCTTAGTTAGACTTCAAAGCAAGCCCGTTACTATCACTACCATACATAACGGATGAGGAAAGCAGGCCTTGGGAAAGTTAAGGTAAGGGGAAGAGTGGAGATTAGAATCAACTCAGTTCTAGAACCAATTGATGTTCTAACCTTGTTGTGATCATGCTGATATCTGACATTTTCACTAACCTCCTAGCCCCAGAGTTGTAGAGACCAGTTGCCAAGGGAACTGTCAGAAGCAAACTGTGTTCCTGTTTGCCCAACACCACAAAATCAGAATAATGACTCATATTTTTTTTTCTGAACTACTGTCCCTTGTTCTTCATGGCACTCAAATACCCCACCAACCTAAAACAAGAGAAAGTAAGTGAGTAAATCTGGCACCCTTATCTTGACATCTATTGAGCCTTCTTGAATTTTTAAGGCACTTTCCAGAAAAGAAATAGCAGAGAATAGGAACATATCATGGGCTTCCCTGGTGACTCAGATGGTAAAGAATCTGCCTGCAATACAGGAGACCTGGGTTGGAAAATCCCTGGGTTGGAAAGATCTCCTGGAGGAGGGCATGGCAACCCACTCTGGTATTCTCGCCTGGAGAATCCCCATGGACAGAGGAACCCAGCAGGCTACAGTCCATGGGGTCGCAAAGAATCACACACGATTGAGTGACTAAGCAAAGGAACATATCATGGAGATGAGCCATTTAATTACATTTATCTGGATTCATTAGCAACAGGGAGGATCCAGCAAACAGAATCTAGAATGACAGGGAAGATGTAGAATGACTTCTGCACAAAGATGACATGCAAATGTGCAAAGCCTTCCATATTTTAGAGGCAATAACAGGACAGGCAAGAGGTGAGGGCTATAGTCTAGTTAATTGCAGGATCCTGTGGTGGCTCTATTTTCAGGTTTTTAAGGAACCTCTATACTGTTCTCCATAGTAACTGTACCAATTTACATTCCCACCAACAGTGTAGGAGAGTTTCCTTTTCACCACACCACCTTCAACATTTATTATTTGTAGACTTTTTGATAATAGCCATTCTGACCAGTGTGAGGTGACACCTCATTGTAGTTTTAATTTGTATTTCTCTAATAATTAGTGATGTTTAGCATTTTTCATGTTGCCTTTTAGCCATCTGTATGTCTTCTTTGGGGGAAATGTCTTTAGATCTTCTGCCCATTTTTTGATGGGGCTGATTTTAATATTGAGCTGCATAAGCTGTTTGTATTTTTAGGAAATTAATCCCTTGTCAGTCACATCATCTGAAAATATTTTCTCCCATTCTATAGGTTGTCTTTTAGCTTTATTTATGCTTTCCCGTGCTTTGCAAAAGTTTTTAAGTTCAATTAGATTCTATTCATTTATTTTTGTTTTTATTTCCCCTAAGTCTAGGAGATGAATCCAAAAAGCTATTAAAGAACATTTTCTAATACCATATACAAAAATAAACTGAAAATGGATTAAAGAGCTAAATGTAAGACTGGATACTATAAAACTCCTAGAGGAAAACATAGGCAGAACACTCTTTGATATACTCTAGTTAATAAAATTGTTTCCCTTAGGGGTAAAGACTAACAGCTTTGATACTGCTATGTATGTATACCAGAATTGAACAATTAAGTAAATGGATGGCAGAAGGCAAGAGCCAGGTTTCTCTCCATTAAAATAGAAAATTACAGATACTCAAGAAAAGGAGTACTACTCAAGAAAACTCTTCTATTAGCCTATAAGAGGGTAATAAAAATCAGGGTTGGCGACAACAGTATAAACTCATGTTTAGCTTAATAGATATAGATGGTTATAGAAATATTTATGAATATGTGTATATGCACAGGTTAGTATGCACATATGTCTCCTTGTTCTGTCATATGAAAAGGCCTAGAAATGGTGACATCCTGGTAGCGATGAGCACACTTAGCAATAGAGTTCGGTTTTTGGTTTTGTTTTTTAATTTTTTATTGGAGGATAATCGCTTTATAATAGTGTGTTGGTTTCTGCCATCCATCAACATGAATCAGCCACAGGTAGCCACATGTCCCTCCCTCTGAGACCTCCCTCCCACCCCTCGAGGTTGTCACAGAGCGCTGGGTTGAGCTCCCTGCATCACGCAGCAAATCCCCACTTGTCGTCTCTTTTACAAATGGGGATGTATGTGCTTCCATGCTACCCTCTCAACTCGTCCCATCCTCTCCCTCCCCCACTGTGTCCACAATCTGCTCTCTATGCCCGTGTCTCCATCACTGCCCTGCAAATAGGAGAACGGTGTGGAGATTCCTTCAAACACTAGGAATAGAACTACCATATGACCCAGCAATCCCACTACTAGCCCCGAGAAAACCATAATTGAAAGAGACATCTGTACCCCACTGTCATTTGCAGCACTCCTTACAATAGGAAGGACGTGGAAGCAACCTAGATGTCCATCGACAGATGAACGGATGCAGAAACTGTGGCACATGTATACAATGGGATTTACTCAGCTATAAAAAAATAACACATTTGAGTCAGTCCTGATGAAGTGGAGTCTGGCCTTTAATACCACTGTCCAAAAAAAGAATCAGGACCTTGGGAGAAACCACCAACTCTAGGGCTGGGGCTTGAAACACTCTAAATGAGCCTGCAGCGCCTTGTAGCTCCAGAAAGTTAGTATTCAAAACAAAGCTCGCAATGAGAACTGTGTGTCAGAAGGATACAGCAGACAACTTAAAGGGCTTCCGGTGGCCAAATGTAGACCAGTTTGAGCAACAAAATGAAACAGTGTATTAGTCAGTTTGTGCTGCTATAACAAAATAATACAAATTTGCATGGCTTGAATATAAATAAACAGTAATTTGCTTCGTACAATTCTGGAAGCTTGGAAGTCCAAGATCAAGGCTTGGCTGATTCTGTACCCCAGTGAGAGCCGTCTTCCTGGCCTGCAGATGGTCACTGTGCCCTCGCGTGGCAGGGTGGGGGAAGAGACGGCGAGAGGCTAAGCAAGCTCTTGGTGTCTCTGCTTATGAGACCACTCACCCCATCATGAGGGCCCCACCTTTGTGACCTCACCTAAACCTAGTTCATTCCCAAAGGCCCATCTCCAAATACCATTCCATTGTGATTTAGGGCTTTAACATATGAATGGGGGCGGGGCACAATTTCGTCCATAGAAAGTATTGTTAGTTTACAACTCAGAGTATAAAATAAATATGTATTAGTCAATGTTAATATAAATAATTGCTTCCCTGAATAGATCAGTTGGTAAAAATCCATCTGCAATGCAATATAAATAAATGACTGAATAAGTAAGTAAATTGGGAATGAATAGACAAATATATTGAAAAATGTAAAAAAAAAAAAAAATGTAGCTGTCCCACCTTAAGGAGATATGCTATAACTTCCCATAAGTTTGGGGTACATGTAGGTACTTTGTTTCAAAGAGAAGCTTATAGAAAGAAAGGGAGGAAAGAATAAATTTATAGAGGAGAAAAATGACAAACACTGTCTCCAGCCAGGTCATCAAGATTAACATCAACAGGGATAAGTCGTATTGATAGTTTGTACCTGTGATATGTTGTAATGAGAATAGCACTTTACATCTGTGATCTTCCTCCCCAAAACACATTCCAGTCTTATCATTAGAAAAATACCAAGCAAATCCCAATTGAGGAAAGTATAAAATACCTAACCAGTAAACCTCAAAACTGTCAAATTACTAAAAATAAGGACAAGCTGAGAAATGGTCACAGTCAAGAGGAGCCTAAGGAGACGAGTCTCCTAAGTGTAATACGGTCTCCTCAGTGGTATCCTGGAACATAAAAACGGATGCACAGAAAAGGGAACCCTGGTATCCTGCTGGTAGGAGGGGAAATTGTTGCAGCCACAATGGAGGACAATATGCAACATCCTCAAAACACTCAAAACAGACGCACCACATGATCTAGCAATCCCACTCCTAGATGTATATCCAGAAATCATAAAAACTCTAAATTAAAAAGATACATGCACCCCAATATTCATAGCTGTTTACAATAGCCAAGACAGGGATGCAACCCAAATGTCCATCATTGATGACTGGCTTAAGAAGATGGGGTGTATATTTTCAATGGAATATTAACCATTAAAAAAAAAGAATGAAATATTACCATTTGCAGCAACAAGGATGGACCTAAGGAATATTATACTTAGTGAAGTAAGTCAGATGGAGAAAGATTATATGATATCACTTACATGTGGAATCTGAAAAAAAAAAAGTTAATCTATATGCAAATAGAAATAAACTCACAGACAGAAAACAAATATATGGTTTCCAAAGGAAAAAGGAGGCACGGATAAATTACAAGTATGGGATCAACAGATACACATGACTATACTCAAAATAGAAAGCAACAAAGATTTACTTATGACACAGGAACCATATTCAATATCTTTTAATAACCTATAATGAAAAATGGTCTGAAAAAATATATACATGGCTGAATCACTATGCTGCAAACCTGAAACTAACAGAATATTGCAAATCAACCTCACTCAAATTAAAAATAGATAAGACTAACCAAGATATAAGCTTACCAACACCTCAGAAAATCCCCTGCATGACCAATTACATCCCTTCCCCATCAATCTCTACCCCAGGAACGATCTTCTATCAGCATAGATGAAATCATACAGTATGGAGAAGGAAGCGGGGAGGGAAAGGAGGATGGCAACTAACACCAGTTCTTCACAAACTGTTTTAAGAAACAGAAGAACAATAAGACTTGTATCTTATTGCCTGAGATAAGATGTGTGCAAGCATGCTAAGTCACTTCAGTCTTGTCTGATTCTTTGTGACCCTATGGTCATTCTTTATGAAGGTAGCCACAAAAATTCTCGACAAAATACTAGCAAACTGAACTAAGCCACATCTAAAAGGATTATACATGCTGACAAGGTGGGATTTATCTCAGAGACACAAGATTGGTTCAAACCATAAAGCAATAACTATAATATACCAGATGAAGAGGATGAAAGAAATCGTTTCAATAGATGCAGAAAAACATTTGACAAAACCCAACTCTCTTTTGTGATGAAGTTCAGTTCGTTCATTCACTCAGTCATGTCTGACTCTTTGCAAACCCTGGACTGCAGCATACCAGACTTCCCTGTCCATCACCAACTCCCGGAGCTTGCTCAAATTCATGTCCATCAAGTCAGTGATGCCATCCAACCATCTCATCCTCTGTTGTCCCTTTCTCCTCCTGCCTTCAATCTTTCCCATCATCAGGGTCTTTTCTAAGGAGTCAGTTCTTCACATCAGGTGGCCAAAGTATTGGAGTTTCAGCTTCAGCATCAGTCCTTCAACCACAGTTGGAGAAGCATTAATTCTTTAGCACTCAGCTTTCTTTATGGTCCAACTCTCACATCCATAGATGACTGGATAAACTATAGTTTTGACTAGATGGACCTTTGTTGGCAAGGTAATGTCTCTGCTTTTTAGTATGCTGTCTAGATTTGACAGAGCTTTTCTTCCAAGGAGCAAGCATCTTTCAATTTCATGGCCAGTCACCATCTGCAGTGATTTTGGAGTCCAAGAAAGTAAAGTCTGTCACTGTTTCCATTGTTTCCCCATCTATTTGCCATGAAGTGATGGGACCAGATGCCATGATCTTAGTTTTCTGAATGTTGAGTTTTAAACCAATTTTTTCACTCTCCTCTTTCACTTTCATCAAGAGGCTCTTTAGAACACTCAGCAAACAGGACTAAGGGAACTTCCTCAACCTGATAAAATGTCTCTGCAGAAACCTAAAGCAGCCTCATATCTAACAAGACTGAAAATACCCCCGTATGGGTAGATGACACGAATCTAAATAAACAGATTGAATTTTCCCTGGTGCAGGACAGGAAAAGGACTTTCCAATACCCTCCTCCATTTTTCTTGGTGCATTTACCTTAGAAGACTTGCAAAAATAAAAGGGGGGGGGATCGGGACAGGGAATACATGTAAATCCATGGCTGATTCATGTCAATGTATGACAAAAACCACTACAATATTGTAAAGTAATTAGCCTCCAACTAATAAAAATAAATGGAAAAAAAATGAAGACTTGCAATTATGAATCTGTTCTAAACCCTTTTAAGATTATGTAAATCTTTTTAAAACCTGAATAAACACCTCAACGTATTTACAACCTAGAAATCTTTTCTTAAAGACTCAGGAGACATCTCTTTGAATGTGATCATCAAAGAATACAGTACACCTACCTACCTCACAGTTTTCACAGCAGTTTAAGAGCCAAACTTTGGCTGGCACCTGGTTCCAAGTTATAAACCTACTTCCTGTCATAAAGATATGAGAAATTTTCGAGGTCTCTTTAGAATAAAGGTAATTAGCCAACACAAGTGACTACCCTAATTACCGAGTGAATATAGGATGAACTATTTGTGACGAATGGTGGTTATTTCCTCTTACTAGTTATTTATCTTGAGAGCGTGTGTGTAATTGGCTGCATCTGCTGAGCTGTAAGAAATCATAAAACTTTCTTTTTGTCTTTGCAATCACTTTAGTGGATTATCTGTGATGAAGACCGCATTCTGATTTAATGTTTATTCTGTAATAAAATTGTTTTCTTTCTCTTCTGCTTTTTTGAGAGTTTGTCTAGGTTTGCAGCATATTTTGTTTTTAATCCAAATTTTCCTAACAACCCCCGAGAAAAGGAACAGGACAAGGATATCTGACCTTACTATTTCTATTCAACATTGTAGTGAAGTTTTTAGGGCAGTTAGGAAAGAGTAATAACAGGCATTTGCATTGGGGAAAAAAGAAAGCAAAAACTATTTCTATTCACAGATGAATTTAAAAGTTCAGAGAAATCCACAAAAAAATTTACCAATAATATTCAAGTTCAACAAGGTTGCGGGGCATAAGATCAATATACAAAAATCAATTATATTTTATGGACTAGCAACAAACAATCCAAGATTAAATTAAGAAAACCATTTTATTTAAAATAGCATCAAAAAGAATAAAACCTAGAAATAAATGCAGCAAAAGAAGTACACAGCTTTACACTGAAAACCAGAAAACAGTGTTGAAAGAAAGAGGACCTAAATAAAGAAAAAGTCATCTTGTGTTTAAGTATTGAAAGAAGTAATACTGTTAAGAGAGCTGGGTTAGTTTTTCCTCTTGTTGCTGTAACAAATTATCACAAACAGTATCTTAAAACACAAATTCATTATCTTACAGTTCTGGATGGTTTAAAAATGTTTCTTTGTAGGCCAAAATCTAAACTTTAGTAGGGCACATTCTTTCCTGAGACTCTAGAGGAGAACCCATTTCTTTGATTTTCCTTTTCCAGCTTGTATAAACTGTACACTTCCCTTGATTTATGGTTCCTTCTGTCTTTAAAGCCAACAGTGGCCATCTGAGTCTTTATCACAGTATATCACTCTGACACTCCACTGATTCCCTTTCATATTCGAAAACACTTATTGTATGTTGGGATTAGCAGTCTCAAATCCATATGCTACCTTCAGTTCAGTTCAGTCCCTCAGTCGTGTCTGACTCTTTGTGACCCCATGAACCACAGCACGCCAGGCCTCCCTGTCCATCACCGACTCCCAGAGTCCACCCAAACCCATGTCCATTGAGTCAGTGATGCCATCCAACCATCTCATCCTCTGTCGTCCCCTTCTCCTCCTGCCCTCAATCTTTCCCAGCATCAGGGTCTTTTCCAATGAGTCACCTCTTTGCATCAGGTGGCCAAAGTATTGGAGTTTCAGCTTCAGCATCAGTCCTTCCAATGAACACCCAGGACTTATCTCCTTTAGGATGGACTGGTTGGATCTCCTTGCAGTCCAAGGGACTCTCAAGAGTCTTCTCCAACACCACAGTTCAAAAGCATCGATTCTTCAGCACTCAGCTTTCTTTATAGTCCAACTCACATCCATACACAACCACTGGAAAAACCTCAGCCTTGACTAAACGGACCTTTGTTGACAAAGTAATGTCTCTGCTTTTTAACGTGCTGTCTAGGTTGGTCATAACTTTCCTTCCAAGAAGTAAGTGTCTTTTAATTTCATGTCTGCAATCACCATCTGCAGTGATTTTGGAGCCCAGAAAAATAAAGTCTGCCACTGTTTCCACTGTTTCCCCATCTACTTGCCATGAAGTGATGGGACCGGATGCCATGATCTTAATTTTCTGAATGTTGAGCTTTAAGTCGAATTTTCATGCCCTTCTTTCACTTTCATCAAGAGGCTCTTTAGTTCTTCTTCACTTTCTGCCATAATGGTGGTGTCATCTGCATTTCTGAGGTTATTGATATTTCTCCCGGCAATCTTGATTCCAGCTTGTGCGTCCTCCAGCCCAGCGTTTCTCATTATGTACTCTGCATATAAGTTATGCTACCTTAATTTTCCTTTATCTTATAACATATTCACAAGTTCCAGAGCTTATTTTAGAATAGTCTTTTCAATAAATAGTGCCCTGACAACTGGACACCCACGTGCAAAAGATTGAATTTAACCTCTACTTTACATCACATACAAAAATTAACTCTAAGTGGATCCTGGACCAAAACATAAGAATTAAAACTACAAAACATCGGTATGTCTTTGTGACTTTGGATTTGGCAATTATTTCTTAAATATGACACTTAAGCGCAGCATCCAAATTGAGCTTAAAAACTTTTGCACTTCAAAGACCCCTATGAAGAAAGTGAGAAAAGAATCCACAGTCTGGGAGAAAATGTTTGAAAAACATGTATCTAGTAAGGGTCTGGTATCAGAGTAAGTGGGCTTCCTAGGTGGCCCCGTGGTAAAGAATCTGCCTACCAATGCAGGAGATGCAGGAGACAGGGTTTGATCCCTGGGTCAGGAAGATCCCCTGGAGGAGGAAACGGCAACCCACTCTAGTATTCTTGCCTGGAAAACCCCATGGACAGAGGAGCCTGGTGGGCTACAGTCCAGGCAGGAGTTCACAAACAGTTGGACACGACTTAGCAATTGGGCATGCACGCAGACATGCAGACTAAATAAGAATTCTTGCAATTCGATAACAACAACACAAATAATCCAATTGTAAATGGGCAAAGAAAAAGTTGTTCAACATCATTAGTCACAAAGAAATGCCAATCAAGACCACAGTAAGATATAATGTCACATCCACTGGGATGGCTAGTGTCGAAAAGACAGATAATAACAAATGTTGGTAAACAAGGGGAGAGGTTGGGCTTTTCAAATATTGCTGCTGAGAAGGAAAAATGGTGCAGCCACTTCAGAAGACAGCTCCTAAAATGTTAAACATAGAGTTACCATACTGAGAAGTAAAGCTCCTCTAGGCCAAAATCCTCTGTGTGGCCTTCCGGGTCCAGCCACAGCCTTTGCCTGGCAGACCTCCTAGGAAGAGGCTGCCCTCCCACACCAGCCTTGGTGCCCTGCCATTGCGTTACAGTTCCTAGAGAGAGCTGCAGTAAAGAGCTCGGCTTGCCTGCCAACCCCAATCAGCCATGCTCACATGCACAGCTGCATTCCTGCCCTTGCCAGGAGCCCCAGCGGAGACCATCTTGAAAGAAGCCTTGACTGAGGAGGGATGTTCTACTGCTGGTGACTCTGCACACTCTTAGTGAATAGTTACACATTGTGAAAGTATAAAAACATAGAGCGGCATGATATACACCAACCTCCCAATAGTGGTTACCTCTGGGAAGGAAGGAAAAATAGAGTGAGGAGGGACCTTCAATTCAACACTTAAGATAGTTCTTTAAAAAAAATTTAAGTAACTATCACAAAGCTATTATTGTATCAAAGCCAGTGTGCATAAACAGATGTTTGTTAACTTTTGAAACACTTCACAATCATAATGAATTTAAGATATGGAAATACTGGTTAGTGCTAGATGGTAGAATTAAATGTGATTATAACTTTTTTCTTCCAACCATCATAATCTTATTTATAATGATGAAGAATACATATGTTTTTCAAAAGTCTGTCATGACCAATGAATCTACTTAAACAAAGGGCTTTAAAAAAAATTTAAACCACTATTAAAAATCTCATTTCAGTGTTAAATCTTCACAGGTGTTTTTAATAGCTCAGCTGGTTTTTAAATGCAAGCCAATATTTAAAGGTAAAATTTACATATATCCAAATTTTCTGTGCTAGTCAGGAACTGAAATGAAATCATTATAGCTATAACAGTTATTCCTGTAGTTAAGGTCCTTTTGAAAACATGACCTTAAATAAACCAAGATTGTCTGAATGAGTTCATTCAAGCTATTACCATAAATTACCCTGCGTAGAGCTATAGCTAATAATAGACTTGCTTTTAGAGCTGAAAACATCTAATTCAATAGTTTTCAAAGATGTTTCAGAACTCTCTTCGTATTAAATAATGTGTAAAAAACCCACTGTATAAGAGATCCAAATGAAGGACTTTTGTTTAAAGTAGGAGGCTTGAGTTCCGAGTTCCTTAGCCCAACAGACGAAGCTCTCTCTCACCCCTCACTTCTCCTCTGAACACTAACCTGCTCACGCCTCCTGATTTCTAGCCATGCCTCTCCCGCTCACATCCTTCCACAGCACGGTTTCCTGTACTCGCTGTTGCTGTAGTTCTGCCTGTCCTGGCTTGTCACCTCGCCTCCCCTCCAAAGTCTTGCCTCAGCCCCTGCTGTTCCCCCCAAACTATTCTTGATATGCCTATCTGCAAATCCAAGGGATATTCATCAGTCCTTTCCAGGGAGCCACGAAATCATCCTATGAAAATGAAAATTCTCATTAAATCTTTCTGCAGCACAGGGTGCTGCTGACCTAAAAAAAAAAAAAAAAAGGCATTGCGTTTCTTCTTGTCTGACACCGTTTTCTCTTTTTTTTCTTCTTTTACCTCCTCTTTGCTGACTCCGTTCAAGTCTCCCCCAAGGTTTCCTCTCTCTGAGTCTGCCCCTTAAATGCGTGGCCGCTCAGGTTCTGGTTCAGCGCCTGTCTATTTCACAGCCAGCCCCACCCAGCTACTTATGACTCTATGTTCCCCCACCAGCCAGAAACTCCTAAACGTACTTGGATTGTTTATTGGGCATGACAGCCTTACTGCCTCGTGCTAAGTCGCTTCAGTCAGGTCCGACTGTTTGCGACCCTATGGAGTGTGGCCTGCCAGGTTATGACTGTCTATGGGATGTTCCAGACAAGACAACAAGAGTGGGTTGCCATGCCCTCCTCCAGGGGATCTTCCCCATCCAGGGATTGAACCTGTGTCTCTCAGGTCTCCTGCATGGGCGGGCAGGGTTCTTTACCACTAGCGCCACCTGGGAAGGTGAAAGTGAAAGGGAGGTCACTCAGTCGTGTCTGACTCTTTGTGACCCCCATCCACTGTAGCCCACCAGGCTTCTCCATCCATGGGGTTTTCCAGGCAAGAATGCTGGAGAGGCTTGCCATTTCCTTCTCCAGGCAACTCAAATTCAACATACTCAAAACTAGATTAATCCCTTCCTCTTCTTTGCCAATCCTTCCCTACGTCTTCCCTAATTACATTGCGTCTGCTGTGAGTTGAATTGTGTCCCCCAAAAGATATGTTGAAATTCTAACTCCTGGGGTTACCAAGGATGGACAAGCATAGAAGCAAACATCATGGTACCATATTTTGAGGGAGAAAAAAAAAAGCTTTATTGACAGGTTGACAGCAAGGAGACAGGAGGTGAAGATCTAAAATATACCAGATTTGGGGTTTGGCCAAACCTTTATGAGTCAGCAGTTGGAATGCAAAAGAGCTGATGCAGCAGGTTTCTACTGGAGAGCTTTGGAGCTTGGCCATTAGTGGTAAAATACGGTCAAGGGAGCTTTTCCAGATCTTCCTGGGCAAGGGACCCTTCACTTCTGAACATGAATCAGTAGCTGGAAATCTTAGATTACCTGGTAAACAAGTTATCTGTAATGCCAAGATAATAAGGGTTTGGGACTTCCCTGGTAGTCCGGTGGTTACGAGTCTGCCTCCCAATGCAGGGGACGCCTGTTTGATCCTTGGTCCAGGAGGATTCCACGTGCCTCGGGGACACTGGGGCCGTGCACCACAGCTGCTGAGCCCACACTCCTAGAGCCCGTGCTCCGCAACGGAAGAGGCCCCCACAGTGAGATGCCCACGCACACCAGATGGGGAGTGCCCCCCTTGCTGCAACCACAGAAAGTCCAGCAGCGGAGCACAGTGCAGCCATAAATAAATGTGTTTTCAAATAACAGGGATTTTATTCTTAGAAGGAAAAGATATATTGAAGATGAAAATACTTGAAGCAAATAAATTATTCTATCAAGTATATCCATCCATTGCACCACAAATTAATCTTATCGTCAAACACAGAATTCTAAAATTATGGGTTATTCCCTCTCCTATAATTCTCCTATATTCCCTCTCCTATGTTACAGCATAGTTTCAGTTCAGTCGTTCTGAAGCCACGGACCCCACGGACTGCAGCACGCCAGGCCTCCCTGTCCATCACCAACTCCCAAAGTTTACTCAAACTCATGCCATCCAACCATTTCATTCTCTGTTGTCCCCTTCTCCTCCTGCCTTCAACCTTTTCCAGCATCAGAATCTTTAGCAATGAATTGGCTCTTCACATCAGGTGGCCAAAGTATTGTAGTTTCAGCTTCAGCATCAGTCCTTCCAATGAACACCCAGGACTGATCTCCTTTAGGATGGACTGGTTGAATTTCCTTGCAGTCCAAGAGACTCTCAAGAGTCTTCTCCAACACCACAGTTCAAAAGCATCAATTCTTCTGCACTCAGCTTTCTTTAATAGTCCAACTCTCACATCCAAATATAGTTTATACGTGAACAATGCAGGAGTTGGGAGCCCGACCCTCTACAAAGTTGAAAATCCTCACATAACTTATAATTGGTCCTCCATATACTTGATTCCTCTATATACACAATTCTACATCTGCAGATTCAACCAACTTTGGACTGTGTAGTAATATAATACTTTCTGTTGAAAAAAAAATCCACCCTTTCATGGACCCGTTCAGTTCAAACCCATGTAGTTCAGGGTCAACTGTATATAAAATAAGTCACCATGGATTTAAAAATTTTTCCTGCTGAGTTTATACCCCACCTTCTCCCTTTTTAAAAGACTGTTTTTAGATCACTTTTAGTTTACCACAAATTGGAAGGAAGTCATCGGGATTTCCCACACAGCGGGCCCTCAGGCTCCCTTTCTCTTTTGTTCTCATTAACAGCAGGTTTAAATCAGCCCACTCCTGGGTCATCACAAAAGCCTAACTCCTTTTAGTATTTCATTTGTTCGTTCACTGAGCAATTGTCTACTAAGCACCTCCTTTCCTATGCACCAAGTCCTTTCAGAATGTTATTACAAACGAGCATAGAAAAGTGGGTCAGTAGCTGGAAGAGAGAGAGAAGAACATGAGTTTGTTTGTTTAAAAAGGAAAACCTGACAATATGCGTGTGGGTTAGCAGGAATGAGGCAGTGTGGGCGGAGAAATTAGTGACGCAGAATTGAGAGGGGGACCTGGAGGAAACGGAGACCCAGGAGGAGGGCTGGTCCCCGCAGGCCTGGGGAGAGCTGAGCACCTGGGGGGATCACTGAGCACCGGGGAGGGGGGGGGGGGCGAGCACCTGGGGGGAGAGCTGAGCACCCAGGAGCATCGTGCAGGCTCCTGGGATGGCATGGCCCAGAGCTCAGGGAAGTTCTCTTCTGATAGCTCCCAGTTTCTCAGTGAAGCAGGGAGCAGAGTCACTAGTGTAAAGGATAAAACTGAAACTCCTCCCTCTTGCTGTGAGTCCAAACCTTCCTCAGTCAAACATCTCCATCCCTCAAGCCTCCAGCACAGGTTTCCCATTTCACTAACCTCTTGAAGCCCCTTCAACCACTCCTGTTCTTCACCAGGCTTGTTCTTCTTTACCCCATCAATGTGGCAGAGAGTGGGTGGCGATAAACACTGGATTCCATCAAAACACAGATTATTTGCCATTGATTCATTAATACAAAACTTGAAAATACATATCACTAGGTAGGTGATACCCGTAACTAAGAAAACATAATTTTATTCATATGACAAGAGGACAGAGGATAATTAAAATCTTTTGTTAATTGTACCTGAACAGTTTAGGGGTAGTTCAGTTCAGTTCAGTTCAGTCGCTCAGTCGTGTCCGACTCTTCGAGACCCCATGAATCGCAGCAGGCCAGGCCTCCCTGTCCATCACCAACTCCTGGAATTTACTCAAACTCAAGTCCATCGAGTTGGTGATGCCATCCAGCCATCTCATCCTCTGTCATCCCCTTCTCCTCCTGCCCCCAATCCCTCCCAGCATCAGGTTCTTTTCCAATGAGTCAACTCTTCCCATCAGGTGGCCAAAGTATTGGAGTTTCAGCTTCAGCATCAGTCCTTCCAATGAACACCCAGGACCGATCTCCTTTAGGATGGACTGGTTGGATCTCCTTGCAGTCCAAGGGACTCTCAAGGGTCTTCTCCAACACCACAGTTCAAAAGCATCAATTTTTCAGCACTCAGCTTTCCTCACAGTCCAACTCTCACATCCATACATGACCACTGGAAAAACCATAGCCTTGACTAGACAGACCTTTGTTGGCAAAGTAATGTCTCTTCTTTTTAATATACTATCTAGGTTGGTCATAACTTTCCTTCCAAGGAGTAAGCGTCTTTTAATTTCATGTCTGCAATCACCACCTGCAGTGATTTTGGAGCCCCCCAAAATAAAGTCTGACACTGTTTCTACTGTCTCCCCATCTATTTCCCATGAAGTGATGGGATGCCATGATATTAGTTTTCTGAAAGTTGAGCTTTAAGCCAACTTTTTCACTCTCCTCTTTCACTTTCATCAAGAGGCTTTTTAGTTCATCTTCACTTTCTGTCATAAGGGTGGTGTTATCTGCATACTGAGGTTATTGATATTTCTCCCGGCAATCTTGATTCCAGCCTGTGCTTCTTCCAGCCCAGCATTTCTCATGATGTACTCTGCATGTAAGTTAAATAAGCAGGGTGACAATATACATCCTTGATGTACTCCTTTCTCCTGTCTGGAACCAGTCTGTTGGTCCATGTCCAGTTCTAACTGTTGCTTCCTGACCTGCATACAAGTTTCTCAAGAGGCAGGTCAGGTGGTCTGGTATTCCCATCTCTTTCAGAATTTTCCACAGTTTATTGTGATCCACACAGTCAAAGGCTTTGGCATAGTCTATAAAGCAGAAATAAATGTTTTTCTGGAACTCTCTTGCTTTTTCTATGATCCAACGGATGTTGCCAATTTGATCTCTGGTTCTTCTGCCTTTTCTAAAACCAGCTTGAACATCTGGAAGTTCACGGTTCACGTATTGCTGAAGCCTGGCTTGGAGAATTTTGAGCATTACTTTACTAGCATGTGAGATGAGTGAAATTGTGCAGTAGTTTGAGTATTCTTTGGCATTGCCTTTCTTAGGGATTGGAATGAAAACTGACCTTTTCCAGTCCTGTGGCCACTGCTGAGTTTTCCAAATTTGCTGGCATATTGAATGCAGCACTTTTACAGCATCATCTTTCAGGATTTGAAAAAACTCAGATGGAATTCCATCACATCCACTAGCTTTGTTCGTAGTGATGCTTTCTAAGGCCCACCTGACTTCACATTCCAGGATGTCTGGCTCTAGGTGAGTGATCACACCATTGTGATTATCTGGGTCATGAAGATCTTATTTATACAGTTCTGCGTATTCTTGCCACCTCTTCTTAATATCTTTTGCTTCTGTTAGGTCCATACCATTTCTGTCCTTTATCGAACCCATCTTTGCGTGGAATGTTCCCTTGGTATTTCTAATATTCTTGAAGAGATCTCTAGTCTTTCACATTCTGTTGTTTTCTTCTATATCTTTGCATTGATTGCTGAGGAAGGCTTTCTTATCTCTCCTGGCTATTCTTTGGAACTCTGCATTCAAATGGGAATATCTTTCCTTTTCTCCTTTGCTTTTCACTTATCTTCTTTTCACAGCTATTTGTAAGGCCTTCTCAGACAACCATTTTGCCTTTTTGCATTTCTTTTCCATGGGGATAGTCTTGATCCCTGTCTCCTGTACAATGTCATGAACCTCCGTCCATAGTTCATCAGGCTCTCGGTCTATCAGATCTAGTCCCTTAAATCTATTTCTCACTTCCACTGTATAGTCATAAGGGATTTGATTTAGGTCATACCTGAATGGTCTAGTGGTTTTCCCTACTTCTTCAGTTTAAGTCTGAATTTGGCAATAAGGAGCTCATGATCTGAGCCACAGTCAGCTCCCAGTCTTGTTTTTCCTGACTGTATAGAGCTTCTCCATCTTTGACTGCAAAGAATATAATCAATCTGATTTCGGTGTCAACCATCTGGTGATGTCCATGTGTAGAGTCTTCTCTTGTGTTGTTGGAAGAGGGTGTTTTCTATGACCAGTGCGTTCTCTTGGCAGAACTCTATTAGCCTTTGCCCTCCTTCATTCTGTACTCCAAGGCCAAATTTGCCTGTTACTCCAGATGTTTCTTGACTTCCTACTTTTGCATTCCAGTCCCCTACAATGAAAAGGACATCTTTTTTGGGTGTTAGTTCTAAAAGGTTTTGTAGGTCTTCATAGAACCATTCAACTTCAGCTTCATCAGCGTTACTGGTTGGGGCATAGGCTTGGATTACCGTGATATTGAGTGGTTTGCCTTGGAAACAAACAGAGATCATGCTGTCATTTTTGAGATTGCATCCCAGTACTGCATTTCAGACTCTTTTGTTGACCATGATGGCTACTCCCTTTCTTCTAAGGGATTCCTGCCCACAGTAGTAGATATAATGGTCATCTGAGTTAAATTCACCCATTCCAGTCCATTTTAGTTCACTGATTCCTAGGGTTAGAGACCTTGTTAATTGGAGAGGTGTCACAGGGATGGCTACTTTGCCAGTAGCTAAGAATTTGGTCAAAACTACTTAGACAAAAAGCATTCAAGTTAAGACTGACCTAGTTTAAACTGTGACTGATACATATAAATGTATAGGATACATTTAAATGATACATACAAAAGTATAGAAACTTTGAGCTAGCTGTTTTTAATTCAATAGTCAAGAAAAAACTCTGGTAAAAATAAAAATTTCTTTAAGAAAATATGAAACTGATCACCAATTAATATTCACAACCTTTGGATTTTCCACATATTGCTAATTATTTTGCTGAAAAAAATACTTTTGCCTTTTTAGTTATAATTTATTTCTAGCCAATCATACATATCTTATGTTATATGAATTATAGATAAGCTAGAAATAATTTGAATACCTTTAAAATGAAGACTGGCTGAATAATTCTGATGTATACAAAAATTTTAATACAGCTTAATTATAGTTTAATACAGATATTAAAACTAAAGACACAAGAAGGCATTTATTAACATCAATGTGTGTGGGTGTATGCATAGAAAAGGATTTGAAATTAGGGATACCAAGCTGTTTCCATGAGTTTTCTCCATGCTCTGGGTTAGTAGGATTCTGAGTCCTCTTAATTGAACCTTTTCTTATTTTTGGCAATGAGAGTTATAAAAGTTAATAAACATAAACCTCAATTAAATAGAGTCAGGACTTTATTAAAAGCTCTGAAGTGATAGTACTGTGTTGCTTATTTTGCGGGAAAAAACCGTTGAGCCAGCCAATTGCATCCTGTTATTACGAATCACAAACATATCAATTTTCCCAATTTTATAAGAAACTGCACTGATATCTCATTTTGACAATCAATTGTGTTTATTATTGTAATAAGGAAATCAAACATGTCAGTCCTAAAGGAAATCAACCCTTAATATTCACTGAAAGGACTAATGCTAAAGCTGAAGCTCCAATCTTCTGGCTACCTGATGCGAAGAGCTGACTCACTGGAAAAGATTCTGATGCTGGGAAAGATTGAGGGTGGGAGGAGAAGGGGACAACAGAGGATGAGATGGCTGGATGGCATCACCGACTCGATGGACATGAGTTTGAGCAAGCTCCAGGAGATAGTAAAGTGTCAGGAAGCATTTAACAGGAGGCTTCCTGTGTGCTCTTTTGGATCTGTCAGGAATCCTCTGGTCCTTATTAATTCCTAAATATTCAGGGGCTGAGGAATCCAGGCATTTCCTTCATTAGTTTCTCAATATGGTGATAAGTACCCTCTTCCTTTTTATGAACCATACAGTAAAAAGCAATTGT
Source organism: Odocoileus virginianus (assembly GCF_023699985.2). NCBI lineage: Eukaryota > Metazoa > Chordata > Mammalia > Artiodactyla > Cervidae > Odocoileus > Odocoileus virginianus. Next base: position 4,041,426 of record NC_069705.1, on the reverse strand, counting down.
TCACAACTCTTTCTCTGTGATAGGGATCACGTATGTTTTGTAAGTCTGGATTTTAATCTTTATCTTTGCTGAGAATAACTACCTTGTAAGACAGTATATATGCCCACACCATGTTGATTAAAACACCTTTGCTCCATCAGAGCTTGGGTCCCCATGTCTTTCTTTCTTTCTCTCTCTCTCTCTCTTTTTTATTGTCAACTCTGGACCACCAGGTTCCAGTCCATTAAAGGACCAACAGTGAAGGACAGGGAAGTCTTGCATGCTGCAGTCCATGGGGTTGCAGAATCAGACATCACAACTGAACAGCAATTGTTATTTATTCTCATTATAGACTTGAGTCCCTGTAGATTAGACGACCCAAGATGAGACCTCAAATAGGAATTTAACTTATTTGGCCTCAGTTATCTTTAGTAATAAAATGAATGTGTAGACTAAATAACAAATAAATAAATAATAAAAATTTAAAAATAGAGTCAGAGGACCAGAAGGGGGTGCAGTCACACCCTTCATCAATAGTGGAACCCAACAAAAAGAAGAAAGACTCCTCTTCTGGCCTGGCCAGGTCTCAGCCCAGGAAAAGCCATGGACTCTGTTTACCATAGCCCTCTCAAATTCCTGTCCCCACACCACGCTGCTATAAAACTGTTCTCCTTCGCTTGCTGTACGGGGACTTTTATGTGGCTCAACATTGTTGCACACCCTGAATTACAATTCTCTGCTGATGCTAAATAAACCTATCTTTGCTGGGGAAACATATGTTAGTCTGTTTCAGGTCAATGGCATGTACCGCTTCCATAAGAAAGAAACAACAAAAGAAATTTTAATCGCAAGCTTTGAAATTTTCTGTGATGTAGGGGTTTTGTTGAGGCTTTTCGGTTTGTTTTGTTTATCTATCATCCTTTAGTTTTAATTTAACATTTTGTCCATGAAGCCTCATGGGCAAATAGAATATTTGAAAATAGAAATATTTTCAGATAATTCTGCTTTTAATAGGATCATAATTTATATACCACCAGTAACTTATCTTTTCACTTAATAATATACTGCTGATATCTTTCTAGATCAACAAACACAGCAATATATTACCCCTTACCATTATTTATCTAATCAGCCTAATCAGCATCCCATTTCATGATAAAATAGCCACAGTAGTTGAAAATGAATTAAATAAAATATTAAGTACACAGAGGAACAAAAGGAAAATTTTAATATAAGTAAAAAAAGATTGTGTCCAAAAATAATGTAAAAATTTCTGCAAATTACCAATAAATTTTAGAAATCAATGATAAAAATATTTATAGTAATTTCCTTATTTTGATTACATTATCACCACAACCAATTAATTTTTAACCACATTTCTTTACAGATTGCCTGAAGCTCAACTGCTGCAGGGAAAGTCGAGGATCTGCAGTGAGAGGGCACAAATTAAATGGTCTTTTTCAGGTTTCTCTAATCCTGCTGCTTTATAGTCTCTATTAAGAGGCCTATAATGGGAACCAATTAACTGTAAATACAGTGAGGAGTCTGGGCAATTAAACAAATGGATTACATTTACCCAGTGATTACACTCTAGCCTTCATGATTATCAGGCACTGCCCACTTTCTGTCACAAATACAAATTAAATTTAGATCCAACAGCCTTGAAATTTCTCATTGTACATCAACTTCCATTTGCTTATCTCTAACAATGCATTAAAAAATAGCTGGCATATAGATTGACGTCACTCATTTTGTATCTGTATTCAAACTGAATATCATCAGCTTTTAAAATTCAAGTACATAACTAAATAATCATGCTGATTTACAAAAAAGGATAATATAATCTCTCAATTACAATACATCAGTATACAACTGTCTTTCTCTAAAATTAAAGTCACATAAAAATGCGAATTCTGGTTCCTTAATAAAACACTGAATTTTTTTTTTTTAAAGAAGTCAGTCAACTTCCAAGTAAACCGTGGATATTCTTTATATGAGCAGAGGCTGTCACAGGGGGAAGGTTCTTATCTGCCAGTGATTTACAGTTATTACTCTCACATCTATTTTTAAATGACCATTATATCATCAGGCTCATATTGCCATCTTATTTGCAAAGTCAGTGCCCACAGCAGCAGCCCAGAGCGATAGGAGGCAGAAAATTTCTCTGGATGAGACTTTGAGAAAAAAAAAAGTTCTCAACTCCATCTATCTGTGAAGAAGTGCTAAAAAGAATTGTCAGGAATTTCTTTAATGACTTCCAATTATCAACATGGAAGACTATGTCCAGATGGACTTGGCATAGTTTAGATTTGTTTAGAGAACTGAAGAGGATGAGACAAACAGCTTCTGCCTGGCTTACACAGAGGCTGTGAGGTCATGTTGTAAGAATGTCTGAAATACACCAGTTCAGAGCTTTTTACCTGGTCAGTCCAAGCAAGTAGATATCCTGCCCACATCCCCTGCCCTCACAACTTCAGAGCACACTGGCCTGATGGCCAGTCATTAGCAGTATTGTCTGAGGATTTTCTCTCTCTGGACCTTCTCTGTCTACAGCTTGACAAACCTGAAGATGTTAGTTGCTCAAGTGGTGTCCAGCTGTTTGCAACCCTTTAGACTGTAGCCCGCCACGCTCCTCTGTCCATGGGATTCTCAGGCAAGAATACTGGAGTGGGTAGCCACTCCCTTCTCCAGGGCATCTTCCCCATCCAGGGATGAACCCTGGTTTCTTGCATTGCAGATGGATCCTTTAGCATTTGAGCCACCAAGGAAACCCTCAGCAGGCCCGAGATGCCGGTGAATTCATGTAGCCTTAAAATGGCCCTTACCCAGTGAGGGGAATGAGTTGTTGTACAACCACCGACTCTCTCCTTTTAGGTGGGTCACTGAGTTATGCATTTAAACTGGCTCCAGCAGATTTGAGCTCACAGTCGTAGCTTGCCCCGGGAGATTCCTTATCGACTGCCTTCCCTTCCCTGTCTCGGGTCCCACTCCCCTATCATTGTTTTCTAGGATCCCACCCACTTGCACTTGAATCTTTGAGTGTGCCGTGAGGGGGCAACCTGAACAAAGAGACAAGTGAGAGGAGCCCAGCAAGGTCAGCCAAATAAAGAAACTTACCAAGAGGCTTCTGCCAGGGCAGGAAGAGGGAAGCTGCAGCTGGCTCTTGAGGGGAGGAGGATGGAATCCAGGGCAGCACGCGGTCTCAGTCCCTCTCTTCTTCTCCCGAGTGCTGGCCTCCTTATCTCAGGCTGACCTCCTCCCTGGCTACAAACACGGCCCAAAACAGCCCTGGGGGCCTTATAACCTCGGCTTCATTTTTTCACTAAGTCCTGCTGAATGCATTCTCGGGAGAGTATTCTAATTACATCTGCTTGAATGAAGGAAATACTCCTAACATTTCTGGCAACAATGGCAGAAACGCTAGAGCCGGCCAGCCTGGGGACAAGTGTGAACCTGGGCAAGGCAAATATGGCCCAAAAGGCAAGGTCTCTGAAGCATGGAACTCACTTGGTATGGAGCAGAAGAGCTTTTTTCCTAAAGAATGAGGATGTTGCTCCCAACATAATAGCAGTTAATCTTTATTGAATCCCTGTTATACTCCAGTGCTATTGCTATCTACTTCTATCTTTTATCTTTCCGTGTATCTCTATTATCTATCCATCTATCTTTTTAAGCCTCATAACAACCCTATGAGGTAGAAACTATCATTATCACCACCAAGTCCCCTGTTTCAAGTAGGAAGATGGAGGCTTATAAATATTAAGTTATTCAAATCCAGACAGGAAGATAGAGTCAGGATTAAACCAAGGCTGTCCAGTTCTACAGTCTGTACTATGTTATATTGGTTCCTAAGATAGAGGGACAGCCATGCAGGCAAACCCGTTGTCATCTCATTGCTCCTCTCATTGCTACTGTTCATGGCACTGTTTACTAAGCTTACGTAAGAAATACAAAGGATTATCAAGATAACTATGAACAATTTCACACCAATAAAATGGACGAACTAGAAGATATATTAATAGATAAGTTCCTAGAAGCACACCATGTTCCAGAATTGAAACAGGGAAAAATAGGAAAATATGAATAGGCCAGTTACTAGTTATAAAATTGAATCAGTAATAATAATAGTAATAGTGCTTCATAACAAACAAAAGTCCAGGAAAGGATGGCTTCATAGATGAATTCTACAAAACATTTAAAGAGGAGATAAAACCTATACTTCTCAAATTATTCCAAAACAATGATGAGAAAGAAGTGTTTCTGAACTCATTCTACAAGGCCAACATCATATTGATACTAAAACCAGACAAAGATATCACACATAAAAAAGAAAATTACAGGCCAATGTAAGGAATGAGCATAAGTGAAAAGGTCATCAAAAAATTAGCAGACTAAATTCAACAATATAATAAAAGGATCATGAATCATAAATAAGTGGGATTTATCTCAGGGACGTAAGGATGGTTCAATATCCCTAAATCAATCAGCACGATACACAAATTAACAAATTCAGGAATAAAAATCATATGATCATCTTAAAATATGCAAAATGAGTTATTGACAAAGTTTAACATCTATTTGTAATAAAAACTCTCAAAAAATGGGTATAGAGGAAACATACCAAAACATAACAAATGCCATATGTGGCAAACCTACATCCAACCTCATCCTCAGTGATGAGAAGCTGCAAGCATTTCCTCTAAATTTAGTTAATAGACCTGGATGCCCACTCTCATTGCTTTCATAAAACATGGTATTGGAAGTCATAGCTACTGTAATGAGATAAAAAAAAGAAATAAAAATCATCCAAGTTGGAAAAGAAGAAGCAAGATTGTTACTCATTCCAGATGTGAAAGTTGCTCAGTGGTGTCCGACTCTTTGTGATCCCGTGGACTATATGGTCCATGGAATTCTCCAGGCCAGAATACTGGAGTGGGTAGCCTATCCCTTCTCCAGTGAATCTTCCCAATCCAGGAACCAAACTGGGTTCTCCTGCATTGCAGGCTCTTTACCAACTGAGCTGTCAGGGAAGATGCAATCAAAAATTAATAGAACTAAAAAATTGAATTCAGCAACATCACAGGATACAAATTAATATATGAAATTGGTTTTATTTATATAGTAATAGTAAACTATCAGAGAAATAAATTAAGAACATAATTCCATTTACATATGCATCAAAAAGAATAAAATACCTAGGAATAAATCTAAAAAAGTGAAAGATTTGTACTTTGAAAATTGTAAGACATTGATGAAAGAAATTGAAGACAGCACAAACAAATGAAAAGATATACCATGCTCATGAATTGAAAGAATCAATTAACATACTATCCAAGTATGTTATTATTAATAATCATACCAAAGGCAATCTACAGATTCAATGCAATTCCTATACACACTATAAGCATTTTTCACAAAACTAGAACAAATACTTCTAAAACTTATTTGGAACCACAGGAGATCCCAAATAGTCAAAGCATCTTAAGAAATAAGAACAACATGGAAGCATCATGTCCCTTGATTTCAAACTATTCTACAAAACTACAGTTATCAAAGCAGTCTGCTACTTGCACAAAAACAAACAGTAGGTCAAAGGAACAGACTGGAGATCCTATAAATAAGCCTCTGGTTATATGGTCAATTAATCTATGACAAATGAGGCAAGAATACACAATGGAAACAAGACAGCCTCTTCAACAAATAGTGTTGGGAAAATTTGACAATGACATGCAAAAAATCGACCTGACTGCTTTCACACATCACATATAGATATCAACTCCAAATGGATTCAAGATTTAAATACAAGACCTGAAAGCATAAAACTTATAGAAGAAAACTTAAGCAGGACACTCTGACTCTGGTCTTAGAAATATATTTTTACATGTCTCCTCAGGCAAAAGGGCTGGCCAGGTGGTACTAGCGGTAAAGAATCCACCAAAACGTGCAGGAGACATAAGAGATGCAGGTTCGATCCCTCAGTCAGGAAGATCCCCTGGAGGAGAGCATGGCAACCCACAGCACTATTCTTGCCTAGAGAGTCCCATGGACAGAGAAGCCTGGCCAGCTACAGTCCATAGCATCACAAGGAGCTGGACGCATCAGAACTGACTCAGCACAGCACATCAGGCAATGGAAATAAAAGCAAACATAAACAAGCAAGGCTACATCAAACTAAAAGGATTTTACAAAGCAAAAGAAACTATCGACAAAACATAAATTCCATGGACTAAATAGGAAAATATATTTGCAAACAATATATCTCATAACCTGGAGGAGGGCATGCAACCCATTCCACTATTCTTACCTGGAGAATCCCCATGGACAGAGGAACCTGGCGGGCTACAGTCCATGGGGTCACAAAGACTCGGACACGACTGAGCGACTAAGCAAACAATATCTCATAAAGAGTTAATATCCAAAACATACAAATAACTCGGGCAACTCAACATCAAAAAACAAGCAACCCCATTAAAATATGAGCTGAAGACCTGAATAGACATTTTTCCAAAGAAGACATACAGATGGCCAACAGGCACATGAAAATATGTTCGACATCAATAGTCATCAGGGAAATGTAAATTGAAACCATAAAAGACATTATCTCATACCTGCCAGGATAAGAAGCATTAACGAGAATCTGGAGAAAAGGGAAACCTTGTGTATTTTTGGCAGGATTATGAATTGGTGCATCTACTACAGAAATAGTATGGTGGTCCCTCAAAAAAATTAAAAATTAAACTGCCATACAATTCAGCAGCTTTAATTCTGGTTATTTCCTTATGAAGGTGGGCAGACTGATCAGACAATCAGATGTGTAGTGCCATACATTGTTGAATTAGTCTCTGTAAAAATAGACACTCACACCTACTCACCATGCTGCTTCAAAGAACACATTTTGGGAAAATTCACAGAATGAAAAAAAAAAAATTGTGTCCAGAACACATCAGATTCTACTCCCTACCTTAAAAAGTTCTCAGAGGACTAAACCATATCCCAATATGCCCATATGAAAACACAGACTGAAATAATCTCTGCTCTATTATCCATCATTTTCAGTGTTTCTACATGGCCACATATACCGAAAAGCTTTTATAACCCAAACATTGGGAAGTTTTTATATACAAACTTTTCCTGAGGTGGTGAAGATTTGGTACCTTCAATTCTGTCTCTCAGTCCACTGGCTCACCAGACAAACCCATCAATCAACTAGCCCGGGGTCAGGAACCTACCCGGCTCTGACTTTCTCTCCACTATCGTTCTCATCTTTTCCTTGAAGCAAGAGCTATTCAAATTTCAGAGTGACCCACTCACAGTGTGAGAATATGACACAAAAGTTTTAGAAGTTGGATTTGACTGAATTCGCTTTAGCATTTCTTCCTTTTTTATGACCCAATGTTAATATAAGGAAACTTGCTCTTTTTCGTAACAGGAAAGCAAAATGAGAGAAATTCCAAAAACGCTGTGGCTGCCCTTGCAACAGCAGGTGCTCTGAGGGTATGCAAAACGAGTGACTCAATATTCTGTAGTATTCTGAGAGCACTTGAAGTTCTATGTCAGCTCGAACTCAAGTAGACACTGTATTCAGTTAATGGGAAGTAAACCCCAGAACAGGTTCGAAGCAAGGTAGGTCAAGAGACCCACAAAAAGCACAGCTGAAGTCATCATATACATATTTACCAGGATATTTTTTACAGGCCTGTAGATAATATCCATATAAAGACTTTGCGTTCCCTATCAGAAGAGCAGAACTAATTCCTTTCTCCTGTGAGGACACAGATTTCTGAGCAGCAGTGGAGCCAATCAACAACAATTCAAATTCTCTAATCCTCTAGAAACAATTAAAATGCCAAGGATTCTGGCGACACAAGAAAGGGCTAATTTCTCAAATGGTGGAGGTATTCAAGGAAGTAACATCTTTCATTTAAACACCTTTGGGTTATGCTGTCTGCTGACATGACAGTGGGACCTGCATGCATCTTTCTCCATTTATGGACCTGATTTCCACATTTACCCCCAATTCCTCTTGCACTAAAGCGCCCGCTTCAGGCAATCTTGGCTATTACTGTTGTTGTTCAGTTGCTAATTCGTGTCCAACTGTGGAGACCCCACAGACTCCCACCATGCCCCTCTGTCCATGGGATTTTCCAGGCAAGAACACTAGAGAGGATTGCCATTTCCTTCTCCAGGAGATCTTCCTGACCCAGGGATCGAACCCATGTCTCCTGCACCGGCAGAAGGATTCATTACCACTCTGCCACCTAGGAAGCCCCTTGGCTATCAACATTAAGACCTTAAACTTCATTCATTCATTTACTCGTTCGTTCTTCTATCTATTTATTGAATAAATATTTGTTAAGTGTGATTAAAGAGCCTGCTAGCAATGCAGGAGACCCGGGTTTGATCCCTGGGTAGGACGACCCGCCTGGAGAAGGGAAGGAAACCGACTCCAGTGTTCTTGCCTGGAGAATTCAGTGGGCAGAGGAGCCTGCGGGCTACAGTCCATGGACTTGCAAAGAGTTGGACATGACTGAGTGACTTTCACTTCATTTCTTCAGAGGGACAATCGAATTAGGCCTGTCTTATAGTGCCAGAATCCTTGGCATTTTGTTTCTAGAGGGTTTAGAGAATTTGAATTGTTGTTGTTTGGCTCAACTGCTGCTGAGAAATCTATATCCTCACAGGAGAGTGTCAAGGAAGTTGATTTCCCTTACTTCAGGGAGGGGATGGTAATAAACCAATGTCTTCTGTGCTGTGAGCAAGGCAAGCCCAGTGTACGAAGGGAGTGCGGACTCAGAACCCACTGGATGGGGATGTCGAAGATGCCATCTGAAGGACTGGCATTAGTAGAGAGGAGCAGCAGGGCCTTCTGGACAGAAAGCAACAGGTTGGAAGCCACAGAGGAATACAACCACAGCCTGGTCTGTTCAGGAAACAGCCATCTGTTCCACGAATCCAGAGCAAAGGTAGGATCAGAAAGAAAAGGGTCTTCAGTGCGCTATGGAATCTAAACCTTCTCTTAAACATCAAGGGGAGCCATCACGACGTGAAGAGCTTTAACCAGGAATGGATAAAATGAGATTTCTAAATCAGTATGTCTACAATCCCACACCTTAAATTTCCTCTCCCAATTCTCTGCCAAAAATATCACAATCTCACAAACTCAGACTCTTTCCTTCTCAACTGTTCTCACACCTCATTAACTGGCCAGCAAGTCTTCTTAATTCTGGGTCCCTAAAAAAGAAACTGCTGAATCTAATCCTCCTGCCTTATCCTCTTCTCCTGCTGTCATAGGTAAAACCTACACCGTGTCTTTATGGACAACGGTAAGAGCTGCTAGTGGCAAATACCAGGCATGCTAACTCTCCAAGAGCCGCTGGCCACCCTCACCTCCCTTTCTCATCTCCAGCTGCAGAGGCTGGGAGGTCACTTTCAGAGCCTCCATCCAGCCGGGGTGGTCACATGACTCGGCTTTGGCCAGCAGAATGTAAGAAGTCTCACAGGAACCTCTGTAAAAGATTTTTTTTCATGATAAAAGGAATAGTTGGTCAAAGCACAGAACCTTTTCTTCTTTCTAACTGCCTCTCTGCTTCCTGTCTCTTAATTTGGTAATGATACCTGGAGATCTGGCCAACATGCAGAGAAAAATGTAGAGAAATGATTTTAAAAAAAAAACACCTCGATTGTGACTGACCTCCTTGAGCTGCTGAGCCAGTCCTGGCAGCAGCCACCTTCCGTCCTCTTGTTATGAGATATCTACGTGTTCTCAAGGATGAAATCATTGGTATTCTGGCCTTTTGCACATCCAAACACATCCTAACTGATACATCTCCTGAGTTGGAGGTCTGTCTCCGGTCGTTCCCCACCTGCCATACAACGATCTCTCCTTCCCAAACCTGACCACATAATTTCCAGTCTGAAATCCTGAAGCTACGTCTTGGAACAGAGGCCAGGGTCCCAGCTCTCACCCGCCAAGCCTCTGCGGAGGATCTTGAGGGTCCCGAGGCAGCCTGTGCTGCTCCGGGGCTCGAATCCTCTGCGTCCGCTGTACAGATGCCTGAAACACTGTGACCCACCCTGCCCAGCTCCACGCCAGAAGGCCCCTGCGGGCAGAGGCAGTCACATCTATCCCTCTGTGTAATAGTCGCAGGAGACATCTAACTGCTCACTCACGTTCCCTCTGAAGAAGGAACACAGCCTCACCCTGGGAAACTTAGCCTGCTTTGACCACTGAGCCCTGAGCAGAAGTAGCATGTGACGTTCTGGGGACAGAGCTTTAAGAGCCGAGGGATGTTTTTCCAGGCTCTCTCCTCCCTGCCTCTGATGTGGAAGCAGGTATGCGGGGCTTCAGCCGGCCTGGTCTCTGAACAAATCTCCCTCAAACTGACCTACAGTGTGTTGTGAACAAGATTATACTGTTCATAACAGCTATTTTAAGCCATGGTGGACACTTTTTCTATAAAGGGGCAGATGATAAATACTTAAACTTTGGGGGCCACATATGGTCACTGTCACATGTTCTTTGTTTTAACACCTTTAAAAATATAAAGCCCTTCTTTTTTTTTTATTTTTATTACTTGGAGGCTAATTACTTTACAATATTGTAGTGGTTTTTGCCATACATTGACATGAATTAGCCATGGATTTACATGTGTTCCCCATCCTGATCCCCCCTCCCATCTCCCTCCCCATCCCATCCCTCTGGGTCTTCCCAGTGCACCAGCCCTGAGCACTTGTCTCATGCATCCAACCTGGGCTGGCGATCTGTTTCACACTTGATAAAGCCCTTCTTAACTCACAGGACATAAGAAGACAGGCCACAGCTGGATCTGACCCACAGGCTGTAGTTTGTCACTGTTTTAAGCTGCTGAGACTTCCAAGTTACTTGTCACTACAGCACTGCATGGCCCATCCTGTCTAACGTAGCAGTGTTTTGCATAGACAATACTCTAGCCTTTATCTCCCTGTGATACAACTGTAAACTCCTTGAAGACAGTGATCATGTCTGGCACACTTGTCTTGTTCACCGTAAGATGTGTGGCAGCTCAGAAAATAATTTCTTAGTGAAGAATTGAAAGTCTTTCCCATAAGACTCAGAGAACAGAGACCGCATTTTTCATTTTATATGCACCTCCGTATGCCTGGCATACGAGAGCATCTGATGAGCATTTGAGCCTTTGATAAATGTTCCATCGACTTGAGTACGCCCCTGTTGTGATGACCAGGAGCAGCAGCCACGTGTCATTGGAGAAACATCTAGAAATATGCACGACCTGTTTGGTTGCAGGATAAACACGTGACCTCTGGAGTCATGCACTAAAGCTTATGTGTGGAGTCTATTATCTGCAGTTGAATTTGCTTTGTTTTTTCCTGTTTCTTTTTTATTTGGGAGCAGGGGAGAAAGGAAGCATGCAAGTTTTACATTAACACGTGTATTTGAGAAGATCAGGAATGTAAATCGGCGGTACAGAGGCAAGTCCGCTGTCAGCAGAGTCCCTCCTTCAGAGTGATTCCCCTGTGATGGGATGGCGCAGGGAGGCTCTGACTGGGCAGGTGGCAGCGCTGGGGAAAACCCTCTGCTTTGCCCAGCGTGCCAGTGATCTCTGCGCCACAGTCAGGATCCATTCCTTTTTATGGACTCCAGGCTGCAGGGAAATTCAGGGCAAGCTTCACAGCACAAGTCATTAAAAGAAACAGTCTTTTAAAGGAAAATATACTTGGACATTAAGTTAGATACCATATCTGTAAATTCACACATCCACAAAGGTGTTATGACCTTCTACTCTGCTGCCTGAGGTCAGACTCCAGCCAGTATACTTACTAAGTAAATAATTGCAAAACTAACCTGATTCTTAAAAGATCTACTTTACCCACACTGAGAAAAAAGAACAGGGAAATTTTAGTTTTTTTAAAACTATTTTTTTCGGGTCACATTTTCAATACATTTTGTCTCATGCAGATAAAACATCACTTGGCAATTCTGTACTTCTTTTCTGGGAATAAGGAAATCTTCTAGCCCAGGGAAAAAGAAAAATAAAATATAACAAGGCTGCCCCTTTGTGGAGATAGGCATTTGTGCCCATGTGCACACACACACACACCATGGCCTATTTTTACAGTGTCTATAAATGTAAGCTTTATTTAAACCTCCCCTCAAATCTGGGAATCTTAAATATTTTGTTTCAAATCAGTGCTGTAAGATTTTAATTTAACCATAACTCCTCTTAAAGTTAAGAGTCTATGATGTCCACAGTGATAGTGGATGCTGTCAATAGTGATAGACACTGAAAAACATATTTCATCACTATTTTATTTAAAATCTTGTAAAAATAATGATGTCAGACTTCTGTGGATTATCTTCTTGTTTTATACTCACTGAAAGTAATAGCAGTTCATCAATTCCCCCTCCACATAATTGCTTTAGTGGAGAGAAACTGGACCAGGATAAGATTCTGTTCTGAGATTTATTACAGCTTCTTTATTTGAAACTAAAAGAATACTGCTGCACTTAAAGCTATAAAGTCGAGACTAGCGAACAATACAGTCAAGATGGCTAAAGGTGATCCCAAAAAACCAAAGGGCAAGATGTCTGTTTATGCCTTCTTTGTGCAGACGTGCAGAGAGGAACATAAGAAGAAAAACCCAGAGGCCCCTGTCAATTTTGCTGAATTTTCCAAGAAATGCTCTGAGAGGTGGAAGACCATGTCCAGGAAAGAGAAGTCGAAATTTGATGAGATGGCAAAGGCGGATAAAGTGTGCTATGATCGGGAAATGAAGGATTATGGACCAGCTAAGGGAGGCAAGAAAAAGAAGGACCCTAATGCCCCCAAGAGACCACCGTCTGGATTTTTCCTATTTTGCTCTGAATTCCGTCCCAAGATCAAGTCTACAAACCCTGGCATCTCTATTGGAGATGTGGCGAAGAAACTGGGCGAGATGTGGAATAACTTAAGTGACGGTGAGAAGCAGCCATACATCAACAAGGCAGCAAAGCTGAAGGAGAAGTATGAGAAGGATGTTGCAGACTATAAGTCTAAAGGGAAGTTTGATGGCGCCAAGGGTCCTGCTAAAGTTGCTCGGAAAAAGGTGGAAGAGGAAGATGAAAAGGAGGAGGAGGAGGACGAGGAGGAGGAGGAGGACGAGGAGGAGGAGGAGGAGGAAGAGGATGAATAAAAAAAAAAACTGTTGATCTGTCTCCTTGTGAATACCTTAGAGTAGGGAGCGCCTTGATTGACACACCTCTCACCCAAGACGTGTCTGTTGCCCTCATTAGGTTTAATCACCCGATTGGCTCATGATCATATCTTAGTCTCTCCATGTGCTCTAGCAGTTGTAAGTGGTTTACATTAAGTGGCCATGGGTGTCTGGAGCACCTGGAAACTGTATCAAAGTTGTACATATTTCCAAACATTTTTAAAATGAAAAGGCTCTCGTGTTCTCCTCACTCTGTGCACTTTGCTGTTGGTGTGACAAGGCATTTAAAGATGTTTCTGGCATTTTTTTTTAATTTGTAAGGTGGTGTGTTAATTCTATGGTCATTGGCTAGAAATCCCGAGTTCTCAACTGTACATATCTATAGTTTGTAAAAAGAACAAAGCAACCGAGACACACTCTTGATGCTCCTTGCTTGGTGTGGAGGCTGTGTGGGGGCAATGCCTTCCGGAGGGGCCGTAGCTCAGGGCGTTCACTGCGGGGCTGGACCTGTGGATACTGCAGTGGGCATCCATTTAGCTTCAGGTTGTCTTGTTTTTGTATATAGCGACATAGCATCCCGCTGCCATTCTTAGCTGTGGAAAGGGGAGGGGGGTCAGCAGGCATGAGAAGTGTTTTGGATCCTTTTTAGTTGAAGTGCGGTAGTTTTAAACTGTTGTTTTTTTTTTTTTTTTTTAAACAAACTGTAGAACTGTTCATTGTCAGCAAAGCCAAGAGCCACTGCACCAGTGAAAGTTCAAGAACCTTCTATACTAAACACGATCTGCAATGTTCTGTTATTTTTTTTTTGTATGTTTAGAATGTTGAAATGTTTTTGAAGTTAAATAAACAGTATTACATTTAAAAAAAAAAAGTTATAAAGTCTTGAAAACTGAAAATAAATTTTAAGTGAATAATCCCTAAGTATAAAATAATAATAAAAATAAATAGTAATAAGAATAAGATTAGGCAGAACAGCAAAGAGAGGCGAGGCAAAATAAAAGTCTGCTTTTCAATGTAAAATATAGTAACTTTTTATAAAAAGTTTTTACAATTTGAGTGCAAATGAAATATACATTTTTATTAATGTTTTAGAGTAAACAAGAAAGTGGATATTTTGTTGAGTTTAACATGTAGACTTAACAATGTAACTTACCTGCCCATTTGGGTTAAAGAGTAGTTTGACTATATGCATTTATCTCATCTAGTTCTCAAAACCTTGCTAAAATGAAGGAAAAGAAATTTTCATTAGAAAGTCACCCAGAGGGACCATGAGAATATTCTTAGTGACAACAGAGGATGAGATATTCCAATGAAGTTTTGGAAGATGGGAAACAGATGAAGAGTAGAATTCCCAACTCATGTGTCTGAGAATGGGTCAAAAGCAGCCCAGTTAGAGCCCAGGGTGGTTCCCAAAGAAGTAAAAAGGGGGAAACATGAAGTTAAGATCAGGTCCTCAGTTCTTTCCAAACCCACACATGGCGCTACCAGTAGACCCAGTTCCCTTTGTCATTAAGAGAAAAATAGAGATTTATTTTCTAAAAAAAAAAATAATAATAATTGGACCAGAAAGACACAAAGCAGAGTGAGGCTCAATTCGTGGAAATTCAGTAAAAATCTATGAGCTGGACGTGGCTCCTTGAGACCCCTCATCTACACCAAATGATAGCCGACACGTGGACATCATCTCAGGCAAGATATCATCGTTCGGTCGCTGTCACGTCTGACTTTTACAGCCCCATGGATGGCAGCAAGCCAGGCTTCTCTGTCCTTCACCATCTCCCAGAGTTTGCTCAAACTCATGTTCGTCAAGTCGGTGATGTTATCTGCCATCCCCTTCTCCTCTTGCCCTCAGTCTTTCCCAGCATCAGGGTCTTCAGGCAAGATATTGGGGGTGCATTATCTGGAAAAGGTTTAAGTCATGATTGGGTCTCCAAAGGAAAATTTCCACTGAACTCTAATGAAGTCCACCAGGTAATAGCCTGAACTGGAACACACAAGCCTTCAACAGCCTTTTCAGGGTCCTTATAAGTATTAAGGGCCAGCTCAGATCAACAGATATTTGAGGAAAATCTTCAATAAAAAATATAGAGCAAATGAAACAGGGGCGAGCAGAAAGATGGACCAGAAGATAAAGACACAATGCAGTATGCTAAAGGGAAAAGTTGATACTATCCTGGAAGAGAATAAACGTGGAATTCCATGAGAACGGAATAAAGAACAGAAACTGGGGGAATTCAAAATATGATTATCCAAGTTAAAGACTCATACAATCACTAGAAGATAAAGTTGCAAAAATAACTCTTAAGTACTAAGAACTGAAAACTAAGAGAAGAACTATTTTAAAAATCAGATTATTTTGAATACACCACACCTAAGACTATCAGAAATTTTAGAAGTGGAAACACAGAGCAAAGAAAACCAGTGAAGATGCAACACAGGAAAAATTCCCAGGACTGAGGTTTTAAGTTTTCAGATGGAAGAGCACATCTAGTTCCAGACACTTCGAAAGAAAAGAGCGAAACCAGTCAACTGAGTTCTCTTTGCCATTAAGAGAGAAAGAGAGATTTATTTTATCCAAAGCAATGGGCAAGGGGAATACCCTAAAACACACTAAAAGTTTTCACAGACATAAACAACTCACGCATCAAACAATGAAAACAGGAATAACCCTGGATTTCTAAAGGGCAAAACTGGATACTAGAAGACTAAAGTGAAGCCTTCAAATTTGGAAGGACCGTGACATTAACCTAAGGATAGTATACCTAGCCAAACTATGAACCAGATATGAGGGGTAGCAAAAATATTTTGACATGCAAGCATCTAAAAATTATAATTTCAAATGGTGTTGGGAAAACTGGACAGCCCCAAGGAAAAGTCTGAAACTCTACCTTACCCCATAAACAAAAATGAATTCAAAATGTATTGAAGACTGGAATGTAAGGCCTGAAACTGTAAAACTCCAAGAAAACATAGACTCCTTGACACTGATTTTGGGAATAAATGTTTGAATTGAAACCAAAAACAAAGCAACAAAACCAAAAAACAAGTGGGACATCATCAAACTAAAGAGCTTCTACACAGGAAAGAAAACCATCAACAAAATTAAAAAAAAAAGAAAAGCTCGCCTACTGAATGGGAGAAAGTGTTTGCAAATCATATACCTGATAAGGGTTTAAGGTCAAAATATGCAAAGAACTCACACAGCTCAACAACAAAAAGCTAACAGTCCAAGTGAATAATGGGCAGATCTGAACAGACCTTTATTTCCAGTTACATTTTCAATACATTTCGTCTCAGGCAGCTTAAACATCACTTGGCAATTCTGTGCTCCTTTTCTGGGAGTAAAGAAACCCAGCACAAAAAAAGAGAGAAATAAACTATGAGAAAGCTGCCCCCTGGTGGTAATATGCTTGCACATGTGTGTGTTTGCCTGAGCACAAACAGACACACCACAGCCTATTTTTACAGGCTCAATGAATTGCAGCTTTATTTAAAACCTTCACAAGTAAACCATGAGAGTAACTTGCGTGTCGGTAAGTGAAGAAGGGCAGGAGGAAGTTAATACATCTTTCTAAACTAAAAAGTTTATTTATGATTGAGAATTAGACAACCGTCGGGGGGAGAGGGGTGGGAAGAAAGCTAGCTTTCTCATTTGTAAAAGTTTATATAACATCAAGACTGACTCCTACAGTTGAAAGTCAGTTCAGTTCAGTTGCTCAGTCGTGTCCGACTCTTTGCGGCCCCATGGACTGCAGCAAGCCAGGCTTCCTTGTTCATCACCAGTTCCCAGAGCTTGCTCAAACTCATGTCCATCATGTCGGTGATGCCATCCAACCACCTCATCCTCTCTTGTCCCCTTTTCCTCCCACCTTCAATCTTTCCCAGCATCAGGGTCTTTTCCGACGAGTCAGTTCTTCGCATCAGGTGGCCAAAGAATTGGAGTTTCAGCTTCAGCATCAGTCCTTCCAATGAATATGCAGGACTGATTTCCTTTAGGATAGACTGGTGAGGAATAGGACAGGGAGACCACTTTCTCCCCCACAAAGTCATCAAAAGATCATTTGAATGCTGAGCAACTTCCACAAAACAACTTCTGAACACTGGCGGAGGCCACCAGGCACCCAGAAAGGCAGTCCATTCTCTTCGAAAGGAGGTAGGACAGTTGAAAATATTGCGATAAAAACTGAATGTTGATGGATACAAATGGCTGGGTTTCTCACAGCCCTGGATATGTACATTTGTCATCCAGATGTCACAGACAATACTAAAATGTTCCACCATGTGCTTATGTGGTGGTCAGAGAAGTCTTTGTTCATGCAGTAATACTCTACAGAAAGAAAAAAACCTCTATGTCCTGGGGTAGATCCTTTAGGGTTCATCTTTTGGGGGGGGCCCTCTGTGCTTCCTATACCTGTGTATCTGTTTTCTTCTCTGGGTTCGGGAAGTTTTCAGCCATAATTTCTTCAAATACATTTTTGATCCCTTTTCTCATCCTTCTCCTTCTGGGATCTCTGTTACATATTGATTAACAAGCTTTATATTACCCCATACGTCTCTTATATTACAATCTTTTTAAAAAATATCCTCTTCCTGGCTACTATTCTGATAGGGGGATTTCCATTATCCTGTCTTCCGGATAACTTGTTTGCTCTTCTACATCATTCATTCTGCTGTTTATTGCCATGTATTCTGCTATCTATTTCTCAGCTTTTGCCTCGGTGAATGAGTTTTCCAATTTTTCTTATTTTCTCTTTATGGTTTCCAGTTGCTTTTTTACAGTACTCTGTACTTCGATAAATAGCCCTTCTTAATTCCTTCAGTGTTCTCATTATCACCTTTCTGAACTCACTGTCTGTTAGGCTGAAGAGGTCTGTTTCATCATTTGTTCTTTTGGAACAATCCTCTTGATCTTCCAATCGGGAGTGGTTCCTCTGCTTTATTTTACCTATCTCTCTCTTACTCTGAGTTTAGGAAAACCAATGAGCTACTGTGGTCTTGGAGGGCTGTGTTTATGTGGGAACGTCCAGGTGTAGACTGCATGGATTTATAATTTTGGGGTGAGGGCTGTTTTGCACGGGTGCCTACCGCTTTTTCTCCTGCCTGTGGCGGGTGTTCTGCTGATCAGCGCCTGTACTGGACAGAGTGGCTCCACTCTGCTCTGCGGTCCTCCCTGCCCTGTTGGAGGTGGGGGCTGCTCCATCTGGGGGAGTTGAAGCCCCCAGATCTGTTTCTGGACTGCCCTGTGACGCAGGTGGGAATAGAGCCCTCTGGCTGTGAGGCTCGTCGTTAGGATCATGTCACCTACAGTCAGGGACACTGTTACCTTTTCCTGGGCCACCAAATTCCTTCCAACTCTCCTTCACCTAATTAATATGGCTAGGACTTCCTAGACTTGGGCTTCCCTGGTGGTTCAGCTGGTAAAGAATCCACCTGCAGTGTGGGAGACCTGGGTTCGATCTAGGTTGGGAAGATCCCCTGGAAAAGGGAAAGGCTACCCACTCCAGCATTCTGGCCTGGAGGATTCCATGGACTGGATAGTCCATGGAGGTCGCAAAGAATCAGACACGACTGGCGACTTCCACTTCGCTTCACTTTGTAGATCAGGTCAAACGAAAGTGGCAGAGCAGTCGTGGTTAAAGTAAGTTTAAATATTATTGGCCCTCCTTCCTTTACTCCCTTCTCCAGCTCTTCTTTTTTAATTTAATTTTTACTTTATATTGGAGCAGATTTTATTTCAGATGTTGTGTTTTAGGTGTACAGGAACTTGATTCAGTTATACATATATGTATGAATATTATTTTTATGGCTTTTTTTAGCATATAGGTTATTACAATGTGTTCAGTAGAGTTACCTGTGCTGTTCAGTAGGTCCTCGTTGATTATCTATTTGATATAAGGAAATGGCAACCCACTCCAGTATTCTTGCCTGGGAAATCCCACAGAAGGAGAAGCCTGGCGGGCTACAGTCCATGGGTCACAAAGAGTTGGGCACGACTGAGTGACTGAACAGACAAACAGAGTGTGTTTATATTAATCCCATAATTACAAACTCTTAAATTATCTCTCCCCACAACTTCTTTCTCTTTTCTTGGACAATCATAAGCTGCTTTTCCAAGTCTGTGAGTATGCTTCTGTTTTGTTAAATGAGTTCACGTGTATGAATTTCTAGATACCACCTGGAAGTGATATCTTATGAAATTTACCTTTCTGACTTACTTCAGTTAGTATGATAATGTCTCAGTCCATCCATGCTGCTGCCATAGACATTGTTTCATTCTCTTTTCTTGCTGATTAGTATTCCGATGTATAGATGTACCAGTTAGTCTTCATTTTTTGGCCACTGGACATTTTGGTTGATTGTATGTCTTGGCTATTATAAAAAGGGCTGCCCTGAAAACATGGGGGACACATGTCATTCCAAATTATTAGTTTCTCCGAATCTCAGCCCGGAAGTGGAATTGCTGGGTCATATGGTTCCTCTGTGTTTAGGTGATTAGGATCCTCCATAGGATCCTAATCCACTGTTGTCCATAGTGGCTGCACCTATTTACACCCCCCACCCAGCATGTAGGAGGGTTCCCTTTTCCCTGCACCCTCTGCAGCGTTTATTCTTTGGAGATCTTTGTGATGATCGCCATTCCAACCAGTGAGATGTGATTCCTCATTGTAGGTTTGATTTGCATTGATCCCAGGTGGCACAGTGGGTAAAGAATCGCCTGCATTTCAGGAGACACAGAGGACTCAAGTTTAACCCCTGGGTCCGGAAGATCCCCTGGAGAAGGGCATGGCAACCCACTCCAGCATCCTTGCCTGGAGAATGCCATGGACAGAGGAGCCTGGCGGGGTACAGTCTGTAGTGTCGTGAAGACGACGATTGAAGTGCCTGAGAACATAACATTGAGTGAGGTGGAGTCACTTTCCAGGGGACTTTCTGATGCTGTACAGTGAGTAAAATATGCCTCTTGAAATTGGCCTCTTGAAAGTTGCCTGTTTTGCATTCTTTTCGGATGTTACCCCAGGCATTAATTAAGGGCAGGTGTTTTGTACTCACAGCCTCACAGGTCTTGTGAATATTAAGAGCCCATGAGTACTAGTTTTAAAGTTGTTGTTACAGGAAGTGGCCACATGGCGACAGCCTTTCTTCAGGCCCAAGTCTGGTTGCCCTGGCAATCAGAGCCTGGGGGAAAGCCTGTTCCTGGATTGCCGACAGGAGTGGAATGTGCCCAAAGCAACACCCAAGGCTTGTGTCTCATTCCTTCTTCCCCCTTACCCTTTACTCCTGCAACACCATCCATAGGTGGGGTGACCGTAAGGAAGGAGGCTGGAGGTGGGAACCCCACCATCAGGAGCCAGAGAGCTTTGGGGGCTTTTCAAAGCTCTTCCAGCCCAGAGGCTCCACCATGGGGAGCAGTAAGTCTCCTTCCACTGCAGGCGTGCCCGCCTGGATCCGGAGGTCATGGACCCATGCAGAGGGCAGCAGGCACTCCAGGCCCATTGGGGTGGGGAGACACGTTGGCAGGCACCCTCCCCAGCCCCACGACACTGCAGCCTCGGAACCCAAGCCTGCTCAGGCTCCAGGGGTGTGACACCAGCCCAGGACATGAAGGCCTGAGGGGAATAGAGTAAGGATTTCTTGACCTCCTTTTTTTTTTTTTTACTAGTATAATCTTATTTTTTCTTTCTTATTGATGTAGAGCAACTTGATTCACTTATACATAGACATATACATGTTCTTTTACCCCGTATAGGCTATTACAATGTGTTGAATAGGTATTCTGGTTCTATTCGGTGTTTCCTTGAGGATGACTTCTTAAATGGTGAAAATGTGTTAATCGCTCAGTCACGTCCTACTCTTTGCGACCCCATGGGCTGTAGCCCACCAGACTCCTCTGTCCATAGAATTCTCCAGGTAAGAATACTGGAGTGGGTTGTTCTTCAGTCGCTCAGTCGTATCTGACTCTTTGCAGACCCCATGGACTGCAGCACGCCAGGCCTCCCTGTCCATCACCAACTCCTGGAGTTTACTCAAACTGTCCATTAAGTCAGTGATGCCATGCAACCATCTCATCCTCTGTCGTCCCCTTCTCCTCCTGCCTTCAATCTCTCCCAGCATCAGGGTCTTTTCCAATGAGTCAGTTCTTTGCATCAGGTGGCCAAAGTATTGGAGCTTCAGCTTCAGCATCAGTCGTTCCAATGAACACCCAGGACTTATCTCCTTTAGGATGGACTGGTTGGATCTCCTTGCAGTCCAAGGGACTCTCAAGAGTCTTCTCCAAAACCATAGTTCAAAAGCATCTATTCTTCGGCACTCAGCTTTCTTTATAGTCCAACTCTCACATCCATACATGACCACTGGAAAAACCATAGCCTTGACTAGACAGACCTTTGTTGACAAAGTAATGTCTCTGCTTTCTAATATGCTGTCTAGGTGAGTCATAGCTTTTCTTCCAAGCAGCTTTAGGTTGGGGATTACTGTGAGTTGTTGAGCTGGTGATCGGAGTGAGGTTTGTTTTGCTTCTCTGTCTGCAGTGTTGTTGCCCTGTGAAACCGGGTCTGAGGCCACCTGGTGACCTCGGCAATGTATGACACCCACTGCAGTTGGCATGTTAGCTGCTTTTAAAAGTTGGAGTATAAGTGGGGTGTTAGTTATGGGAGAGCCTTTAGTAGATAGGAGCCCTCGCTCCTCCTGTCAGGGGAGTTTGTAATTTCCTTGGTTCTGGGTCAATGCAACAGAAATGTGAAGTGATGGACGGCCCAGTGTTACAACCCCGTGTAATTTCCTTGGATGGACCAGTGTTACAGCTCCATGTTACAGCTCAGTTTTATTTAGAAAGTAGAGGAAAACACATCCTCGAGGCCTGAGGCCGGGCTCAAAGAGAAGGAAGCCCCCAGGTCAATTTTGGCCCTTCTTTGTATGTGTTTTTTTTCCCCCTCCCCCTGAGCCTGTGTTATGTAAATTGGGCTAGCCAGGAGGGCTGTTTGTTTTACCTGAGGTCCTCACTCCGGTCCTGGGAGCTTGCTTTGTTCTATTTTCATGGGCTTTTCCCTTTTTTGTCTTTTAACCACTGCTGTTCTGGACTCCTTTTTCCTATTTTAACTACCTAACACTTCCAAATGGCAGCATGTGAGTGTATGATGTGGAAAGTATATTTAGAATCAGTGTATATGTTTGCTCTCTTGTTAGCTGCAAGGATAAGGGTCTAGTTAGTGCAATAAGTTCTGCCTTTGGGGAAGAGGTTCCTGAGGGGAGAGGCTGGGATTCTATCATTTCCGTGTCAGAGACAATTGCACATCCAGCTTCTTTTTTCCTTCTGGTGTCGTGGAGGAGCTTCCATCAATATACCAAGTAAAGTCAGGGTCATTTAAAGGGGTTGAGGAAACGTGGGCGAAATGGGGCATCAGGTCTTCTAAAGCTTCTTTGCACGTATGGATGTGGGGCTCGGAAGATTAGGGATAAGGGTGGCAGGGTTGAGAGTAGGACAGCGTTCAAAGGAAAACTCGGGAGATTCGAGAAGGGTGACATGAATTAGTTGGATGTGTGAAGGAGCTAGAAGGGTCATGGATTTGTGAGAAAGTAAGTCCGTAAAGCCACGCAGGGAACGAATGACAGCGGGTGCTCCAAAAGTGAGTTTTTTACTTTCCTGAGCGAGGAGCGCCCCTGTTGCCAGAGCACGTGGGCAGGCTGGTCGTCCTCGAATTGTGGAAGCTAGTTGCTGTGAGAGGTAAGCGACAGGAGTGAAGGAAGGGCCCTGGTTTTGTCCCAAAACTCCCAGGGCAATTTTGTGTCTCTCAGTAGCGCAGAGCATAAAGGGGTGAGAAAGGTCAGGGAGTGTGAGAGCTGCGGCTGAGAGAAGGGCTTGCTTGAGGGTGTTACAGGCGGAACGGACGTTTGATTTTAGCTCCAGAGGATCTGAAAGACCTCCTCGCGTGGCTTGAAATAGGGGTGATGCTAAGACGCTGAAATTAGGAATCCAGATGTGTAGATATCCAGCTAACCCCCAGGAGGACAGGAACTCTGTTCTTGATGTAGGAAGTGCTAGGGTGGATATAAGGGACTTTCTATCGCTAGTAATACCTCTTTTTGTTGGTGTTAAAAGAACTCTGGGATAGGTGACTCTAGGAAGAGAGATCTGAACCTTGGTGGAGATACTCGATGGCCTCGAGCAGCTAGAAAGTTGAGGAGTTGTATGATGTGTTGTTGAGAGTGCGTAAGCGAAGGACTACAGAGGAGAAGGTCATCCACATGTTGGAGGACAGTACTGGGAGTAAGGTCAAGAGAGGTGAGGTCTGATGCTCGAGCTTGGCCAAAGAAATGAGGGCTTTCATGAGAGCCTTCTGTTGGGAGTGACGATTGTCTGGATCAGCCCAGGTAAAGGCAAAGAGGTCTTGAGAGTCTGGGTGTAAAGGGATGGTAAAGAAGGCATCTTGAAGTCAGTGAAGAGAGAATGAGAGACAGAATGTAGGGATTTGGAACTACTGGGTGTGTGGGGAAAACAGCCACATTGATGAGTCTCAGGTCCTGGACCAGGTGATAGGAGCCATTTGGCTTTTTGACGGGTAGGATAGGGGTGTTACAGGGAGAGTGAGTTGGGCGCAAGAGGCCCTGATGTAGGAGTTAGTGACGATAGGCTTTAACCCTTGGTGATGTTTTTGGGAGATGGGGTATCGTGGGAGTTTAGAGGGGTCTTTGAGATGGATATGAATTGGAGCATAGTGAGAGGCAACAGATGAGCTGTCTGTATCCCAGACTATGGTGTTTATGGAAGAGGAGGACAATGGGGTGGGGAAGAGGAGGTGGGGTTGAGGAGCAGTAGCCAGGCTAGATCGGAGGCTGGGCTTGGGATAGTAATAGAGGCTTTGAATTTTGAGAGAAGGTCTCTCCCAAGAATAGGAGTGGGACATTTGGGGAGTATGAGAAAAGAATGGGAAAATGGGGTATCCTGAAGTGTGCAAGGTAGAGGCTTGGTTATTCGTGGTGTAGATATTAAACCGTCAACCCCCATAGGAGAGACCTGGGAGAACTTGGTTTTTCCGGAGCAGGCAGGCATAGCAGAGTAAGTGGCCCCATGTCAATGAGAAAGGAGATCGGCTTACCTGCCCCCATGAGAGTTACCCTGGGCTCCGTAGAGGTGATGCAAGTCAGGGCCTGGGGCCCTGGGCACCTTTAGTCTTCAGCGGCGAGTCCAAAGAGGCTGGGCAGAGCTGGGTCAGAGGACTCCTGCTCGGGACTGGGAGGGGATGTCTGGATCCCTGGAGGGGGCTTTGGGCAGTGGACCTTCCCATGTCCCTTTATGCCAGAGCTGGGACACAGGCCTGGCGGCCTCGGCATTAGGCATGAGCAGGCCCAGGGGCCTTCTTTGCCACCTTTGAAGCAGGGCCCAGGGGGCTTCCTGTCTGTGTTGGTTGATGGGAGGTTTGGAGCCATGTAGCTGCTGCTGTTGCTGCTAAGTCACTTCAGTCGTGTCTGACCCTGTGTGACCCCATAGACGGCAGCCCACCAGGCTCCCCCGTCCCTGGGATTCTCCAGGCAAGAATACTGGAGTGGGCTGCCATTTCCTTCTCCAGTGCATGGAAGTGATAAGTGAAAGTGAAGTCACTCAGTCGTGTCTGACTCTTCGCGACCCCATGGACTGCAGCCCACCAGGCTCCTCCGTCCATGGGATTTTCCAGGCAAGAGGACTGGAGTGGGGTGCCATTGTCTTCTCCATGGGCAGTGGCTTAAAGTTGGTATTTGGCCTGATCTTATTGGGCCTTCTCTAGCTTTGTCTTCTCTTCCCGGTTATTGAAAATCTTAAAGGCTAAATTTGAAGGGTCTTGTTGGGGTTTGAGGGCTTTCTTCTGCCTTTTTTACTTTCTTTAGGATGTCTGAGGATGACTGGGAGATAAAATGGGTGTTAAGGACAATGGTGCCCTCTGCAGAAGTGGGGTCTAATGTTGTATATTTTTGTAGGGCTTCCGTTAACCTGGCTAGAAATCATGCCGGGTTTTTGTCTAGTCCTTGAGTTATTAGCCGGAACTTGTCAAAGTTGACGGCTGTGTGTGCTGCCTTTTGAAGGCCCACAATGAGGCAAGAGACCAGATGAGGAATCTGGGCTGCCCATCCCAGTCTCCCTGCCTGAAAACCCCAGTTGGGATCATCTCGGGGGACAGCCATGGCCCCGACAGGCTCAGTATAGTGGGTCCTGTGTATCTCATCAGCGTGAGCCCGAGAGGCTTGCCATTCTCATTCCTTCTCTCCTGGGAGAGGAGTGGAGGAAAGGGTGATGTAACTATCATGCCAGGTTAAGTCCCAAGACTGGGTAAGACACTTGAATTCTTTTAGATATCTATCAGGGTCCGAGGAGAAGGAGCCAAGATGCTTTTCAATCTGAGATGGACCGGTGAGGGAGAATGGGACTTGACCCGAGCAATGCCTTCTGTTCCCTAAAGGGAGAAAGGGAGCTGGGAAAGGAGGGGGTCCTGCGGTGAGGTTTCCTGCTTTAAAGTTGTTCGGACCGGGGCACAGGGAAGGGATCTAGGGAGGCCAGGGTAAAGCCTTGGGACCCTCTGGATAGAGGGTGGGGCTGAGGTCTCAGAGCTTGCCTCCGGAACAGGCAGGGAGTGGGGCTGGGAGCTGGGAGAGAGGGATACAGGAGGGTTCTGTTCAGTTCAGTCACTCAGTCGTGTCCAACTCTTTGTGACCCCATGGGCTACAGCACGCCAGGCTTCCACGTCCATCACCAACTCCCGTGACTGGCCCTTAAGGAGAGCCAGCGTCCTCCCTTTCTGACGGGGTCTTTCTTATACCCCGCCAATGAAAAATTCTCTGAAGGCATGGTTAATTTTTAGCCTGTGGCTGAGTCCACAGGATTCCATTGGAATGTAGGCACCAGTTGGAAGACAGAAGGTTGTTTGGGCAATCTGGTCAGTCTCAAGGGTCACTGTGATTTTATTCCTTGTTTGCAAGGCCAGCATCATGAGCCATTTCAACCATGAGCCCCCACGGAGGCCCTATCAACAATAATCTTTGTTCAGACGGCCTGCCCCCCTTCGCTCCCAACTTCTATATACCCTGACTCATTTCCCACCACCTTGGAGAAGTTTCTCAGGGCCATCTGAGATGCTGCCCTCCCCGGGCCTGAAGTCCTGAACATTCCCACAGAAAATAGACACTCTAATTTCAGGTTGTGGCTGGTTTTTTTTTTTTTTTCTTTTTTTTGTTTTTTTTTAGCTGAATTAGGTTACTACAGAGAGTTGAGTAGGGTTCCTTGTGCTATACAATGGATCCTTGTGGATGATTTTATAAACAGTAGTTTGTATATGTTAATCTGGACTTCCCTGGTGGCTCAGATGATAAAGAATCCGCCTGCAATGCGGGAGGCCTGGGTTCGATCCCTTGGTTGGGAAGATCCCCTAGAGAAGCCAATGGCTATAGCCTCTAGTATTGTTGCCAGGAGAATTCCATGGACAGAGGAGCCTGGTGGTCCCTAGTCTATGGGGTCACAAAGAGTCGGGCACGACTGAGCAACTTTCACCTTTTTTATGTTAACCTAAACCAGCTCATTTCTCCTTGCCCCCATCCTTTCCTCTTGGGAATTATAAATTTCTAAGTCTGTGAGGCTGTTCCTCTTTGGTAAAGAAGTTCATTTGCATCCACTTTTTTATATTCCACCTAGAAGTGGGGTTCCGCTGTAGCTTAGCTGGTAAAGAATCTACCTGCAATGCGGGAGACCTGGGTTGCGAAGATCCCTGGAGAAGAGAAAGGCTACCCACTCCAGTATTCTGACCTGGAGAATTCCATGAACTGTCCAGTTCATGGGTCGCAGAGATGGACACAACTGAGCAACTTTCACTAGAAGTGATATCATATGATTCTTGCCTTTTCCTGTCCGCCTGGAAATGGCTTCACTCGATCCTTGTTGCTGTGTAAAGGGCCACAGCAAGTCTTCTTTCTCTCCACTTAGCACTATCGTCACTGGAGGCTTACAGTTCGCCCTAGTTCCTGGTTGTAAATTACAGTGGATTGTGAGAGAGGAAGCCAGAAACGCTTGTCTCTTTAATACTTGTTTTTTAAATTAATGCATACTTTTTACTAAAGTAAATTTGACTTACAATGCTATGCCTCCCCGGGCAGTACAGAATCTTGCTCACGTCTACCCATGCCCATGTCTATTCATGTTTGGTTTCTTTCTCATATAGGTTATTAGAGTGGTTAGTACCCACCGTCGGCAATGTAGGTCATGTCGATTATGTATTTTATACGTATTGTCAGTATGGAGTGTCCCAGGCGGCCCTAGTGATAAAGAACCCTCCTGCCAATACAAGAGACATAAGAGACGTGGGTTCCATCCCTGGGTCGGGAAGATCCCCTGGAGGAGGGCATGGCAACCCACTCCAGTATTCTTGCCTGGAGAATCCTAGGGACAGAGGAGCCTGGTGGGCTACAGTCCATGGGATTGCAAAGAGTCGGATGCGACCTAGCAAGCATGCGGATGCTAGAACAGACAACCAAAGGCTGTGTCTCCTTCCCACTTTTTTAAAACTAAGTATAACTTTATTTCTCATTGTAGTAAGCTTGATATACAAGTTGATATAGGTTGCAGGTGTGCAAAATGTTTTCTTCTTTTAATTTTAAAAATACATGTATGTATTCACATTTGGATTTTTTTCTAAGTTATTACACAGTGATGATGGAATATTCCCTTGGTATACCTAATTCCTTGTGGATTATCTATTTTATGTGGAATGATTATATTAGTTACATCTAAATTTTTGAGTTTATATCTTACCGTCTACATTTTCCTTTTTTAAGCATATCTCTTATGTCTCTGAATCTTAAGTTTTCCTTAACTAATTCATTGGTGTGTAAGTTTAGGTTCCACCTATAAGTGATAGGATAATTTTTTTTTCTCATTCTGACTTTTACTTAGCTTGATCATCCTGAGTTTTGTCTGTGTTCCTGAAAACTGAGTTATTTCATTCTTGTTTCTGGCTGAGTCACGCTGCACTGTGTACATGCATCATTTCTTCTTCATGCATTTATCTCTCCATAAATGTTTTGTATGCTTCCATTTGTTATACACTATGAAGTGTGGTCCTTGGCGCACTTGGCTGCATGAGCCTTTTAGAAATCTTGTTTTTTCTTCAGATGCCCGTTTGGAGTGGTTCTGCAGGCATCTATGGGACATCTGCTTTCTTCTCCTAAGCGCAGGTCCATACTTCTCTCTAGCGACTCATCATTTACACGCCATCAGCACCATGACAGGGTCCCCTTTCCTTCATGCCTTTTCTACCATTTCTTTCTTTTAAATTTATCATCATGGCCTCTCACATTGGTGCAAAATGCTCTCCTGTTGTGATTTTGATTTTATGTCTGGCATAATTCACAGTGTTAGGCAGATTTCCATGGGCTGTTTTTTTTAAGCACTGTGAGTAGAATTTATGGTAGAAAAATTTCTTCCTGATAGTCTTTCCTGTTTTTTTATTATTGTTGATTTGTTTCCCATGAAGATTTAAGTGCAGGTATCATTTAGAGCCCAGCATTTTGTGAATATGAAGTGCTCATGAACAATAGTTTTAAGTTTGCTGTTTTGGAAAGGGCCACAGAGTGGCAGAATTACTTCATGATGTCCTCTTGTTACTATGGTAACCGGAGCCTTGGGTAAGTCCTGGCTTCTCACTGTAAACTGGGGTGGAATATGAGAGTAGAATCCACCAAACCTTGGGTCTCATTACTTCTTCTTTGTCCTTTATTTAGTAATATGTATTCTTTATTGCAGTAAACTTGACTTACAATATTGTGTTTCCTTAGTGGTATGGAGTCTTTTTCACTTATATTCCTGCAGCTTAGTATTTTTGTTTTTCACAACTAGGTTATTAGAGTGTTTAGTAAAACACCCTTGGAAAGGTGGATCCATGTTGATAATATATTTTATATATCTCATTGTTACAACTAATCCCAACCTCTCAATCCTTCCACCCACCCTTGTGCTAAGTCGCTTCAGTCATGTCCAACTCTTTGTGACCCCATGGGCTGCAGCCCACCAGGCTCCTCTGGGCAAGAATACTGGACTGGGTTACCATGCCCTCCTCCAGGGGATCTTCCTGACGCAGGGATGGAGCCCACATCTTTTTATGTCTCCTGCATTGGCAGGCAGGCTCTTTACTGCTAGCGTTACCGAGTAGTGGGAGACCTCCACCCACCTTTGTGTGTGTGTTAGTCACTCGGCTGTGCCTGACTCTTCGCGACCCCTTGGACTGTGGCCTGCCAGGCTTCTCTTCCCATGGGTTTTCCCAGGCAAGGCTACTGGAGTGGGTAGCTGTATCCTTCTCCAGGGGATCTTCCTGACCCAAGGATCAAACCCAGGTCTCCTGCATTGCAAGCAGATTCTTTACTGTCTTGAGCCAGCAAGGAAGCCACCTGCCCCGACCTGGTAAGTTTGTTTCCTAAGACTGTCTGGTTATTTCACATGTAAATGAGTTCTTTGGGAAGAATTTCTCATTCCCACCTACAAGTGATATCATATGATTTTTTCTCGCTCTGACTTTGCTTGCTGTGATTATCTCTAGATTAATCTCTATGATTGCAAATGACATCAGTTCATTTTGTCCTGGCAGAGTTATTATTGCATTGTGTACATGTATGACTTGGTCTTTATATACTCCTTTGTTCATGTACATTTTGATTCCTTTCTTGCCTTGGCAAGTGGATATCCTGTGAGTGTACTTTTGGGGGCATAATTTATTCAAATTGTGATATCTCTGCCTATATTCATAAAGATGGGACTGCTAGATCATGAGGCAGCTCTAGTTTTACCTTTAAAAGTTGGTTTTTATAATGGCTGTTACCAACTGCATCCCACCAGCATCATAAACATGTCCTCTTTTCTCAACCCGACTCCAGCATTTCTTGAATGTAGATGTTTTTGATATTGGTCTTTGTGATCCTCTTTTGATATTGGTCTTCTTCTTGTCTTGATTTTCTCTAATAATTTGCCTCCCTGAATAAGTTTTCATGTGCTCTTTATTTTTAAAAAATGTTGTAAATTTATTTACCTTTTGATATTTTGTTCTGATAGTTTGCCATATTTTACATTCTTTTAATAGTTACCCCTGGTTTTTTTTATTTTTTAATGCAGTTATCTTTTAGAGCCCAGCAAATTTTGTCAACAAGAGCCTTAGTGAAAGGACGACATTGGGGTTGTATTAATAGAGTGGAGTCTATCAGAACAAACACCCAAAAGTTGTGTCCTTTTCTCAATTTTTAAAAATAAATATACTTTAAATTCTCATTGTAATTTTCATTAAATATATTTAAATACTCATTCTATAATGTAAGGTGCTGTGAGTTATAGGTTTTCAAAATGTTTTTTTTTATTCTAAATATACATGTATCTATTCACATTCAGACTTTTCCTCATATTGGTTGTTATAAATTGTCAATAGAACTCCATTGATAGGTCCTTGTTGAGTACTGATTTTATATGGAATGATCATATTTGTTACATCTACTGTTTTGACTTTATTCCTTGCCCAATTCTTCCTCCTTTAGAAAGCATGAGCTTGTTTTTTAAGTCTCTGAACCTGCTTTTGTTTTCTCAGTTAGTTCACTGGTGTGCGTTTTTAGGTTCTAACTATATAATATGGCATTTGTCTTTTTCTGATTCTGACCTCACTTTAATTATCCCTAGTTTTGTCTGTGCCTGAAAATTTCATTATTTCATTCTTTTTTGTGGTTGAATCATATTACATTACATGTGTCACGCCTTCTTTATCCATTCACCGCTCCAAGAATATTCTGTGTGCCTCCATTGGTTGGATATTGTGAATTCACACTTGGCTGCATGTGCCTTTTCCAAGTCCTGCTTTTCTCCTCAAACACTCTTCAATGTGGTTCTGCAGGATTTTTACGTAGGTCTGCTGTTATCACTTGAAGGCAGTTCCACACTTCTCTCCAGCGGCCTTCACCTTTTCCACGTCACAGACACCATCACAGGATTCCTTTGCAGACATTTATTCTTTGTAGGTTTTTCATGACGGCCTTTCACAGTGGTGCCAAGTCATGCTTCCTGGAAGGTGTGACTCGCATGTCTGTCATAATTCACAAAGTTTACAACTTTTCATGGGCTCTTTTTTTAAAAACAGTATGAGTTGAATTACTTTAGAAATTTTCTTTTGGATTGTCAGCCCAGTTTTTTATGATTTTCAATTTATTTCCCTTAAAATTTGTTGAGGCGCAGGTATCATTTAGAGCCCAGCGGTCCTTGGAATATGACGTCACCATGAACAATGGTTTTGACGTTGCTTTTTCGGGGATGGGCCCAGGGCGACAGAATGTCTCCATGCTCTTTGTTACTCTGGTGTCTGGGGCTTGGGGAGGGGAGTGGCGCTACTGGTTGTAAACTAGAGTGAACTGTGTGAGCAGAAGCCACCCAACGCTTTCATACTTTTTCCCTCCAAAGTAATGTGTATTTTTTATTAAAATAAAAGACTTACAAGGTTGTTTTTTTTGTAGGTAGCCAAATCTTATTCAGTTTTATTTATATTTTTGTTGATGCTTGGAGTTTTTTCACATGTAGGTTATTAAGGAATGTTTAGTACACCCCTCTCCAAAGTAGGTCCATGTTAATGATTTTTTTATGTGTTTGTAGATGTGAGCTAATTCCTTCTGCCTAATCTACCCCCTTTCTCTCTGCCACCTACCTTTGGTGACTATAAGTCTGTTGCCTTAGACTGTGTATTTATTTCACATGAAAATAAGCTTCAAATAATGAATACCTCTTTCCCAACTGTACATGACATCGCACAATATTTTCTCTCAGTCTGACTGACTTTACATTTTCCTGGCGGCTCAGATGGTAAAGAATTCGCCTGCAATGCAGGAGACCCGGGTTCAGCCTCTGGGTCAGGAGGATCCCCTGGAGAAGGGAATGGCAACCCACTCCAGTATACTCACCAGGAGAACCCCATGGACAGAGAAGTCTGGTGGGCTACAGTCCATTGGGTCTCAAAGGGTTGGCTAAGCAACTAACACTTTCACTTTTCCTTCATTTATTTAAGTCCCTGCAAATGGCTTGACTTCATTTTTTTTTAGTCAGTCATATTTTGCTGTATTCACGTATTACTTTCTCTTCATCCATTGATCAGTCCATGTAACTGTGGTTACTTGGTCCACATCGTGGCTATTGTTTATGCACCGCTGTAGTGCATGCTTGGGTGCATAAGTTTTTGAAAATCTGGTTTCCTCTACATATCCTCTCATGAGTGGGAAACTGTTTAACAATAACCAGCACCTAAAGTGTCTTTTTCCTTCACCTTACTAGCATTTCTTACTAGCATGTTCATAAATTTTTTGAGCGTGATGTTTTTTACTTCTCTACGGTGATATATATCATTTTGTCATTTTGATATTCCTATGTCTAATTCTTCAGGTCGTGTCATTTAGAGTTCAACGATTTTTCAGAATATTAAGTACTGATGAGCAAAAAGTTTTATGGTTGCTGTTTTAGGGTATGGCCACAGGGTGGCAGGATTTCCTCATGCCCAAAGTGGTTAGTAACCAGCCTTCAGAATCAAGAGAGTCTGATGGCTGAAAAGGTTTAAAAAGATCCCATCTAGTACCCAGCATCAAGTATCTAGAATCAGGAGAATTTGACCTGCACTCTACGGGAACATTTTAAGATCCAGTAGTTTGTTTTAAAACATGCTTTTTGTTCCTTGGAAGGAAAGCTATGACAAATCTACACAATGTATTAAAAAGCAGAGACATCACTTTGCCCACAAAGGTCCATCTAGTCAAAGCTATGGTTTTTCCAGTAGTCATGTATGGATGTGAGAGTTGGACCATAAAGAAGACTGAGTGCCCAAGAAGATTCTGGAGAGTCCCTTGGACTGCAAGGAGATCCAACTAGTCAATCCTAGAGGAAATTAACCTGGACTATTTATTGCAAGGTCCATTGTTCAAGCTGAAGCTTTGATACTTTGGCCACCTGATATTAAGAGCCGACTCATTGGAAAAGACCCTGATGCTGAGAAAGATTGAGCCCAGGGTGAGAAACAGGAGGCAAAGCATGGCGTGGTTCGATAGCGTCACTGACTCAGTGGACATGAGTAACTCTGGGAGACAGCGGACAGCAGAGGGGTCCCGTGAGCTGCAGTCCATGAGGTTGCAAAGAGTCAGACACGCTTGAGCAACAGAACAGCAACAGTTTGTGTCCCGCTTGTGAGAAGCTAGGTAAAGCAGTTTCTAGGCAATCAAACCCAACTTTACAAAATCTATGTGTCCAGCCAGGGTCACTGGACAAATTGCTTTAAGGCTAGTCCCAGGCAGACTTCTGTAAACCCCCAAAAGCATTTTATGTGCTTAATTACTGAGTGTCCAGCTCTTTGCAACCCATGGACTCAGTATGCCAGGCTCCTCCATCCATGGAATTTTCCAGGTAAGAATACTGGAGTGGGTTGCCATTTGCTCCTCCAGGGGATCTTTCCCACCCAGGGATCAAACCTGCATCTCTTGCATCTCCTGAGCTACCTGGGAAGCCCAAAAGTATTTTATTACTGAATAATTTGGATCTACGGAGAGGCAAAGTCTCTTTCTGTTGTTATCTGTAAATGCTTCTTTATACAGCCCTAGTTAAGTGGCCTTGTGCCCTTCTAAAATGACTCTCTGATGACCGTGGTCTCGCTTCATGAACTGAGACACCAAACCATCTTGTTTACTAGGGCTTCCCTGGTGGCTCAGTGGTAGAGTCCGCCTGCCAATGCAGGAGACACTGGTTCAGTCCCTGGATCTGGAAAGATCCCCGAAGGAGGAAACGGCAACCCACTCCAGTGTTCTTGCCTGGAGAATCCCGGGTACCGAGAGGAGCCTGGTGGGCTACAGTCTATTTAGACACAACTAAATGGCAGCAGTTTCATCTTCTGCCCAAGTGTGGTTTGCTGCTGTTGGCTGTTTAGTCACTAAGTCGTGTCTGGTTAAAAAAGCAAGCAGACCAGCCAGCCAGCCGGTGAACTGTTTTTCAAACAGGCTGAGGGTGCCATCTCCTGCCCCACCTGCAGAAAATGCCCAGGGAATGTAGTCGGCCTCGTTGACTGAGAGTCAGAGGAGCCAGGGGATTATGGCAAGTTAGACTCTAATTGTCTTCACATCTAATTATCTTCCGAGTTATAGTCTGTCTGTAGTGAGTTATGTGCTTGTATTTTATGCTCTCTCCCTGGCATTCTTCAGTCTCTGGTTACAGAATAAGACACTGAAAATTATTTAAAATTATAAGACAGTATCAGGTTAATGTGCTGTCCATTAGACCCCGATTACCCAATGCCAAAATGCCTTCAGGGTTCTGGAGCAAAAATGCTCTTTGCCACTTCAACTCCTATGAATGACCAAAGCCCGGAGCACCCTGAGCACCAGCTCCTCCTGCAGACTTGACTGTATTTATTTTGCAGCGTGTTGAACAGTGACAGAAAAAGAGGAAGCTCTGAAATAGTGGAAGCTTTCAGGTATGCAAAAACTGTTTCATTTTTTTTATATGGTTTTGGTGTTTTGTTTTTCATGGAACACCCATGATAGAACAGGCCCAAACCGATTTTTGAGAATAAAATGCACATTTTCTTCTCCTGAGAGAATACTGTCAGCCAAGTTGATTAAAACATGTCTTTTCTATGAGTTTCGCATAAATTATGACTTGCTTTGGACAGATTGATTTCCAGACTGGCTTAAACCCAGAGAGTGCTCAAGGAATGGTCTAGTGACTGGAGTAGACTACAGTGCACAGCTAGGGTTTCATTATTTGTGGGGCATGTGTGTTTGTCTTTAATCCTTAAATGGAGATCTGTTCTTCTCTCCCACAAAACTTACCATTTGTTTGGCTCTGAAATATATTGTTTAGTCTTTATGATGAGCTGGTTCTGTGCCATCTATACGGAAAGTGATTTTTTAAATACAAACAATATACACTCCTGATCAAGTTCATCCTGCATTAAAAGTACATAAAAAACTGGATAATTTAGAGTGAAAGTAAAATTTCTCTTTCACATCCATCACGTTATGTGGTTCCTTATTCCTCCAACTTTTTAAAAAACATTTTCACATACACATTCATTTACACACAGTTTCATATTTAGCTTCTGTTAAATGATAGTATGACTTTGAGGTGTCACTGTGTCCTGTGTGGGGGGTGGTTTTCCACCGCTATTTGATAATAGTATATAAAAAGCTTTCTTTAGAACCTCATGATTCTGCATAACCATATCCAGGTTCATATTTCATTTCTACCTCACGTTCCTCAATCACTTATGTATAATTTAAAAGCTTCTGTTTTCTCAGAGATGAATTTTCTTTGAAGTGGATGTGTAAAGCCCAGTCCATCAAGCACTTTTTGTGGTTTCTTAACATATTCTATAATCCTGTCTCAAATTCCTTAAAACTTCGAGCAATAGTTATGTCTGACTTCCTGTGACCCCATAAGACTGTAGCCCCTGGGATCCTCTTCTGCCCATGGGATTTCCAGGCAAGAATCCTGGAATAGGTTGCTGTTTCCTCCTACAAGGAGATCTTCCCCACCCAGGAATGAACCACGTCTCCTGCATTGACAGGCAGATCTTTGCCACCAAGCCCCCTGGAAAGCCCACATGAACATCATTACAGGCTAACTAAACACATCAGTCAGAGCTGATGAACATTGAGATTGTTGTTCAGTTGCTAAGTCAGGTCCAAGTCTATGACCATGGACTGCAGCACACCAGGCTTCTCTGTCCTTCACCATCTCCTGGACGGAGCTTGCTCAAACTCACGTCCATCAAGTCAGTGATGCTATCCAACCCCTCTTGTCCTCTGTCACTCCCTTCTCCTCGTGCTTCCAATCTTTCCCAGAATTAGGGTCTTTTCTAGTGAGTCAATTCTTTGCATCAGGTGGCCAAAGTATTGGAGTTTCAGCTTCAGCATTAGTCCTTCCAAGGAACACTCAGGACTGATTTCCTTTAGGATGGACTGGTTGGATCTCCTTGCAGTCCAGACCTTCTCCAAATCCTGAGGAAATATCGGCATCTTGGGATTATCACAGAGCCAGGCCCCTCCCACCACCTTTCAATCATTCATTCAATAGTGACTGGAAAACAACTTAGCACTTGGTACTAGGAAAGAACCATGAGCCCAACACCAACCCTGCTTTCATGCAGTGCTCAGTCCAGCAGAGAAATCAAATAGGACTGATAATCTGATAAACGTTGTTGTTCGGTTGCTGAGCCGCATCGACTCTCTTGCAACCCCACAGGCTGTAGCCTGCCACGCCCCTCTGTCCATGGGTTCTCCAGGCAAGAATACGGAGTGGATGGCCTTCCCTTCTCCAGGCGATTGAAACCCACCTCTCCTGCAGGGGCAGACAGACTTTTCACCGCTGAGCCGCCTAGGAAGCCTGATGAATGTGAAGAGCGTGAATTACAGAGGTGCTCTGGGAGCTGCTGGTGGGAGGGTAACGGGCAGGAAGGCCAGAGGTCCCCAAGGGCCAGGAGGAAATAAATTGCAAGTGGCGGATGTTTTATTTCCTTCTCTGTTGATGAAACTGGTTCTGCCTAGGACTAAACTTTTTTTCTTTTCTTAAACCTTGGTCTGATAATAGCTCAACAAACCAGTATTCATGTCAATTGTTTACGGCTGGGGAACATCTTGGGCCATCCTAGCTCAAAAATGCATTTTGTGGGAGAAGGGCCGGGTGAAATTCCGTCAGCTTTGTGGTCTCTCCCATCGGAATAGCAGCTCACCAACAGACATAAAATGCCTTGCTAAAAACTAGCAAGTGGACATGCTTTCTTTCCCCTTTGGATGCCTATGTCAGCCTCATCTCTGACCCCAGATCTAACTCCTCTCTTGTGGAGGTCACAAAGCCCGGCGGAACATACGGCTTGCAGCAGCAACCTTTCAAGGGGAAGGGTTAGGGAAGCCTCCCGTGAAGAAAGGGTGTTATTGAACTTGAAGAAATATGATGGGGAGGCGGCTGAACGAGGGATAGGGAGATGAACTCTACAGGCAGGAGGATAGCATATAGCCCTGGGATCAGGGGAAGACACATACTGGCAAGGAGCTTAAAAAAAAAAAAGCCCTGCATGACTGGGAGGTGAGTGAGGAGATGCAAATAGACTTATGGAAGGACAGGAACCTTGAGCCTGTTGGTAAGGAGAAACTAAGGGTGAGGTTTTCATTTATAAAAGTAACATTTTCTACGGTCGGAAGGATAGATTGGGAGGGGGACACAGACAGAGCAACTTTGAGGGGTGGGCAGAGGTGGAAGATGAGACATTGTCGTCCACGTCAGGGATTCGACAAGTGAGACAATAGAGATCAATCCTGAAAACTTGATTCCTGAGCATCCTCCGGAGGAGGACAAAGACAGGAGGAGGGGAGATGCTGCAGCTGAGCCTGGCCTGGATGAGCTGACCTGCAGATGCACAAATCCAGCTAAGTCCAGTTTAGATCAGCCAACTTCAGTCAACAGTTAGACCTACGCTGCACATGCATTCTAATTCCCTTCAGTCGTGTCCGAACTCTTTGCAACCCCGTGGACTGTATGTAGCCCGCTCCTCCGTCCCTGGGATTCTCCAGGCAAGAACACCAGACTGAGTTGTCATTTCCTCCTCCGGTGCATCTTCCCCACCCAGGGATTGAACCTGCATCTCTAACATCTCCTCCATTGGTAGGCAGCTTCTTTACCACTAGCGCATCTTGGGAAGGCCCAGACCTGTGGCTAAGTTACGGAAATGGCCAACGAATACAAAAGCATCTTGTCTATTAAGGTGTTTACTTTTTAAAGGCCACAGAGCAAACCAAAGCTGGGGGTGAAGGAACTTAATCAAAACTTTGGTCTCCTGTCTGGCACCATTTCCACAAACATCATCTATGCTTTTGATAACAAGCGCTGTAAGAACAGGCAGTGCCCAGAATAGGGTCAACATTGGAGACAAGAGTGTGAGATAAGGCGGGAGGGGGGCATGAGAGAGAAGGAAGGAGGAAAAGTGGCTTCAGGACAACAAACCCAGAAGGCAAACTATCTGGGTGAATGGATGGGAGACATCAACAGGACTCAGTGTTTGGACGTGAGGAGTCTGGGCAGGGTCGTCCAGGAGGAGTCTCAGGTATGAGCTGTGGGACCTGAGTGATGAGGGCCCCGCTAGTAGACAGAGGAACAGTCTGCAACTTTCTCCTCCTGCTAGATTCAACCCAACTTAAATTCAAACAGAAAGACTAAGTATATAAATTTATAGTTTCAAAGGTCGAAACACTATTTTCGTCATTCATTTTATGGAAAAAAAAAAAAAAAACAACCCAGCACAATAAAGCAATTTTAAAAAGCTTTAATCTGTGACAAAATGTTGGGCTTTCCTGGTGGTTGAGATGGTAAAGAATCTTGCCTGCAGTGGCAGGAGACCCAGGTTTGATCCCTGGGGAAGATCCTCTGGAGAAAGAAATTCCAATCCCCTTCCTATAATTGCCAGGCGAATCCCATTGACAGAGGCCTGGTGGGCTACAGTCCGTGGGTTGCAAACAGATACAACTGAGCTACTGACACGACAGAATTTTTTACCCACAACTCTCTGTAAAATGAACGCCCTACTTCTGTGTGTTTATTGGGAGAGGAGGAAACAGTGGTGAGGGGAGGATTTTTAAATTAAAACTATGTGAGGAAGACTGACCTACAAACTGTCCTCCTGGTTCAAAGACTACAACTAAAAACCACTGTAAAATGACAATTATACAGGAAAAAAATATTGCATTTTTAACAAAAAGAACAGATTCTTTATTTTATGCACTTCATGCAAACTATTACTGTTGTCTAAAAGGATTCCTCCCACACTGCACCCAGGCTGGGCACATAACAGCAGCTGAAGAAAAGGGCTGTACAAGCAGAAGGTGAAAAGCGTTGGATACACAGAAGATAATGTTTCCCTTGGGTTGGTAACTGCCTGGACCTAACCCACAGGCAAGGACACCTTGACAAGAAAGCATGGTCTGAACCCCAGTGGGTTAAACCTTGACTGAAGACAAACCACGTGGGCTGTTACACAACATTTTAAAATTCACCTTGTTGACCTGGGCTAGTGGTTTTATCACAGCGGATTTAGAGGCCAAACAGCCTGTGTCAGCGGGAGGACCCAGCTGGTTAGATCAATGCAGGTGACGTCAGCCAGCTCACTTCGGATGTTCATGATAAATAACATCAGCCCATGGGAACTTGTCTCCACACATCACCAGGGTGGGTAACATCACTCATCACTCTAGTATTGAGGTTGTTAAAATAAGATCTACAGGAAAACTGGAAGTTGGTTTTAAGAAAAGAAGAGAGGAAAAAAAAAAAACTACAATGATTTAGGTAGGAGACAGCTGCTTACCCCCAGCCCAATAATTTTCCTGATAGACCACAATGGCTCACCTCTCACCTCTAAAAACAGAAGAATTTTTAGTTCTCAAATTTTCCTGAGGCCTGTACATCAGGGTCATGAAATTGAATTCACATTGACTCCCTTTGGGTTTTCCTAGTAGCTCAGTTGGTAAAGAATCCGTCTTCAGTGCAGGAGACACAGGTTTGATCCCTGGGTCAGGAAGATCCCCTGGAGAAGGAAATGGCACCCCCTTCCAATACTCTTGCCTAGAGAATTCCATGGATGGAGGAGCCTAGTAGGCTACAGCCCATGGGATCGTAAACAGTCAGACATGACTGCGTGACTACTGTCGCTTTTCATGTTGACTCCCTTTAGGGTGTAGGACAGGATGCTCTTGATTAACATTAGGTTAGTGTTAGTTGCTCAGTCGTGTCCTACTCTTTGCCACCCCTTTATGGCCCACCAGTCTCCTCTGTCCATGGTTCTCCAGGCAAGAATAGTGGAGTGGATTGCCATTCCCTCCTCCAGGGGGATCTTCCCAACACCCAGGGATCGAATCCAGGTCTCCTGCATTGCAGGCAAACTCTTTATCGTTTGAGCTACAGGGAAGACCTAAATATCAGGTTCGAAGACCCTAAAGAGAGAATCCAGGAGTACTCTCAGAGCAGACACAGGTTAGATGAGAGAAGACAGAGTTTAGACGAAATGAATCACAGAGAAACAGTTACCCAAGAAACATGGATACCACAGTAGCAGTCAGCAAGCAGCAGTGTCATTATCTTAAAATTAGACCCCAGTCATTTGGTTGATACCAATGGAGCTGGAATGTGCACTTTTAAGTCTTTCTGAACCAGCTGGTTGCAAACTCAGCCTAGCTGTGGTGACCATAACGTGGCTTATGGTGGTTCATGAAACATTTTGGTTGCACGGTTTCAAAGGGTGGTTTCAAGGATCCACTGACTTACCAAGAAAATAAGGAAAATGGCTTCCTAGAAATAATCCAGTACATCATGAGAAAGGCTGGGCTAGATGAAGCACAAGCTGGAATCAAGA
This sequence comes from Odocoileus virginianus, assembly GCF_023699985.2. NCBI lineage: Eukaryota > Metazoa > Chordata > Mammalia > Artiodactyla > Cervidae > Odocoileus > Odocoileus virginianus. Next base: position 4,000,855 of record NC_069705.1, on the reverse strand, counting down.
TTGCCAGGAGAAATATCAATAACCTCAGATATGCAGATGACACCACCCTTATGGCAGAAAGCAAAGAAGAACTCAAGAGCCTCTTGATGAAGGTGAAAGAGGAGAGTGAAAAAGTTGGCTTAAAGCTCAACATTCAGAAAACTAAGATCATGGCATCTGTTTCCATCACTTCATGGCAAATAGATGGAGAAACAGCGGAAACAATGACAGACTTTGTTTGGAGGGCTCCAAAATCACTGCAGATGGTGACTACAGTCATGAAATTAAAAGACACTTGCTCCTTGGAAGAAAAGTTATGACCAACCTAGACAGCATATTAAAAAGCAGAGACATCACTTTGCCAACAAAGGTCCGTCTAGTCAAAGGTATGCTTTTTCCAGTAGTCATGTATGGATGTGAGAGTCGGACCATAAAGAAAGCTGAGCGCTGAAGAACTGATACTTTTGAACTGTGGTGTTGGAGAAGATTCTTGAGAGTCCCTTGGACTGCAAGGAGATCCAACCAGTCCATCCTAAAGGAGATAAGTCCTGGGTGTTCATTGGAAGGACTGATGCTAAAGCTGAAACTCCAATCCCTTGGCCACCTGATGTGAAGAATTGACTCATTGGAAAAGACCCTGATGCTGGGAAAGATTGAAGGTGGGAGGAGAAGGGGATGACAGAGGATGAGATGGTTGACTGGCATCACTGACTCAATGGACATGAGTTTGAGTAAGCTCTGGGAGTTGGTGATGGACAGGGAGGCCTGGCGTGCTGCGGTTCATGGGGTCATAAAGAGTCAGACATGACTGAGCTACTGAACTGAACTGAACTGGATGAAGGATGAAACAATCTGAGGACTCTTGTCAAAGTGCTACCTGAGTTTCAATAACAGGGTAATTGATTAAACGTAGCTCATGGATATGAAAGAGTTGGAAATATAAAGAAGACCTAAAATTTAATCAGAAAGCTATGGCCACCGAGGGGCCACAGGATAGACAATCTATGTAAATTAGCAAAGCAACACTGCCTGCGAACATAAACTAACATGGGGAGATTTCAAATGAAGACCATCACCGAAGGAGCCGCCTAGAATTCACATGTAGAGAAATGACTGAATGAATGCCATGTGAGTGATTTTTCAAAGGTCTCTTCTTCCTTGTCAATAACAAGGACTGTGCACTGGAGAAAGAGCCCATTGAACGCAATGAATACAAGGAATTTCACTTATAACAATTTTGACTCCACACGTGTTAACTCACACAGGACAGAAGCGGCATACTTTCAGCTCTACTAGTAGAGACTGATAGAGAAGGCAATGGCACCCCACTCCAGGACTCTTGCCTGGAAAATCCCATGGACGGAGGAGCCTGGTGGGCTGCGGTCCATGGGGTTGCAAAGAGTCAGACACAACCGAGCGACTTCACTTTCACTTTTCACTTTCATGCATTGGAGAAGGAAATGGCAGTCCACTCCAGTGTTCTTGCCTGGAGAATCCCAGGGATGGCGGAGCCTGGTGGGCTGCCGTCTAAGGGGTCGCACAGAGTCGAACACAACTGAAGCGACTTAGCAGCAGCAGTGGAGACTGAAGCCATTATTCATCATGGAATTAAGGTAAGCTAATTATACTGGGGGAAAACAGATCTTAGAAAGTGGAAGGTCTTCAGTCAACCCTCCAACCTTTTATATGTTCCAAAGAATTCGAGATGTATTTTTTTTTTACACTTAATCTGGATTGAACTTGAACGTTAGAACATCTTAAAGGGAAACCACAAAAGGATATCGGTGTGCATCGGCTTCAGCTTGTGAGCTTGTTAAAACTGCAGATCCAATTCTAGCTCACCAGCTGTAAGTGATTACTGCTTACCTACGCTTGTAACAGGAACCCTAGGTGATAATGATGCGGGTGAGTCTCCGACACTTTGAGAAACATAAGCTGAGAATTCAGGAGATTCTGCTCTGGATAAAATAAATCATTTTAATCACAGTGCTTTGTCAGTTACAAACACATTCAAGCTACTACTTTTTCTTTTTCTTTTTTAACTACTATACTTGATGCATATGCTCCATGGATATGAGGTATCCCAAAGTAATGGGGTTTGCCCTCATATACTACAGATATTGGAGAAGGAAATGGCAACCCACTCCAGTGTTCTTGCCTGGAGAATCCCATGGACAGGCGAGCCTGGTGGGCTACAGTCCACGGGGTCACAAAGAGCTGGACATGACTGAGCAACTAACACACACACACACTCTGGGTACAGTATCCGTGCAGTTGTCTAGAGCAGTGGAAATATCGGTGCCAGGCCCCTGCTTACGCTTAGAAACGAACGCTCCCACTCCCACTTCTGGACCAAGTGGTGTTCCAGGGCCGTTAGTTGCAGGCCCATCTGACCTGTCCAAGCAGAGGCCAAGAGAAAGCCTTCAGGCAGAGAGTCCAGTTCATGCTGAGTCCTACCAGAGGCACGGACTAGAACTCTCAGTGTTTGAGGGAGCACAAGTAACACTTGTGTCATGAAGACACTCACAGAAATAAAGCGCAGAGGGAAATGAAGCTTCCTGGGGGGCTCAGTGGTAAAGAATCCGCCAGCCAATGGAGGAGATGCAGGTTCGATCCCTGGATCGAGAAGATCCCCCGTAGAAGGACATGGCAACCCACTCTAGTAGTCTTGCCTCGGAAATCCCACGGCCAGAGGAGCCTGGCAGGTTACAAGTCCACGGGGTCTCAAAAGAGTCAAATATAACTTAGCAACTAAGCAACAACAACACAGAGGGAAATGCATTAGAGAGAGCAAGAGTGATAGGCTAATATTGTTAACATAAATTAGAAAAACAGAAACAAAAGCATATTATGTACGTCACCCTCATAACTTCTATGTGGGCAAATTTAGACCACATTACACAGTGCCTCTTGGGGAAGGATAGAAAGTTAGAGGCTTCCTGGAAATTGATGAGGGAATGCTGTCATAACCAGGAGGAGTGATTTAAAACATCCATGTCCTCCCGCTTCTCTAGGCTAATGAATATGCTCCTCCTGGAGCCTCTCAAAACCCTAACCTCCCACAGCACACACAGGACATCCGTATTCAGGCTCCCCAAGAGTAAGAACTGTGTGCCCTACAAGGTCCCTCCCCTTTTAACCCCGGGGCCTTGGCTCACCAGGGTACATTGGAACAGGAGGGGCAAGGGTCAACCCAAGTCCCCAAGACTACATTTCCCAGAGCTCCGGGGTGACGGTGACCGGACTCGGGGGCGGGGCACTTTGCAGACCGAGGGAGGGCTCTTCCCGGGCTGGGCCAGGAAGTGGGAGGGTGGCCGTCGCCCTGGTTCCTGGTCGTGGGCCCCAGAGAGCTCGGTGAGTGACCTGTTTATGCTTGCAAACTGGGGTTTGATCCGACTTCAAATGTGAGTCCAGGAGACTGCAGACTACACAAGCCTGAATTTCAGGTCCCAGGACAGTTCAGGAAGTTTGCCTGACACGTGCTTACGCTGTAATTGCTTGTGCAGGATAGCGGAGGGGTCACAGACCCCCACTGCAGCTGGCAGGGTTAGCATCATCGCCACCCGACACCCCAGCTGTGAGGATTCGGCAGGACAGAGAAGCATCTCTAAACGTCAGTTTATCCCTCAGAACGCTGGAGCTAATGAGAGAGCTTACTTAGAAAGTCTGTTGTGAGGAGTAAAGGAATGTATGAAAGATAGCTAATGTGTACAACATGTGTTTCAGAGGACAGGGTTCTCCTCTCGGGTAACTGCAACAGTGATGTCCACCTTCTCTTATCCTAACTGGGCGTATCCCCAAGAGCTCAGTCAGTCCTGCAGACAGCAAGCTCAGGATCACCCCTGCTCCTCCGGCATTAAGGGATCAGAAATTCTCTACCGGTCCCAAAACACCCAGGGAGGCTGGGTTGCGTTGTCTGCACCATGTAAGGGAATTCTTGGGGAGGTTTTCTCTGGATAGAAGGAGGGCCCCAAGGGTCTCCAGGGGCACACATGCCAGGAACAACTCTCTCACTGTCAGGCAGGCTGACAACAGCATTCCCTGGGCGCTGATGAGCCGAGGTCCGCAGGAGAGAGGAGCCTGTGGAGGTGGACGGCCCGGAAGCCGGGGCCCCTGGGAGTCCCTGCCCTGAACTTTGCTCCCCTGCCCTGCGCCCTCAAAAACCACACGCCTGCTTGCCCTCTGATCACCGAACTTTCCCTTCCCTTGAGTCACTGTTTAGTTCTCAACCATACAATAGCTGACCCCACCCTCTTGCAATCAGAAGGAAGTTGTTACCTGCCAACTATATATATAGTTCCATCCCACCCAGAGACTTATTTTGTTAGGCATTTACAGGTTTCAATAGTTCAGAGCCACTTGTAAAAACAGGCAGATTACACCCACAAATCTGACTCTCTATTTCTCCTGGAAAGGGAATAAAAGGCGAAACAAACATTCAGACCTTTCTGCTGACGGAGTCTGACCTCCTTTGGCTGTTTTCCTTGGACGGGAGGCGCTGCAGGCCTTCTGTGCCCTCAGCATCGTGAAGAGGGCCTGTGGGCTTGGCTTGCCAGGCAACCTCTTTTTTTTTTTCATCCAGAAGATCACTGGGCTGGCCACTTGCCCCCTGGGACTGGGCCGGTTCACAGGTCCTTGAAGTAGGCTTCGACACCAAAAAAACAGGTAAGAAAAGGGAAGGGAGGGCTCGCCTGGTGGCTCATGGCAAAGAATCTGCCTGCAATGCAGGAGTCACAGTTTCGATTCCTGGGTCAGGAAGATCCCCTGGAGAAGGAAATGACAACCCACTCCAGTATTGCCTGGAGAATCCCATGGCAGAGGAGTGTGGTGGGGTAGAGTCCACAGGGTCGGACGTGACTGAGTGACTGAACACCAAAGGGAAGGGATGGGAAGGAGAGGAAGAGAAATTCAGAGCCCAGGGAAAGAAAAGCCGCGGAGAAGCATCTCTAAATCCTATTCTTCAGCCAGGCAGCTCTACTCTAAGCATACACCCAGTGAATTGAAATCAGATGCAGGAAAAAGCGCTCGGGCACAAATTCTGTCTGCAGCAGTGTTCACAGCGGCTGAAGCTGGAAGCACTCCGACAGGAAGGAGCCTGGTGGGTGCAGAGGCGGGAGGGGTTGGGGAGTCACGGCTCACGAGTCTGGCATCTCACGGGAGGAAGGAGAGAGCTTGGAACTAAACAGAAGGGTGTCTGCACCAAGTTGTGAAGGTGCCAAAGGACTGAACTGTTCACTTTGAATGGTTTAGTCAAGTCGTGGGATGGTCACACAGATTTTTAATAATCTGTTGAGTCATGACGGGCTTCCCCTGTGGCTCAGATGGTAAAGAATCTGCCTGCAATGCAGGAGACAGGGATTCGATCCCTGGGTCCAGAAGCTCCCCTGGAGGAGGGCATGGCAACCCACTCCAAGTATTCTTGCCTGGAGAATCTCATGGACAGAGGAGCCTGGCGGGCTACAGTCCATGGGGTCCAAAGAGTCGGACATGACTGAGCGACTCACACTTTCAGTCACGGCAGAAAGGCTGGCGAGAGACACTGACCCTGCTTGTGGCCCAGAGTGTGACTTTGTCGCGTCACTCCCTGCCCCCAGGACCTCACTTTAGTTCCTCCTCCATTCCTTCCCTCAAAAGGAGGGTTGTTTTTTTAAACTATCAACTCCCGCGTACTTCTGTCCCGGAGTCTGGCTTTGTTCGGCTTCTGCCATCCAGACCAGCTCTGGGCGCCTGCTCGGCGGTCCCCACAGTACCTGCCTGACTCTGAAGCTCCAGCTCGGAGCCCGGCGGAGCCGCGGGCCTTCGGTGCGTTAAGGCGGGGTGTCCGACGGCCTCTGAGCAGGGCTGGCCTCGAAGCTCCCTTCCATCCCGGAGTCAAGCCGATGCCCCTCTGCCCTGGGGTCGGGAGTGAGTCTTAGTGTCAATCTAATGGGATGCCATCACTGAGACAGAGAAAAGAAAACAGACAGGATGTGAAACTCACACAGAAAGAAAATCCACTCGCTCCGTCTCAGCCTCTTCCAGGCGGTCGTGCCTGAAGTGCAGGCAGTTGGGATGGAAGACGCCATCTCGGTCCATGACCACCCCGGCTGCTTGCACCTCTGAGCCGCGAGGGCAGCATCTCAGGGCTGGACTGCCTCTGGACCAACCTGTTTTCAATTATTCTATTTTAGACTTTGGCTTACAATTTTGTTTGGGGGAAACGATCAGGACTTCTGTAGCTCAAAAATAACATGCAAGATAAAGTAAAATAAAATTTAAAAATTTGAAACCACCGCTGGACATGAAAGATGTAGACACCCCCAGACTGGGAGCTGAACTAGGAGGTCTTCATGTCAACCCACTCTCCGGGGCTACATCAGAGAGGTGATGGGTAACTGAAGAACCGCGGCACTGAGGGACACATCACGGCAGCCAGGTGACTGTTGGGCTTTGTCCATTCGGCGAAACAACAGGCATTCGTTCGGTGACAGAAGTCTCTCTGGCCTGACTTTCAGGGCCCTCTAGAAGTCGCCTCATCCTGTTCACCCTAGCTTTCTCCCACAGCACTCTCCCCGGTGACCGCTGACGTGATTGTCTGGTTCCCCAGGTTCGGACACTGAGTCCGGCCCGTGAGCAAGCGCCTCACGAGGGAAGGACGCCTGGGCAAGCCCCCGTGCCGGCCCAGGTGGGACTCACAACTCCAGAGTCTTTTCTCGATTCAAGGCAAGGCGGCAGGGTGTTCAGAACAGCGGGCCAGTAAGTCCCCATGCGGGGCGGCCCTGATGGGACACGGAGCCCCCGACACGGCTGACTCTCACACGGGCGGGCCAAGCCACTCCAGGAGCCCCCAGGAGGTCTGCCGGAGTCCGCGCGCAGGTCCTGAAGCCAGGCTGGTCAGGGGGACCCCAGGGGACCCGGGTGGCCGACACACCGCGTCCCCCCACGCCAGCCTCAGTCCCGAGTCCTCCACGGTGCCCCGAGCCCGGGCAGGGCGCTCCGAGCAGGCTGTTCTTTACCCTCCCCACCCGAGGCGGAGGCCAACGGGTCTAAGGCCTTTCACTTCAGTCACCTTTAAAACATGTTTTTAAAGTACTTCAGCCACAATGCTTCCAAGTTGTCTACTCCGTCCTGTAATAAAAGGAGTCAATTCTGCCCTAGTCTTCCTTAGTTTTTCGTTTTGACTTACATCTCCACAGGCTACGGGGAGAGTAAACTCCGGGGCTTGGTGATGGACAGGGAGGCCTGCTGCTGCAGCCCGTGGGGTCGCAAAGAGTCGGACACCCCCGAGTGGCTGAACTGAGCAGACAGCAGCCCGCCAGGCTCCTCTGTCCACGGGATTCTCCAGGCAAGAATACTGGAGTGGGTTGCCATTTCCTCCTCCAGGGGGTCTTCCCGATCCAGGCATCGAGCCTGGGTCTTCTGAGTGCCCTGCGCTGGCACGCAGAATCCCCACCACCGCACCGCTGGAAGCCATCTGCAATTACACTTTAGAGCTAAGGGAAGGTGCTACCTTACACGCTGGTCTTTGATGTGTTTGGTAAAACTTGTAGTATCGATCGGGGGCCTGGGACAGGGTTCACCCATCCTTGTTGATTGCCTGGCCCGTTGTGCGCGGGTCCTCCTGTGACTTAAAGCCCAGGAAGTGGGCTCAGAGCGACCCATGCTGTTCCCATTGCCTGTGACTGTACGCCCAGCTCTATCCCCTGTGCAATGCAGATGGCCATTTGACTCTCTTTCCTTCTGTTTTGTGATTTTAAAACATTCTTCCTATTCATGTCCAAACGGAACTACTGCTCTTGTTTTCAAGGAAGAATATGATATATTTAAAACTATTTTTCTATTATTTCTAGACTGTGAACCAGGAAGAAGAAACATTCCAAGTCTTTTGAATTAAAACTGAGAATCCATCTACATCGAACTTCCATAGAAAGGTTTGCTTTTCTGAGACATCTCAGCTGACTCCCTAAGTGTGTTCTCTCTGCCTCCTTTTATTCTTTTCTTGTATTTATGATCAAGTGAAATGAATCAATATATCAGTGCACATCTAAGTTACAAGTCAGTGTATAAACGTTGCAGTGTTCTCACCCAGTTTTATCCTGACAGCTACTTTCTAGTGTCTCCATATTTCACCTTCTATCATAACTTCAGTACTACACCATCCTTATTTTTAGTTGTGGAATATACAGGTATAATTTGGTTATAACATGCTGCTTACACTCAGGTTCCAATACTGGGTTCTTCTCAATGGACTTGAGGTTACTAAATTCTAAGTTAGCATCATATCTTAAAAAATAGAAGGAACAAAGGAAAAAAACTTTAAAATCAAAATACAACTTTAAAAAGTATACATTGATTTCCAAATAAAAGGGAATTAACCCACCCAGAAATGAAATGGTTAGGCAGGTCCAAATCCTGTTTCTTTGGTTCTACATCACCTGCCCTCCTAACTTACCCAGTACTGATTGGATATAGAAGTGGAAGAGGGTCTGTGGCAGTCTGGTTCAGTACCAGTTCTCTCCGTGTCTGATGCAGAGTTTTTGGCTTCTACAAATGTTGAGAAAGGATACTGATGGATGTAAAGCTGAGAAGAAATGAAATAAGCTTAAGAGATTGGAGATCAGTTAACCAATACCAAGAATAAAGTTGGAACACTAGCAAAATGGGAAAAATAACAGATTAAAAAAGAGAACTAGGCGAATCTGAAAGAAAAGACGTTAAGAAGGACAACAGAAATACATAGCTTATCACCATTAACCTAGGGCAGGCCCTTTTAAGCCTCTCACCTCAGGCCATGTCATCTTACCAAAGGTAATACCCCACTGTTACAATCAGTGATTAGTGGACAGAAACCTTTTTGACATGGGATTTTAGAAAATAAGGACTTTTTTTTTTTGACTCACCGTAATAAAGCAAGATACAGCTTAAGACTTGATTGATGTCTTTTCTCATCTTTTCTTCTCCTGCTTTTCATTCCTCAACTCATTAAATTCTTAGTAGGTGCCATTCTCCAGGAAGACCTCCTACTAGCTTTGGGCAAATATCCTACCAGCTTCTGGCCCCGCAAGAAAAGCACCTGCTTAGGTTTCAGTGGAAGCCCCTCAGCAGAGTCTTGGAGTGCTGACTCAGGCCACACGCCATCTGTGAGCAAAGCGCTGGTCCTGGAGCAAAGGTGCTTTGAGGTGCTCCTGGCTGGGCCACATGTCTCTTCTTTCAGCTCCATGTGTGCGGGTCCCTGCCCATAGGCATCAACCAGACAATGGTGCCCTTTGCCCAAACTGCAGGCTTCCCCTTGCCCTTCTCACACCGACTCCTCATCTCAAAGGAAGAGCCTGAAGGCCAGGCCTCAGCGTGGTCCACGCTTCCTCTCTGTCCTTCTGCTCCCCTCCTCCTAGCTTCCTTGAATGTTCTTTGGATGCTCTAGGCAGGTTCTGGCTTAAGACTTCTTAAAAATTCTCTGGTCCTTCCTGAGTGATCCTCCCACACATATGGACGTGGCTTCTTCTCTCCCATCCTTAAAATTATAGTGAAGCTTTCTCCGCCCACCTTACTGGAAACTGAAGCTCTCTCTGTGTGTCTTATCTTCCTTCTTCGCTCTATTTTCTTCAGAGCACTGATCACAATCAAAGAAATTGCATGTGTTTTTTAATTCATTCATTTCATTATCTGTGTCATACCAGCCCCCATAAGATGTAAGATTTTTTTAAGACAAGCAACCACTAGGTTAGTGATGTATACATAATAAAATTTCAGCAAGCTATTTATTGAACAAGTGAATAAATCAGTTTGTGAACAAACTGACTTGTTGAGTAGGAAAATTTCTGTAAAGTTCAGCTAAAGAGGAAACTGAGTAGGTCAAGTACCTTATTATATCATTCTCCTGTTTATATTAGAAATGTGTTTGTAAACTCTATTTTAATTGATGCCAATTTGTACCTCTCCTTACTCATCATCAAGAAAACCACATATAAACTCTCTATCATTTTACTCATCACTTCATCTGGATTTCCAACTTCTCATACTCAAAACGTGGAAGAAGTAATACTTTTCTTCACCATTCGTGAGCTTGCACATGCAAAAGGCATTAAAACAGCAAAAGCACACACCAAAGGCTTATAATTATAGATATTGGTAACCATTGTATTTACGTATTTAAAATACATTTGCTATAATCAAGCTAATCAAAGAAATCCAAGTACAAAAGTAAGATATTTGCTTTTGTTTTCCTTGCCTTAAGGAATCATGAACATCGAAGCATATTTTGAAAGAATTGGTTATAAGCACTCGAGGGACAAATTGGACTTGGAAACATTAACCGACATTCTTCAGCACCAGATCCGAGCCATTCCCTTTGAGAACCTTAACATCCACTGTGGGGACGCCATGGAATTGGACTTAGAGGCCATTTTTGATCAAATTGTGAGGAGGAACCGGGGTGGGTGGTGTCTCCAAGTCAACCACCTCCTGTACTGGGCTCTGACCACGATGGGTTTTGAGACCACCATATTGGGAGGGTATGTTTTCAACACGTTCACCGACAAATACAGCAATGCCATGATTCACCTCCTGCTGAAGGTGACCATCGACGGCCGGGACTACATAGCCGATGCTGGATTTGGACGTTCTTATCAGATGTGGCAGCCACTGGAGTTAATCTCTGGGAAGTACCAGCCCCAGACACCTTGCATCTTCCGCTTGACCGAAGACAGAGGAACTTGGTACCTGGACCAAATCAGAAGAGAGCAATACATCCCAAACCAAGAATTTCAGGATTCTGACCTCTTGGAAAAGAATGAGCATCGGAAAATCTACTCGTTTACTCTTGAACCTCGAACAATTAAAGACTTCGAGTCTGTGAACACATACCTTCAAGAATCTCCGGCATCTGTGTTTACAAGCAAGTCATTTTGCTCCTTGCAGACCCCAGAAGGTGTTCATTGCTTAGTGGGTTTTACCCTCACCTACAGGAGATTCAATTATAAGGACAACACAGATTTGGTAGAGTTTAAGACACTGAATGAGAAAGAAATAGAAGAAAATCTAAAAAACATATTTAATATTTCCTTGGAGAAAAAGCTTGTCCCCAAACATGGTGATAAATTTTTCACCATTTAGAGGAAGCAGTAAAAATGGTCTCATGATTACTGCTAGTGCTGTGACTTTCTAATCACAAAAAATTTAAATGTCAATAAAAGTTGTTTTTGTCATTGTTTTTGCTTTGTCGCCAAGTCTTGTCTGACTCTTTTGCAACTCCATGGATTGTAGCCTGTCAGGATCCTCTGCCATGGGATTCTGAGACAAGAATACTGGAGTAGGTTGCCATTTCCTTCTCCAGGGGATCTTCCTGGCCCAGGGATCAAACCCGTTTCTCCTGCCTTACAGATGGATTCTTTATCACTAAGCCTCCAGGGAAGCCTGTCTATAAAAGTAGAGAGAATGAAATAATAAATCTCCATTTACTTATCACTCAGTTTATCAACTAGGAACTAGAGGCCTATCTATCATATTTTCTCAACACTCCCACATTTTATTGAAGAAAATCATAGATGTCAGATCATTTCACCCTTTAAAAATGTCAGCATGCATCATTAGATAACATTTTTTAAAAATTTTTGAGAGTTGGACTATAAAGAAAGTTGAGCACCAAAGAATTGATGCTTTTGAACTGTGGTGTTGGAGAAGACTCTTGAGAGTCCCTTGGACTGCAAGGAGATCCAACCAGTCCATCCTAAAGGAAATCAGTCCTGAATATTCATTGGAAGGACTGATGCTGAAGTTGAAACTCCAATACTTTGGCTGCCTGATGCAAAGAACAGACTCATTGGAAAAGAACCTGATGCTGGGAAAGATTGAAGGCGGGAGGAGGAGCCGACAGAGGATGGGATGGTTGGATGGCATTATCAGTGTGATGGATATGAGTTTGAGTAGGCTCATATGAGCCTACTCATATGGATATGAGTTTGAGTTGCTGATGGACAGGGAAGCCAGGAGTGCTACAGTCTATGGGGTCGCAAAGAGTCGGAAAGGACTGAGTGGCTGAACTGAACTGAGCTTTTTCCAAATTTATAATAGCAGAGATTTAAAACGTTTAATGATGGCCTATGGTTTTCTTGAGGAAAAAGTGATATATGCTAGAAAACTTCGCATGTTGGTTGAATGTTGAATTCATAGAACGTGTTTAACCATCATTCAGTAACTGGAACATAGAGGAAATCATTTTTATTAAATTCTTCCAGCATATATCCAATGTCAAATCTGAGCAGAAATACCACATGTATAATGGGATTATAATTCAACCAAGAAAAATGAAAAATGATATTGCTTCCAAATAACCTAATAGTTCTCAAGACAAAGCATAAACCAATACTTGTTAACATAAGTACCAAGAGACTGACACAGCCAATAATTTCTTATATGGCTCTTTTTTGCAACCACAGTTCTTCATGTACCTTTTTTCTTTAATTAATTTCTTAAAATTAATATTTTCTATTTTCTTCAAGTAAGCTTTCTTCATGTACTTTTTTTTTTTCTTAATACCTTTTTTCAAACACTGATATTTGGAATTTTCAAATTTTGGAACTAGGTATTTTTGTGTAGTACTAAGAGTCTAAAAATATGTATTATCTGTAAAATCTTGATGTTGAAAAATAAATTAAAATGTTACTGACCAAGATAATGTCAGTCTCAAAGGTTTTTTTTTTTTGAAAAATTAGGTTATTAATGGGGCTTTTTTTTTTTTTTTGGCAGTAGAGTCTTCATTGAATCCTCTTTCTTGTCTCCCAGTTCTATTCTTTTACTTCCCTTTACTCTTTGTGGTGAGAGAAAGACTATGTGCTTCCAAGTATGTAGTTCTGAGTTCAGTCCTGTGGACACCGGGTGAATCACTTGATGAACCTGCGGCTCCCATTCCTTGGGGTAAAGCGGGGACGCTGCCTGGATAAACACGTGTCAGACCTAGAGCACCATCTCCCCTCCCTCCGGATGGGCCTTGTTCAACTCTGCCGCTCTGTCTCGCAGCAGGGCCAGTCATGCCTGGTACTCTTGGGCGGAAAGGGTTTTCTCACATTCTGAAAAGACCTTGCCAAGGGAGGAGATGGTGGCAAGTTACATTACCCAGACCAAACTGTGGCTCAAGAAAAAAGATGCAGTTTTGTACAAATGAGTCAAAGTCATATTGTATGAGTATCCTGAGACCCAGGCTTCCCAGGTGGCTCAGTGGTAAAGAACCTGCCTGCCAATGCAGGAGACGCAAGAGACGCAGGTTCGATCCCTGGGTCAGGAAGATCCCCTGGAGGATAAAACGGCAAACCACTCCAGTATTTTTGCCTTGAGAATTCCATGGACAGGGTGGCTACAGTCCATGGGATCGCAAAGAGTCAGACACGACCTAACATATCCACACAACCAGAAACCCATTTGCTTTTCCTTGCATACCTCGATGACATGGCAGGGGGATGTGGGGGTGGCAAAATAGTTGAAAGATACTTAGGGATATAAAATTTAGCTTCCAGATAGAACAGGTGTGCCTCTCTTTCTGTGCAATGTTAACATCTCTCCAGTGGAAATTTAAATGAGTGTTCTCTGTGGATTAATGATTATTGATCCTGTTACTACTGCTGCTTAACAAATTGCCCTGAAGCTTAGTGGTTTCAATTATTTTAGTTTGCTCACAGATCCTGTGAGTCTGTACTTTAGGAAGGGCACAGAGGAACGGTTCTTTTCTGCTCTCCAATATCCCGTCTCAGCTGAGAGAACTCCCGTGGCTCATGGTTATTGGATGGTCACATGCTAGAACCATGTGGAAGCACCTTCTCTGGCGCTGTGTTGCTGAGCTGGGCCCACAAAGAGTCAAATTGCATGGGGCCTCTGCAAGTGGTCTGGGCGTCCTCGCAGCATGGGAGGCTCAGGGCAGTCATAGTTCTCAACCAGGGCCTTGGAATGCTAGGTATGAGGGTTCTAGCTTATATGGTAGAAATTAAAGCACCTTTAAAAAAGAATGATTGTTTTCAGGTGAAGGGAAATTTCTCTACAGTCACAATGTTGGGCAAATACCACCTTCATCTAAGTTCACAGTATTTTCATTCCCCCCAAATAAAACCCCACACTCGTTGAGCAGTTTAAATCCCTGTCATGACCTAGCATCAAAGTCACATAGCATCTTTTATTGCCACATTTTGTTGGTTATAAGTAAGACGCAAGGCCGTCCGGATTCAAGGGACAAGATCTAGACTTCACTTTCTTTTTTTCTCCTAAAGATCTTTTTGACATGGACCTTTTTTTTTTTTTCTCCCAGTTTTCTTATGCATTTATTTATTTTTGACTGTGCTGGGTCTTCCTTGCTCCTCAGGATTTTCCCTGGTTGTGACAAGCGGGGGCCTACCCTCTAGTTGTGGTCCACAGATTTCTCATTGCAGTGGCTTCTCTCGTGGAGCACGGGCCCCAGTCCTGAGGGCTTCAGTAGTTGGGGTTCCCGGGCCATAGAGCACAGGCTCAACTGTCGTGGCACACAAGCTTAGTTGGTCCACGGCTTGTGGGATCTTCCCGGACCAGGGATCGAACTTGTGTCTCCTACGTTGGCAGGCAGATTCTTTACCACTGAGCCACCAGGGAAGCCCCGAGACTTCACTTCTTGATGCAGAAATGGCAAGTTTCAAAGATACTCTCACAGGCATCTTTGGAAGATATAATCTGACAGTCAACCCTCTGGCGGCAAAAAATGTACATTCGCGTCTCCTCCCATCCTGGCGTCAGGCTCAGCTTTGAAGTCCAGGATCGGGTCGGCAAGGGTAGATGCAGACGAGGCTTCTCAGGTGCAGTTTTGTGAGTACAGCTCTTTGAGTTCCGTTCTTCTTGATGAGAGTCCTTGTAAACCATCGTGACAAATATCCTTTCCTGACACACTCACAGGCAACAGTGAAACAGGTGACAAATTTTCACTGTGGACAGGTCCGTTCCCTACGGGGTGAGCAAGAAGCACACAGCACCCCTCAGGCCGTCATCGGTCTGAAATCCAGTGGGGCCCCAAGGCCAGTTCCCTGGGGAGGCCTCAGTCCTATCTCATGGGCCTTGTTTCCATGGTTCTTGCCTTTATTCTCTGGCCTTTTAGATACACCACATGCCTCTGCTGTGATTTTCATAATGGTTAAAACTGACAAAAAAAAAACCAAACTTATTTTCTTATAAGGAGACTACAGACTCATGGGGGTTAACAAATCTTTATCTAAGGATTTTCCTTCAGGGAGAGGGTAGTTTTGTCCAGAGGCCTCCCAAGATATACCCAGACACCCTAGACTCAAGTGCAGTGCGCTGACTTGAAGGATGAGTGTGAGTTTACACAACTTAACACGCAGGCATTCATTACTATGTTGGGACGATGTTTCTGAGAAGTGGAGTCCTCAGTTTGGGTCCCCTGAAAATAGACTGGTCTTCAACTCACGGCCATCACAGTGAGGTCAAGTTATAAGGAGGACCTAAAACGGAAGAATGTTAGGTAAGAAAAGAAGCATATTCAGAGGCGGGGGGTTAGATGTAGCAGTTTACGAATGAGAGACTTTTTCATTTGGTAAGTGATATCAGTAAACAGAAGAAGAAACAGGGAAGTGAGGCCACGATTGAAAAGTCAGCACAAAGGCTCGCTAAGATGGCTGCTGTGGGCAACAGAAGCTCACACCCCTAGGATTCACAAAAGAGTATGTGTGAAGGCCCCGCCGCCCTCCCTCAGAATTTTCCACCACAGAACAAGAGGTAGGTGCCTTTGTCCACGGGTTCTTGTCTCCCATTGGTTGAGAATTCCCCCAGAGGTGTTTCCTCCTGCATGTCCAGGCTCCACATGAGGGCGGGTTTCTGCAGGCCGCCATTGGAGAAGCCCTGCGGCAGGAAGCAGCGGCACCTGGGATACGTGTGAGTACAGGCGGTGGTGTGCGTCTCTGGCAGCTCAGTCGGTAAAGAATCCGCCTGCAATGCAGGAGACCTGGGTTCGATCCCTGGGTTGGGAAGGTCCCTGGAGAAGGAAACGGCCACCCACTCCAGTATTCTTGCCTGGGACATCCCATGGACAGAGGAGCCTGGAAGACTACAGTTCCAGGATTCGCAAGAGTGGGACACGACTCAGCAACTAAACTACCAGTGGTGGTAGCGTCAGGTGGAGGGATAAAGACAGGCTGGGCGTGGAGGCAGGGCCCCTCAGATAACTCCAGACTGTCAGAGCAGCCAAGCTGGGATTGGTATTCAGGCTTGGCTGTGCTGTTCTGGGCTTGGTCGCTCAGTCGTGTCCGACTCTTTGCGGCCCCATGCACTGTAGCCCTGGAGAAGGCAATGGCACCCCACTCCAGTCCTCTTGCCTGGAAAATCCCAGGGACGGAGGAGCCTGGTGGGCTGCAGTCCATGGGGTCGCGAAGAGTCAGACACAACTGAGCGACTTCACTTTCACTTTTCACTTTCATGCATTAGAGAAGGACATGGCAACCCACTCCGGTGTTTTTGCCTGGAGAATCCCAGGGACGGCGGAGCCTGGTGGGCTGCCGTCTATGGGGTCGCACAGAGTCGGACACAACTGAAGTAGCACTGCAGCCCACCAGGCTCCTCCGTCCATGGGATTTTCCAGGTAAGGATACTGGAGTGGGGTGCCATTGCCTTCTCCAGGGCATCTCCCAACCCAGGGGTTGAACCTGGGTCTCCCACACTGCAGGCAGACTCTTCACCATCTGAGACACCAGGGGAAGCCATTCAGCCTTGGAACAAATTTAACCTTTTTTGTTGTTTCATGATGTGTAAACACTAGACATAAACGTGCATAAGAAAGAAATGAATACACAGAGAACCTCTGGAATCAAAGCTGTCCATTCTGACAGCAGAAAGGTCAACTGCTAAACAGGAACCTAGAAGGAACCTCTTCTATTTTTCAGGACTTTAACAAACAGTGAGTCCAAATGCTATTTTGGTAATGCTAACAATACCCAGCTGCTTTCACTGTCAATAATTGTCGGGATTTTTTTCTGGATGTGTTTCAGAATAATTACAGTGATTACACTTTAATCATCAGCAGTAAACATTCACTCTATTAAGCTGCTGAAGTTCAGGGTTGGTTGTTATGGCAGCACACGCTAGCCCATCCTGACAAATGCTTTAAAATAAATCAGCACTACTTGGACCTGCAATAAAGGGGTGTGTGGGTCCTTGAACAAGTTACCAAGTGTGGTTTTTTGCTTTCTTTTTTTTTTTCTCTTCTTCCTTGATATATGGTCTAACTCCTTTACCTTATTTTATTATTTTCCCAGATATTAGTCATCTTCTATGACTGGCACCACATGTATGGCCAAACTAGATGAACAGCTATTTTAAGCACAAAAATTTGGGAAGACGATAAAATGCCTAAAGACTCATTTTTACACAATAGGTATGAGGAACTTGTGAGGTCAGAATCAGGTTGCATGATGAGAAAAGGCGGTTTTCCAGAAGGTTCAGGAAGTACACACGGGTCCACATACAACTTGAGAACTGTGAAGAGGGGAGACTATAAGTAGGAAAGGAGCTTCCCTCCTGATGGAAGTTCAAACTGGGTTCACAGCTGGCTGGGACTCTGCCATCTTCACTTATCAAGTAGGTGTCGAGTAAATACTTGTTGAATAAGTGCATGAATAGCCTCAGCTTCTGTCTAGGACAACACTTGACAAATTCTTGTTCAGTCACTAAGTCATATCCAACTCACTGAGAGCACACAGACTACATGCAGCACACCAGGCTTCCCTGTCCTTCATTATCTCCTGGAGTTTCTTCAAACTCATGTCCATTGAGTCAGTGATGCCATCCAACCATCTCATCCTGTCACCACCCACTCTCCTGCCCTCAGTCTTTCCCAGTATCAGGCTTTTTTTCTAGTGAGTCAGTTCTTTGCATCAGGTGGTCAAAGTATTGGAGTTTCAGCTTCAGCATCAGTCAATCCTTCCAATGAACACCCAGGACTGATCTCCTTTAGGATGGACTGGTTGGATCTCCTTGCAGTCCAAAGGACTCTCAAGAGTCTTCTCCAACACCACAGTTCAAAAGCATCAGTTCTTTGGCGCTCAGCCTTCTTTATGGCCCAACTCTCACATTCATACATGACTACTGGAAAAACCATAGCTTTGATTAAACGGACCTTTTTCGGCAAAATGATGTCTCTGCTTTTTAATAGGTTGGCTAGTTTTGTCATAACTTTCCTTCCAAAGAGCAAGAGTCTTTTAATTTCATGGCTGCAATCACCATCTGCAGTGATATTGGAGCCCCAGAAGATAAAGTCAGCCACTGCTTCCACGTTTTCCTCTTCCTTTGCCATGAAGTGATGGGACCAGATACCATGATCTTAGCTTTTTGAATGCTGAGTTTTAAGGCAGCTTTTTCACTCTCTTCTTTCACCCTCATCAAGAATCTCTTTAGTTCTTCGCTTTCTACCACTAGAGTGGTATCATCTGTATGGCTCAGGTTGTTGATATTCCTCCTGGCAATCTTGATACCAGCTTGTGATCCATCCAGCCCTGCATTTTGCAGAAGGTACTCTGAATACAAGTTAAATAGGCAGGGTGACAATATACAGACTTGTCATACTCCTTTCCCAATTTTGAACAAGTCTGCTGTTCCATGTTTTGAACTATTGCTTCTTGATCTGAATACAGATTCTTCAAGAGATGAGAATACCAGACCACAGGAAAGGTGAATTTCCCAGTTTGTTGTGATCCACAGAGTTGAATGCTTTTGTAGGCAATGATGCAGAAGTAGATGTTTTTCTGGAATTCCCTTGCTTTCTCTATGATCCAGTGAATGTTGGCAATTTGATCTCTGGTTCCTCTGCCTATTCTAAACCCAGCTTGTACATCTTCAAGTTCTCGGTTCACATACCGCTGAAGCTTAGCTTGAAGAATTTTGAACATAACCTTACTAGCATGCGAAGACTGTATTCGTTAGTGAGATTCTACAGAAGTTTGAACATTCTTTGGCATTACCCTTCTTCGGGATTGGAATGAAAACTGACCTTTTCTAGTCCTGCGGCCACTGCTGACTTTTCCAAATTTGCTGACATACTGAGTGTGGCCCTTACAGGAGCATTCTTCAGGATTTTAAACAGCAAAGCTGGGATTCCAGGACCTCCACTAGCTTTTCTCATAGCAATGCTTCCTGAGGCCCACTTGACTTCACATTCCAGGATGTCAGGCTCTGAAGTAAGTGACCACACTGTCATGGTTATTTGGGTCATTAAGACCTCTCTTGTATAGTTCTTCTGTGTATTTTTGCCACCTCTTTTTAATCTCCTCTGCTTCTGTCAGGCACTTTCCATTTCTGTCCTTTATGGTGCCCACCCTTGCACAAAATGTTCCTTTGACATCTCCAATTTTCTTGTAGCGATCTCTAGTCTTCCCGATTCTAACATTTCCTCTCTTTCTTTGCACTGTTCATTTAAGGCCTTCTTATCTCTCCTTGCTATTCTCTGGACTCTCCCTTCAGTTGGGTCTGTCGTTCCCTTTCTCCCTTGCCTTTCACTTCTCTTCTTTCCTCAGCTATTGTGAGGCCTCAGACAACCCCTTGGCCTTCTTGCATTTCTTTATCTCTGGGGTGGTTTTGCTCACTTCGTCCTGTACAGTGTTACAAACCATAGTTCCTCAGGCACTCTGTCTATCAGATCTGATATCTTGAATCTGTTTGTCACGTCCACTGTATTATCATAAGGGATTTGCTTGAGCTTATACCTGATTGGCCTAGTGGTTTTCCCTACTTTCTTTAAGTCTGAATTTTGCAGCAAAGAGTTGATGATAGGAACACTGGATTATTTCAGTTTACATTCCCTTGATCAGCCATTGTCCCACAAAGCACTATCACTGTTAGAAAAGGGTGGTTCGCAGGCGCTTTCAGTGTCAGCCACGTGTGGACCCAAACCATTCCTCCTCCAGGAGCCCAGGCCTTCGGTGTGCGTCTGGATCACCAACCCAGACTCCCCTTTCTTTTGTTTGGGGTCTTCAGCGTCCTTTTCTACCTTCAGTGTCTTGGCTAACACCATGCCACCTAAGAAGTTGGCTTTCACTGACTTCAAATCGCTGGGTTTGGTTTCTACATCCCACCATCTCAGAAGAGCCCCAGGTATTAGGTGAATTGACCAGCTGAATTCTCAGACTTCCTATGCCTACTAAGAGATTTTATTTGAAACAGTATTTATCAAGACAATTACATAACCATTACATCTTTTCCCAAGGCCTACTTGCCTGACATTTGCATTTCTAAGAAGGGCAATGCAAATGATTCTTCCCAGAACAAAGACCCATTTAAGCAGATTTTTCTCTTCTTTCTTATCTAAAGCAGCTTGAAGCTTCTTTCTTTAAAAAAAAAGAAAAGAAAAAAAAATATCCTCTGCCGTACCATATCTGTTATTCCCACCAGATGACCCACGTTGTGTGGGAGCCCACCACTACAAGAAGATTATAACTCCACCACAAGATTATAACTCCAAAAATCACCCAGCATCCTGAGCACCCAACACTGTATCTGTCATGTGAATGTTCATTAATGAATAAACAACAACAAAAAACCCCGTTTCTCGAAAGCTGCAAGTACTTTCAATACACTCACTGTTGTTTCAAGATACTGCCCCAACCAAGAAATAAACCCCTTAGAGATAGCAACTATCTCTTTTGATTTCTCTGTCTAATATAGCAGTATTTAATGAAGAACTAAAGATGCAAAAGGCATTCAAGATGTTAAATATTTATGACTTTTCTACCTACCGAACTGTAAATTGATTGGTGGCGAGAACTAGATCATATTTATGTTGGTATTCATGTCTCATTCTTACACCATCACATTCTCCATCTCAATTTTCCTCTGCAAGTCTTCTTCTCTTGAACTAGCTGTAATTTTTTTTTAAATTATCAATCCATTCATTGCTTTAGTCCAGAAATATTTTGTACCTATTTGTGTGTCAAAGAAACAATTTTCTTCTCACAGAGGGAATGAGTTGGGAAGACAGGATGAAGGTCAATAACTAAGAAACTTTTACTTAGGAACATTATCCAGGGGGAAAGGGGAACAGAACAACACACACAATCATAGAAACTAAGGCAAGAAACTGAGAAGCAGAACTTAATTGGTTAAATGTGAAATCTTGAAAAGTTACAAAATAATCCTAACAGACATGTAGAGCTAGTTTCACTTTCACAAGCCTGTGTCCACTGGACCTGTTAGGGGAAGCACAATAAATGAAACCGTCAGGCACCATTGCGTGGGTTATTTTATGACAGGATGGTCCTAGTAAGGAGCGTTGAACTAATAAGCCACCACCAACCAGAACAGTTCAGGGAAGGTCAAAAAGAGACACCAGGTACTCCTTCTCACTAAAATCAGTCTTGGCTGAGCAAGGTGTGAGCCGCCAGGAAGGACCCTGAGTCAGAGTGATTGGCAAAAGAAAACCTGGAAACCAGTCCCATCACCATAAAACCCAAGACTGTGAGCCACAGGGCAGAGCAGTCCTGGGTTCCCTTAGCTGACTGTTCTCTGCTTGGGCACCCTTTCCCAGTAAAGAGTCTTGCTTTGTCAGAATGTGTGTCTCCGAAGACAATTCAATTCAGAGTGTTACCTAAGAGCCCACTCTCAGGCCCTGGAAGGGGTCCCCCTTCCTGCAACAGACCTTTCCAGATAAAGATGCAGTGATTGGTTTTCTTTCAGTAGACTAGGCTCTTTTCCTAATTAAAAGGACTCAGAAGGAAATCATAGAAATAAACCAGGAAGAAGCTGGGATGTCATACTTAGACCTGTTAGTTACTGTGGCCTTGAGCAATGCATTCAAACCCTCTCTGTCTCAGTTTCCTACTCTGTAAAAAGAATGATGGGGGAAGAGGCATTTAGCTACAGAAATATTGTCAAGGTAAAATGAGATGATGTGTCTGAATGTGTTTTGTGGAGTATCAAATACCTCTCTTTAAGACTCACTGTACTAAGCACTTTGTAAGTCCATCTATTCCTCAAAATTATCCTGGGAGGTATTATTACACCTACTGTACAATTGAGAAGGCTGAGGTTCAGAGGACTCATTACCTTAATTTTAAAATTACCTGGAGTGGTGCTGTGATTAATAGTAAGATATGCATAGTAGGTCTTTGTTGCTGCTTCTGACACAGAGGTCCTAAAATACCTGGAATTTCCTAAGTGATGAGACCAGTAAAGGTGTCTCAATATTCATAATAAACCCCTTTCAATGACCTTTGAATTTATGTAAATTAGATGAATTTTGGAAAACACTAAGGAAGGGGGCTGGTTGCCAGGAGAACCAACCATGTAATTAGAGGGTGGGAACATTCAGTCCACTCTCCTGACCTCCATGGAGGAGAGCAAGGCTGAAGGTTGACTCAGTTGCCAATGGCCAGTGATTTAGTCAATTGTGTGATGAAGCCTCCATATAAAACTCCCAAGAACCTGGATCTGGAGAGCTTCCAGGCTGGTGAGCCAGAATGTGTCCACGTGCCACCATGCTGACCTCCATGAGGACAAAAGCTCTTCTCTTCTGAACCTCATCCCATATAACTCTTCATCAGGCTGCTGCTTTGTATATTTCAATCCTTTGTAATAAATCTTCAATTTAGTAAATAAATGGATTTCCTGAGTTCTATGAACCACTCCAATAAATTAACCAAACCCAAAGAGGGGGTCATGGGATCTTCTGATTTGTAGTCAATGGTCAGAGGCACAAGTGACAGACTTGCAACCAGCATTTGAAATGGAGGGCAGCCTTCACCTACCAAATCTGATGCTATTTCCAGTCAGGTCATATCAGAATTGTGTTGAACTGTAGGGTACCCAGCTGGTGTCAGAGACTTGCCTGATGGCGTGGGGGTAACTACCATAGGTGGAATTGGGTGCAAAGTTGGAATTGGTGAACTGAATCTGTACCTGATTAGTAAGCTGTAGAGCAAAAATTTGAACTGATTGCAAATGCCATCATCCATCTGTTATCCATGAGATCCCATCACTGTAAAAAGCAAATGCTTTTTCAAAATCACTGAAATATCTTCTCTAAGAAGTTACTTGCTCACTAACAGAAAAGAAATGCACTTACAGACAAGTAATGCATCCTTTTTCTTTAAAGGAGTAAGAGACAGGTGAATGGCTGAACACAAGTGATCTAGGTTAAGACACAGTTGAAAAAAATAGTTGATTTTGGAAAGAATTTTAGGCAAGGCAATTAAGGCAGGAAAAAAAAGATGTAGAACCCTCAGGTAATTTGTTGGCTCTTAGCTCCTTCTTAAGATCTAGCAGAACACATAACTCTTTACCCAAAATGAATTTCTTGTAGTTTCAGTCATTTTTTTTATTCTACTCATCAATTTCTCTAACAAACGCAAAGCAATAGGGGTGGGAATGATTTTCAAGTTTTATATTTTCCCCTCTCTGTTTCCCCCAAATAAGCCTAAATAAAAAAGCATTTTAGTCCAATAGGTATTCCTCCCACAAAGGAGCAGCGTTCAAAAGACAGAATGTTCCAGGCATTGGCCTATATTCATCTAAATTTAAATTTCAGGTAGAGTTAATATTATTAAAATGGAAATTGTGCAAGACTGTATGCTTTGGTAACTTGTTTTGTGAAATTAAATAGATTTCCAGAAACAGTCAAGCACTGGAGATATGCAGTTATTGTTTAAATCTGAGATAAAATGACGCCCACTTTCAAAAAGGAAAGAACTGTGAAAAAACCTTGTATCTTGAAAGATGAATATGAATCACAGGAATATGAATCTTACCCTTGAGGGGGAGGAAAGGGCTTTTCCTCTGGGGGCTGGAGATGAAGCACTTAAAAATAATTCAAAGCTCCAATTCTCTCGAAAGGCTTTGTGACTCAGAATTGCACTTATTGGACTTACAAATTGGCTTTCACAGATGTCTTGATTTGTAAACCAAATATACTGTTTGACTGATAACCTCACAGAGGCCGCAAAACGCATGGAAATGCCTGAGAGGAACTTCCACTGTGTTTGTTTATACAGGTGACAGAGGCCCCAGGTGATGCATTCAATCACAAACGTGATCCTTATCCACAAGGTTGGGGCTGGACTGTCTCTGATGTGCTATGCCTGGGACTTCCTTACTGAACTGCACCTCCTGTTCTCTCCAAACCAAAAGGAAGGAGGAAAAGGAACACGCAGCAAGACATGATAGAGACTGCGTGATGGAGTTTAAGCCGGGACTGGAAGCCGGGACTCGAAACCTGGATTTATTGGCTCTATAATTCCGGAGCTACCACATCTCTGATGTTTCCCTTTCCCATGAGGTAGAAAGTGCCCGGTTCTGAAGTCAGACACACCTGGACTTGAATCCTGTCTCTGCCACAAACTGTCTGTCCTTTCTGAGCCTTGGTTTCTATATCTGTGAAATCTGGATAACAATATTACCTCACTGTATTAGAGTTCTCCAGTGAAACAGAATGAATAGGCTGGGGGGGGGGGGGGGGGATGTGGGGGCGGGAGAGAGAGAGAGAATGGAATTATAAGGAATTAACTTCTGTGGTTATGGAGCCTGACAAGTCCAAAATCTACAGGATGGACTGGAGGCTGGAGACCCAGCAGAGCCAGTGTGACTAAAGAGCTCATGCTACAGATGAAGTCTGAAGGCAGGCTGGAGGAGAATTCCTTTTTGCTCAGGGGAGGAGATCAAGAAGGAATTCTTTTTCTATTCAGCCTTCAACTGACTAAATGAAGCCCACCCACATTTATGGAGAACAATCTGTTTTATGCAAAAACCACCAATTTAAATGTTAATCTCATCTAATATATCCTTACAGAAATATTCAGAATAAAGTCTGAGCAAATATTTGGGCACCCAATGGCCAACTCAGTTTTACACATAAAATTCACCACCACATTCATGCCATCCTCACAATATTCCTATGAAATGAGTACTATCTGTGAAGCTCATCTCCCAAGCTCAAACAAACAGTCATGTGTCAAAGAGGGACAAAGTCAGGCTCCCTTTGTTCTCAAGATGTTTAAAAACTAACTGTTTCTCCTCAATATCTCCTCCACATATATATTTAATCATGGCTTCTTGATAAGGCATCTAAACGTATTCAACCAAGGAAATTTATAGTGCCTGCTCATTTCACTTTCTGACAGTTCCACCATGATTTCACCGCTGAGGTAAATGAAATTGAAAAGTGGTTACCTAATCCCCTGCTCTCAAGAATCATTCTACTTTAATGATTAAATCCTCTTATTTATTCCCTCCTTTGAAAGATCCTTCTCTGATTCCTAGAATGATAAAAGGGAGGAGAGAATAAAGTGAGGAGGAGAGGAGGGAGGAAGGAAGGAATCACAGGAAAACATAACAGATACGTAACCAAGATAACCACATCAAGAAAACAGGCAGACAAGACCATTAGCTTCCCCTGGATTAACTCTAAAATCTGTAAGTGAGGGGTCTGGGGCCCTGGAGAGCAATTGTAAAAATCTGTTTTGAACACCCGGGCACATTAACTTGCTTGTGGTTAAAAAGCAGAAAGAACAGATATTTGTACATCAGAAGAAGAGCTATCCACAATTACACGCTCTGGTCACTGTGGAAACCATAGTGTTAGGGGAAGCACACTGACTGAAACCACCCACCCTGGCCAGGCACCATGGTAACCATTTGCATGAGTGGTTTTAAGACAGGAGGTTCTGGTAAGCAACACGGAACTAATAAGCCTCCACCCACCGGAAGAGTTCGGGAAAGGTCAAAAGGAGACACCACATGCCCGACCACCTCCCAGAATCCTTCTCTCTGGCGTCCATCTTGGCTGAACAAGGTGTGCGCCACCAGGAAGGACTCTGAGTCAGAATGATTGGCTAAAGACAACCCGGAAACTAATGCCATCACCATAAAACCGGAGACTGCAAGCCATGTGACAGAGCAGTCCTCCTGGGTCCCCTTACCCTATGGCTTTCCGCCCGGATGCCCCTTTCCACTAAAATCTCTTGCTTTCTCAGCACATGTGTCTCCTCAGACAATTCCTTTCCAAGTGTTAGACTAGAGCCCACTTCCGGGTCCCCCTTCCTGCAACAATAGCAAGCCTTGTCTTTCATACCCACACAACGCCCTGCAGCTTGGGACTCTCAGCCCTGCCAGCTTGCTCCAACCCACGAAGGCCGAGAATAGTGACTGTCCACAGCCTTTCTGAGGACCGTGGGACTGCTCTCCAGGATTGTTGACCGTCATCATGCCGTTTTCACATATTCTTTCTTGCCCAGCATGAAGCCATTTGAGATCAAATTGCGATCTGTGACTACATTTCCACATTCCTTCTCATCTGAGGAAAAAAATCTGTGGTCTTGGTGAAATGTACTTATAATGCAGTTTCAATTGTATTCAACCAGATTTATAATCCAGTTTCAATACATGGCTTTCATTGACTCAATACTGGAAGAGATCTCAAAGGTCTTTGGTCCAACTTTCTGCTTAGTGTGTTACATATATATATTGGTAGTGGTGGTGATGGATCACTCAGTTGTATCCGAATCTTTGTGACCCCACGGACTGGAGCCCACCAAGCTCCTCTGCCCCTGGGATTTTCTAGGCAAGAATCTTCCCAACCCAGAGATCAAGCCTGTGTCACAGGTGAAATCTTTACTATGGAGCCACTGGGGAAGCCACACATACACACACATATATACACATACACATAATGGAATATTACTCAGCTGTAAAAATTACTGAAATTCTGCCATTTTGGCCACATAGGTAAACCTAGAGAATATTATGCTTAGTGAAATAAGTCAAAGAGAAACAAATATAGCTGTCAGAGAATTATCACTAGAGGTTCTTAGGCATTAGGAGAGGTCATGTGTGCTCTAGGAATCTCAAACACAAGTATCAGTTCAGATGACATTTTACTATCCACCTCACTTACATGTGGAATCTAAATATAAAACAAATGAATGTAGGTAGCAAAACAGAGGGAGACTCACAGATACAGAAAACAAACGAGTGGTTATCAAAAGGAGAGGGAAACAAAAGGGGAGATTAGGGGTATGGAGTTAAGAGATACAAACTACCATGTATAAAATAGATAAGCAGTAAAGATACAATATATAGCACGGGGAATTGTAGTCATTATCTTATAATAACTTTTAATGAAGTATGATCTGTAAAAATCACTATGTTGTATACCTAAAAGTAATATAGTATTGCAAATCAGCTATATTTTAATTTTTAAAAATTACTACAAATTCCCAGTCAGGTTGTTGTTTAATCCATTTTTCCTCTTGCAATCTGGCCAACCCAAGTAGGCCACATCCACTTAACTGTAGTGATTAGACCTGCTGGTCATCTCAAAATGAAAAGCTAGAGTGAAAGACTCAAGGGTGTAATCAAAACATTATGAGCTGATGGTCATTAAGAACTCTAGATTTCCTAGTATTGGAAAGATTCATGGAAAAAATAAAAACTTTGAAACTTTAGAATCTTGACTGACTTAGGAAAATGTGTTCATTTTTAAAAAAGAAACGAAGTTCTAGATCCATAGGATTTATCTGAATTTTGCAAACAGTGGGACTCTATAAATTCTTCTTTGTCATACTGTGCTGAGCAGACATTAAGTAGTAGAGATCTAAAAGACTGTTTTGTCTCATCTAAACTGGAGAACTTCGACTAAGTCACCATGTATTAGAAGGAAACAGTCACAAAGATAGGATGTGGGCGGTGCAGGGAAGAGGAAATCACAGCAACACTCCATCACTGTCACAGAGCTGATTCCAAACCATTCTCTAATAGGCCTTGTTTGCTAAGGATCCAGCATGATAGGTGGGGCACTTAACGAAAAAAATAAAAACTTAGTACACAACGAAATGAAAGTAAAGGTTGTCACAATCAAGCTCGTTCAAAACAAAACCTTCAATGTGCTTCAATCTCCGGATTTAAAAAGTAAAAATCTTCTAGTTACAAAGGTCTGTTATTAATGCTTTTGCCATAACATTAGAAAGTCCATTGTCCCAGTATGACTGACATTCTTTTTCATTACCTAAATGTAGGGAGTCTTGGCACAAACAAAAAAAGAATTACTCTTAAGAGATTCTTAGACATTGGGAGACATCATGCGTGCTCCAAGAATCTCTAACACAAGTTTCAATTCAGATAATATTTTACAGACAATATTTTAGACTTGTTTTTATCCAATGTAAATATAAGGTCCACAAATGCTGAATGTTTTCAGCTACCAACTATGCCATAGGGCCAGATTTAAAGAGGAAAATTTGGGGGAAAATGATGCTTTTGACTTAATTTTGACAAAAAAATAAAGAAGCAATGCACTCACTATATTGAGAAACTGAAGAAAAAGGGGGCACTCTTGTTTTTTAATCTCATGCTCAATTAATTGTACTTAGTTCATGAATTTCACCTTTGGTCTGGAGGTGGGAGCAAGATGGCAGAGCAGGAGGACGCAAAGCTCACCTGCCCTCAGCAAAACTACAACATTGTGTAGACCGACTCTCACGGAAATTGGCCTGAAGACTCATAAAATGACTCTTCTAAAATCATAGCTGTAAAGAAAAATCCACACAGAGTCTGGTAGGAAGAGAACTGATCTGGCTGGGACTCACACATCTAGTGCGTGACCCAGACAAGCAGGGGTATCGCAGGCTCATGGAGTCTCCCTGAGGATTAAGAGATCTGAACCACATATTAGGCAACTCAGCCGTGGAGCCAGACATCCAGTAAAGCCCAGCAACCCGGTGTGAAAACCAGGGGGGTTTACTGGAGGGCTGTAAGAAACTGAGAACCGCTTGCTGCAAGTCACAGAGTGAAGGCGGCCGCTTGCAAACTGCCCGCTGCTCCGGCCAGCTGGCCAGGACCACCCCAGCACCAGGCTTCTGCTCCGGGCCCTCTTACGCTGGTGCTGCTCCACGCAAAGGCAGAGTGCATTGCCAACAGCACCTCCATGCATGCTTAGGCAGAATGGAATCTGACCAGGGAGGGGCCAGCCAAGGCCAGTGCAGGCTTCCACATGCACACAAAGGAGAGAGAAAAACCAGCTTAGCAGTGCAGCTCCAAGACCTTCAGATCTGACCAAGCCTCTGACCAAGGTGCTCACATCAAAACAAAAGGAGAAACCTGCACGGAAGTGCACCGCAGGCCCCTGGGGTGTGGCCACAAGCCCAACCATGACAGCATTCGTGCGTGTGTGCTCAGTCGTGTCTGACTCTCTGACCCCATGGACATAGCCCACCAGGCTCCTCTGTCCATGGGATTCTCTGGGCAAGAAGACTGGAGTGGGGTGTCATTTCCTATTCCAGGGGATCCTCCGATGCCCCAAGGACTGAACTGCGCCTCCTGCCTTGGCAGGTGGATTCTTCACCACCGAGCCACCGCAGAAGCCCCACAGTTATTCTTTACAAATCTATAATGCTATCCTTCGGGAAGTCTCTCTCTCTCTTGGGCAAGATTCCTGAAAACCAGGATACTCGTGTGCTCACTTCCTTTGATTGTTGTAACAAATTACTGCGAGCTTGGTAGCCTCAAACAAAAACACGCCTTTGCCCTTACAGTTATGGAGGCTGGCGGCCTGGCATCAGTTTCACGGGCCCACACTCACTCCAGAGTCTCTGGGGAAGAACGGCCTCCTTGCCTTTTCCGATTTCTTACAGACTCCAGTGCTTTGTTCTGCAGCTCGTGGTCCCTTCAGAGCCGGGTTGCATGCGTGGTCACTTTGCCACCTTCTCTCTGATTAAATATGCCTCTACCTTCCTTTTGGAAGGACACATCCAATTGTATTCAGGGCCAATATTCCAATATGACCTCCCCATTGCAAGACCCTTAAATCAATCCCATCTGCAAAGACTCTTTTACTACATAAGGTAACGTGTAGGCTCCAGAGATTCGCAGCTAACCATCCAGCCACTGCATCCTGAGCCTTGTGTTGGCCCCGCAAGTTGTCCACAGCACTCAAGAGTGTCTGGAAACACTGCAGGAAACAGCTACAAATGGCAACGTGCCTCCCTCTGAATTCCATGCCTGGGTGCAGTGGCGGTCCCCTCAGATGAGACTGTATATGTTCTAAGAAAGGAGATCAGGTAGGAAGCTTGAATCCCACACACTCATTTTGATGTGGGAGAGTGAGCTTGAGAGATGACTGCAACACAAGAAGAATCTCATTCTCTACGGCCAGTGGACAAAACTGCACCCCAACTTTCTACACCCAGGCCCGGTCTATCTGTGCCCACTGTCATCTCACTTATGCCTAAGAGATTTCATTCTTTTTTTTTTTTTGCTGCACTATGTGACTTGCAGGATCTCAGTCCCCCCACCAGGGATTGAACCCCGGCCACACCAGTGAAAGCCTGGAGTCCTAACCACTAGGCCACCAGAGATCTCCTGAGATTCATTGAAAGAAAAAAGCAAAAGGGTTAGTCACTCAGTAATGTCCAACTCTTTGCCACCCCAGGGACTATGGCCCGCCAGGCTCCTCTGTCCATGGAGTTCTCCAGGTAAGAATACTGGAGTGGGTTACCATTTCCTTCTCCAGGGCATCTTCCTGACCCAGGGATTGAACCCAGGTCACCTGCACTGTAGGCAGATTCTTTCCCAGGGCCACCAGGGAAGACCCCGAGATTCATTAACTTTCACAGAAATATTTTTATACTTCTACGTTTCATCCCATTTGACTTTTCCTTATGAAACTAGTGATTTTCTGGGTCAAAGAAGGCCCTCGACCAGCATTAGCACACGGTGCCTCTAAACTAGTTCGGTTTCTCTTGCATGTCATGGTGCCCTTACAGTTACCCAGCTCAGTTCTGCCCATGTTCATCAAAGGGCATTATGACAGTGCAGCGTGAACTCAAAGCAGTAGGAAAAAATCCTTCTGGCCTACGAAGGACTCGGAGTGAAAGTAATTTTGATTTAGGAACCCTGACATCCATCTATAAAAGTCTGCTTTCTGTTGAATGTTTTTGTAGCAGGGAGGACTGGAAAATCACCAGAACTGGAATTTCTTCCCAATGTTCCCATTCCTAGATACAGTAGACCCCCTTATCTTGAGTTCATATTCAAAATTTTAAATGGAATAATCAAAGAGCATTAATCAAAAAAGCCACTTTCACATCTCAATAAATTGGCTTCCAAAAATTATGAATGACATATGCTTATGTTTTACATAAATATAAGCCTGCATTTTCACACACATGGAGTCAAAGGAGCCAGGAAGCCTGGGTTCCAGGCTGATTCTAGCCTGGTCCTAGCACTAGCCTCCATCATTTGACAAACATATTGTCCCCATCAAGACCTCAATTTCAGAAGCTGAAAAGTGAGTTGCACTAACTGATCTCAACAACTTTCTCTCATAGCCCACTATTTTGTGATTTTACCCACAAATCAAAAGGCAATAGATTAAGGACAATTACTTAAGAGCCTAAATAATTTTTATCTGGGTTTATCACATAAAAAGTTATCTATCACTCAGCTACGTCTACACAGACACTGGATTCATACCTTTTATTTACATTAGTCAAGTTGAGCAAAATAATCTTCTTGGGTCTTTGCAGCCATAGCCACAGCGAATTACAAGCCCTTTTATAGTGACAGCTTCTAAATCTTTGCTACCTATCTTTTGAAAAATACTTACATGTTTAAGACAAGGCAACATACCTATTAAAATAAAGGCAATGTTGTTTTGATAAAAGGAATTTCACCTCATTAGAAGTTTCAAAGTTACCTTGAAGACCTTGGCAAAGAAGTACACATAATATATTTAGCCTTGAAAAAAATGTGTTCTAGGATTTCATCAAAATAGACTATTTAAACATTTAAATTATTATAGGGCTTGCAAATTTTGTCAAAGATAAGGAAATCGTTCAAATCAGAGGTTGGAAACTACAGGTCAGATCTGCCTGCAGATGTTTTAGTTTGGCTCAGACAGAATCCTAAAACTTCCAAAAATTATTTAAAAAATTGAATTTGGGTTGGTCTTGAAGAATGAGAAGAAGGGGCCTGGCTGGCCCCGGTTCTGCAGCCCCCAAGGCCCGCCCACCCCCGTCATCCCACCTCGTGCCCTTCTCTCCTTCACAGACTTCCTGCCACTGTAGGAATTCAGTGTGCTCCCCATGTCGTGAACAAATGAACAAGGCACCAAAAATAACACTTAATATTTATGCGCATGATCTGGAGGAGAGAGCCCAGGATGTCTTCTCTCTCATCACTTCAGGCTAGCTCTTTTAAGTTAGAGAAGTGATGAGTTGACAGGGACAAAGGCGGCAAGACCTCTCAGGAACTGCTTTGGTTATTTCGGGTCTTTTGTGCTTCCATACAAACTTTAGGATGATCTCTCCTCTATTTCTTTGGAAAATGCCATTGGAATCTTGATAAGAACTGCACTGAAGCTGTATATTGCTTTGGGAACCTTCTTTTCACTTGTTTACGGCCGCATTCATTCTGCATTGCTGCACGTGGGTCTTCCCTAGTTGCGGTGAGTGTTTCTCTAGAAACACACTCTCTGGTCTCGGTGTGCGGGCTGCTCACCACGGAGGCTTCTCTTGTTTTGCAGCACCGACTCTAGGCACATGGGCATCAGCAGTTGTGGTGCCAGGGCTTAGTTGCTCCAGGGCATGTGGTATTCTCCTGGACCAGGGTTAAACCCCAGCACCCTGCATCAGCAGACAGATTCTTAACCACTGAGCCACCAGGGAAGCCCCAAGAATATCTTTTTTTTTTTTTTAAAGGCTAGTAATTCCTTGCAATAAATCTAGGAATTCATCCAAGAGTTACCTAAAACTGGAGAATTAAGAACAGCTCACAAAGCTTTGCAGTGA
Source organism: Odocoileus virginianus (assembly GCF_023699985.2). Lineage (NCBI taxonomy): Eukaryota > Metazoa > Chordata > Mammalia > Artiodactyla > Cervidae > Odocoileus > Odocoileus virginianus. Next base: position 3,968,117 of record NC_069705.1, on the reverse strand, counting down.
AAAGGATATGACTGTCAAGATCTTACCTTCAAAAGGAAACACAAGAATGGCTCCAGTTACATTGATTTGCGCATGTGACTGCATATCTAGCTCAATAATTGACAAAGTATAAAGTATGAATGAAAATTTTCTCATCCACAAGTAATCCTCAAGAAGATGAAAAACAGTGGCTCTCGTGTCTGTTCATAACACCCCTGGAAAAGAGTGGATCTTCACAAAAGTTAGAAGATGAAGGTTTCTCAGAGAAATGCTGCCTCCAAGTTAAAGCTGGTTAAAAGCAAAGCACAGTGTCACTGTGCTGGGAATTAGAGAGATGGGCATGTTATGTTTTCTGCCCTCAAAGAACTTTTAGCTTAAAGGGAGGAGAGATATATACATGAATAATTAGTAAATCAGAGAGGGTGACGAGGGCAAAGCCCCAGTGGATCGAGCGTTTCCGGGGACACTGCACAGGAGAGGCTGGCCTCTGAGCAGGCATCACAGAATGGAGGATTTGTCTAGTCTTTGTCCTGGGTTCCCACACGGAGTTTCTAAACCCCTTGGGATTTCCTAGGCTATTTATGATTAAATTAAACTATTAAATTAAACCCTTGGATTACTCCTGCACTTGGGCTAAAGAGATGACTCAAGATGGGGCGGTCACCAGAAGGACCAGCCATACGATTAGAGGAACGGGGCTTTGAGCCGCGGCATGCCAAGCCAGCCTCCAGGAAGGCGAGCCCGGGGCCTGAGCCTCGGCCTGCGGCCCGTGACTCACTCATGCCTGCGTAACGAGGCAGCGCTAAAGTGTCAGGACGCCGAAGCTCAGGGGGCCTCTTCGCTGGTGAGCACTTGATGCCCTGGAGGGTGACATGCACTGAGAAAGGATGTGGAAGCTCCACGGCCGGGACCCTCTTCACTCGCCCAGTTCTGATTTATACCCTTAAAAAGAAACCTGCAGTCCTGAGTACAGTGCTTGCCTGAAATCTGAGTCATTCTAGCAAATTATCAAACCTGTGGGAACCTCAGATTTTAGAGCCCCGTTGGTCAGAAATGTGGTGGCCTGGGAACTCCTTAAGTGTGGCTGGTGTCTGATATAAGGCAGTCTTGTTGGGGAGCACACACTTTATCTTCTGGGGTCCACACTAACTCGTGTTTAGTGCCAGAACTGTATTGCAATGCAGGAGATGCAAGAGACGTGGGTTTGATCCCTGGGTGGGGAAGATCCCCTGGAGGAGGAAATGGCAGCCCACTCCAGTATTCTTGCCTGGAAAATTCCATGGACAGAGGAGTCTGACAGGCTACAACCCATGGGATTGCAAAGAGTCAGACATGACTGAGCATGCGTGCATGCACAACAGTTGGTTTCAGGATAGCTGGGTACTAACAGGAGGATATTTCCTAAACAGGCAGAGATGGGAAGGACAGGCGCTTTAGAAACAAATGCCATTAAGAGTCTGCCACCAAGGCTGATTTTAAGAGTGGTGCGTGGCTCAATTTATCACCAGTGTGGACAGCGGATAAGTTAGTAGTAGGAATAGACGCTTCAGAGTCACTGGGAAAGTTTGGAGAGAATGTTAAGATGATGAGATTTTCCTTTGAAGGCAAGAGAGCGTCATTCACCATTATTTCATACTACTTATTCTTACTATAAAACATATATTTAGTGTTGAAATTAAACACCCATAATGTTACCATCCTGAGAAAACCACTGTAAACATTTGATGATTTTTAAGTCAATTTTCTAAATAAGGACATGTCTGTACATACTTGTGTGTATGTATGTGTGTGTGGATCCAATTGTAAACAGCTTCCTAATATGCTTTCCCTAAATAATTTCTCATCTACTTGTTTATTTTGAGGTAAAATTGGTGTCCAGAATTAGTTTCAGGTGTACAACATAATAATTTGATATTTGTACACGCTACACAGCAATCACAAGTCTAGTTAATGCCCCACCACAGTACAATTGATCCCCTTAAATCCTTTTGCCTCTCAGAGCTCCTTCCCCTCTGAGAAGCAGATAATCTATTCTCTGTATCTTTGAGTTTTGTCTTCCTTCCTTTCATTTATTCTTGGTTTTGTTTTCAAGATTCTACAAATAAGGAAATCACAGTGTTAGTCCTTCTCTGACTGACTTATTTTACTTGGTATAATACCCTTAAGTTCCTTCCATCCATATCTTGTCACAAATGGCAAGGTGTCCTTTATTACGACTGATTAATAACACTCCCACCAATAGTGCAGAAGGATTCCCTTTTTCCCACAATGTCCCCAACACTTGTCTTTTTAAATTATAGCTATTCTGACGGTTGTGAGGTAATATCTTACTGGGACTTTGATTTGCATTTCTATAGTGATTAGTGATGTTGAACATCTTTTCATGTACCTGTTGGCAATCTGTATGTCTTCTTCGGCAAAAAAAAATCTCTACTCAGAAATTCTGTTCATTTTTTAATCAGACTGTCTTTTTGTACTAAGTTGTATGAGTTCTTTATATATTTTGAATATTAATCCCTTCGCATATACATGATTTGCAAATATTTCCCCTCCATTCAAGAGGTTGCATCTTGATTTTGTTTGTGGTTCCCTTCACTATGTAGAAGCTTTTTAGTTTGATGTGGTTCCATTTATGTATTTTTGCTTTCATTATCATTGCCTTTGGAGTCGAGATTTAAAAAAAATATCACCGAGACCCACAACCCCCGTCATGGGTCACAACCTTGTCATGGCAAATGGCTTGTATAACTCTATGAAGCCATGAGTCATGCTGTGCATGGCCACCCAAGATGGATGGGTCATGGTGGAGAGTTCCGGAAAAATGTGGTCCACTGGAGAAGGAAATGGCAACCTACTCCATTATTCTTGCCTGGGGAACTCCAAGAACAGCATGAATAGGCAATGTGGCACCAGAAGATGAGCTCTCCAGGTCAGAAGATGACCAATATGCTACTGGGAAAGAGTGGAGGGCAATTACTAATCCCCAGGAGAAATATCAGCAACCTCAGATACGCAGGTGATATCGCAACAATGGCAGAAAGGGAAGAGGAATTAAAGAGCTTCTTGATGAGGGTGAAAGAGAAGAGTGAAAAAACTGGCTTGAAATTCAACATTCAAGTCTTAGCATCCAGTCCCATCACTTCATGGCAATAGAGGCGGATAAAGTGGAAGTAGTGACAGATTTTATTTTCTTGGGCTCCAAGATCACTGCAGATAGCAACTGCAGCCATGAAATTAAAAGTCACTTGCTCCTTAGAAGGAAAGCTATGACAAATCTAGACAGTGTATTTAAAAGCAGAGACATTACTTTGCCAACAAAGGTCTGTATAGTTAAAGCTATGGTTTTTCTAGTAGGCATGTATGGATGTGTGAGTTGGACCATATAGAAAGCTGAGCACCAAAGAATTGGTGCTTTTGAACTGTGGTGCTGGACAAGACTTCTGAAACTTGAACTACATGGAGATCAGACCAGTCCATCCTAAAGGAAATCAGCCCTGAACATTCATTGGAAGGGCTGATGCTGAAGCTGAAGCTCCAATACTTTGACCACCTGATGCAAAGAGCCAACTCATTGGAAAAGACCCTGATGCTGGGAAAGATTGAAGGCAAAAGGAGAAGGGGGCGATAGAGGATGAGATGGTTAGAAGGAATCACTGACTCAATGGACATGAATTTGAGCAAACTCTGGGAGATAGTGAAGGACAGAGGAGCCTGGTGGGCTATAGTCCATGGGATTGAAAAGAGTTGGACACGACTGAATGACCACAATCACAGACTGACATTGAGGAGATTAATACTTAGGTTTTCTTCTAGGACATCAAGGGTTCTGGTGTGTCCTGGGTGTGGCAGTCTTTCCACTTGTTCCAGTCCCAGAGGGTCCAGAAGCACAAGCCCCTCTGGGCTCCCGACTGCAGTTTCCTGTGTGGACTGTGACTGCCCACTGGCTTTAGCACGGCTGCTGGTGGGGAGGGGGCATCGGGGGAATGAGGCTTTAGCAAGGCCTGCAAAGAGCATTACTACTGGGCAAATACTAGAGTGGGTTGCCATTTCCTCCTCCAGGGGATCTTCCCGACTCAGGTTTCAAACCCAGCTCTCCTGCGGCTCCTGCACTGGTAGGCAGATTCTATTTCCACTGAGCACTTGGGAATCCCTATAGCTAGCCATTAACACTTGTTTAAAAGCCAGTCTTCAAGTTAGAAGAGACAGGATGCAAAGTCAGTGGGTTAGGAGAAGACACCAATGCCAGGAAGTCAAAGAAAAAGAGCTAACTAACTAACGTACAGCCTGGAGCGCTTCAGACAGGATGAGTAAGACCTGAGAGAGAACCGCTGCCTCAGTGATGATTCACAGGTTGTCTGGCGGCTCTGAGGGAGCGTTTTCACTAGAGAGGTGTGGCGTCGTTAGCCAGAATCCGGGAGTCCGTGCGTGGTAGCAAGAGTGTACTCTTCTGCTTCGGCAAAAAGGAAAGAACAGGGACAGCTGGTAGCTTTAAGAGAAGCCCGAGGAGGGAACGTGTTCTTGTCTGGGAGAGGACGGGAGGCCACGCGGTCAGGTGGAACACGTCCTCCGTGGGGTAAGTCCGGGAGAGAGTGGAAGGGCTCTCTTCAGACCGCGTTCTCAACCCTGGTTGCCACAGAATCACACAGCAAAGCTGTAGGTCTCCAACCTCAACTCCAGGCCTGTGATCAGCGTCTGTGGGCTCTGACTCGGGCCCTGGGATGATCTCCTGGGCAGCCAGGGGTAAGGACCACGTCCTTAGACAAATGCACTGTTCCCTGGATCACTGGAATGGATGAAGTTTGGGACATTTAGAAACAGGGAGATGTCAAGACAGACGGCATCGATCCCTTCAAGAAAGAAGACGACAAGGTGATCTGTGGAGAACCAGTGGGCTAATGGCCAGCTTGGAGCCAAAAAGAAAGCACAGAAGGTTTAGAATAGCCAGCAGGTTAAAGACAAACGTCCAAGAAAACAAATGTCTTCATGGTGCTTGTGCTTATGTGCGATTAGATCATGTAATGACTAGAGCCCGAAATGAAATACAGCTACTGCAGCTGAAAAACAACTCAGTAACTCATCACGTTTGCAAAATTTAAACTTTAAAAGCAAGGAAAGTAAAATGGCTAAATCAATCTTGGAAAATAAATTACACAGAGGGTGACATTAGCTGTAACAATTAAACAGTAGGAGCATGGAATGTCTCCTCAAGGATTAAAATTTAAACTAAAATATAGTTTTCTTTTAAGGAGTACTCTGAATGAAATTATATTTCTGTGTTACATCCTGTTGAAAGGGCTTTAATGATTTCTCTTTTCATTTGCAAAGAGACTGGGGAGTGGGTAGACAGATACAAAAAATATTAGTTAATTTTTCCAGGCTCTAAAGAATGAAATACATAATTCTATAAAGTAAATTCAAAAATTTTCAGGGATTAAAAAGGAAAAGAAAAAGAAGACATAGCACTTGACCATAAAAAGTATTTCATCTATCAGAGAGTTTAAAATGTAACTGAAGCAGAGAGGGAGGTGGGGAGAGACAGATTAGGAGTACCTAATTAACAGATACAAACTACTACACAAAACATAGATAAGCAACAAGGATCTACTTTCTAGCACTGGGAATTATTTCATTATTTTGTCATAATATATAATGAAATATAATAAAATAATCGTATAATCAGAATAAACAATAAACATATGATGTACACCTGAAACTAATGCAAATGTAGTAAATCAACTATATTTCAATTAAAAATAGTAAAAATAAAATATAACTGTAGAACATGATGAAAGCCATGAAACAGGTACCAAGTGTTATGAAACCATAAAGACAAACACTTTGAAAGATATCACTTGCATCTACCCAGTTTATCAGAAGCTGTTTCCTGTGTGCCTTTCCCAATTTGGAACCAGTCCATGTTCGGTCCTAACTTGCTTCTTGACAATGGACTGGTTCCAAATTGCGAAAGAGTACATCAAGGCTGTATACTGTCACTCTGCTTACTTAACTTATATGCAGAATACATCATGCGAAGTGTCACACTGGATGAAGCACAAGTTGGAATCAAGATTGCCGGGAGAAATATTAATAATCTCAGACCAATAACCTGCCACCCTTATGGCAGAAAGTGAATAGGAACTAAAGAGCCTCTTGATAAAAGTCAAAGAGGAGAGTGAAAAAGCTGGCTTAAAGCTCAACATTCAAAAAACTATGATTATGACATCCGGTCCCATCACTTCATGGCAGATAGATGGGGAAACAATGGAAACAGTGAGAGACTTGAGCTCCACATTGTGACTGCAGCCATGAAATTAAAAGACACTTGCTCCTTGGAAAAAAAGCTATGACAAACCTAGATAGCATATTAAAAAACAGAGACACTACTTTGCTGACAAAGGTCCGTCTAGTCAAAGCTATGGTTTTCCCAATAGTCATGTATGGATGTGAGAGTTGGACCATAAAGAAAGCTGAGTGCCGAAGTATTTATGCTTTTGAACTGTGGGCTTGGAGAAGACTCTTGAGAGTCCCTTGGACTGCCAGGAGATCCAACCAGTCAATCCTAAAGCAAATCAGTCCTAAATACTCATTGGAAGGACTGATGCTGAAGCTGAAACTCCAATACTTTGGCCACCTGATGCAAAGAACTGACTCATTGGAAAAGACTCTGATGCTGGGAAAGATTGAAGGCAGGAGGAGAAGAGGATGACAGAGGATGAGATGGTTGGATGGCATCACTGACTCAATGGATGTGAGTTTGAGCAAGCTCTGGGAGATGGTGATGGACAGGGAAGCCTGGTGTGCTGCAGTCCACGGGGTCTCAAAGAGTTGGACACCACTGAGTGACTGAACTGAGCTGTTTCATGTGGATGATAAAGCTTCAGCTGGGCCTTGCACCAGGGGTACACTAATGACAAGGTGTTAGGGGTCCCTGGAGTCTGAAGGGGGAAGGAGCTGAGTACATCACTGTGGGGTCAGCATGAGGAGGGCCTGGTTGGCCACACCCAGGACCCTGAGCAATCGGGTGCCTGAAGGCAGATGAGCAGTGAAACCCTGAGGTTAGAATCGTGCTTCTCAAAGATGACACCTGCAGGAGTGCTAATGGGGAAGCCAGTGTGACGTTTGGGTAAGAGATGGAGAAAATGGATAGCTTTTTCTAGGCATATTTGGTTTTCACTCTTTGGCTTCCTTATTGAAGCATAGCTATAAATTAAAGTGCACAAACGCCAAGTGTAGAACTCAATGAACACAACCTGCACCTACCATCGAGTGTAAGAAAGAAAATATTAACAGTATTTGGAGCTCCCCCCAACCCTCCCACGCCAGCCTCCTCCTCCAAAGCGACTCCTACCCCCGCTGACTTGAACTCTGGTCTTCTGATTTTATGGGAACAGAATCAGACTATCATTCTTATGTCTTTGGGATCCCTCACCCAATAGTATCAACACAATAACTTACAAGTGAAAGCGTCAGCCACAGAGTATCTGCATTTTCATCTTCAGTAAATACTAGCAGCTTCCACACCCTCAGCAGGACGCGAGCGCTCCGAGATTCCACATGCTTCTCAGGTGGGACACTTTCACTGAGGTCGTCTTCAGTTGCTTCTGTACTGGTGAATCTGGCATGGTATTCACTGTGGTTCTAATTTCCATTTCCTTTGTTATTAATGAAGGAGAGCATTTTTTCATGTATATATTGGTCATTTGGTTATTTTCTTGTGAACTGTCCCGTTCACCTTTCTTGACCATTTTTGCATTAGGCAATTTCCGACTTATTAATTTGAAATAAATGTCTGTATGTTCTGGACATGTGCCCATTGTCAGTTATTTGTGTTGTAAAAATCTCCCCCTACTCTGTGACTTGTCTTTTAATTACTTTCATGGTGTTTTTCAAAGAAAACAGGTTCTTGATTTTAAATGTTGCCCAGTGTATTGATCATTTCCCTTATGTAAAGCACTCTTTGGGGCTTAAGAAATGTTGGCCTATCTCAAGGTTCAATTAACCTGTTGTGGAAAACTCTGATACTGCCAAAAATCCAATAGTTAATCTTCCTGATTAGTGATTCCTCTAGCAAAACATATCAAGCTTGCAGGTTTAGTTTTAAGCACAAGATGGAATGACTGCCCTACTGTCATCATTTCGCATTTAATGTTTCAAATAGTAATCAAATATGAGGGGGAAATTCCAACTGAATGCAGTGATCAAGAAAGAAATTTACTTCTACTAAGAAAGCAGAGATGGCAAAACAAAAAACAATCAATCAAAGAAAATCCCGAAAGAATCACTGCAGGAGACGTCACCCTGACAACACGGTCCACTAAGTTTTTATTTCAATTAAAGAAGTGAAGTCCATGAGTCTTTTATATGTGCTTTCCTGTTCTTGAGCTAATTTTGAACTATTCCTTAAGTGGTGTGTCTCCAAGCAATTTTTGTTTTTCTTGTTTTTTTTTTTCTTGGTATATATTCTTATGCTCATTTCTTTAAATTTCTTTTGAATTGGAGGAAAACTGCTTTACGTTTTAAAATAAAAGATGTTTTCATGTCCATCTTTTAATTGCCTTCACACATCACATGACTAAGGAATAAATTCCCAGATAAGTATCATTTCTTCTGAAACTATTAGTTACTATAATCTTTTCAGGTGCTGAATGTTCTAAAGATGTATGAAACTAGTCTGACTTTGATCATATATTAAAAAATGATTTTTCCTGCCTAAATGCTTACAGGATTTTTTGTCTGACATTACACTGGAAAGATTTCACCACAATGTGACCACATGTGGGGCATTCTCTGCTGATTTTCACTTGGAACATAGTGAACACTTTTGGTCTATGAACTATCAATACTGAGGAAAAAAGAGGCCACGATGAGATCTATGAGTTTCAGTTTTACTGGGGGCTGAATGAGGACAACGGTGCAGGCGATAGCCTCTCAGAGAGCCCTGGGAATTGCTGTCAGGGGATAAAAGGGGAGATCAGCATATATGTGACTTTGTGGAAGAGGGTATGTAGGCCAACCTTGATTCCTCAGACTGAGCGGGGAAGGCAGGGCTGGGGGTGGGGAGTGGCTTTTAATTTAAACTCAAGCATGTAAACTTATTCAACCTGTTATTTATAAGCTAGTGAGTTTTATATTGTAACACCCGCTTCATGACTAAATTTTAAACTTAAACCTGTGAGACCTCTGTCTGTGTCTACATGGATGTATCCATGCCCACATTGAAGCCTTAACAGAATTCACCCAAAAGATCCTAAACGACAGTAACCAGGTTATTAGCCTACTGGACTCTGAGGTCTCTTTGATGAAGAAAGCTGCATTACAAAGTCACATGGCCCTCCATAGCCCGACAGCATCTCAAGGAGGCACCTGTATTATAATTCAGACTGAATGCTGCATTTTCATACCAGAAGAATCCTCTAATGTTGCACATTTAAGGACACATAAAAAAAAATCAGATTTCTACCTTAAATGTTTCATTTCTTAAACTTGGCGATCACTTTGGGAGTTGGTTTGGCTCCAGAAGCACATGACTTAAATCTCTTTTAAGGCTTTATTTATCAAACCAGTCAGACCCAAAGGAAATCAACCCTGAATATTCATTGGAAAAACTGATGCTAAGCTCCAGTATGTTGGGCACCTGGTGTGAAGAGCCAACTTTTTGGGAGAGGCCCTGATGCTGGGAAAGATTGAGGGCAGGAGTAGAAAGGGGAGACAGAGAATAAGATGGTTGGATGGCATCACCGACTCAATGGACGTGAGTTTGAGCAAACTCCAGGAGATAGTGAAGGACAGGGAGGTCTGGAGTTCTGCAGTCTATGCGGTCTCAAAGAGTCAGACACATAGAGACTGAACAATAACAACAAATGTAAATAATCAGGCAAGTTTCTTGAAGCTAGACTTACTTGCAAGCAAATTAGTCTTAATTTGGTGATATTTGGTAAAAATCAGGGCAATTTTAGAGACAAAAAATTGTGTTTCAGCAATATATCTTTGTGGATATTAAATTCTAGTGTTTTTTGTCTAAGACCCACTTCTTAGCTGGCTCCTTGCTGCTGTTATATCACTGTAAAGTTTGAGTTATTAAAAGACACTGTAAGATTGTTTCTTAAGCTTATCACAGTAATCTGTGGATGAAGATTAGATGTCCCATGGCCAGAAACCAGGATAGTGAAAAAGACATCATTTAAAGACTATCTCCAAACTACATGGAAGGACCCTGACCAGGTACTATTAACTAGCTTATGCACAACAAAACTAAAGGGGGTTGACTCTTGGACTTGTATTTCCTATTGAGAAAGATAGATCGCACTAGACTGGTATCTAGAAAGGACTGTGGACCTCAAAATTACCTTAAAACAATGCTGAAACAGAATAGAAACTGCACACACACACCAGAGCAAGAAGACAGCATCAAGAGTAGAGAGTCATCTCACGAAGCAGGACTTGACCTGCATGATAGTTTATAGTGTTTTTTTTTTAATTTCTTGAACTTTTGCATATGAATCTAATATTTTTTCTATCATGAGCACAATCCCATGTAGAGTATAAAAATTAATCCAACTGTTGGGTTTATGATCAAGTATCTACTTCTAGTACTTCTGGGTTACCTTAGTGGATTTCTCCTCTCCAAGGCTCTAATTGGATGGCCCTTACAAAATTTATTTTGGAAGAAATAAGTTATAGTTCTGTTTGAGCCATTATTGAGAGTACTAGATGGGACTCCCTCACTTGGCTAATTAATCACAGTTGCTCTGACTGTGGCCATAAATGTGAATTTTGTCTTAAAATTACTCAAGCTCAATCAGAGCAATGTGTTAAATTTTAGTCAAAGAATATAACCTCTCTCTGTCATGGGATGAAATTATATGGTTAACACCAGGCTACAGTCATTTCAATTTAACCTCACCCTCCTTATGTTGGGAACAATTAAACCATACTAAGGATAATCAGCCTACTAAAACCAGGAAATAGGACTGGCTCTCTTATGAACAATGCCTATATATCCTTTCCCTTAAAGGCAGGGATTGGTATGGGACAGACTGGGGCAGATGACCTGGGAACATACCAGGCTACATCTAATAGAAGCTCTTGGCTAAAAATCCTACTAATTCTTACCTTACTAATGCTACTAACTGTATAACTTGTATACTGTTTCACAAGATTGCTCTTTCTTACATTACCAAATATATGACTGATTCTGTGATAAGATGATGAGTAGGTAACATCTGGTTCTATATAAAATCAATGATTATAATTGCATTACTCCAGCTATGGGGAAAAACGAGGGAACTATTTCCCACCTTCAGTTGGGTCCTGACACCATACAGGCTGACCCTGGGGGTTTGCCACAGCGCTGCCCAGGGAGCCACCCGTGAGGCTGGTTCATCACCAGAAGGCGCCAGTTCTACCTGCAATGTTTTAATGTGGGGGAGGGCTAAATTATTGAGCAGCTAAAACAGTGTTCACGTCAGGGGCTACAGGTAAAACGTCAGACAGAGGTGCCGTTGCTAAACTCTGGCATCACATACCCTAGGAGTCTTGGGGTCAGAGTCCAGCTCACCTCATAAGCTTAGCTCCCTTTATTGACATCAAGGAGCCTCTGAGAGACTCCGGACCTCCGAGACACGTCAGGCTAATCCTGATGGTCCTGTTGGCTGAGATCACTGTGGTGCCCGGGCCTTCCAGCAGCTCCCCCACGCAGGGGCCCCGTTTCTCAGCACTTTCTGAGCCCCGCGCAGGCCCAGGTGACTGCCCTGCCTCCCGCCAAGCCCCGTGGGTCTGAACCCCGCCCCGTGGGTCTGACTTGCTTGGAGGGATGTGGATAAGTGACAGGCTGCCAGGCCGCTCTGAGCCCGGACTCAAGGGCCATGCCACTCACACTTGCTCCTCAAGAAATGCGCTCAGCATCCCCACCCCGCCCGCCCCCCAGGCTCTCACTGTGGAGTTTCAGGCGCTCCGCGCATGTGAGACTGGAATCCAGGTCACAGCTCACTGGACATCGCTGCCCTGGAATTTTCCCCCTTTCATTTGGCCAGCACATGTACAACAGTTACAAAGCAAGTGGCAGGAAGGTCACATCAACCAAACCCAGCCATTCGGGCTCAGCCAGAAACGGGCGATTCATGTTGAATGAGCAAAGACCAGCCCGGCTCGAGCACCTTTCCCTGGGGGGCCCTTCAGACCCCATATAGCGCCCCGGCCACAGGGAAGGGACCCAGAGCCCCACGCGGGTGAGACTCAGGGACCGCAAGGCACTCGTGGCAGGCTAACTCCCACTGGGCTCCCTCCTCGCATGCGGGGAGGCAGTTTGACCTAACTCGCCTCAGGTTTGTGCCCACCCTGAAGTCACACCCAGCGCTGTTTGCTTCCCAAAGCGCCCAGCTCTGCCAGGCGTTTACGGAGCCCCACCCTCCGTATCTGACCACCCTGACTTCTGGCCAGAATCCCCCCGCCCCACCCCGCCACTGCCCATCTCTCCAGGGTGTCTGGTCACATAGAAACCAGCAGAGCAGTTAGTTTTGGAGGTGAGGGGAGAGAGGTTGGAAAGGAGTGTGAGGGGGCGTCAGGCTCCAGTGAGAGTGTGTCTCTCAATCCGGGTGCTGCTTACACGGGAAGGGGCATCTCTTAGGATGTCTGTATGCTCTGTACATAGCTTACTCAGTGTGTGTGAGTGCGGAGTCGCTCAGTCGTGTCCGACTCTTTGTGACCCCATGGACTGCAGCCACCAGGCCCCTCTCTCCATGGGATTCTCCAGGCAAGAATACTGGAGTGGGTGGCCATGCCCTCCTCTAGAGGATCTTCCCGACCCAGGGATCAAACCCAGGTCTCTCGCATTGCAGGCGAATTCTTTACCAGCTGAGCCACCAGGGAAGCCCATGAATACTGGAGTGGGTATCCCGTCCCTTCTCCAGGGGATCTTCCCGACCCAGGAATGAATCCAGGGTCTCCTGTATTGCAGGCGGTTTCTTTACCAGCTGAGCCACCAGGGAAACCCAGATTGCACATCAGGGGGTGTGAAGACAAACATTTGAGGAATGGCTAAGGACGATGGTTTGGCAGGAACCAGAGGGAAGGCAAGAGCTGAGGGGCCCAGACATGCCAAAGTCAGTGCAGCCTGTGTGCAAAGCGGAGCCCCCTGCCCCCTACAGGCATGGGCTGTGAAGACAGGCGGTCCAGCCCGGTCCCAGGCCGACACGTCACCTGCACCGACAGCTCCCCCTGTGAGAGGCACAGCTCAGATTACCTGGATGAGGCTGCACCAGCAGGTGAGGGATGGTTCTGGGGCGCTGCAAAGCCAAACAGGGGCTTTAGACTTCACCAAGAGGGAGGGGAGTGCTTCTAGAAACCCAATGTGGGGACGATAAGAGGGAACCAGGCAGCACTTCCCTGATGGCTCAGTGCTGGAGACATGGGTTCCATCCCCGATCCGGGAAGACCCCATGCGCCAAGGAGCAATGAAACCTGTGCGCCACAACCGCCGAGCCTGCGTTCCAGAGCCGGGGGGCTGCAACTCCCGAGCCCACGCGGGGCAACAACCGAAGCGCTCACACCCTAGATCCCTGCAAGAAGCTCTGCAACAAGAGAAGCCCCTGCAGGGAGAAGCCCCCGCCCGCCACAACTAGGGGAAAGCCTGTGCAGCAACCGAGAAGGCACGGCCAAATAGAGAAAGTTTTTAAAAAGGCCACTCAAGATGGAAGCAGACCAATCAGTCGCTATCAGCTGAATGACCTCCCGAAACGGTCTGCTTGCTGGGAGGTTATTAAAAAGCCACCGCCACACATATTAGGTTTGCTAGCTTTCTAAATACATTCCCAAACACCCCAGCTGCTGACTTCAAACCATAGGACAAACATTTCTAAACCTGATGGAGAAAGTCTTCATGTTTCAAAGATATTATGTTATTTGAAGGGAAAATAGAGCTTTTTATAAACCAAGCCATAAAAAGGCTTTTGAAATAAGCTTTGAAAAGGTTGGCAGGATTAGGAAAAAAAAAAAAAAAGAGGCCAGATCCCCCATAGGTCAGGGCAACAGAAATCTGTGACGAGGTTCCAAGTTCCCGAGGTGAGCTTGCTACATTCAAGCCTCCAGGAAAAGCTTCCAGTGGAGACTCTGTAAATTGTGTTTATTTATAAATGTACGCTTGCAGGGTGCACACACTCACGGAAGCAGCCAGCACAGAGTGTGATAGCAGCGACGGAGGGCGCTGACGGTCGGTCTCTGATGACCACGTGGACATGGGGGTCCCGGGGGAGAAGAAGACGCCCCCCTGGTTACAGGGAGAGGCGGGCAAATGACGTCTCTGGGGGTGCTTCCCCGGACACCAGGAGCAGCAGTCGTGCTCATCTTGGCCTGGACTCACATCCCAGGTCTGACCTCTGCACTACACCCCTCCCCAACCCGGTCAGCGAAGCAGCATCTTAATCTGGGAGAACCCTGCCCGGGGGGTGGGAGTGACAGGGAGGGTGAGGCCCCTAGCAGCCTGACAACCGGCACAGCCCGGGTTTCCATCTGCTGTTTCCAGGGAATTCCTGAAGGCACCCCCCTTTTATTTTCAAAGTTTTAAGATGTGAATTATACCAAGAGATACCTGCAAAACCCCTCACCCTTCCAGGTCTGCCCCTGTCCTCTCCAGTGCGACTTTGCAGCTTCTCCACAGAACGAGGAACCTACTTCCCCTTCTCCGGTCTGGACTCTTCATACAACCCGGCTTTGGCCGTTAAGCTGCAGTGGGAGTGAAGTGAAGAAGTGAAGTGAAGCCACTCAGTCGTGGCTGACTCTTTGCGACCCCATGGACTGTAGCCTACCAGGCTCCTCCGTCCATGGAATTTTCCAGGCAAGAGTACTGGAGTGGGTTGCCATTTCCTGCTCCAGGGGATCTTCCTGACCCAGGGATCGAAGCCGGGTCTCCTGCATTGCCAGCAGACTCTTTACCCTCTGAGCCAGCAGGGAAGCCCCCTTCCCCTGGGGGTGTTGTGTGCATTCCACGCCTGGGCCTCAGCCCACCTCGTGTATTTTCAGGGCTTCTCTTGGGGCCCCGCCCAGCTGCCCTGAGGACGGTCTGAGGGAGGCTAAAGGGGTGGGTGGCATAGAGGGGACCCCTCCCAGCCCACCAACCCCTCACCTGGCAGGCGGGAAGACTGTGGTTCAGTCCAACCAACACCAGAGGTCCCACCCAGGTGGGGCAGCTATGGTTGCTGAGTAGGGTTGTTAGCTGAACAAAGGCTCATTGTTCTAAAGCAGTAAGTTCAGGGTTATAGGTTATGCGTCAGAAGCCAACAGACAGGTATGGTCATCCTAGTTCTAATTGGCACTTTGCCTGTAACTATCCCTGTGAACTTGGGCGAGTCCCTTAACTACTGGGGTGAAATGTTAAGTGTAGAGTAAATACATTTTGTTAAGAGAATTAGCACTGATAGTATTAGTTGTTTTTTTCTTAATTGTCACTGCAATGAATCAGCAAAAATTCAGTGGCTTTGAAGAACACAGATGCATCCCTTACAGCTCTGAGGTTGGGAGGTCTGGAAGGTCCCAAACCAGTTTCTGTGGGCTAAACTGCAGATGGTGACTGCAGCTATGAAATTAAAAGACGCTTACTCCTTGGAAGAAAAGTTATGACCAACCTAGACAGCATATTAAAAAGCAGAGACATTACTTTGCCAACAAAGGTCTGTCTAGTCAAAGCTATGGTTTTTCCAGTGGTCGTGTATGGATGTGAGAGTTGGACTTAAAACTGAGTACCAAAGAATTGATGCTTTTGAACTGTGGTGTTGGAAAAGACTCTTGAGAGTCCCTTGGCCTGCAAGAAGATCTAATCAGTCCATCCTATAGGAGATCAGTCCTGGGTGTTCATTGGAAGGACTGATGTTGAAGCTGAAACTCCAATCCTTTGGCCACCTGATGCGAAGAGCTGACTCATTTGAAAAGACCCTGATGCTAGGAAAGAATGAAGGCAGGAGGATGAGATGGTTGGATGGTATCACCAACTCAATGGACATGAGCTTGAGTAAACTCCAGAAGTTGGTGATGGACAGGGAAGCCTGTTGTTGCTGCAGTCCATGGGGTGATGACTGAGCAACTGAACTGGACTGAACTGAACTGAACTGAGGGTCGGTTCCCTCCAGAAACCCTTGGGAAGAACCAGTCGCCTTGCTTTTCTGGCTTCTGGAGGCCAATCACGTCCTTCGCTGTGACCGTTTCGTCCTGCTTCTGTCCACAGCCCCCTTCCTGTCTCAGCGCCACCCCTCCCCTGGCCCCGTCTCCCGCACCTGATCAGCCCCCGCGTTGCACAAGTGCCAGGGTAATCTCGTCTCGAGATTCCTAATCACACCTGCAGTAACCTCCTCTGACGTGTAAGACGACAGCCACAGGTCCCAGGACTAGGATGGGGCATCTCAGAAGCCCTGACTCAGCTCCCACGTTTCCAGGGACTCAGGTCATGTGCCCCACTCCCTTGATCCCGGGGAAAGAGCGACATTCCTGCTCTGAAGTCAGCAGGTCGATTGGAGCGATTTCCATGGATTCCTGCGCCATACAACTGGGTATTCTTGATTTCTGTGCGGCCACAGCGGCTCCTGACATATCGCGGGTCACGGCCTGAGGGGCGATGCGAGAATCAACGCTGCGGCTCCTTCAAGGCTTGCGGTCCAGGGCCAGCGTTTCCCGGGGCCCACCCTGAGCCGGGCCTTTGGCCGGCAGGCGTCACGTGTCCTACAGAGCGCACCTGGGGTTTAGCAAAGGCCGCGGGAAAGCGAGGCGGAAATGGAGCGAGAGGGGCCACGTGAACTCCAGTCTGGGAGGAGGCATGTTCTAAATATAAGCTGTTCACGCAGGTGATGCGCCGCCGAGCAGCCCCCTGTGTGGGGGAGGGAGCAAGACGGGGCGAGAAGGGGAGGCACAGAAATGAAGGGGGGGGACGGAGGCAAGGGGAAGACGGAGAAACTGCTGGGTTTAGAAAAGAGAATCTTACACAACAGGACCACGCGCAGGCGGCTCAGGCCCAGGGCGCCCCCCCGACCCTCCACCCAGCCCACTGGCGCTTGTGTCCATCACCACCCCGTCTGCCTCTCCGGTTAACTGCTTTTGGAGAAGCCTTTAGCCTCACTAGAAAAAATATCAGAATATTTTTTTAAAAATGCATTTCTAGAAATGGTAGCTGTTTGCCAAGCTCAAATTGAATCAGGAAGGAAAACGGGCTAGTAAGGGAGAATCAAGAACTAAAACTCAGACTTTCCTTCTTCCGGGATCCTGGACGCATGAGGGTCCTGGGAAAGGATCCTTTCTGGTGACGACTCACACGGTGAATAAGAATGATAACAACAACGAAAAGAGCAAGGAAAACAAGCTGAGCACTTCGCGTGCTGTGTACTAGGCCAGGAACACTGTCTCTTCTATTACCTCATTTGACCCTGAAATAACCCTGAGAGTTAAGCTCTGAGCATCCTTGTTTTAAGATAAAGGATAAGGAGGAGAGTCTTCCTGGTTCTCATGGGATAATGTCAGCCGTCCAGGTAAGAGTATATCCATAAATCCTGCAAAACCATTCAAATAACAAGGGAGTTCAAGTGAAAGTACCCTTAAAAACACGATACAGCATGTTGTCCTTGAAAGGAGAAGAGCGTTCTGAGACTTTAAATTGCACATTGAGTAGGAAAAGAAGTATCAGAAACAAATGTGAGACAGCTCTAGAATCCCTGCGGAAGGGGAGAACCAGAAACGGCACAGGAAACACAGGAGAGGAGCCGGGTACGGGCTAGTTGTGGGAAAACATGGAAAAAACCAGCGCCAGACAAAGGGGCCCAGCTGGTGGAGGACATTCCGCTGCGAGACCTGGTGGAGCTGAGCGCTGGCTCAGAGGGACGGGAAAGCAAGGACATGAAAGTGTCCAGAATTTGAGACGGAAATCTGGGGAGAGCACTTTCTAGAAGAGGGGGAGGAACTTGGCTGTGATGGGGGAGGGTGAAGCAAGAGGTAGAAATTAAGGATCCCATGGAAACAAAGCTTTCTATTAAGGGATCTTTCTGAAGGATCCTATAGAAACAAAAGCTAGGGAAGTGGCTCAGATCGTAAAGAATCTGCCTGCAGTGCAGGAGACCTGGGTTCGATCCCTGGGTCAGGAAGATCCCCTGGAGAAGGGAATGGCTACCCATTCCCATATTTTTGCCCGGAAAATCCCATGAACAGAGGCAGCTGGTGGGTTACAGTCCATGGGGTTGCAAAGAGTCAGACGTGACTGAGAGAATCAGCACAGAAATATAAAAACAACACAGACTCCGTAGAAATGGTTGGTTCCTCAAAAAGTTGAACACAGAATCACCATGGTAGTTAGTAGTGTAATCACTTAAACAACCGAAACAGATATTCAGATGCAAACGTTCAGGCCAGTGAATCACAGCCCAGAAGTGGAAAAAACCCGGGTCCATCAAGAAATGAATGATAAAACATGGTGCATATATACAATGGAACAGTATTCAGCCATAAAATGGAATGGAGTTCGGACACAGACTACAGCAGGGTGAAGCCTGACGTCATCGTGCTGAGTGAGATAAATACAGAGGACGGACACCGTGTGAGTCACTCACACAAGTGCTCAGATGGGCACGGTCACGGAGACGGAGGCAGCGCAGAGGGTAACGGGCGCTGGGGCAGAGGGGAGAGCGGAGCCACTGCTTCCAGGGCAGACAGCGTTCATCTGGGGCTTCAGAAAACTTCAGAGATAGTGGGGAGGGCTGCACAGTGCTGTGAGCAATTAATGCCACTGACCTGCACACCTAAAGCCATTCCAGTGGAATTCTTCTGCTGATATGAATGTTACCAGGCACTCACAGAAGCAACTTAAAATCCAGATGGAAACTGGGTTGGAGGTTGCCAGGGACTCAAGGGAGGGCAGGATGGGGAGTCAGCGCTTGGTTGAGCTCAGGCTTCCTTGGGGGAGGAAGCTCCTGGGACTGGGCAGAGGTGGTGGTACTAAATGCCACCCAACCGTCACTTTCCAGTGGCTGAGCTTATGTTATGTGAGTCTTACCTCAATTTTTAAAAGCACCTATAAGTAAATGCTAAAATGATCAGAGAAACAGATCACATCGAAACAGTAAATACATAATATCATACACACAAAAAAATATAACCTAAAGTAATATGACAGATTTAACATCAAAGTTATTAGTCACATCAACTAATATAAATGGAATGGGCTCATATGTTAAAAGAAAGAGGGTTTCCAAGTGGCTTACAACACAAACCCAGTGGTATGATATGCACAAGGGACAAGGTTATCAGTAACTATGTATCAATAAAGTAGCAGCTGCCTGCACAAAGCAGAAACTACACTGATCGGCGATTCTAATATGCTACTCACAGTCCAAGACAGAGCATGAATGGAAAACATTTAAAAATTCAGAAGAACTGAAACAAAACAAGCCACAATCAACCAGGTAGAAGGCACAGCTATATATCAAAATTTACACCCTAATAAAAAACTAAAAATAGCATATGTTCATGACAGCACTATTTAAAATAGTCAAGACATGGAAGCAACCCCAGTGTACAGTGTTGGAGGAATGGATAGAGAAGGTGTGATACATATATACAATGGAATATTACTCAGCCATAAAAAAGAATGAAATAATATCATTTGCAGCAACATGGATGGGCCTAGAGATCATTATATTAAGTGAAGGAAGTCTGACGAAGAAACACAGATACCATATGAGATCACTTTTACGGGTAATCTAAAATATAACACAAATGAACATGTCTATGAAGCAGAAACAGACTTACAGGTAAGGAGTACAGACATGTGGTTAACAAAGGGGGGAGGAGGGTGAGGAATAAAGTGTAAGAACAGGATTAGCAGGTACTAACTGCTATATATGAACTAGATAAGCAACAAGGACCGACCGGATAGCACAGACAGCTCTATTCAATATCTTGTAATAACCTATAATGGAAAAGAATATGAAAAAATACATGCAAAACTGAACTGCATTGCTGGACACCTGAAATGAACTTACATTTGCAAATCAACAGTATTCAAATTAAAATATTTTTTTTAAAATGTATACCCTAAAATAGAGAAAAATCACTTCTTCTCAGGAGCACATGGAATCCCCATGGAGACTGCTCACATGGTCACAGGGGTCTCAACAGGCAGAAGCAGGACACTGACACCAAACATTTCACAGCCACTCAACAGGCTCTTCAATCATTAAAAATACCTGTGGTAAATAAGTCTTTGGTTAGAGCAGAAACGGAAATCTTAACTGCAAAATGTCTTTTAAATTACGATAATGGAAATGCTATATGTCACTGTATTTCCCACTTAAAATAGTGATAGGAGGAAAAAGTAATAACATTAAATACTTAATAAATAAGGGTAAATACTTGTGAATAAAGTAATTAGATTTCCAGCTCAAATGGTAGAAAATGAAAAATTCACTAATCTAAAGAAAGCACAAGAAAGATGGCAATAAAAAATTAAAGAAGAAATAAACAGAAAAACATAACATCAAGTCACAAATTCTTTGAAAAGAGCAATGAAATATAAAAACCAGTATCTAACCTAATCAAGGGAGACCTGGGAAAATGCGCAAATAAAATAAGTGTTAAGGGGGAAAAAGCCATTAATGACAGTAAACAAAAACTGTAAGAACTTAATTTGTACAATTTTATGCAAATAAAATTTTCAATGCAGACAGAATATATAATTTCCTAGGAATATGCAGTTTATCAACATTGACCCCAACACTGTATATAAGCAGTGTCCTTAAAGGAAATAGAGGAATTTGTTACATATCTATTCCACAAGAAGTACTGAACCAAATAGTTCTATCAGGAATTTTTCAAAGTCCAGATAATTCTAATATTCTAAAGTATTTTAAAAAAAGGAATTTTCAAATCATTTTTGTGAACCAAGAATAACACTAATGAATAAACACAGAAAGTCAAACCAATTTCACTTACAAACATTAATAAAATTTTTTTAATTAGCAGATAGAAACTAACAATTTATTTAAAAAGAATGAATTGTGACCAAGTTATCTAGGTTTTACCTAGAAATACAAAATGGTTACAAATTAGGAAATCTGTCTACATAATACAACATGTAAATAAAGTTAAGGAAGAAAATTCTATGATTATCTCCATGGTTACACAAAAGGCTTTACAACAAAATTTCTTGCTAATAAGAAGACTTAATAAATTAGGAACTGCAAAAACTTTAACATGATAGAAAAAACACACCTTGGTATTGAAGTCAAAGTCTGAGTTATTGTAGGAACGTTTGTGAGGGGAAAGTGGAAGGTGCCCAGGGACAGCATTACTGTGTTCTAGGAAGCAGAGCTGCCAGGTAAAATACCAGACGCCCACTTCAATTAGAATTCTCCAGACGTTGCATGGGACATGCTCACACTGAGAAACTATCTGCTACCTGAAACTTAATTATGCATCCTATATTTTCCTCTGCTTAGTCTTGGCAGCTGTAGGTATTAACCAATGAAATATGGCAAGAGAAAATGATTAGAAGCACAAAAACTGGAGAAGAAATGATAGGGGTTCACTGTATTAATTTTTCAAAATTTTCAAATAGAAGTTTTCATAGCAAAAAAAAAAATGTTGGGAGAAATAAAGACTCTGAAGCAATAGGAAAGCGCTCTGTCCAGGGTCATAGAGCAGGTACAGAGAACAGTGGAGGCGGCTTTTGGCCGGGGTCTCTCGGGCTCCGCGCTCAAGCTGTTGACCCCTGCGCCATGTCACTCCCCTCTCTCGGTGGAGACGGTCAGTGACCCAGCAGTGCGGGAGTCATCCGCACATGGTCTCCAGCTCGGAGTGCACCTTCACTGCCCGCTCTCTGAAGCAGCTTTCTTGCCTGGTGGCATGAAGCTTCCTCCGTGGAGGCGCCGGAGGAAGATGAGAGAGAACCCTTTCTGGATCCACGAGCTCGTTCTGCAGGCTGGGCCATGTACTGGCCCAGCACCCGCCTCCTAGGGCCTGAATCCCTGCCTGCTCCCGGTTCCCGCGGGAGCCTGGCTCCGGGGGTGGATGCATCGGCTCCTGCAGGACGGGTGGATCGTCAGTGTCAGCTCCTACAGCCCACGGTGGTCACAGCACGCAGTGGGCAGCACCTTCTTCGAGAATCACCTTGGGCCGTTTGCCCCATGAGACACTCTCCCTGTCCAAAGAACAGTTGTCCAGCACGTTCTAGAGACGCAAGTCCAGGAGTTTCCACCGGCACAGAGCAGACCGCTGTATCTCCCCAAGGTCTGAATTTAAACCCGGGGGAAGAGAAGGACTCCTCCCTGGATGCCTGTCCTCAGCCTCAGGGTAGTGGCTGCACCTTACATCTGCTCCTTCTAATTCTTCTGAGCATTCCTTACCTTTTTCGTGTTATTCCAACCTTCTGTTACAGTTAGTCATTTTTAAATCTACATTCTCCCTGATGGAATTACTATGTGGTTTCTCTCCTGATTGAACCCTGACTGACACAGTAATTAGCCTTGTGGCTCTGGGCATGGACCTTTGGGTTCACAGCCTGGCTCCATCACTTAAGTGTGACCTGGGGCAGGTCATTTGTTGGGTTAAATGAAATAATGCATTTGCATGTTTGGCACAGATTGCTTCCAACAAACACTAGTTTTCACCATTGTTACTGGCACCATTATTTTATCCAACAAGCTTACCGAGCTTCAGAAGTCGAGACTGAAAGCCCCTGTTAGGTAAATGGGCATCCAGGCAGATACAACGGTCTAGTTCCAGGATTGAGTAGGGCTTTGGGGAGAATATGCTGCCTGGAAAGTGGGCTGTGGATGCTTTCAGTTCAGTTCAGTCACTCACTTGTGGACTCTGTGACTCCATGGGACTCCAGCATGCCAGGCTGTGCTTTCAAGGAGAACCAAAATTCCCAGACTGAGCTTTCATCCACCCCTGAGCATGTGTGTGTGTGTGGTTAGACGCTCAGGTGTGTCTGACTCTTTGTGACCCCATGGACTGTTGCCTACCAGGCAAGAATACTAGAGTGGGTTGCCATTTCCTTCTCCAGGGGATCATCCCAACCCAGGGATCGAACCAGAGTCTACCGTGTCTCCTGCATTGCAGGTGGATTCTTTACCACTGAGCCACAGGGGAAACCTCCTGTCCATGGGCATATCCCTTATTATGGGGGCAGAACCTGTTTGGAAGTCTTGGGGTCGTCTACAGGTTGTCATCGGCCAGCTACAGATTGCCCAGCAGCCAACTTCTTCGTGGGGTAAACTCTAAATCAGGGCTGCAGGGTGCAGTCTTGCTTCCAGGTCTCCCCGGGGACAAACAGGAAGGAGACCCAGGCTGTCATCCTACCACCTTGCTTTTAACAGCTCTAGGGGAGCAGGAAGAGGAATTAAGATCCTGATTTCAAAGGAAGAAGCCAAACCAAAAATTCAGCACAGACTTGCTCTTTGGGTTGAACTATGCTCTTTTCATTAAGTCTTAATTTTCAGTTAGCTCCCTGTCATACTTTTAATCATTTTTATTGGAATTTTTCTCTGACGCTATTCAGTAGTACTATCTTAAATGTACAGGTTAAAGTAATACTTGGCTGTACTGTTTGTGGGTATTATTGGCAGTGAAACTCGCTCAGTTGTGTCCGACTCTTTGCGACCCCATGGACTATACAGTCCATGGAATTCTCCAGGCCAGAATACTGGAGTGGATGGCCTTTCCCTTCTCCAGGGGATCTTTCCAACCCAGGGATTGAACCCACGTTTCCTGCAGTGCAGGAGGATTCTCTATCAGCTGAGCCGCCAGGGAAGCCCTGTTATTGTCAGAAGAAAAAATATTTATTGGGTAAATGAATCATTTCTGGGTGGTTGGTGTGCTGGAGATTTGACCTCTAAATGAGTTTTCATTGATCTGCTATCATATGCTGTGTGAATGTGTGGAAAAATCCCAACTTAATATGAGTCTAGAGCAGTGCTGTCCAACAGATGACGGAAATGTTGAGATGTGTGTGTCACGCAGCTAAGAAACAGGATTTCTCATTGCATTTAACTTGAGTTTAAACGGTCACATGTGATTAGTGGCCACCGCATCAGTAGCCACTCTTCTAAAGGACAGAGACATAATATAGGTGAGCTAAATGACCCTGCTGACCTCCACATGCAGGCTGGGGGCTGTCTGAGCAGCCCTCTCTAAAATCCTTCTAAGAGTTACAAGACAAAATCAGCACCCAGTGGAGGAACCGAGATATATGCTAAAATGTAACCGTTCCTGGGCCAGTTTCTCAAGGTCACACATCCAGTGAGGGGCAGAGTAGGGCATTCAAGGGACTTCCCAGGCAGCTCAGTGCTAAAGAATCTGCCTGCAATGCAGGAGATGTGGATTCGATCCCTGGGTCAGGAAGATCCCCTGGAGAAGGAAATGGCAACCCACTCCAGTATTCTTGCCAGGAGAATCCCATGGACAGTCCATGGGGTTGCAAAAGTCAGATATGACTTACTGACTGAACAACAATGACCAAGGGAGTGAAAGCTCCTCTGGACCTCAGAATCCCTGTTCGTATCCGTTTAAGAGCAGGGGTCTTGTGAGGCCATGTACAGTGAGCACTGCCCAGGGTAGCATCCACCTCAGACCCTGTGGTTCTGCTGGCAAGATGCCCCCTCGGTGGGGAGAAGGGCTGAAAAGGACCTGGGCCGGAGCCCATGGCCGAGAACACCTAATGGCACTCACTGCCTCTCTCTCTGAGTCCATCTGACATGTAGTTACTCATTACACAGCTGCTCGGGATGCCAGGTTCATGGCCAGCACCTGGCAGGCAGCTGAGCAAGGTGCAGCTTCCTGTCCCTGAGGAGCAAAGTGCAATGAGGGTTATAATCCGGCTCCACAGCAGATCCGCAAGTGAGGAAGCCCTGTCTCCACTCCAGCGACATTTCCGGCCACGGGATTCATCTTCATTCACGCAGTGCATGAGCACTCGGCTTTACACTTCCGACCTTCATGAGCTTGGTCAGTGTGGATGAGTTTCCACAAGTGATTAACTCAAAGATATTGGCAAGATCCTGCTTTGGGCCAAGAAAGGGTAAATTCCATGAGGAAATGCTACCCAGAGGGACTCCCTGGATAGGGGCTGCCAGATAAAAAAGAGGGTGCTCAGGTGTATTTGTTGTTGTTCACCGGCTCAGTTGTGTCCGACTCTCTGTGAGCCCATGGACTGCAGCACGTCAGGCTCCTCTGTCTTCTGGAGTTTGCTCAAATTCATGTCCACTGAGTTAGTGATGTCGTCTGACCATCTCATGCTCTGCCCCCGCCCCCTTCTCCATTTGCCCTCAGTCTTTCCCAGCATCTGGGTCTTTTCCAATTTCAATTTCTGGTAGTCAAAACATTTTACAGCTTAAGTATGTCCCAAATACTGCATGGGACATGCATACACCCCAAAAGTATGTTTATTCATCTGCAAGTAGGATGTAATTGGGCATTCCCTATTCTATCTGGCAACCGCACCCCGGGGGGATAAAGGGTCTCCCGACGATGCCATCTCCCAGGCCACACACCTCCCAAGGATGCTGGTGGCGGCCAGAACCCCGTCCTGGCTGGGGTGGAGGTAACTCTAGTCGATGCAGGAGGGGCAGTGGTCCTGACGGGGCGAGTGGGAAAGGGGCCTGACGGAGGGACAGGGAAGCCCGGCTCAGGTCTGAGGCCGCCAGCGCTGAGACGGGCCCTCGTCCACCTCCAAAGGCCCCCCCGGCCGCTGGCACACCTTTCCCTTCACGGGGGTGCAGCCCGGAGGCCTCCCTTCTCGGGGTGGGGGTACGGAAAGGGGGTGCGCGGACCAGGCCGCGCTCCACCCAGCAGGCCGCGGCCGACCTCCGGCCCCGGGGGAGTGGGGCCTGTGGGGCCTAGCAGGTGACCGCGGCAGCGGTCCTCGGGGTGGGCCTCCGCGCGGCGTCGTCCTGGGCCCGGCTTCCGGGCCCTGTCGGGCGCTGAGCTCCGGGGCGGCCTCGGGGCTGGCAGGCCCCAGGGCGCGCCGAGCCCGGGAACCCCCGGGCCTGGAGGGTCGGCGGCCGGGCTCGTCCGCGCGGCTGGGCCGGCGAGGCGGTTCTCAAGCCGGCCGCGCGGCACCGTCGGGGCGCCTGGGGGCTCGCGGTGGCGGAGCTGGGCCCCAGGTGGGCCCTCGTCCCCTGGACGGC
This sequence comes from Odocoileus virginianus, assembly GCF_023699985.2. Classification (NCBI taxonomy): domain Eukaryota; kingdom Metazoa; phylum Chordata; class Mammalia; order Artiodactyla; family Cervidae; genus Odocoileus; species Odocoileus virginianus. Next base: position 3,941,988 of record NC_069705.1, on the reverse strand, counting down.
GGCGCTCGGCCCCCCCAGCCCGGGTGCACGGAAGGAGGGCGGGCGCCGGGCGTCTGAGCGCGGGGATTCGGAGCAACGGTGTCACCTCTCTGGTCGCTATGGGCCGGCCTCTGCCGGCCGTTCTCTAGGGCCCCCGTGCCCCCCTGGGCCCCCCAGCCCACCTCCCCACTCACCTGAGGGCGGAGGAGCAGTCCGTCGAGGCAGCTGTGGGTGGAAGGCTCTCTCTGGACGCGCTGTTGCGTCTCCTCCCGGAGGCTCACTCACCAGCCCTGGACTCCGCTCTCCTTAGGTTGCTAGAGCCTGGTTCCCCTTCTCTCCTAAGTGCGACTCCCTGAAACCAGCAGCAGGTCTGCCGGCCGGCCGCCCCCAGCTCGTCCTCGCCCCCGGCTCCTCTTGCTTCACTGTTCACGTTTCTGCCCTCCCGCCTGCTGTATTTACATCCTTTTTTTCTAATGCGTCCGCTCCCAAGTCTCAGGGCCGTTTCTGCTGCGCGGCCTCCGGGTTAGGGCAGCGTCTTAGGAACCACTCTGTCTCCGCACAGGGTGCCCGGGAGACGGGACCCCCAGACCCCAGCCCTGGCACCCAGTTTGCTGGGACGGAGGCCGCAGGCTTGCTTTCCCCGGTGCTTGCTGCAGGAGGCAACACCAGGGTCTGTCTTGACCTTGTACAATTTTTTTTAAAATAACTGCAGTGTGAGATCTTACAATCTTACATTTTACATAGTTCATCTGCCCCATTTCCCTGCCTGATGAGATTTTTTTTTAATTCTGTCATTTAGTATAATCATTCTCTCCCAGCCTTAGGACACACACGTTTTTAATAAACTTGCCTTTTGTAGCTTTAGTCAAGTTATTCATTAAAAGCTGAACAGATGGGGCCAAAAGGCAAGCTTTGCAGCAGGATGCTCTAGGTGCTCTTGTGCCTTTAATTAGCACCATTCAAGTGGCGACAGCCCACCAGCTGTACTGAGGTCCTGATCAGACTTCTCCATTTCGCCCAAACATATTTCCTTAAAGACCCTGTTAAATTTTGTTAGGGCTCAGATATTCTGCCTACTGTATTCTAATCTGCCTAATCTTATTAATACAAAATCCAAAATCAATGTGTCTGAAGTGGTTTGTTCTTGGCAGACCCTGTAGGCATCCAAGAACTCCTGCTTCCTTATCACTCTGAAGCCGAGGCCCGAGTTAAAGGCAAGCCGGATGCACAGGGCCCCGGGAGCTCGGCAGGAGGTGGGTCTGGGCCTGCCTCCCAGACTTCCGGCTGCTCACAGGTGCCCAATAAAGGCTGACTCAGCAGTCTCTCAGACACGCCCACAGTGTGGAAGAGACTTAATCCAGAGATGTTTTTAGAGTTGTTGCTGTTTTCATTATAATATCTTAATTGGCCCTGCGTTTTTGTTTCCTCTCATATACTTTCATCTTTCAAAAATGATCTCTTTAGTTCCTTTGGTTCTAATATTAATTGTGCAATAACCAGAATATGACAAGATACACAAAACCCCTACCTCCAGAAGACACCCAACTGGGCAATGAGGATTCTTGCCTTGTTTCTGAATTTTTAAAATCAAGATAGCATCAACATATAACATGTAACTTTCATGTGTATGATATGACTCCGTATTTGTGCATGAGGATTCACATTTGGAGGAATTTTGGTGGCAGCCACGGCCCTCCCCCATCCCCAGCCATCCGTCCCTGTGAGATTCACTCCTCCTAGATCTCTAATATTCAGAAGTTAAATGATTGAGGTGGAAGTTTATTTTTCTCGTTTTCCAAGTCAACAGATGTTATGTTGGGGGTTGAATTGGGTTCCTAGGACCTGCATGCACGTCTGAGCCTCTTGCCTGGGAGGGTGACAGTCACCCCTCTGCCCCTCGGTGAGCGAGGACATGCGCATTCTTGAAATTACTTCAAACAGCTTCATCCTTCCATCCCCAGAGCCCCCGTGAAGGCGGCAGGCTTCTCAGCACACTTTCACAGAGATCAGCGCGGGTGTGGCAGGGTTAACATTAACAGTCTGAGTTTCTCACCCCTCCGGCTAGCCACCCAGGCCAAAGCTCTCACAGTGGGGTTGTGGTTGGCTTTTCATGTGACTGGATGTGTCGTGTTGTGTTAGTTGTTAAGAGTTATTATTCTAGCCGCTTACTAAATAAGCAAATAACGTTTCTCCAAAATGACGGAAATCGGTTGGATTTATTTCTTTCTAAAGTTTGTACATTTACATATATCATATACATATTTTAAATCCTTCGCTATTTTGCATGATTTCTATTACATAAAAACCATTTAAATGCAATAAATTCTGTTGTTGTAAAACAACAAATTATCTCCAACTTATAAAAACACAGGAACAGTTATATTCATGAACATTTACACAGGAGAGAAATGTACTCTATACATCACAGCTTCTATACACATCAGGTGACTCACGGGTCTGCATGGTTTAGCTTTACCTCAACAACAGTGAAATAGGGCAATATTTATATACAACTATTTTAATAAAAAATAAAGCGATTGTAAAATGTAAACTTAATTTTCAAAATATCCTTCCAACACTTTAACAACATCCACAGAAATGACTGTTCCCCTCAAAAGGTGACCACCACCAACACCGCGCTTCTCGGGGAGACGGCGCGTCTCGAGGCTGGTGGGCGACCAGGAACAGGTTTCCTAAAGGGGTCGGTACCACGAGCTCGCCCGAGTCTGCCAGGGTGACAGTCTGGCCGCTGAAATGGAGTAGGCTGCGATTTGGTCACCACTTTTCACAATGTGCAGGGACCTGTGGCACCAGGACCGCAACGAAGCTGAAGGGACTGGAGAGGAAACCCTGAAGGTAAAGGCAGGATCTGAGCCCCAGTAAACATAACCCGATTCATAGGCTGGCAAAGTTCAAGGCTTGTTTTATGTGGTAAAGGCTGCACACCACCGCCCTTCCGCCTGCCCTGCAGGAAGCAGGGCTGTGGTACCAGCTCTCCGCTTTTGTCAATTCCGCTCTGGAAATAGCCTCCGAGAACCCCAGGCGAAGAGAACGCGGGAGGACCGTGCTGGGGCCTTTGCCCGGCAGCTCTCACAGGGCCCCAGCGGGACCTGCCACAGAGGGCTGCCTCCCGTGACCCCTCCACGGAAATGAAACCTTATCTGCTTCCAGAAACCCGGGTGCAAAGGCAAAGATATCATCCATCCCCTGGTTACAGGCCAAAGTGCCACCTTGCTTCTCGCCAAGACAAAGGACACAGTCTTGGCTTCGGTCATGCATCACCGCGGGGACTCGGGCACCCTCGGTGGGGTCGGCTGGGAGGACAGCTGGGTCCCTGCAGCCCGGGAAGGCACCCGTGGACCAGCCCTGGGCTCCCAGGAGCCCCTCTGTGCAGAGAGTCACCTGCCAGCCTCCACGGGGTCTGAGCAGAAGCCCAGGCCCAGTGGGACCTGAACCGGGCTTGTGCCAGGGGCTGCTGGAGGGCAACTCCAGAATTCTCCCTGGTAACCAGCATTTTCCAGGAATTGACACTAAAGTGCTTTTTCTTTTATAACACTGTTGGTGAAAGCTGAGCCTCTAGCCTGCAAAGAGAAAGCTGTCACAGCCAGGCTCCTCCCGCATCCAGCCCCTCTGCCCAGCTCAGGGGCCGCGGAGGGCTGTGTTCCTCCCCATGAGCCCCTCACAAAGGAACCTGCTACCGAGCAGCCGCCCCGCCACCCAGGACGCTGGGGAGCGGAGGGCCCCCACCTGCCAGCCAGCCCCTCCCCGCGCAGCGTCTCTCCAAGTCCTGCCTGCCCTGGGGGGCCTGCAGGCCGCGGCCACTTCGGTCCATACCCGAAGCACTGCTCTGACACTCTCATCTCAAGTTTACATGACTCGGGACACTCACTGTGTACACATGTGCACGCGTGTGTACACACGCCGGAGGCCCCGTGTACCAGGGCCCTCGGGGCAGAGGACAGGCCACAGCGGGTCTCCCCCCGGCTGAGGCCCGCGCCGCACACCTTCCCCTTTCACTCTTGTTCCTACAACTTAGAAAAGTATCCTAAGGGCATTAGAGTCAATTGCATACATACTCTCCACGCAGGAGGTATTATTATCCAGGCCAAAGGGTTGCTTGACTTTACATTAAAAGTCCCAACAGTTCAAATGACTAAGACCCCACCATTAAAATTTTAAAGTCTGCTACTCCTTTTTGTATGTGGTTTCTGAATCAAAGGGATGCTTCTGCAAATCACTGTGGTTCTCAGGAGGAAACACGCTCTAGTGGAACAGACCCCGCAGGGACGCAGGGCCAGTGCCCCGCACGTCAAGGACAGATGAGGAAATAGGATACAACTGCAAAAATAGTTTGAGACTACAGAGTTAATTAAGAAAAGGACTCAAGTGTAACCACCGCCACTGCAGTCTGGGGCCGGGGCAGACCTTTCAGGCCACGGCTCCCACGCTCTGAATCGGACCCGCGGGACGACGGGCAAGCATGTGTAGACAAACGCACTGCACTCAACCACTCACTCACACACACTCAGTTTTTTTTTAAATTACACCAACATGCTGGTTAATAAAATTTTACTCTCTAGTGATCTATTTATATACCGTTAAGATAAGCAGTAAGCTCAGACAACTAAGGCCAGCGGCTCTTCTTTGGGGAGAGGCGGGAAAAGAGACCTAAGTATAAAAATATTATAGTTTTAACCTGGTCCACAGTCTGTCCTGACATTCTTTTACCTGTGACTTGACACTTAGCTGGTGCAGCCGTAGACCCGGAGGGCAGTCCTGGGTCTCGGGAAGCCTGGCTTACTGCAGGAGTTGGTGACGTTCTTCAAGGTGAAGAGGGTGGGACGCAGGGCTGGGAGGGCGGTAAAATAGTCACAGGTATGTAAATGATATGCCGGGCACTTAGCTGATTCTTCTGAAAGCTCTATTTTTCTGGACTAATTACAACAATAAAGAACGTGTGCTCTAAAGCATCACATTTTGTAATAAGCCCCAAATTGTCAGTTTGACTTTAAGTGCTCTTAATACTGAAGTTGCTAAGACTGCACAGGTTTGCCTGTGGTTTTTTTTTTTCTTTCTTTCTGTATATTTCAAATTATAATGAGCTACCCCCCACCCCAGTATTGTACACAGTACACTGAAATAGTTTAACAAAGTTAGTTCAGAGTCCTTTTTGCTCTGGTGAGTCAAAGCTCAAAGATGAAATTTTCTAGCATAAAATCTTATTATTAAAAAAAATTAATCAAAATATCATTTGAATTTAAGTTTAATAAAACAGTACCACTATATAGACTCTCAAAAAACTGCATTAAATATTCAATCCTATGAGGTTTTTACTTGCTTTTCATATCACACTGGTTAAGGACAAAAATAAAGTTGATGTACATACACTGTATACTGATGTACAATCTACACATTGATACATATAGGTACATACAACTATAAATACCCACAATTACGACACGGGCAGGTGACAGGACGCATACTCGTTGATGTCTGACTTACTATTAAGATAAACATTCTCCAAGAGCCAGTAACGCTACAGATGTGCATGTAAATCTCAGAGGATGAGCCAAACAGACCCAAGAAACCTCCCGTATATACAACTACCTGACTGTGGTACCGCCGGCCATTGCAGTCAAGCCCACAGACGGCCGTGAGGCGCCATGTCTTTCCCGCCTCTCTCCCTCTGAGGACGCCCTCCCTGCAGGCACTGGCTGCTTGCGGTCCCAGGCGGAGGCGGCCCCCTGGGGCTGCGGGTGCTCTGGGCCCTGGAGGAAAGTGGCAACGGCTCTGGACCTCAGTCTTCTGAGAGTGAGACACGGGGGAGAGAGCAGAGACAGGGCAGAGGCCCCTCATGGCGCCTCCCCCATGAGGCCGTGGGGTTATTCCACAGTGTGAGCCGCTCATCTCTGAGGTCCTCCGGGGGTGACTGCCCGGGGTGGGCTGCTGGCCCGGGAGACAGCCAGCCAGAGAGCCTTGGGACCGGGAAGGTGCGGAGGCCTGGCTCCTCACAACTCGGCCTGATCTTCTGTCAGAGGAACTCAGACGCTCCGCGGAGAACCCTCGCCATTAGCCAGGCTAGACACTGAGCCAGTCCTCGCGGACACTCTGCTTCCCGCCTAACGGCGCTAAGGCAGCGACTGCAAACACTCTGTCGGGTGGAAAGCGAGCGGACCAGGGGCTGACCGCTGGTGCGGCGAGGAAGCTGGCCCCCTGACCGCCGAGCCCTGGCCCCGGTCCCCGAGAAGCGCCACTGTGGAGCGCCGGACCCTCAGGGCTGAGAAACCTCCTGCAAACTCAGGCTTAGAAAAGCTTAACTGGTGACCACAAGGAAAAACACCAAAAGAATCCAATTCCAGGGACCTAGTAATTAAACCCAAGGAAGGGTTCTAAGTAAGACCATCGAGAAGCTTCTCGAAGGTCAACTTTTCCCCAGCTGCCTCTGGTTAGGGGTGAAGGCAGAGAGGAGGTGCAGTGTGAGGCCAAAGCCAGCCCTGCTGGACATGAGCATGGCTCCCTCCTCTCTGTGGCCAGAGCAGGCAGGCCAGGGCCAGCAGGAGGCATCTTCCCTGCTGGGCAGGTCCCCGCCCTCCAGGCTCCAGGGGTCCTGCTTCGGCCACAGGGTGAAACACACCCTCCGGAGGCCGACTCTCGGTCGGCCTTGGGGAGCCGGCTGGATTCCCTCTCCCAGAATCAACTCCTTCACCTCCCTTCAGACTAGGAAACAGGCCTCGTGTCCGGAGCGAGGGCTGCAGCTGGAGAAGCACAGAGGGCCCTTCGCGGCCGCCCATCCTCTTTAGTTGAGAGCAACAGAAAAGGTCTGTTGCAGTTCCCCAGACGCCTCTCCACACGCTGGTTTTACTGAGGTTAATCAGACGCACAGAGGTGTTGCTTGGTCTAATCAGGCATTGCTAAGAGTCAGCATATGACGGTTTAAAAAAAAGCATACTTCAAATGATGTCTGTGGCTGGCAGTAAAATAAGGACTCTGCACCCTAGTAACTAAGTCTTGATTGCTAAAGAGAATTCCTGGCCCTTCCTGGAAATGTCCACACATGAGGTGGGGGTCCACCCTGAGACAGCCGCTTCTAAAATAGGCAATTCTGCCACACGACTGTCACCAAGATATTCTGGTGACTCTCAAGGTTTTCTAGACTAAAAGCTGATGTGAGGTGTATTTCTGTAAAGAGGACCTATTAGATGGAGGGTGACCTCAAGGCTCTGGTGCTGAGGGACGGGTGAGGGGATGGATGAAGGCTGGGGGCAGGACCTTCAGGAGGAAGCCGGGCCCCTGTACCGTGATCGGGGAGCCGGGAAGGGGAAGGATTTCCGTGTCCCCTGACTAGACACCCCAGGGAAGCAGGGGTCAGAGGAGTCACGGCTGGCTCGGGGCAAGCCTCGCAGCGTCCAGTCACTGGAGAGGCCCCGCCTCCCACAGGACAAGCTCCTGGCCTGCAAGGGGCGCTGTGCCTGGCAGTCCAGAGGCCTCAGGGCGGGCAGGGGCGGCTCTCAGCTCTTGACCTAGCGACAGCAGTCTGGGATCCTGGCCCACAGCTTGACCTCTGCGGCTGCTTCCCGGGACAAACTGTGGGAACACGGCACATACGGCAGCTTGCAAAGCGCCCCTCTCAGCCGTCTCTCCATCAGCACATCCAGGAGCTCTGGAGACGGCATCAGCGAGTCACGCAGTGAGCTGCCGATGCTGACCAGGATGTGATGCTGCCTAGACGCCGCAGCAAGTACCATTCCACGTCCGGGACAGACTCTAAGGGACACACACGGAGACACTCGACACACACAGACACACAGACTGGGAACACACACATTCAAGCCAGTCAAGGATGCTTCTTTCTCTTTAGTGATTGAAGAGATGACGTGGCCTCAGTACCCCGCCCCCTCTGCTTAGGATAAAGATCTAGGCAGAAAACACACATACTGATGATTCCGATTCTAGGAAGAAAGACTATTTCCTTGTAGAAACCGTGGGTTCAGTCAGAAGCACTACAAAGAAAGAATCAGGTACATGGGACATTTTGGTAACCGCCCTGTGTGTTTCTGGGTTTCTTGAAACAAATTCAGTTACTGCCTTTAGCTAAACAAGACACGAGGGTTAGAGGGAGCTTTTCAAAGACGTGGCAAAAATGCCACAAAGCAAGCAGCTATAACCTCAGAGAGGGGCTTCTCTTCTGGGCACCAGCAAACACGGGCGTTTCTGCGGCCGACAGAAGTGCTAATGAATAGTCCTGTGTAAACGCTGGTGCATCAGGACAAGATACCACCTGAAACTGCAGGGTTCAAAAGCGGGTTTTCTCTGATTCCCTGGAACTGAGCTATCCGCGCAGAGTCCCTGAATCTTTGGTCATAGTACCTTAACCAGTAAACTGAGTGCAACTAGGGCAAGTGTCTGTGGGAGAGAAGAATATTCAGAGTGATTCTATCAGTTCCGAAGTTGTGGAGCTTCTAGGTTTAAGGATCGCCAAGTTTTCAAGTTTCAAAATCAGAAACTTCTAACTCAGAGTGGGCTCACTTTTCATCCCTCTCTCCTCCTCAGCTGTTCTGTTTATCGCCCTGATCTTCAAAGGGACTGTCCCTCAAACAAGCTTATGACTGTTCTGAGCGGAGGCGAAGAAACTATCTAGAATCAAGGATTTACTCTGGGGACAGTTCAGGGCAGGGGGCAAAGCGGCGGTCAGAGAGGCGGAGGCAAGACCAGACCAGGGAACGCTGCGTTCGCCACCGGGAGACAGTCCTCGGCTCAGCAACCGTAATTCCTTCAGATTTTATTCCTTTCAGATTTAACTACCGAGAATCAACATCCTATTGCCAAGGAACTCTAGGGAAAAACTACGTCTTCCTTTCTTATTTTGCTTTAAGGAGAGAAGGGCTCCGTTTTGATATTATTTTGTTGGGAAGACCCCAAATTCTTACAACCAGTCGTGCTCACGTATGTAAAAGAATCTAATTCCTGACTGGCAGGCTGTCCATCGCAGACGGCTCTGGATCCCTCGTCTGGACCCTGCGGGGGTGAGGTAACAATTTCCTGCGGACCAAACACACGCCCGCTGTGGCAGCCCCCAGAGTCCGTTGTCGCTGCTGAGATGCTGTGTTTGGAAAACACAGTGGACCTGCGGCCGTCTTGCCTCAGCCTCTGAGACCCCACTTCCCTCCTCCTTGCTGGGCTGAGATGGAATCCACACTTCCAAAGAGCTAGCGCGCTTCCTGCATCCCTGCATCCCCCATCCTGAGGCCCTCGCCCCCCGCACCCCACCCCGTCGGGCCAGACGCAACACCAAGTGCTCAGAGGCCCCGGGGGCCACAGGGCGACGGCGCCCCCCTCGACGGTAACTCTTAAGCGGACCTCTGAGCGTGATTCTGCCTCGGTGACTGGGCAAGGTTTACAAGAAAAGGCTCTTACCAGCTCTGGCTAGAATTTTCTAAACTACAAAGGTTTGTCCAGTTAAGTGTTTCACAATGGATTCAATGTCTGTTTGTTTTTTTTTTAAAAAGTGTAACAGCTGATTTGAGAATACACAAAACAAGTGAGCAGAGTGCAAAGGAGAGAAACCGGAGGAGAAGTAACACAATCCACCTGAAATCGTGCTCCCCCGGCCCCCCACAAAAGGTGCATTAGTCACCAGGTGGCAAAAGGCATCAAAGCAAAGAAATCAGGAGCGAAGAGACGACCTGTACAGAAACTAACAGAAACATTCAATGGGAAAGGTCACTAATGCACCACTTTAGTCACAGACATTATTTTTTTTTAATATATTCACGGATTTACCAGAAAGATCTTGAAAACCTCTTGTTTTGCTTCACGACCAGCACTTCCTGGCCACAGATGGATCCTAAGTGACTTTCTGCTTAATGCTCGGCGTTCCAGGTCGGTGGTCTTTCCTCTCCGACACGTTGCGCTTGACCTTGGCGGTGACCGGAGAGGTGTCTGGATTCAGTGAGGGGCTGGAGTGCGACTTCTTCAGGCCCGCGGGCCCCCCGCTGCCGCCGCTCAGGAGTTCCAGGCCCCCCTCTTTCAGGAGGCGGACGTACATCTCGTAGCGAGTTTTCTGCGGGGAGTCAGAGAAGAGAGAGGGGTCAGGACACTGTCACAGCGCAAGGCACCAGCCAGCCTGCGGCCCAGGGAAGGCCTGGCTCTCGGGAGACTGACCGAGGAGTTCACCGATTCAAGGAGAGAACGCGGGCTCTCCTTTGTTCGCGTTTTTGCGGGAATGGTGTGCAGATGGAGAAAGCGTGCTTCCTGAATGCCCAGCACCAGACAATGTGGACTCTGGTTTTGGGGACCAGCAGGTGCTCAGGCCTTCAGCCACTGGGGCCACCTCAAAGGCTGTGGCCGAGGCCTCCCCTGAACCTGGGGAGGGGGGTGCTCCATTCCCCACTCCCAGCTTGAGGAAGCAGTTGGTGATGGACTTACACGTCTGGCCCGACAGGACCACTCACACTTCCTGGAAGCTGCCCTGGTTTCCTGTGACTGCATTTCTAGGATTACCAGCTTCTAAGAGTTGCCTTCTTGTGAAACCTCAAATTATTTCCTAATGCTTTTCTTCATTCTGCACATTTTTTTTTCATCAATTGTTTGTTGAGTGTCTACTATGTTTTAAATGACTCCTTGATTTTCCTGTCTCCCAGTATCTTTTTCTAAGAATAACAGAAGAACACTGTAGAGATTTTTTTTTCTCTAATCCTGCTTCTTTTTTTTTAAGTTTGTATCCAAATCACTATATAGAGCTATTTTATTTTTATATATATGCTGCAAATTGTAGAAGGGTCTTGGATTCTCAGTTTGATAGATTGTAGTCCAAATAAGTCTCCCATCACAGTGATTCAACACAGGAAGGATTTGTAGAGGCCTAAAGTATTTTCTTTCTAAACAAAAGAACACACCGGTTATAAATCATCTCAACAAAGGCAGGCAAAGTCTGTTACAACAAGAAAGCTTTTAGAGGTTTGTCAGGTAAGATTGAGATTTTTGTATGTATATCTCAGTTTTAAGTTAATAATTAGGAAGCTGAAGCTACTGGAAGCTACTTTTACAAACTGTTTTGCTCAAAAGTAGGGAAAAGCCACTAGCCCTTAAGCTTGCTCTGGGTTTGGTCAGAGTCCATGTTGGGGTGCCAAGCTTTGGTTGGTGAAGATGACATTTATAATGTACCCACATGTTAACTGCAGATTATTAATACAAGAATCATATACAACTGGTACATTATTATCCCTGTTTTACAGTAAAGGAAAGAGAGGCAGCGATAAGTCCAGGAGATAAAGAAGTGACGCCAGGATCTGGACTCAGATCCTTTAGAACCCACACTGTGAAGCTGTATCTCCTCCCTGGAAATAAAAATGTGTGTGTGTGTGTACTTTAGGATGACAGCTCGGACACACATGAAGGTCTGGCCAGTCAAAAGCCACTTTCAAACCCCTCCTCTGTTACGTCCCGCCCACTACAAAGGTTGATAAAACCAAACACTTACTCTCCCGGACTCTCTTGCAGCTAGGATGCATTGTGTGATGCTTTGGCCACTGAGATGCAAGGAGAACGCTCCTGGGGAAGCAACTTGCTTTCTGATAAAGAGGGGCTTTGAGGAGAATCACTGGTGTCAGCCCTTCCCTCGTATTCCTAAAGCTGCAACCCGTGACACGGGCAGCAGGTATGAAGCAGAGGGGCGGCATCCAAAGCCTGAGAGGGGGCAAAGACAGAGCGAGCCGAGGCTCTTGAGCACAAAGTGGCTGGGCCGAGCTCTCACGGTCCCCGCTACCTCTGACTGTCTTGTTAAGCATGAATCATACATTCCACCATTCAGCAGGTAATGGTTTCCTCCCCCCATTTTTTTCTTCCAGTCTCTCAGAGATATAATTGACACACAGCACTGTGTAAGTTCCAGGTGAACATCGTAGTGATATGATGTCTATACATCATGAAAGAGTGATCACAGGAAGTTTAGTGAACATAAATTGTCTCACACAGACACAAAACTAAAGGAGGAGAAGAAAAAAGATTTTCCTTGAGATGAGCACTCTTAGGATTTATCCTCCTAACAACTTTAATATACAACATAGAGCAGTGCTATTTTATTTATCATGTGCTTCATTCTATCCTAGCACTTCCTTACTTTGTCACTGGGAGTCTGTACCTTTTGACTGCCTTCATCCCATTTCCCCTCCCCCAACTGATCTCCAGAAAGCTGATCTCTTTTGTTATGAGTTTGTTTATTCATTTGTTTGTTTTCTATGTAGAAATTACCTACAACACGGTTAGCTCCTGTTATACAAATGCAGTGATTCAACATCTCTGTGCATTTCAAAATGATCACCATGATAAGTCTAGCTACCATCTGTTACTGTGTAAAGATATGACATAATTATCGATGCATTTATTTTGCGGGAAGTCTGTGTCTCTCGATCCTCTTTCCGACTTCCCTCCTTACCCCAGCCCTCTCTCCTCTGTTCTCTGTATCTAAGGCTCCGTTTCTGTGGGTCTGTCCGTTCACTGGTTTTGTTTTTTTTTTCCAGATTCCACTTATAAGTGAAATCATGTAGTATTTGTCTTTCTGACTTATTTCTCTAAGCATATCACCCTCTTGGTCCCTTCATATTGTCAGAAATGGCAGCATTTCACTCTTTTTTTTTTTATCACTGAGTGGTCTTCCACTGTACATAGACCACATCTTCCTTGTCCATTCATCTGGTGGTGGACTGATGTTGTTTCCATTATCTTGGCAGTTGTAAATAATCCTGCTATGGACAGTGGAGTGCACTGTCTTTTTGAGTTAGTGTTTTCGCTTTCTTTGGATATACACCCAGAAGTGGGAGTTGGATCGCGTGGTAGTTTCTATTTTAAGTTTTTTGAGGACTGCCCTACGTTTTCCACAGTGGCTGCATTCCCTGTTTTTAATGGAAGTATAGTTGATTTACAATCTTGTGTTAGTTTACGGTCTATAGCAAAGTGATTCCGTTTCATATAAATATTTTATATAAACCTTTATATGAGTGAAGATCGCTCAGTCGTGTTTGACTCTTTGCAACCCCATAGACTATACAGTCCATGGAATTATCCAGGCCAGAATACTGGAGTGGGTAGCCTTTTCCTTCTCCAGTGGATCTTCCTGACCCAGGAATCAAACTGGGTCTCTTGCATTGCAGGCAGATTTTTTTACTGACTGAGCTATGATTATATAAATTTTACCAAAAGATCTATATATATTTATCTAAATATCTATATTTACCTAAATATATATAAACATCTTTTTCTTTATAGGTAATTGCAAGATACTGAATACAGTTCCCTGTGCCATGCAGTAGGTCCTTACTGTCTGTCTGTTTTATATCCAGTAGTGTGTGCCTGTTAGGCCCGAGCTCCTACGTTATCCCTCCCGCTGGCTGCACCAGTGTAATCCCACTAACAGCATGGGAGGGTTCCCTTTGCTCCACATCCCTGCCAACACTTGTTATCTGTGTTCTTTTTGATGATAGCCATTCTGACAGATATGAGGTGTGTCTCACTGTGGTTTCGATTTGCATTTGCCTGATGATTAGTGATGCTGAGCACCTTTTCAAGTGCATCAGGTACTGCTAATTGCTGATGAAAGCACCACTAATTGATATGTATTCCAATTTTAGTAAAGAAGTAACAAAGGGACAAAATACTACTCTTTTCTCAGAAAGCTATATAAGGGTTTAATAAGGGCATTTGCTAATAAAAATACATCATCAGTATTACACAGTAGTCTATCATCAGTGAAATCTAAATCTATTCATTCCAGGAATTTAGAGAGTTAATCTGTCTCCATGAACTGCTTTGGTGGCAAGATTAAAATGCAAGAAAGAACTACTCCTGATATGACCAAGGTTTAATAAAATGATCTAAAGACAGTTTAAAAATAGATTCAGAAAATCAATGGAAGGCATACTATTTCACAAAGCTAGGGCAATTATACAGTCAAAGGGGTATGAAGGAGAACTTTCTGAGATGACTTGAAAGGGGACAAAGGAGAAAAGGTGACTGGGCTATTTTCTACTAGTTTCTAAAGACACTGACACTATTGGGGAAATTCACCTAAAAATACATGAAGAAAAGCCATTTCATCCACTCATTTTACAGCTCCAGCTGAAAACTCTTGTCCCCAGTAAACTGGACTTCCCTGGTGCCTCAGATGGTAAGGAATCTGCCTGCAAGGCAAGAGATCCAGGTTTGATCCCTGGGTCAGGAAGACCCTCTAGGAAGGGAATGGCGACCCACTCCAGTATTCTTGCCTGGAGAATCCCGTGGACAGAGGAGCCTGGTGGGCTACAGTCCATGGGGTCGCAGAGTCAGGCACGACTGAGCTACTGATACTTTACTTTCCTTCCAGTAAATTACATCAGCGGGTCAATCAGCAAACAAAAGGCGGAGCACAGAGGAGGGGCACTGCACGGCCACCAGATGAGAAGAAGAGATCAAGCAGACGGAGCGTGAGAGGGCCGGGAGCAGGACTGCGCGGATGCGGGAGGAGTAAGGAAAACACGTGGGTTTGTTTAGGCACCTCCAGTGGCTGTGCGCTGGATCTGAGGTAAACGGGCTCACAGGAGAGAGGCTGCTAACCCAGTAACAAGGTTTTGCTTTCTACCAGTATCTGCAGCCAAGTCAAATGCTCTTCAAAATATCTTAGGAAAACTTACCTTTAATCTCAGGACTCTCCAGGACTATTCAAAGGACCGTAATCCACATTTTTCTGGGATTACAGGCTCGCCGAATATGTGAACCTCTATTCAGAGGCTTTGGGGCCACAGAGAGATTGCCTCTGACCCAAGATGGGGAGCTGAAGGCAGGCCAGGCACGGAGGGGCAGGGCCGCCCTTGAAGCCCTGCTCCACGCCTGCTCCCGGCTTCTCCCTCTGGGCGGGAAATGCGATGTCTTCCCGACAATGCAGCCACAGTGGCATCTCTGGGAGGGTTTATGTCCTTTCTTCCTTTCAGAGAAGACATGACTCCGTTTCCTGAGACCAATCCTGACATCTTTTCAGGTTGGAGCTGGTGTGTAGGGAAAAGCAGCAGGATGTGTGTTTGTCAACCACTCTTCAACCTGCTGTGTCAGCTCAGAGATTGAAAACCCGAGGGGTCAGTTTCCAGGGGTCAGTCTCGGCCAAAGAAGCTGCTAGAGGATGATGCAGCCTTCTCTTTCAGCCAACAGGACTGCGCTTCTCCCTGAGGGCGTGGAGTTCTAGCCTAGCCCCAGGACAGGAATCGTGGTCCAACCTGGACAGTTAGACCCAACTCTAACTAACCCAACTCTCACCCACCTGCCCGTCAGCCTTGCAGCCCTGTGCCGAGACCCGGCCAACGACACACAAGGGGAGCGGTCGAGGGTGCTTCTGCGGAAGCAGCTTTCGGGGCTCTGATAAAGGTCGGAGACGACGCGTTCAGAGCTACAGCAGGCACTTTGAAACTACGAAATGATAAGCATGAAAACAAAAAGTCCGTGTGCTAAGGAGAGCAGACCAGGAGTTTAGAAAGGTCAAACATCTTTGCTGGCAACTCTCGAGCAGCCAGTGACCATCCACTTCCGGTTTTCTTAAGTGAGATAAAGAATGCTTAGACTGTTTTAAATAATCAGTCAAGTTTTCTATTATTTGCTGACAAATAAAATGGTCAACACTCAGCTTGGACTCACTTGTAGAAACAATATCCCATTTGACTGACAAGGGCTTAATTTCCAAAACAGACAAATAGTTCATACAACTCAATAATAATAATAAAAAAACAACCCAACCAAACAATAGGCAGAAGACCTAAACAGACATTTCACCAAAGAAGACACATGGATGGCCAACAAGCATATGAAAAGATGACCAAAACTGCTAATTATTAGAGAAACGCAAATCAAAACTACGATGACATATCATGTCACACTGGTAAGCACGGCCACCATTAAAAGTCTACAAATAATAAACGCTGGAGAGCGTGTGGAGAAAAAGGAACACTCCTACACTGTTGGTGAGAATGTAAACTGGCACAGCCACAGTGGAGAACAGTATGGAGGTTCCTTAAAAAATTAAAAACTGAGTTACTATATGGTCCAGTAATCTTACTCCTGGGCATATATCCAGGCAAAACTTGAATTGAAAAAGATGCATGCACCCCAGTGCATCACTATTTACAACAGCTAAGGCATGGAAGCAACTTAAGTGTGCATCAATAGATGAATGGATAAAAAAGATATGGGGTACACATACATACTGCAGTATTACTCAGCTGAACAAAAGAATGAAGTAATGCTATTATATGATATCAAGATATATATGGTATCTAAAATATGATACAAATGAAGTTAGTTATAAAACAGAAACAGACTCACAGAAATAGAAAACAAATTTAGTTACCAAATTGGGAGGCTATATTAGGATGCTGGGATTATCAGATACTATATATATAATAGATAAACAACAAGGACCTATTGCGTAGTACAGGGAAGTATATTCAATACCCTATGATAAACTATAGTGGAAAAGAATATGAAAAAGAATGTATATATATTTATAACTGAATCACTTTGCTATATACCAGAAACGGATACACTGCACATCAACTGTACTTCAATATAAAACAATATCCCACATGAGCTGTGTATACACTTCCTGTCATAATTTTATTTAGGAAAAGATACACTTAATTAATAGGCTTTGGTATAATGTAGTTTTGTTGAGTTTCCTCTGAATATTCAACAAATTATTGATAGATATTAGTCCACTCTAAGCCATACTGTGGTCACATAATAAGTACTAAGCCATTGACTATTTTATCATTTCCATGAATAGTTTTATACAAGTGGCTTACTCTCCATGGTGCGGAAGCAGGGGTCTCTAGGTCTTCCGCTATACCGTGGAGGATATCGATACCGTAAGAGCTAACTCACCAGCACTTATTCTAGAGCAGTTTCTGGGTCTGGGTAATGGTTAGTTAGCACACTAGTGATGACCAGGGGAGCAGCGTAGAGATGGGTCTACAATCCCGAGGAAGGAAGCTTGACAATAAAAACTCTGCTCCTTGCTTCCGCGTTCTCCAGTAGCTCTCCTGTCCCCCTGTCTTCAGGATAAATTCAGAATCGCACCATTTCTCTGCTTCCACCACTTCCAGTCTGGACCAAGCACCATCATCTTGTGCCTGGGTTGCTGTGACAGCCGTCTCTCTGTCCCTGCCCCACCCCCCCACTCCCGGCAAACTCTTCTTGAAAGCCAGTCCTGGGCTAAACTGTAGGCTAGCATGTGTCATCTCTGCTCAAAATTCTCCAGTGGCTTCTCATCCTTAAAAATGCTTCCGACCTCCAAACTCTCACACTGGCCTGGAGACCTCCACCGGGGCCGACCCCCCGCCCTCTGTCCGTCCGGGGTCTTGGCCCCACGCCCGGGAACGCAGTGCACAGGTCACCCGCCTCCTGACTGCCCTTGAACACAGCAGACACACTCCTGCTCCAGACCTCCGGTACCTTCTCTCTGCCCGAGAAGCATGGCCCCCAGGAGCCCACAGGGCTTAGTCCCTGCCCTCACCCCCTTCCACCTTCACTCAAACGTCTCCTTTACATGTGGGCCTTCCCTGGCCACCCAGACGGAAAACGGCCCCAGCTGCTCTGATCACCGGTCACTGAATCATTCTCCTTGGCCTTCTCACCATGAGCCTCAGAGTTTTCTTATGAAACGACCTTGTTTATCTCTCCTCTGCCAATCCTAGAAGGCAGTCACACGGGGGCAAGGACTTGGCTTTTGTCGGTTAATGCATCCACAGCACAGAGAACAAACACATGGGACGCATGCAGGATGCGCTGGGTGAGTGGACATGCGGAAAGAAGGAACAAAGGGGAAAAGAACACTTCTCACATCCAACGAAAACATCCTCAACCCTCAGTGCGGCAACCTCCAGAAAAACAAAACCATGGATACAGACGCCTGATGAGCCCTGCATCGGCTGCCTCTGGGGACGCTCTCCCAGCTCCAGGGTCCCCACCCCCGTATTTTCTGTCAACATGCTCTGGTCTGGCTCTGAGTGATGCCACTCAGCAAAGGCTCGTCTGTGCCCTTCATCCTCACGTGTCAGCCACAGCTGTCAGGACGTCCCCCGCGCAAAACTGCAGGGTGAGCTGAGGCTGCCTCCTTAAGACTGGGGCTCGCTCTCTGCAGAGAAAGGAAAACCGCAGTACCGCACCGCTGGTGGCTCAGCGGTGAGGAATCTGCCCGCCAACGCAGGAGACGTGGGTTCAGTCCCGAGTCCAGGAAGACCGCAGCTGCTGAGGAACAGCGCAGCCCGTGTGCCTGCCACAATTACTGAGCCCATGCTTCAGAGCCCGGCAGCCACGACGACGGAGCTCACGGGCCGGAGAGCCCGGGCTCCACAGTGAGAGGCCGCTGTGATGAGGAGCCCGCGCTCTGCACCAGGGAGCAGCCCCTGCTCGCTGCAACCGGAGAAAACCCTGTGGGCAATTAAGACCCAGCACAGCCAAGCTTTTTTAAAGAAGCGTTGTCCTTGGCAAAAAAGAAAAAACAAACAGAAACTGGACCAGTGTCTGCAGAGCGTGGTGGTGGTTCTTCATCTGGTAGTTACCAGTTCTCATTCTGATGAGGATAGCCTCTCCATTTACCTTCTAACAAAAGCACCCATTAAAAAGAAAAGTGTCTGTCAATGGTCATTTGTGTGTGAATTCCTTGGCCCCGATAACTCCTGCACGTGACTTATAGGATCACTTTCACCCTCGGGTAAACCCTTCAACTCTCACCCAAGACTCTGAGCTCTGCGGGTCAGAGCAGTAGTCTCATCAACATTATCATGGGAACAAATCTGCTTCTCAGTTGTGTCCAACTCTTGGTGATCCCATGGACTGTACAGTCCATTGAATTCTCCAGGCCAGAATACTGCAGTGGGTAGCCTTTCCCCCTTCTCCAGGGGACCTTCCCAACCCAGGGATCGAACCCAGGTCTCCCGAATTGCAGGTGGATTCTTTACCTGCTGAACCACCAGAGAAGCCCAAGAATACTGGAGTGGGTAGCCTAGCCCTTCTCCAGGGGATCTTCCTGGTCCAGGAATTGAACCAGGGTCTCCTGCATTGCAGGTGGATTCTTTAACAGCCTGGCTACAGGGAAGCCCTGGGTTCGATCCCTGGGTTAGGAAGATCCCCTGGAGAAGGGAAAGGCTACCCACTCCAGTATTCTGGCCTGGAGAATTCCATGGACTGTATAGTCCATGGGGTCACAAAGAGTCAGACACGACTAAGCGACTTTCACTTTCAGTCTGCTGCTGATCATAAACAAATAACGAAAAAAGTAATAACACTCCGGAGGCGTTCCACCTTTGCTCTGACAAAAGTGTTCATAACCAGATGGTAAAAAGGGAAGAAGAGACAACAAAACATTCATTAACTAAAAATGAATGTTTAATTAATACAGTTTCACATCTCAGAGTATCCACTGTGCAAGAGTGGACACAGCCCCAGATGAACCCGGGGGCGGGCTGCAGAGAGCAGGTCTGTGGGAAGCGAGCAGGCAGTGACAGGTGCTGTCTTGGGGTCAGGATGGCACGGATCCACTTCCCCAAACCCTTGCTAGCGCTCATTATGTGGCTCTTCTGGGGCATGTCGTTCATGGAAGGACAGAGGGAGTCTGAGAATGCCAGGTGTCTCAGGGACAACTGCTGCCTTTGGTCACCTTCTTAAAGGTTTTGCTGTGGTCTCTGTGGATTCCTTCTCAGATCAGTTCTTAAAAATCTAGGAGCTAGGTGCTTCAGCTTCCTTGCTCAGGCGTCTCCAACAGTGTGAGCGCATTTCTAGCAGGATAGCTGTGTGAGCTGGTCCCACTATCAGAAAACGTGAGATGGGACTTGACCAAACCCAAGTTCAGTGGCTACTGTCTGCAGAGAAGCACCTGAACACTGTTTCTGAGGCCTTGTCCATTCAGCAAGCTCTCGCCCTTAATTTCCTTCTTAAGATTTGCTCTTTCCAAGAAGCTTTCCCAGATCACCAAGAGCCAAAGACAATTCAAATGCTAAACAGCTTCTTTCTTTTTAAAATCAAGTTCTTTCTTCACTTGGAAACCTCCTTACTACATTTTGTGCAATGTTAATTTATTAAGTTGGTCTTCAATCACCTGTAAGAATACTTCTCAAACAGGTAGGAAACATATCCTTTTCACTAGCAGCAATGCCTACTAGAGGGGAATGAAAAATACAGTGTCTAAGGCCACACAAGTTATGGCTTAGGTTAAATGGTAAGTGTCAAATATATATATGTGTGTGTGTGTGTGTGTGTGTGTGTGTGTGTGTAACATTATTATTTGAAAAGAAGTTTAACCACATCTACATATAAATGTACATGCATCTGATTGAGCAGTTTCTTTTCTCCTGAACTCTGCATATCATTTTTCATTTCATTTAATATAACACTATCTCCTTTTGACCTCTGATATGTGAATACGACAGTAACAGGCTAAATGAAAACTGTGATGGCAATCCTAACTTAGGCACTGCCATCAGTATTCAGACCTCGCTCCAGCAATCAAACCCTGAATACATTTCCTCCTGACATTTCCCTTTCTCATGAAGGCAGGATAAAAGGCCAGCTTAAGATGAAATGAGAGGAACAGCGATAATGTCATGTACACACAGCAAAACAGTTTCTGCTCCTAGAGCTTCACACTGGAAAACAAAGAAACCAAAGCAATTAAAACAAGCCAACAGAACAGGGAGCTGTTGAAGGAACTGATTATTCAAATAAAGGCTCTGCATTTTATAGGACAGTGCAGAATGGATTTGCAGACTCTCTCCCTAACTTGCTGGCTCACCTTCTACTACCCACTAATTTAAGGAAGCAATACATTCAAAACAGAGCTTTCTCATAAGTTCTTACCTGAAAGCTCTGTAAATTAGTAGGCAGGTATTAGTAGACAGGTATTAGTAGGCTCACCTTCTACTACCTACTAATTTAAGGAAGCAATACATTCAAAACAGAGCTTTCCAATAAGTTCTTACCTGAAAGTTATGCTAGGACTTACATTTTTAAAAGAAAATTTCAACATTTTCCCCTCTGCCATTCCCCTATCAAGCTTCTGCATGCAGTGGTAACTCACTGCCAAGACACAGCAAATAGACACATTTTTAGGTTGTATAGCTTGTATTCATGGCTTTCTGGGAAAATGTGAGGCTTTGTGAATTCTACTGTTTCATTTCAGTCTGCCTTCTGGCTTGACTGTTCTGTAAATGGACTTTCTGACTTCAATAAAAACAAAACTAAAATAAAAAGCTTACTTCTAATAATAATATAAGCCGAAGAGGTAAAAAACAAAAAAAACCCTAATACAGACAAAAAGCACCGGGATTGTAGAGAGCGTTTGGGGAGTGTTCTGGTCTCCATTCTAAGGCACCTGCTCTCTGCCAGGTGACAGGTGAGACCCAGGCCGCTGCCCCCAGAGCTCCTGCAGGCCCTTCAGAGGAGGGGTAACTAGGGCTCAATGGCCACCCCCGTCCTGCCTCCCCCCGCCAAGACCCCTCCCCGGCTGGGAGGCCCAGGCAGGGCACGCGGTCTCCCTGCAGCATCCCCATCCCGAGAAGACAGGACTCGGGCATCAAGGAGAGCGTCCACAATTCCGAAAGCTAACCTGTGAAATGCTGCTGCCTTCTCACTCTTCAAACTTGGTTTCTCGAGCTCTCAAAACCCTTTCTATAAACCCAGTCTGTATCAGTACTCAGATTTTTTTCTCTTCTTAGAAATTAAACCCCAAATTCTCAATTTAAAAGTCCACAGAGCTCACTTAGCAAAGAGAACACAGTTTGCTCTCTTGGAGAAAAATTTAAGAATCGTCCATTTCCCACCCACCTACAGACCGGCGTGCACAGGGCTTCTGCCCCCGGGGCCCCGCCCGGCGTGGCCCTGTGTGAGGGCTTTTACAACAGCCGAGTGTGAAATTAACTGGAATAAGAAAATTTACTCTGCATCCATGGGACTAACAAATTTGCTTCTCAGCAAAATGGAAAAAAAAAAAAATCTGTTCTTTGACGCACAGAGACGTGAAGTTGAGTTTCTACAAACCTAAGATAAGTAATTTGAGCTGGAGAAACACTACTTATCTGGATTAGAGGCTAAATTTCACTCCCAGGGGATAAAAGTGTGTCTCTAAGTTCTTCCCTCAGAACCTTGCATCTAACACCAAGTTTCAGTCTGTTATGACAGCATTCTTGCACAGGCCCCGCTCCTCATCCTCGGTTTCTGTCTTGTGTTTCTGCCTGCCCCGGGATTCCCTAACGTCGCCCACGGTTTCCCTCAGAAGCAGGCTCGTGGGACTCATCGCAGTAGCCGGCCTGTCACACCACGGCTCCCCAAATGCCAACACCAGCCAAGGGGACAGGCCGGTCTTTCTAGGAAATTTTTAAAGTAGGATCTGAGGAAGTTCGAAGGTAAACCACTTTCCCCGTCGACTTCCCAGGACACGTCATCCCTAAATACATTGATGGCTTTTGAGCTTACAGCCGTTTTGCACCTCTGCAGGCCGGGTTCGAATGTCCTCCTAGCATCTCTCCGGCTCCGTGGCCAATGGCGAGCCTGTCGTCATGGTAAAGCATCTTCGACCCGGGGAGTCGGAGGACCCCAGGACGAGTGACCAGGCCTCGGCATGCCCCTGACTCCCTCCAGCCTCCAGTCCACACAGGGAGCGAGCGGCGGCAGGAAACCTCCCGGGCCTCCCCGAGGGGGCCGTCGTGACTCACGGAGGACACAGGACCACCCTGGGGAGCGGAAGTTCAGGGAAGCCAGGCGTGGTGACCCGGCCACACAGCCGCCCAAGGCCGGGCCTGGGGAGGGTGGGCACGTCCCGAGCGAGCGCCCAAGCGCCCGTCCTGCGCGTGAGCCGAGCCCCAGGGTCCGCCCCGGTGGACAGGTGCTCCCGCAACAAGCCCGTGCCGGGGGAATGGCCCCCAGCCTTCCGGGGAGGGCTGGGCCTGCAGTCCTGGTATAAACACGGGCTGTTTTGCATCTGAGTTTTCTCTAATATTTTCAGAAAAGCATTTCTGAAAACATTAGTTTCCATTATAAGTCTACTGAGTAATTCTGAACTTAGATCCACCGCAAGGACTGAAGAAGCCTGCTCCCTCTGAGAAGCCCCTGAATCAGATTGGGGACCCAAGCAAACGAGTTTTTAAAACTCTTACATCAAAAGCATACAGATTCTTATAGGCAACAGTAGGAAGAAGCCTAATGTAGTTAGACAGAGATAAAGCATTCTGGGTAAAAAGAAAAAAGAAAAAAAACAGCAGAGTTCGCACAGGAAATGGCTCATGGCACCAGCACTCAGCAAAAAGTGACGGACGCGAGTCAGGTACAAAGGGTCTAAGGGGACCTGCAAGCAGGCCGCTCACACTGTTCCCGTGAGAACTGCTTTGTGGGGAGACGGACGGGGGTTTCTATTCTCCCAGGTCACTTGGTGAATGCGCTCACACCAGATCCCCACCCAGAAGTAACGATGGAAACAGCGAGCAAGGCACGGCCAGAGCAGGGCGGACACGGAGTCTGACGTGAGCCCGATAGCCGGGCTTCTTGATTATGCGAGAAACCTGCGCCCCGTGATCCTGGGAGCGCGCCTTCGCTCCAGGCTGGCTCTTAGACAGACCGACCTGTGCGGGAGCCAGAGAACATGCCCCGCGTGGCTCCCTGAGCCCCGAGTCTCCAGAGACACGACAGTCTGAAGGCTTACGAAGAAAAAAAAGTGTCATATAAAATTTTATATTGATTACACATGGAAATGATAATACTTGGGACATACTGTGTTAAATTGAAAAATCTTATTACAATGAATTCTACCTGTTTCTTTTTCTTTTTACATGTGGCTACTAAATACGTAAAATTACATGTGTGGTTTGCATTATATCTCTATCAGGACAGAGCTGGTCTAGATCATCTGATATCCCCAAACTGAAATATTCTTGTTTTATGTTTAATAACACTCTTAGAGATATCGTGAGAGTGAGTTAACCTAATACATTAATTGATGTTAGTACATTGTTCAGTTGCTCAGTTGTGTCTGACTTTTCGTGACCCCGTGGACTGCAGCACACCAGGCTTCCTTGTCCCTCATCTCTGGGAGTTTGCTCACACTCATGTTTACTGAGTCGGTGATGCCATCCAACCATCTTGTCCTCTGTTGCCCCCTTCTCCTGCCCTCATTCTTCCCCAGCGTCGGGGTCAGTATGCTACTCACAGCAAAAATACGCAGGTAGAAGGGGCCTTATAGGTCAGCTCACCCAATTCCATCTCATCTTCATAGCCAGAAACAGGTCCAGAGAAGGATGAGACTCAAGTGGCCTAACTTCCAGGCCATCCCTTTCCCTCATTTCACTGTTTTATAACTGCAAGCTTCTGTGCCCTTTTCTTGCAGACAGTGCCTTCACCCCGAGCAGCGACGCTCCTCAGAGCAGACATTTCAGGCGTGAGGACGGATTTAAGGACAGTCACTGCAGGGCCCATGACTGACTCTCTGTTCTGCTTCTCAATCATCTGTTTAAAATGTGATTCAAAGGCTCCCTGTTGCTAAGCTTCTCCTCCCTTCAAAAGCATGCGTCATCTTTTACAGATGAAAACCCAGAGCTTGGCAGCCCTCTCGCTCACCGTGCCGAACAAAATGCAATTCCCAACGGCAGCACAAAACCCCTGATGTGAACTGGACTTGTGTGTCTGGGCAGCTGCTGGACTTGGGTCTCTAGCTTTGGACTCTAACACTTAGCCTTCTACAAGAAAAAAAAATCCCTCAACTTCTGCAAGAAGTCAATTAACCTGCCACATCTTAGCTTCTCAGATCCACACATATTCACCTTTGTGCTGTTTTCTGTAAAGGAGACGCCACTAGATTTAGACTCTGTTCCTGAGACAGACTGGCTGCTAACCTCCTAGGAAGGTGGGAAAATTTCCCTTACTTTCACTCCGGAGGAAGCAAGTGATCATGGCTATCTTTATATGTTTACAACCAAGTCCACTCACAAATTAGCAGCAAGATCATCTTGTTTCAGTGACAGATTTGCCCGGTGACAGCTGGCAGTGCCCTGAGATATGTCCTTGCACTCACTGCTCCTGTGAGAGGAGAAGTGGTCCGTAATGTGAAAATTACTTATGTGATGTTGACAGATAAAAACTGTGCCATCTGAAGAGACAGAGCTAAGATCACAGTCAGAGAATCTGTTCAAAAAGAAATACATCAAACCGCGCACCCACCCACCATGCCAACAAATAACCCCACAGTAAAACTGAGGGCCTACAACCATAAATGTATATTATGTGCACTTCTCTATACGAGCTGTCTTGAGTCTCCTTAATGGCGCTACATGGAATGTGCTCTTGTTCTCAAGCGCATCAGTTTCAGAAGGAACCATGCCATTTTACATGCCACCAAAAATCAGATATTCAGAAAAAGATGCAGCATGCCTCCAGAATGTCCTAGATTTTTCTTCGATTTAAAATTTAGAGAGATTCACATGTCTTGTTGGAACGGACATTTGCTGTTGCTAAAACTGCACTTCAAGCCATGTGGCTGGTGTGGGTCCTGCCTGCCTTAATCCATAAGCACTTTCTGCTCCAGGCTGAAATCAGGAGTGAGCACGTGGCTGAATTCCAGCCCATTCAGCAAGGGGCCTTTGTTCTGCACTCAAGCGGAACAGAGCTGAGCCATCAGGGACAGGGACCTCTCCTCCTGCTGGACTGGAACCTGAGAACACATGTACCTGGAAGTGGCCACCTTCTAACCATGAAGAGACAGTTGATTCAAAGCCCATATTCACAGCTCTAAGGCACAAACCACATCCAAGCATCTGCATCAAAGTCAGTGCACTCAGGAGCCCGGCTGCCAACACAAATGTGGACCCTGCCAGGCTGGGTGTACTAGGGGGTGGTAGGAGGTTAGGGTTAGGGTTAGAGCCCAGCTGATCTCCCCTAAACGCATTCAAATCTCAGCACCAGCCAATCCAGCACTGCGAGGGCCAAAGAAAATGTCCCGACCTCAGGTCTGCTGGCCGTGAAGTGCCCTGTGCTGCCTGCCAGGTCTCCGTGGTGCCGCAGTGAACCTGGGAGCTGCTGGGCGCCTGCCCTCAGCACTCCCTCCTCAGTCAGCCTCTGACAGCCCAGTTGCCTGGTTTGAACTGCCAGCGTTGCCCCTTCCCTACCCATGTCTAAGAATTATTAATAACATGCCATGGAAAACATCTTAGATGTCACTTGAAAAACACCCTGGAGCAAACATCATCTTCACTTCAACTGTGAAGAAACAAAAAGTCAAATTTCTGGGGCCAAGGTCAATGCTAGCGAGGGAACTCCTGCAACAGGGCTGTTCCTCTGAGGGCCAAGGGGCATCGGGCAGAACCCAGGCTCCTGCTGGAGCTTTGTAAGTTTTCATGTGACAAACACCACGCACCTGTCCCACCTCCTGATAAATTTCCAAATGCACCAGAAACGTGGAGATCGATTCAACATTTTCAAGTGAAAAGGGAGCTGAATAGAGTAGAAGTAAGTGAAGTCAAAAGGAAGTGGAGCTATTTCTGATATTTATTTTTTGAAAACTGGGAAATGATGGTGAGTTTCTTACACAGACTTGTGATGCCTAACAACTCTTGCAAAGCTGAGATTAGAGTCCACGTGAACCCTTGTAAACAATCAACAGCCACGACTTTGGGGAACCAATTCAATCAAGAACAAAGCAATGCCCCACCACCCACACCAACCTCCCCTGCACAGGCAGAAAAGAGAGAGGCAGGGACCTGGTGAACTACAGTCATTCTGAGCGGAGTTTGCTGCCGTCAGTAATAGCGCGCCGTCTTCTTACAGGCTCAGGCTGAAGTTGATGTAAGTCTGCTTATTCTCTGCAGACTTTTTATAGACTTCAAAAATAAACAAGGCTTCCCTGGTGGCTCAGTGGGAAAGAAGCCACCTGCCAACGCAGGAGACTTGGGTTCGATCCCTGGTCCAAGGAGATCCTACAGGCCGAGGAGCAGCTAAGCATGCGTGCCACAACTCCTGAGCCCGTGCTCAGGGCCCGGGAGGCAGGACTCCTGAGCCAAGGTGGCACCAGTACTGAAGCCCGCGTGCCCCGAGCCCATGCTTCAGCGCGAGAGAGGCCCCTGTAACGAGAGGACCACGCACCAAAACTAGAGACGAGCCCCGGGTTGCTGCAACTGGAGAAAAAGCCCGTGCATTGCAGTGAAGACCAGAATAGCCAAAAATAAACAAACAGTGTAATTCGGTAAAGTTCAACTTAAACAAACAAAACCCACCCCTGAATCTTATTTACCAGAGTTTCTAATTATTTACTGTCAGTTGGGGTTAAGAGAATTTCTAAGTCTGCAAATTTGGCCCACCTGAAGAACTGTTTGTTGTACTCAGAGCAACCTGGGATATAAACAACTGAAATGCATCCAGTTAGAAACAACCGTGTTACTACCAAGGACTTAATATTCTAACAAAATGAAGGTGCTTTTCTTACCAAGATGTGAAAATTACAAGAGCTGCTCTGAAACCGCAGTGAGTCCCTACCACCGGAGCAGGTGTGAGAGCAGGCCTGCGGTGGGACTCAAGATGCCCCTCGGGTCCCTGCCTGTCTGGGGTCACAGGGAACTGCAGACACTGCTGTCTGCTTAACACTTTTGTTTTCAGGGGAGCTACTAAGCTTTCCTCTGATGTTGCCTTATTCCATTTATTTACTCAACAAAGACGTATGAGTACTCGATCCATCTTCCAGAAGCTGAGGAAAGAACAATGAATGAGTATACTGGAGGGTCCTTGAAGTTCAGACACCTTCCCCCTTATCCCGCGGGGCTGGTCCATCACGCTCAGACCCCCATCCGGGGAACAGCCTTAGAAAGCTGGATGCTCTGAGGGCATCGCTGCAGGTACATGCACAGGACAGAGCCTGGTGGCTGAAATAACAGCAGAGTGGACCCCACAAGATACACTATTTCAACTTTCAGTTACTGAAAAGTAACGGTTCTCTTAAAAAAAGAGACTACTTCACAAAAACCTTGTTAGATATCCTCTAAGAAGCGAGGGGACCGTCCGCCTTTCTGGTACACAGGTCAGTGAGATTCGACAGACACTCCGACATGCCTGATGTGTTACCATATGGGAAGATATTAATGAGCCAAGTCCTGGAACGCAACCTTCGTACTCCTTGATGTGACGATTTGATGAAAGCAAGACTTTACCCACATAAAGGCTGATCGAAAGCTCATGTCAGGAAATGGAAATGCTGGCTTTGGCTGGATTACATTTCCAGAAAAAGGGCTCCAACAG
The DNA here is from genome assembly GCF_023699985.2 of Odocoileus virginianus. Classification (NCBI taxonomy): domain Eukaryota; kingdom Metazoa; phylum Chordata; class Mammalia; order Artiodactyla; family Cervidae; genus Odocoileus; species Odocoileus virginianus. The sequence goes on along the minus strand of NC_069705.1, from coordinate 3,913,731 downwards.
GAGGTTCAAAGCTGGGGGAGCATCTAGCGGGGGTGACCCTTCCTGGGTCCTGCAGCCACCCCTTCCTCCTGGGTGCAGACTCACGGCCTTGGAGCCAAGGGCTCAGAGCGAGGTGTTGCGGGCTGGCAGCAGGGACCTGAGGAGCTGGGAAATTAATCAGCACGTGTGAAACTAACAGGCTGGCAGCTGAAAGCCACTCCAGACGTGTGAGGAATTGCGATAGATTTCTGAGGACTCCCATTTCCCAAGACCGAACAGGTGTGGACAGAGATGAGCCACTTAGTAATTCTGTTTTTTTAAAAAGTATTTTTTCAAGAAGTCTTTGACTGGGAAGGCTTCCAAAGTTTTAGCTAATAAAGTTTCGTCTTTAATAAAAGGAAGATTTTTCTTCATCTGCACAGAGCAAGGACTTGCTTAACCATGAAGAAAACTGGTACACGGATCTTCACGGCACCAAATGCCACATTTTATAACTCTGAAATCTACGACTTCTAAAAGCTTCCATAAACCCTGTCCAATTCAACAAGTGAGCACAGGGCAGAGATGGGAAGGGGACCCGAGGCCCCTGCTCTTGAGGGCTCACAGTCTCGGGGGGCAGACACTGTGGGACTGACCACAGATGCAAAGACCCTGAAACCATCCCAACAGGAGCCCCCAAGCAGGACGGGGACCAGAAGGCTGAGAGAAGGCTTTTCACAGGAGGGGCCTGGGTTGCACCCTGAAAGACGAACAGGACGAAATGAAAGGGGGGAAGAGCAGCTGGGGCAGAAGGTAAAGAATTTGCCTGCAATGCAGGAGACTGGGGATCAATCCCTGGGTCAGGAAGATCCCCTGGAGAAGGAAATGGCAACCCACTCCAGTATTCTTGTCTGGAGAATTCCATGGACAGAGGAGCCTGGCGGGCTACAGTCCATGGAGTTGCAAAGAGTAGGACATAACTGAGTATGTTATAACTTTCTTTTTTTCTTTTCATAGTAGATGAACAAAGGCATAACAGCATGTTTGGAGAGGATAAAGTAGCAGAAAAATGACCGATCTACATGGAGGTCATGGTGGGAAGACCTGTGCTGTGGACAGACAGAAGGAACCCAAATCCTCTCAGATTAAGGACTGGACTTTATCTGA